>NW_005871050.1:7127992-7244676 GCF_000147115.1 Myotis lucifugus | reverse complement strand
TAGAAGCCAGCAGTCCCAGATTTGTGAGAGGGAATCCCGACTGCCGGTTTAGGCCAATCCCTGTAAACCAGAAGTAGGACATCCTTCGAGGGATCCCAGATTGGCGAGGGTGCAGGCCGGGCTGAGGGACACCCCACCCCCATGCACAAATTTCATGCACCGGGCCACTAGTCTATAATAATAAAAGTGTAATATGCAAATCGACTGAACGACCGAACAGCAGAACGACTGTCCAGACGACCTTCCAGACGATCGTGCTATGACACCCAATGATACCAGGCCAGCCAAGGCAGGTGCGATGTGATTGGTTGGGGGCCCGGCCATTGCCCCATGATTCCCCTGCAGAGGGAGGCCCATGCCACTGGCCAGCGGGGCGATCGATCAGTCAAGGGGCTCCACGATTGCCCCAAAGAGGGAGGCCCAGGCCACCGACCAACGAGCTGCAGCGGGTGGGCAGGGCCTCCCTCTGGGGGGGGGGGGGGAGATCCATCGCAGAGCCCCAGCTGGGTGGGCGGGGCTTACCTCTTTGGGACGATTGATCTCAGAATTCCCGGACTGTGAGAGGGCACAGGCCAGGCTGAGGGACCCTCCCCCCTGAGTGTACGCATTTTGTGCACCGGGCCTCTAGTAGTAAATAAATAAACATACCAGAATCCAAATTCATTGCCAAAGATTATAGGTATATATTTTTTTCTAACATATCCATGGAAACCTTAATAAGAAGCTGAAGCCTGTAAGTATCTGCTTACATCAAAGAAAGATATTTAGGTGCTGATGTACACATCCACATAAAATATGGGAAAAGACCTATTCATTAAGAGTAAGAAGCATCCTGATTTGGAAGAGAAGGGCAGGAATTTACACATATAGTTTGCAAGGGTTTAAAGCATTAGTTCTCAACCTTGGCTGCACATTAGAATCACCTGGGAATCTTTTTAAAATCCTGATTTCTGGGCCTCATCCTCCGGAAATTCTGTTTCTTTGTTACTAATGTTGTGGCCCCACCCCATAACAAAAAAAAAAACACAGAATTTCCGGAGGATGAGGCCCAGAAATCAGGATTTTAAGAAGATTCCCAGGTGATTCTAATGTGCAGCCAAGGTTGAGAACCACTGGTTTAAAGGCTTTCGGAAGCCTGATATTAGCTTTGTTTTACTTTGGCTAAAACCCCAATTGAGGCTGATGGAAGAAAACAAGTCCTTACCCTCTACTAGTATATCCAATCCCCACCTTCAGGCACAGAGCAAGAGGCAAAGAGAACCAGAAATTTGACTCGGCTGACTTGGGTGTGGATTTGCATTGGGTGTGGATTTGGTATTGATGTATGTTGGAGGCTGACATCACCCTGCTTAAATAGAAACAGTGATTGGAGCTGCTTTGACTGTCACTCCATGAATGGGCACAGATAGAGGCTTGTCCTTAGAGATATCATGGAAATTTCCCACTGTACCTTCCCACCTGTATGTCCTTAGACATGGGCAATTCACATACTAAAATCACACCACCTACTATATTCCCAACTACTCCGACCACCTCCTCCTGCTGTATGACAGTTCTAGTAATAGTATCATTATCTACCCAGTTTAGTTCAGTTCAAAAATCTTTATTGAACATCTGCTTTGTGATAAGTACTGAGGTAACTATTAAATGAGAAATAATCTTTTCCCTTTAGAGCTTAGCTTCTAGAAGAAGGAGAGAAATAAGCAATTTTAATGCATAAGTGCGAAATAGGAAAAGAAAAATAGGAAAAGACTTTCAGATTGAAGAAAGATGAGTAAAATCATGAGAGTGTATGCAAAAAACTACAAAGCCATATGATATTAAAGCAAAGGTGTGACAGGCAAAACAGGAATCTGGAATAGACAAGTAGGCAAGGGTCAGGTCATGCTAAGAAGTTGAGATTAAATCTGATAATGATAAGGAGCCACTGGGGAGCTTTATGCTGGGGGAGAATTGGGAATATATTTATATTTGTATGTGACCACTGTCTACTTTATAAAGGAAGGATTAGAGTGGTTGAGGAGTAGAGACACGGGAGCCTATGAGGACACCAGATTATCTAGGACTTTCCATTTACCCAAACTAGAAACTACGTAGGTTCTAATCCTCTTCATTATAACCAATCATCACATGTAGTCTTGTCAATTTAACTATCAAAATTAATTTCATCACTCAGCATTCATTGAACCCCTCTATGCATCTAATGATGTGCTTGGTGCAAAAGAATCCATTTCTCTAAGATAAGTTGATTGCCTTGTTCAGGAGACAGCCATGTAAATAGATTAGTTTGAAATAACATGATAAGTATTCACTGAATGCTATGCAAGTTAGGGGAAGAGGGAGAGGAGGAAAAGGGAGGGAGGGAGGGAGGGAGGGAGGGAGGGAGGGAGGGAGGGAGATCAGAGATCCACAGAAACTGTATGTCTTGAAGGATGAGTAAGAATTCCCTTTGGGGAGAAGATATTTTGATGGAAATAGTTCCTACAAAGGCATGGAAATCTGAATGAATACAGCTTGTTGGGAACCAGCCACGGAAACCAGCGACAAGTTTGGGGTCATTGGGACTAGAGCTTAGGTTCTGAAAGGAGACATAGAAAACAATGAGGTTAGAGAGATAGGCTAAGTTAGAATCTGAAAGTGCTTGTTTTATGCCATAGATCCTGGAGAGTCAAGAGAAAATTTTGAGCACAATAATTTGATATATCATATTTGTGACTTGAATCCATATTTTGAGGCCAATTTAGCACCATCACTTGTTTCTCCCTAATTTTGTTCTATTAAGGCTCTTTCTCATTTATATAATTGTTGTGGTCTAATAGGTCTCCTAGCCTCAGGCAAATCCCCTCCAATTTATCCTCCACTTTGGTATTTTTCTAAATCATCTGTCTATTTCTGCCATTCTTCTGCTGTAGCCTGCTAGCAGCTCCCCATCCCTGCCAGGAAAAATCCTCTAATGTTCAGTATGGCATGCAAGACCCTCACATGGCAGCCTGTGCTGCTCTCCAGCCTCATGCCCCATCTCTTCTTTCTACTGTGTCCAGCCTACCCGGTTTGCTACTCTTGCTAATTCAAGGTCTTCCAAGCCTTCCAGGAACATTCAGGGTCCATACCTCTTCTCAGTCTCCTTCCCCAAAGTCTATCTAAAATGCCCTGAGTGCAAATTCCTTCTTAGCTGTCAAGAATCAACTCACAAGGTAACTTCGTTTGACCTTCTCTTGAACCCTACAGAGAACAAATCTCTTTCCTTCCATGGGCTCCCTGGCATCTGGTACATGCTGATATTAGAGCATACATCACATTGCTTCATAATTATTGCTTGCAAGGTTGTCTCCCAGACAAGAATGTAAGCTCCCCCAGAAGATAATGCCATATCACATTCCTCTTATAAACTTAATTCATAATACAGTGCCTGGCACACACTTAGAAGTTCAGTTAAATGGAGTTAAATGAAGGCACTGATCATCTTGTCCCTTTTTTGTTTAGAATAGTTATCTTCCTCACCAACCATTTACTGATAAAGGGAAGTCACTCTTTTCTGGGCCAGATTTCCATTCTGAGGTCATTGCAACTATTCTTTTTAGCCAGCTGGAGAGTGAAAGGCTTATAGCTCAGACTTCTCTTGGGTTAGAGAGCAAGGGCTTTAATCTCCAGGGCATAGTGAGCAGGACTCACGCACTTGCTGTGGACTCAGCTTGCAACCAAGCAGTGTAATAAAAGCCTTGTGTTTACCTTTTAAATATTCACTCCTCCCATTCTGTATATTTTGGGGCCTGAGCAAAAGACCAAAAACACTTGTAGAGGTATCTTGAGGCGTGGCATATTGTCTCCACCTCATCTGGGGATTTTTCTAAGGCTAGGCATAGAAATGTCCAAAAGAGGAACTCTAGGAAACCACAAAAACTGTGTCCACTGGTATTAGGGCTTCCTGGGGCTATCTCTGAAACAGAGGAACAATGACCCCCAAACTGGAATTCATTGAAGGGTCAGAACCTTCAGGTATCTTGATATTTCTCAATTGTAGATTTAACACCTGTCCACTCTCAAGCTCCAAGAAAAGTTCAACATAGCTTAAGTCTTTCCTGCATCACACCCATCCCATGCCTCAACCCTGCCTATACTTTAGGGTAGCTGGAAGGAGCTTCAAACTACTAATTTCAGGGCATTTCCTGGAGCTTACAACATGAGTATAAGTATATAGACTGTAGAGCCTCAGGAGCCAATTCCTGGAGGACTTTCTGGGGCATCAGGAAGTCTCCAGTTATATGGCAGACTGCACAGATCACAGATACTGAAGCACATACATAGGTCTGATATTTTGGAAATAACCTTACATTGGCTTAAGGCCAACCTAAAAACGTCTCCAACTATAGGTGTCAAAGGACTTGGATATTAAGTCTCGAGGCTGGTGGAACCTAAGTAAGAAATCTTACCTCTATTAGTTTTACTACTCATAAAACTATCTTAAGCTTCATACAGAAAAAAAAGGAAGGGAAGGATAGAAGTTTGGTTACATTGGGGTACAAGTTAATTGGTACATACACTAAGGGAATGGAGACAAGGATTAAAGGAAAGATGGAAAGGATGACTGCAGGGATACAGATGGGGAATCACCTGAGGTTTTGCAGGGAAAATAGGAATTATTGCCTCATTAAAGGGGAAATATTTGAGAGGCTTTTGGGAGCTAATATGAACATTCCTCTGACTTTCCTAAGAATGAGGCTGGGATAGGTCTGGGTCAGCTTTGGAATCTACTGGAAAGGAAATTCAGACATGGACAGTAATTACTCTTTCTTGATTGTATTCTTCTCCCAAGAGTCTTGGAGGATTTATTCTCAGACTCAAGGCCCTTCAATCCATACTTACATTATGTCCTCATGGACCAACTCTCTATAGTATACATTTCCCTTGGAAGTGAGTCTAGAAACAAGTACTTCTATTATAAACAAACAGAAAGCCAAGAAAACAAGCCCGCCCAACCCACACCCTCAAAAAACCCCAACAAACTTAGTGCTGCAGAGGATGAAGCAAGATGGGGGAGAAAAGGTCTTTCCCATGTTACCTAACTACTAGAAATGAAAAAGAACAGTAGAAAATGTTTGATTTAGAATTCTCTGGAGAGTGAATACCCATCTGCCACACTGATTCTGTGACTATAATTTTAAAAAATATTTTTGAACACCTATAATGCACTAAAGGTAAGCACTGTGTATGAATAGAGGACTTAGGCAAAGCCTTGCATTCAAGGAGCTCACCATTTATGGGGGGGGGGAAACTCATGAATTATAATAGCAGGACCACTGGGTTTGGGAATACGGAAGTCTGGGCCTGTATAGAGAGTAATGCTTATAAGCACAGAAGTAGGTCGCTGCTGACAAAGGATGTCTCTGGGATCAGCTGCACTTCCGGATCTCCATTCAAATATGATACGTTAAGGTAGCAAAAGGGTGCAGCTGAGCTCTGCAATAGATTCAGGATACAGCTGCTAAATCTAGCTACAGTTTTTTTGGCTCTAACTGGGCTGGATTCTGCCTAGTGGCCAAAGGCTGCCAAATCCTGATTTAAGACAATTGCCTTTCCAAAGAAAAATAGTTATAATGAAAATAGCTTATGTCTTATACAAACTCTCAGCAATATAACAAATATATTACTTTTAAATAGGACCCATAGTATTCTGTTACATATGGACTATCATAGTGATTTAAAAGTTATTTCTTCTTGTTTCCATGAGTTTTATAATTTTAATAGCACTTATTTGACTCTACCCAATTTTGAATTGTTTTACAGCTTGTCTGAAAGAACTTGTGACAACATTTTAATTGTTTGACCTTGCCTTTATGATCTGAAGCCATAACTTTCCTGAGCCTTAGTTTCATCAACAACAAAATTGGGACAATAAAGTCCAAACTGTCAGATAGCATCAAGGTTTAAATGATAGATATATTTGGAAGCAGAAGCCTTTCTGGAAAATGGTCCCTTTTCTCAGAAAAAAGTCTTACAACCTTGGATCTTGAACTCAAGCTGCTATATCCTGGAGGAGTGTGAAGACAAGATGAATCTTCTTCCTGGATAAGAAAAACATGAAGAGGGTAGAGAAGGGAAAGAAATAAAGGTCACCTGGCTGTGACAGAGTACCCTACTGATATCCAACCCTGATTTGGCTCATCATGGTAGTATCCCCTAGCTCTTACCCTACTCCATCCTCTCACCCCCTCTCTCTGTTATTCACTTGGCTAAAAATGTTAACTTTACTCAGGGACCATCGAGAAAGAGGCGAGCACATGACATTGTAAGAGCCTGATAAGAGGGGCACAACGGGCATACAAATCTGACTCCATCTTAAAGCTAACCCTCCCTATTAATTGAAACTGGACCCAGTTGTCCTATTTCCCTCAAGATTAAGGACTGAACAACAAAAAGGGGGTAATTATAACAGAGTGAAATGCTCTTCAAGTCTGAGTTGTTCCAATGGCCTTCAGGCTTCTGCTCAGTCTTGCATATAAATATGCTAATCATTAGAGGAATTCTGCTTGCTTCAGTTTTACAAAACCAGCCCCTTAACCAGAAGGTGCCTCTCCTGAGAAGATAAGTACAAAAATAATGATTATTTATATTGATAAACAGGAACCCTGATTTACAGGAACCCTGTGTCAAATCTTTCTTGGACTCTGATGGCAGCCAGATGTCTATTGTCAATCACCTCTTGCCCCTCCCATTTCCCCTTGCCTGGACATAAAAGAAGTGTGAACACTGTACCTTCTTAAGATTGATTTGAGGCACCACAAGTTCTCCTGTCTTCTCGGTTGGCACCTTCTCAATCAATAAATCTCTCCTTACTCCCCCTCCCCCCCCCAAAATGTTAACCTTACTAAATGAAGGTATACTACTCCTTCAGTGGAAAAGGGAGAGGGCCCTGAAATCATGAGTGCCTCATTGTAGAAAAGGGTTTTTGGACTTCAGCATCTAGTAAAGTATTCATGGGGTAATGGGCATAGACAGTAGGAGGCTGAGGGCATGTGTTGGGGGGTGGGAGTGGCCTGGGAGTGGTCAGTGGGGGAAAAAAGGAAACATATGTAATACTTAAAACAATAAAGATTTTAAATTAAAAAAAGTATACATGGGGTGTTGGTGCCCAACTAAGGGCCAGTAATCAATGTTAATATAATAAGGTATTTTCTATATATTAGGACACAGATATATAAGCATGAACATTTTTACAAAAAAAGTAATCCATTTCATATACATTTGGATAGACAGAACTGTCCAACTTTTTAAAAAAGATTAAGAGTTTAAAAAACCTACAGGTTAAAAAAATCTATTCAGTTCAGCAATTTAAAATTATTGAGTTATGGCAGTACATTATTAAACTTCTCACTGGATAAAACAAAATAATTATGTTGAATTTTCTTAATTCATTAAGCATTTCAAAATTTGATAATATTGTTTAATACCATCTGAAATTACCTATACTTGGACAATTCCCAGCCAACGGATTTATGGGGCCACTTTCTCTATATGTATTATTGTTTTACCCATTTTTTATAATTTCCAATTTATTTGTGATTCAATTGATTAAATACACATTTCAAGATATATAACAATTTCCCCCACATATGCCAGAATGGAGACTAAGGACACAAGTGAACATTTAACTTGTTTAAACATGTACTGTAATACCCATTATCATTTTCATAAAAAGTAATGACTTTCAGTTATGAGAAAGAGATTTATAAGCTAGCAAATCTAGAACAAGTAGCAATACAGCAAATAATTCAAGAAATCAACCTCAGTAATACATATGTCTATTTTATTAAAAAAGTTACAAACAGGTGGACTGCAGGGTCGTCTTACAAAATGACAAGAATGAAATCTATTGGAAAAATTTTACTTTTACAAATCTTTATAGGTCATTGTTCAATGTTTGTACTTGTTATTTGATATTTTTAGCTTTCATTGATAAAGTTACAGTACATTAGATCCATGATAATAGGCTACATGATTTTATTTGCAGAGCCCTACTGCAGTGATTTGAACAACTCCTAAACAGATGCCATAGTAAAGACAAGACATATATTGCATTTAATATTAATTTATTTTCCTAATAAGCAACTTGACATGCAATCTATTAAGGAAGCTAAAATAACTTTTGGTCCCTTTTCTTAAAATGTGCTGGAGAAACCACCTTTAAATCACTTTCCCCTGATTCCTGTGATCCTAAGTGAATTCAAGTTAAATTTGCTGCTGAGGTTAGTGACGGAGAGAGATAGGGAGGAAGGAAGGGAGAAAGGGAGGGAGTCAGAGGAAGAAAGAGAGGAAATGAGTGAGAAAAACTACCCATAGGAAAGAAACTGTATAAAAAATCCATCTGCAGAAATTTAAATCATCATGAATTATTTGATTCCTTTAGATTTCACACAGCTAATAAAGATGAACCACAATCACTTAACCAACTTTGAGTGTTTGGTTTTAAGTTTGGTATTAAAGTGCAAACTTAAATTAGGTATTCATTTCAAGCAGTTAATAAATAAGAAACAATGTTTTGCCTCCACCCTTATAATCTCAGGATAGATAAAATTCAAAACTTAAGATCAAGGGTTCACTTTGAGGGAATTTGATCAGGAATCAAATGCAACACGATTTAAAAAAAGGAAATCAAAGTTTAATCAATTTCTATGCAATAATTAATGGTCATGCTGACCAATAAATCACATGAATGTAGATATCACTTTATTTGAACATCACACACAATATAAATTTAAAATTGCCACACCCTTCCATAAACCATCACTGCATATATTAGACCTTTCCTTGACAAAGTTATTGAGCTATTATTATAGATGAAAAGTATAGTTTTGGTTTTTTAAATTTTGTTTTATTTAGAAGCATGTTCAAATGACTAAAGCTGGGCTCCTAAAATCGAGAACTTTGGTGCAGTAGGTGAGCTGCAGTTATTAACTTCTGCAAATTAAATGCACACAACTAAATCAAATAAAAACCCAAAACCAAAATACTGTCAAACTTACAAAATGTTAAAATCATTGCTAGAAAAGCATTTGTCATGATGTTAAAACTGAACCAAAAGATTATTCTTTATAAATTTCCTTTCTGTTTCTATATCTGTGTTATTGATAAAATGTTCAAGTATTCAGACAAAATGTGCTGATTAGGTAAACAACATGGAAGGCAATGGCTATTAGAAGCACATTTGAAAAAAAAAAAAAAGCCCAGAGACTTGGCGCTATCCTCCCGTTACACAGATTTTCGTCTCTACTACGAACATGCTTCTTTAAAATAACTAAAAAGCAATTGTGATAGTGCAAGAAAACTTTAACAATATTGCTTTAAACTATTATTTGGAAAGACAAATATTAAGAACTAGAAAGTGTATATGATTTTACTTGAATTCAATTTTACATGTGCAGAAGTCTATTAGATGTCAATTACAAGCCTGATAGGCAAAGCTGAGCTATCTCTGTTTAGATATACAATTAATTTACCATGGATACAATATCCCTTTTCAAAGGCATTGCTATGTAGGTCATAACTAAATTTAGAACTTAACAGAAAGGAAAATGTTACTGCTGCAATTTGATGCTGTAAATGAGATTAACACATGTGAAAACCTAATGGAATCAAATATTTAACTCTTCAGCTAAATGCTCTACAGTCAATTTCAAATATCAATTGTGACTTTCAGAACATGTTAACTACAAAAATACATTACGAACTGCATTTGAAGAAAAGGGATATTCCATCCATTCAGGTGAAAATGTGATATTTAGTTTCTTTTTACAACACTGCCACACGTAAACAAAGTCTCAAAGTATTAACCAACCATTTAAAGGAGAAAGATTTTACAAATAGGATGAAGCACTGGTACGAGGTAATATACAGAAGTAACCATTTGTTTAAGGCTCAATTTTTTTCTCCATTATAACTTTCTTTTAAAAGGCATTGAGTAGGTAATACTGAGTTTGAGTATTTAATAAATACAAGTTGAGAAACTGATTAAAGAAATCAATTAAAATATTAAAAATTAATTCTTGCATAATAGCCATCAATAAGAACTTAGAAAGCTACAAAAGGACTGATTGGTAAAGAATAGATTTTAAACATATGGTAAACGTGCTAAGCATTTCTATTTAAGGTCAATGGATCTTGAAGGCCAAAGACCTTATGCACTTAATTAGATGTATGGCAACATGCTGTAATAGAGACAGGTTTACCAAGGCTCAGTTCTGCAACCCAGGTTGTAAAGTTCTCCAAAGCAGCATCTGTGCAAATTTCCTCTGAGTTTTATCTGCAATTAAGATAAAAATGTCATAAAAATATAGTAACATAGATTACCGTTTAAAATGAGAATACTGACAACATATCTATAAACACATGGAAGTGGTATCAGAATAACTATCTTAAGGTCAAATTGTACTGTGTTCACCATCAGTTTAAGTAAAAAAGTAATTTTCCATGGTCCATAAAAGTCACTAAAAAGTAGAAACACTCTAATGATGCATTGGATATAATATACTGCACATATGTAACTACCCTAGTTTATTTTTTAAATAGTATTATATGTCATGCTTGTATTATACATCATACAATATAAAAATGCTCTTACTGGTTTAAAAAATGATCTTACAGTATAAAAGTGGCATATGTTATTTCTACTTTGAATTTGATATGTTTATTTATTTATTTTTTCCACTGTGTAACCCATTTCAGTGCCTGCAACCTACTGGCAGAGGCTGGGCAATGGTTCCAGGCCACAGTTTGCTCTGGCACGGGGCACGATGAGAGACCCAGGGGGATGGGCCTGCCATAAATCCAAGCCCATGCGCCTTGATATGTTTATTTTTTAATGGAAAATGGTATTAGAATTAAATGCATACTACTTATATGCTAATATAAGTATGCGAACAAAACTTTCCCAAAATTTAGGGGTTTTGTTTTTTGAGAATTTAAAATACGAAAATGTAATATCATCAGGGTCTAGCTATTGAACACCTGCTAGGTGCCCTGACTTGAGATATGCTCGTGACTGGAGTTCATACCTTCCACTCTGATCTGCCCTTTTTGGGACATTCTACCAACCATAGGAACTTCTATGATTGGGATGTCTCAGTCTCTGCTCTTACAATTGTTAGACTTCTGTCCTTCTAATTAATATTGGAGAGAGGGGGTGTCCATTATTCAGACACAATGTCCTGTAACTGTGCTGGGTCACTAAATAGCTGCAGAGAATGGAATTACATTTATATCTGATGTAAAAAAAATAAAAAATGTTAAATAAAGCCAAAAAAACAAACAGTAGAATAGCAACTATGAAAGACTGTCAAGTGAAACCAATTTAAGATAATCTAAGGGCTCTACCAATGTTTATACATGCATAATTTCAATGTGATTTGACAGCTACACTTTTATTTGTATTCAAAGAGCCTGAGAGAATTCTTTATTGGAAGCTATATCATAAAATAATTATTTTTAAAAAATGTCTCTCTGCTCATTGTTGCAATTCTGTCACTCAAATACATTAGGAAAAATAGGCAAAAGTTTGTCTCTTTAGAAATTATTATAAAAACATTTTTTCCAATTAAATTGAAAACATTTTGCATTAAAGGAAATTGTTATTTGGGACACTGGTTATTTAAGTTTGGGCAAGTTCAGTTTCCTCATTATTAAAAAAAGGGTAAAAATTCTTTCACCAGACATTTGGTAAATATCATAAAATATGTGAAAGCACTTTATCTGTGAAATATAAGGTAGCTTTTCATTTCTCAACTATGTTACAAATTTCTACAAGGTCAGGATTAAATCTTTGATACCCAGACTAAAGACCATTTCATTTTTCTACCCTCATTTGAATTTTCATACCTATTTGAACACAATATGTCACACATGCAATTCTCTGGGAAGTTGTTTCCGTAATCCACTGTAAATTTTCCTCAATTAATGTGAATCAGTAAGTTTGCTATAAATTTTAATCCACATTTTTCAAATTAAACAATTATAAAGATTTTGGATTATCAAATATGATTATGTCTCTGAAACAGTGAAAACTTGTATTATGTGATGATTTAATAATTCAGGCATTCTCTGAAATTAGATTGAGGAAATAGTGATTATTTATTTCTAGCCAAAATAAACCCTAAGAATACAAACCAGCTTATTAACCATGATCTACATTAAATAAAAGGTGATATATGCATTATTTCCCACCCTCTAAAAACCTGGTTAACATTTGCTCCATCAATATTCCACAGGTTGACAATACTCCAGTGAACTTAAGAGACATAGATAAATTCTGGGTCATACTTGACAATCTTAGTAGGAGGCATACCTTTAAATAAACAAAGTATTAATACCAGCTACTTTCGAGAGAGTAATAAATTTTAATTCTCTGGAGCAATAAATCTTGAAGCAAAAACTTATATTAAGCAAAAAGGACAGTCTCAGATTAGAATTTCACAAGATGTAAAATATAAATGTTATTGCTTCTCACTGTGACAGCAAAATTTTCACTGTACTAACAACTCTCATTCATTTAAAAAACATTCTAGAAGCTTTATAGGCAGCTGGTCAAACTCATATTTTTTAATTCCCAGGATACTGCAGCCACACTGCAAAAGTATGACTTGCTTCTTGTAAGATAGAACACAAGTGATCCTTGTCCTCACAAGTTTCCAGCAAGACACCCAACAAATCTTAACTCTGGAAGCCTCTGTTTAAACTCTTTTGTAACTGTTTTCACTTTTTTCTAATTAGATTTTGTTATGGAAGAGCCAAAGAAAAATCCTAAATAACAGGCCAAACTTTTTGCTCAGGAAATTATGAAATAGGGTCTCCTAAGTGGGATAAATTGGTACATGAGAGTACCAAACACAGAACTGAAAGAACAAAGACCATTATTTATGTCAGCATGAAGAAAAAGGGAGATTCTTGATTCAAGACTAGCACATCATTTCACATGGCAGCAGAATGCTTGGGATTTTAACAAGGGCTCCTGAAAGGCTTAACAGTTTATGAGTGACTTTTTAGGTTAGCTGCACTTACCATTTCTAAATATAATGGTATTTGTTGGCATTATTTTTAGCAAATATAAATATGCAATCATAATTGATTTTAAGTTTTTTTTTCATTTTAGACATATGATATTCTGGAAATTCATCAAAAAAATTAAAAACTAAATTTCCCTTCACATTTTTTACTCTGCATTTTCATATCCAAGATAAATATTGGTTATATTGGCAAAACACTAGGCTAGAATTCCGTTGATAGAAGCTATGTTTTTGTTAAATATCTTGTTTGTTTCTCTATCCTAATTTGCATAATAATCTTAAAGCTCATTGGGGGCGGAGTGGGAGAACTGGGTAGTTAAAAGTGCTCACCTGTCACCCATTAAACACAGAGCAAAAGCTGAACTATGGAAGAATCCTTGAATGAAAGTGGAACATTGCTTTACGGAGAACATGCACCCCAATAATTTATGGTGGACCCAGGGTAGGAGAGAAGGGATAAGCAATTTTTCTTATGTCCTGACCTAAGATAAAATCTCTTTAAGTTTAAATTAATATGACGAGTTCGATTCTGAGATCTCAGATAGTATGACCATGTCCACTGATAATAAGCAGTTAGCAGTGTGAGCCCAATGATTTGATCCTAGCTGCTAACTTTGAATTAGACCAGGTAGGGAGGGCACTGCTCCCCTCAACTCTAAATTGCTTTTACTGTATCCAATATTCCTAAGACTGTGGTTAATCAAAAGAATTTGGGGTATGTTTTTTGATAGGATAAGTTTTTCTTAATGATACTATCTTCTGGATTTTAGAATTCTACTGAGAAATAATCCCACGAGGGGACTCTTTCCTGTAGTATGGCTAGAATACTTCCTCGGTGGCAATTCTCCAACTCCATGATGCAATTTTTGTTAATTCTACTGATGGTTCATTCTAAGCCACAGAGGTAATGAAGTAAAACTAAATGGCTCCCATGCATTTTATTCTGCAATAAAAGCCTAATCTGGAGGTTAAAGGAAGCAATTAAAGAAGGGACAGATATAAAAAAAGAATCATTCTAATCACCAGACACTTCCACACCCAGAGCAGGTCTAACTAGGCACCTATTCACTCTAAACAGTCACAAACCATGAACCTTGTAGAGGCTAGTAAAGGTCTGAGAGAATGAGCAGTGCAGAAAGGACAAGGCAACTCTGTTCTCCCTTTCTACCCTAGGGCCATTGCAGGTCTTTATGGTACACACTACCACTAAAGCATACTTTCTCCTCCATTCAGAGCCACCATGCCACAGGCTCATTTTGAAATGGATGACAAATGAGCATTTAAAATAAGCTACTTTCCCCACTCAACGTGATGTGCAAAATAGGGCTGGGGGCGGGGAGAAGCATCTATCTAAACTGTAACTTCTGCAACAGAATTCCTCCCCAGTGTTTTACTGGTATGATTAATATTTAACTTGGATATGAAAATGCCAGCACATTAAAGTATACAATGTGATTTAATTTTCATGTTTTCTCCTCACAATTGCTAACTCCCCAGCATATCATATCTAATTAAAAGATGGAAAAATAATAGAAACAATTGATTCCACACATTTATTTTTAAAAATTAAAATACTAATCAATTCCACTGTGTTTAGAAATAGTAAGGCCAGCTAGACTAAAATGACATTAATAAATTGTTCAGCCTTTCAGGAGCCTTTGTTAACATCCCAGGCATTCTGCTGCCATGTGAAATGATGTGCTAGTCTTGAATTAAGAATCTCCCTTTTTCTTCGGGATGACATATATAATGAACTGAGGCTGACATAAATAATGATCTTTGTTCTTTCAGCTTGATTCCTGGCGTTTGGTACTCTTATGTACCATTTATCTCTTTGGGAGAACCCTTTCCATAATACATGGAGAAAATAAGATCAAATTTTGCAGATCTTCAAACCATAGCGAAGAGCACATTTTTTTATTCCTGTTTATTTTTTTAAATAACTTTTGTCAATATTGGACTGAGATATAGGAATCCTTGAAAACTAATCTTTTAAAAATGTCTATTTGCCAAAAGGGTATTTACCAAATTATCACATTTAAGGGATAACTTTACTGCACTTCCCACCTTCCTTTCAGGAAATCAACACAATATTTTAGGATATTATTTTACTCCTTTTTGGCATTCCCTCTGTTTGGAATCACCTCTACCCATTGCCCACCCACTCATATCCTACCTATTCTTTTAAAAAATATTTATTGTTGAGAGTATTACAGATGTCCCCCCATTTTCCCTTCATTGCCCCCCTATTCTTTAAGGCCTGACTCAAATGCTACTGCTCCCCAATTCATCTAAATCACTGGTTCTTAGCCAGTGGGAATTTTGCCCCGTAGGAGACATATGTCCATGTCTGGAGATATTCCTGCTTGTCACAACTTGGGGGCGGGGGGATGCTGCTAAACATCCTACACCCACTGCAACAAAAATCCCAAAATGTTGAGAAACCAGCTCGAACTGGATGTGATCTCTCCTTTTCCTGACCACCCCTCAGCACTGTGATTTAATTATTTTATATCATTATGAGATTAACAAAACACCCATCATTCTCAACAACAGTATATATACACCAAAATAGCCATCTATCAATTATTCACACCAACACAGAGGAGCTAGTAAAAGCTTCTCTGATGTAGTTAGTAAAAGTGAAACAGGCTGCAACACTGACCTGGGTTTCTATTACAATGCTGCTGCACAGTAAAAGAAGTCCTTCAGTGCACTTGATGGCAAGGCTCCTCGGGTCAGTAAGGAAACCAGCCTTGAAAGCAGTACATAAAGAATCTGGCTCTGAATCCAAACTTACACTAAGATTACTGCCAGTGGGGTGTTGAAAGGTGAGGAAATAATCCTGGGAGCCATGCAAATGAACAGGTGTTGGGCAAGAGAGTGATGACCCAAATTGAAAGGTGGTAAGAAATAAATATGAGGAATTATTAGAAGCAATTCTTAGAGCATTAATAATTTTTCTCTTTCAACCATCACAGTACTTCTGACTTACTCGAGTCTTACTATTTCTAACTTGGACAAGGTACTCTTCATAATATTAAGGACAGCATTTCTCAAATTACCTTTACTTGTCAAAATTTGATATTCAATCTAGATTTGGGACTGACAGACTTCAGAATTTCATGACTCAAGCTACAGGATTCAGAATTTTTTTAGATAAATAGTGAGCAAGAGGTACAACCACAAATTTTCTGGACCTCAGATTACAGATTTCAATACACATCAGTTCAATCTTATTTGATAGAATATAAAAAATTACATATAATGTGCTTTGTTCTAAAAGACCTTGATCAGGGATTCCCGTTAATATTTTCAGAAACTCAGCTGATTAGATATTTTATTTCGTGATTCACTCTTTCAATAGTGTATTCTGCTTGCAAAAATGAAAACCAAACAAAAAACTACACAGGCAACTTGAGTCATTATTATAAAAAATGAGCACTTATTGGTATAAATATTTTCTGATTTTTAGTGTGTTAACAAAATATGTAAACAGACTTGGCTTGAAATATAAAAAAAATATTGAATCATTTCTGTAGGTAACCAAATGGATTAAAAGTAATTTGGTCACAAAAGTTACAAAATAAAATAAACTCAGGAAACCTACTTGGGTCCACTCCCTGCAAAAGGGAGTCTGTTTATCTCTCAATAAACTTTGCTTTCGCTTAAAAACTAATAATAAAATAAAATAAATTCAGAAATAATCCACAATAAGGCTTAAAAATCGCTTTAGAAATTGCCCATTTGTTGATTTGACTGAGACCAATTTTATTCTGTTTACTTTCCATAGCTGTCTATAACAATGATAGAAAGAAAATTGGGAACATTTTTGAGAACTGGTTGATTTTTTTAAATGATAAAACTAAAACATGTACGCTTTTGTCATTTGTCCAGTTAAAAGTGTCAGGAAGAGAAATAGAGCATAATGGTGAAGATATAATCACTATACAGAACTTGTTCAAACTTGAAGTTGGCTTACAGTTTAAGACGAGAGATTATAGAAACAAGAACATGAGTCTTGATCACCTATATACGCTTGTTACCACCTCAAAAGACTATAGTGTAAGTGCAACACTATCAGTAAAACATGTTGGACTATAGTCTGAACGGTGATTTTATAAGGTAACAGATGTGGCTAGGTATAAGAAAATAAATGAGTTTCCATCAAATTCTGGTATGCTGAAAAGCTGATGAGTGAAAGCATTTTGAATAAAACACTGTTGCCATCCTTCCTTTTCAAAGATGATACTACCTGACAGGAACTCGTCTGAAAAGACGAGTTAGGGGCCCTTAGTCTTTTGTCCAGGAAGTACATATGAAGCCAGACCTTTGATTAGAAATCATCACTGCGATCTGAAGTGCCTGTTGCCATTTGTAGCATTGCCTTCTAGACTTGAGGTCAGTCTTGGCTCAAAATAATCAATTCCATTCCTAATGTTGTCAGGCTAGTCTGGCATTTGCTATGATTTCTCAGTCATCCAGACTATTGGTTGTTTTATCTCATTATCTAAATGTTACTAAGTGAAGTTATTTGCCCAATTTTTATGTCTAGATTTAAAAATCATGATATGAATAAATAATCTAATTTTAAATGCTCAATAGGTATTATATATCAACTTTTCCAAAAAAAAGTTTAAATAACTCATTATTTAACTCAATGAAAAGTTTCAAGGTTTTGTTATTATTTTATTAAGTTTGTTATTTATTAAAATAAACAAAAACATTTCCTGGGCCTGTTCCTTCTAACACATCACAGATGATTTTGCCAGATTCTCATTTGAACCATATATTCATGATGAAGTCAAGGTACACTGTGGCACTATAATTTGTTATTATCAGAAGTGACTTAAGTCCCTCAAGTGCCAGGTACAGATGAACTTGATTAAATAATCATTCTGTTAAATCAAGCATTTGGGTGATTAGTAAATTGATGATTTCAATTATAGCAGCTCTCTAGTCAAGGATAGAAAGGTGTAGAGAACAAAACTAATCATCTTTTGAAATTATTAATGAAGGCTCTCTTGTGCGTTCTGGATGCTAAATCACCAAAACACTGAAAAGGTGTACTATCCTTTAACTCAACCCACCCCATAGGAATGTTATCAATCAAGCAGAAAGAGAACAGTAACTCACTTGAAAAAAATAAATCTTCTGATGGAAATACAAGCAATTTCTTACCTTTGTTTCCCTTATCTGTATTTTTCAGGCATTTGGCATTGAATGTTGACTATTTTGTGCAAAGGGAAATGTTACTTTAAAAATAAAGAAATTTAAGGTAGCACAATGTGTTTTAATATTAACCGGCTTTGTTATATATGATCAAAAACAAAACACTCTCTGGTTCATAAGATTCCATCAACAACTAACCTGCTCGGTATGGCCATGATTGAGGTTATCTTTTTTACTGGACAACACAAGTTGTACAACACTGATCTTGCTTCTCGGGCAGGGATGAATAGTTCATTTGCCTGACGATCTCAGCAAAAAGGTCATCCACCATTGATTTACTTTTTGCCGATGTCTCCATGAAAGGACAGCCCCATTCTTGAGCCAGAGCTCTGCCTTCTGAAGACATAACCTCTCTTTCTGGTTCCAGATCCACTTTATTTCCTACTAGGATTAGTGGGACTTTTTCATATCTCTTCACTCTGACAATCTGATCTCTCATTGGCTTGATATCCTATTCAAACAATTAAAAAGAAAGAAAAAATAATTATGCTGTTTGCATAACCATAACAGAAGTATTGCAATCTCATAAGAGCTCACACCTCAGTGAGTAAAGAAAGCTGAATCCAAAATAAAACCACACACCCAAATAGAGAAAATGTCATTTTCTCCATTAAAGTTGGCACTATATTATTTCCACAGACTCTACCTGCTGGATTTCTGTCAAGAATATAAAATGTAGGTTGCACACTAACGTTAGGATTCATTTAATCACTTCTTTCCCACAGTCTATACTGATTTAAAGAGTAAGTTCCCAAATATGATGAATCCATTCATATATAAAGGTGTTTGCCCATCTCCTTAAACCTGCGAGCTTGTCATCACTCCTCCTAACACTTGATATCCTAGCAAAGGATTGTAGCATCTATGCATTCCTAGCCATTTAGTAAGAGCACTTGAGAGAAAAGTGTTTAAGGTGGAAACAAAAACAGTGTCATGCCTAGAACAAAGTTAAAAATAGATTCTTGCACTTATATGTTTCATTTTAAATTTAATGGTATATTTTTATCTCAGTAAAATTAAATACCTTAAAATATGTTAAATATAGTGGAAACTATTATAATAATGAGCAGCTCCTGGGATGGACAGGCAGGTGAGAATCTGGGTGGGTAAAAGTCATACTTTTCTTTGCCTACATTTGGGTTTACAACTTGAATTTTACCCCAAGTGTATTATTTTTTGTAAGTAGTTACAACTAATCACGAAAGATAAGAGCCTTAGCAATTCTCCAGTAGCATCAACTTGGGGGGAGGAGGTACTGATTAAAGACAATATCATAGATTTTATACTAACATTATACTTTTTTGATTTTTCATAACTTAAAAGTTTTAACTTAAATATAAATATGCGATTAATTTAGTTACAGTAAACAGACTATTCATAGGTAGGATGAAGAAAAAAGAGGGGGCTGTGTGAAAATTTACAAAAAACATAGTTATGTGATATTTGCAACAATTTTATATGATCATGTATCAATTCAATGGTTAAGTTTTTCTCTGCCTCTTCATGGAAACCCAAGTTCAGCTGAGAATCCAAACTTACGGCATTTAAGTTTAAAAGAGTTTAAGGCTCTGTTGAAATAACTGCAGAATTTTCACTCCGTATTTATGGCTATAACAGAAGTAGACGTAATTGAAATCCTATGAAAAACCCTTCAAAAAACTTCCAGCCTCAAGAGAGTCAGCTAATAGAATAACAAATTTCCCAAGATCCTTCAGAAAGAAAATGCCTGCCAAATAGCACCTTTACTACTTTTGGGGGGAAAATGCTGTTATGATATTCTTGCTTTGGAATTTAAGCCTACGTAAGATGGACTTGAGTTTGGTCAATATAACTTTTATTCATTCGCCCGGAATTATTATCTTTAAAAGAAAAAAAAAATCCTGCAGTGCTATATCTGGTTACTGAAAAAGTTCACTATAGTACTTTAAAATACTAAGAAAAGTGGAATTAGCACATTGCCTTGACTTAAAGTACTTAATGTCTCTTAAGCAGCATTAACTGAATACCTTTAAATGTAGAAAAATATCCATTTCCTAAATCAATGGAGGTCAATATAATGGGTCAATATGAGGTATTTTCAAGGAATAAATAGCAACATTTATTGCATCTCTTAAAATAATGTTAAACCTTCAGCCTGTCTCTTAATGGAGGACAGGACAGATTTTCCGAAGAAACTGGACCATCTCCAGTTTGGCCACCCAGCCAGGATTATAAATCTGCATTTGTTCAATGTTCCCAGATCCCCGTACTTTTGATAGTCAGTGTTATCAGAAACAATTTGGATAACTGGAGAAAAGGAGGGGCATTCTACATTTTTAATTAGTAACTTTTCCTTCACATGCCCCAAGTAAGTAAAATGCCTAGAAGGCAGTTCTCAAGTTCGTCTTGCAGCACTAAGATTTATGAATCTGGTTGAGAAACTTGGGTGAGCACAGAGAAGGGGTGGGGGAAAGCAACCACAAAGCAATTAGATATGCAACAGATATTAGGCTCCAAATAATTTTCCTTCCATAATGCTGTATTTACCCGAGATTATTTGTCAATGTTTTGTTGAGTATATTAATCAATACTTGTTGAACAAGCAACTTCAGAAAGTTATATTCCAAACTAAATATACACGGCATGACCTATTTCTTTTTCACTTTTCTTTGGCTTAAAAAAAAGTTTAAAATATTTGTTGACAGTTGTTATTTTACTACTCTCTATAGAAACAACCCAATACGTTTTCATGCCAGGGGTAACCTCAAAAATGCGCCATGTCTAACTTTCAAAAGCAAAACATAGTCATTAACGCACGGCTCAAGCAAACCAGAAGTAAAAGTAGGATTACCACACCCCCTTTTAACAAATTACAAGACTTGGTTTGGTTACCTGAAAAGACTGTTGATTAACGAGACTATAAACCAGGATGAAACCTTGACCGTTTTTGATGTAGAGATCTCTCATGGAGGCAAACTGCTCAGTTCCTGCGGTGTCCAGAATTTCCAGCACGGACGGGGAAGAGTCCACTTCGATCTCTTTGCGGTAGAAATCTTCAATGGTGGGGTCATATTTCTCAATGAAAGTCCCAGTGACAAACTGCACAGTCAGGGCAGATTTGCCAACCCCTCCGCTCCCTAACACCACCACCTTGTATTCCCTCATGAGTCTCCCCTTCACCCACTCCTGCACGAGGGAGGAAAAATAACGCCCCGCTAGCTGCGGTGCGGCTGGGGAGGCGGAAGGTGGGCGGAAATCTGCGAACTGGGGAGGAGAGTGCAGAGAAGCGGAGGGCCCGACGGGGAAAGAAGAGGAAGTTAAAGGCGGGGGGAGGGGAGAGAGCGAAGTGTCGGGGTGGGTGGGGATGAGATGGTAAATGCCCCTCCTATAGGAACTAAAGCCCAGGCAGGGGGCGTGGGGAGGAGGGCGCTCCCGGAGAAGCCCGGCGAGGGTGGGGAGAAGAAACGCGCCCCTCGAGGCGAGGGCTGGAAGCCGCAGATCTGGGGCCCTGGCGGGCAGGCGAGTGACGGAGGAGCCCGCAGCCGGGGGCTGCCCCCACCTCTCCCCCGCCCTTCACACAAAGGGGCCCAGGGACCCCGCTTCCTGCTCTTCGCTGTTAAGCTGGCCCAGGCCTGCGGGCTCCGCTCCCTTCACTGCCGCCGGGCGGGTCTCAGGGCCGCGGCTCCCGCGGGCGTTGTCCGGCCTGGGATGGGAGAAAGGGGCGCACGTTACCCGCCTGACCCCTCTCCCCCCCCCCGCCCCAAAACCAACAGCCTCCCCCAGCACCCCTCACCCCCCGACCGGCTGTCTCCGCCAACGCAGCCTTCGCCGCTTACCCTACTGTCTGCACCCGCCCGGCCGCCCGGGAGGCTCAGTCAAGCCAAGGCCATGGCTACGGGCCGGCTCCTCAGTCTCACCGCCGCCCCAGCGCCTGCTATTCGCAGAGGGGAGAGGGGCGGGTGCCGTCCTGGAGGCGGCGGCCCGCACCAGACTCCAGGCAAACCCACCTCTTTTTTTTCCTCACCCACCCCCCACCCCCCACCCCCAGCACACACCCGGAAGGGTTTCCCTGACACACTAGCTTGAGGTGCCCCAGTTCCCCGAGACTGGACCGGATCACTTCCGGTGGGGAAAGTCCCACCTCTTCGGAGCGAGGCCCTTGCGCTCGGGCCGCGCCCTGCTGAGCTAGACGGCTGGGGACTGTTTCTGGTCGGGGCTGTGGCCTTGGCAGAGGGCCTCTCGGAGGACCTCCAGCGCCCTCCCTTTCCGCGCCAGCCCGCAGCTGCTGCTGATTCTGCTGCTGCTGACAGTCCCACCCCAAAGCCAGTGAAGCCCCTCCTTGTCTCAGCTGCCCTCAGCTCCGCCTGAGTACTTGATGAGCTCGTTGGCCTGTGCAGGACGGCCAATAATTATCTAACGACCGGAGAACGCCAAACATCCCTGGACTAGAAGTCGCGAGGAACATAAAACGGCCAAGAAAGTTTATTCTCTTTGCTGGTATTTTTTTTCAAATGATAGTTTTTTCTAAGAAATGCATGCAAATTACCCCCAGACTTCACTATTGCTCTGATTTCCTATGTTTTGTGTTTTACTTAGCTGAGCCTGACAAATAATTAAATACACAGTACTTTTATCCTCTGACAAATCTGCCTTGACTCTACCAGCAAATGCCAAAAGTCACTCCTCTTTCTTGTCACCAGGCTCAGAAAACAAAAGGATTGCAAATAGACTTCACAGGTGCTCCAACTCAGCTTTGCCTCCCTTTGATTCCAACAAAGCTTCACAGCAGGAAAGGTAAACAGTATTCAGGGAAGATTTGATTGGAAATTGTTTATTCCTGCAGATTAACCTCTTTCATTCGTTCATTATCTGCATGCACAGCAATTTATAAGCTGGCTTTTTCTCAAGGTTTTTAACGGCCATCCTTCATAGTCATTGAAATTCCAAAGGGAAGGACTCTGGTGTTAAACACTAACTTTCTATTTTTAGATAAAATTGGTACTTCTTACATATCTTTCCCTCTGCCAACTTTCTATTTGTAAACTTTGTGTCAGATCCACAGGCCCAGAAAGCTAGGTTATATTTTAGGAATGTCACTCCCTCTTTGATTCAGGCACGCACCCAGAAACCTGTGAGACTCAGTGGCCAGACCAGTTAAATTGACTTCAAACTCCTTGCCTGCAAGCTCTAATGGCCAGAATGTATAAAAATATTACCAAACTCAAATTGTTAGATAATAGAAAACAGGCAAATCACAGTAGTGTAAAGAAGTCCTACTGTGTCTCTCCCTGAGTATTCCCCAAAGTCACTTACAGTATCCAAAGGACAGTTTAGTTCAATTTCTCTTCGGCCTAGGGCTGGTGCAATCAGTCCAGTGAAGTCCTCAGCTCTGGCTCCAGATGGTCCGGGTCTCGCCTGATATCTGAGACAGTGCCCTCTGCTGGAAGAGGTTTGGTCTGTGAGTTACGGGTTTCCCCATAGGTCACTGCTCCTTCCACATGTGCTGTTGCCTGATTTGGAGCTCTGCTGCCCATCTCCTTGTCTAGCTGTCTCCAGAATGTCTGGTGGAATCCACAGTGCTGCACCAGCCCTGCTTGTAACTGAGTCTAGAAATTCCTCTTATGATGTAGCAATCAGCGTTGAGCGGTCTGGCAACTTTCTGCACTGTTACTAAACTGCCAGAACATGCTGCTCTTCTTTTTGAGGTCATCCCACCTGTTGGCAATTCTAATAGCTCTGAATGTGTTGGTCAAAGTGTTTTGGAGAGAGTTCTTTGTTTCTCAACGCAGTAAAACATACTCCTCCCTTCAGGACAGAGTCCCACTGGGTTGCTCTCAGCAACTACAGGGTTGATAAATGTCATGCTCAGTCTGAAGATCCTTCTAAAGCAGTGGTTCTCAACCTTGGCTGCACATTAGAATCCCCTGGGAATCTTTTTAAAATCCTGCTTTCTGGGCCTCATCCTCCGGAAATTCTGTGTCTTTGTCACTAATGTTGTGGCCCCACCCCATAACAAAAAAACCCAGAATTTCCAGAGATGAGGCCCAGAAATCAGGATTTTAAAAAGATTCCCAGGTGATTCTAATGTGCAGCCAAGGTTGAGAACCACTGCTCTAAACTTTCTTAAGAGGGGGATTCATTACAGCAGCATCTAGGAAAGCAAACAATCTGGAAGTCATTTAATGCTCTCCAATTAGATAGATCAAAAGTACTGTGCGTGGAGTGTGTAGGGTGTGTGTGTGGTGTGCGTACATTCACCAAATTGGGATACCATGCAGCTATTAAACAAGAGAAGTGCCAATATGAAAAAATGGCCAAGATATATATGTAAGGCTGAAAAACAAGATACTGACATCTCTCTCTCTCTCTCTCTCTCTCTCTCTCTCTCTCCTCTCTCTCCCTCTCTCTCTTCCCCCTTTCCTCCTTTCCTCTCTCTAAGCATGTCCTGGGCTGATAATTAAAAAAAAAACCCCAAATATCTCCAAATGACACAAAAATAATAAAACAAATCAGTTAATCTTTCCAAGGGTATTTATTGTTAAAAAACTTCTTGTATTTCCTTTCAGGGAATAAACATTATTTATATGCTAGTATATCTATCAAACCAATTTCTATATGTAGTTTTTAAATTACTACAAAAGTAATCTCACTATATACAGCATTCTGTACCATGCTTTTTAAACACTTACTGTATCTTGGTGATTTTTCCATTTCAGAACATATAGATCTACCTCATGTATTGTTAATGGCAGAACCATGATTTAGTTAACCAGTTCCCTATTAAGGATACTGGTCGCTCCTAGTTCTTTTTACTGAATATCTTCCACACACCTATATCTTGCCAGCTAATACTTCAGGTGAATTTCCGGTACTGCGATAACTGAAAAAACTGATACAGTGGGGCCTTGACTTATGAGTTTAATTCGTTCCGAGACCGAGCTCGTTAAGGAGCTCGTTAAGGAGCTCCTTAACTCAAATTACTCTATCAACTCAATGCAAAAAATCGGCCAAGAGACAGCTGGTATCTCAAAGAACTCGTTAGTCGGGACACTCGTAAGTCAAGGCCCCACTGTACTTGCATTCCAAATTCTTCTGGTAAATATTGCCAAATTGTCCTTCAGCAAGGTCAAACTAATTTACATCTCTAAAAACAGAGTATGACGGTTTCTTTATAACCTCACCCTAGGCATTATTAATTTTAGTATTTTATAGCTATTGTTACTTGCTTTAGAACATTTTCAAGACGAACAAATGCTGGGTAGTGTTATAGAAGAATTTGGGCTTCAGAGCCAGATAATCCTAACATTGCCCTTTGCCAGCTAGATCTCCATTCTCTGATTTGTAAAGTTGAGCATAATAGCTGTATCTAGCTTATAGGGCTCCTGTGAAGAATAGGCGCTTAGCCTTCCAAACACTATCTGCTTAATAAATGTAAACTGCTCAAATAATAACTTTCCACCCACAAGGCTCAAAAATAGGGGGAGGGTAACCTCTCCAGAGAGTATGCCCTTGAGATTCAGAACTTTTGCTTTAATTCTGTATCAACCTCCACTCCAAAGTAACTATTGCTTGGACAATCATTTTCAAGAACTCAGACAATTTTTACCCTGGTGTGAAAAAAATCTTAGGGTATAAAACTATATTCAGAACACAGACGTTTCAGGCACATAATTCTCGTTTTAGGCAATTAGCTTGGTGCAAGTTTAAAGTGCTAAACGTTTTGCTTCAGGCACCAGTTGTTCACTTCTTTTATCCCTCCTTTCCAGTTTAGACGTCCTTCAGTTGTGAGCCCTGGAGCCATTAAATGTTCTGGATAATTTTCCCTCCCTTTCACCCTCCAAGTGAGCCCTCTCACCTTTCACAGTCCTGGGGGAGGCGGGGGGGAGCCCTGTTCTTTCCATGTCCCAGGGCTTTCCTTCTCTTTTGCTTGAAGTTGCCTTCAAGTTAGCAGAAAACTAGCAGGACATGTCCTCTTCTTTTTTTTAAAATATATTTTATTGATTTTTCACAGAGAGGAAGGGAGAGGGACAGAGAGTTAGAAACATCGATGAGAGAGAAACATCGATCAGCTGCCTCCTGCACACCCCCCACTGGGGATGTGCCCGCAACCAAGGTATGTGCCCTTGACCGGAATCGAACCCGGGACCCTTCAGGCTGCAGGCCGACGCTCTATCCACTGAGCCAAACCGGCCAGGGCCATCTCCTCTTCTTATTTCAGTGTTTTAGGAGGCCCCTTGTTAGCGATTGTCCTGAATTCTTTCCAGCTCCTTCCAGCCTCTAAGATCCCAATTGTCCCTTTCAAATCCCTCCTCCAGCTACACCAGCTGTTGGTTCTGCATGTAGGTCTCCCCACAGAACCAATTTTTATATCTTTTTTTATCTTTTTGTCATTATAAAAATTGTTCTTTGCAAAAAAAATGTAAGGTGTGATCCCACTAACCAAAGAAAATCACCATTATATTTTAGTGCCTTTCACAAAATTTTACTGAGAGTGAAAATATGTTTTTTAAATGAGAATGGGATCATATAGTTTTGCAAGCTGCAGCTTTCACTTACAGAGACGTCATGCCTGCACAAAGTATTAAAAAATACTTATAGCCTGTGTATGCCTTCTTCCCCATAGCTTTAGCTTTCCTACAACTCCAATTAGCATTCATTCACATTCAACCTTGCCCACCTGGAATCTTCATTCAACCAGTGGGATTTCATGGCAAGGTCTGCTTACCACAGAGGCCACTGCTACCCAAGCCTGGTCAAGAAAACATTCCTATAGAGCAGTGATGGTGAACCTATGACACGCGTGTCAGAGGTGACACGCGAACTCATTTTTTTTGTTTTTTCTTTGTTAAATGGCATTTAAATATATAAAATAAATATCAAAAATATAAGTCTTTGTTTTACTATGGTTGCAAATATCAAAAAATTTCTATATGTCACACGGCACCAGAGTTAAGTTAGGGTTTTTCAAAATGCTGACACGCCGAGCTCAAAAGGTTCGCCATCACTGCTATAGAGACACAAGACTCTTATTTTCCAGATGTGTCAGCTGAAAGAGTTAGTTCTTTGGAACTCAGTGAGCTACTAAATAGAGTGTATCTAAAACAGGTCTGAACTCCTTAATCATTTTCTCTCTTCATTTCATCTGTAATTTCAAAGATAGTAGATAGGAAAGCATTTTATAATCTATTAAGTACCACTAAATGTAAGGGATTAGTATTAATAACTATATTTTGTTGTTTATTTCTGCATGTGTATTGCCAATTTTAATCTGTTGTATAACCATACTCTTAATTTACGTGCATCTGAATCACCTGGAAATGTTGTTAAACTACAGATGGCTAGGCCCTGCCCCCCAGAATTCCTGATTCTGGGGCAGGGCCAATAATTTACATTTCTAAGTTCCGAGATAACACTACTGTTGGTCCAGGGACCCCACTGTAAGCACCACTGTTATAAAAAGTGGTAGGGCTTTATATTTGGATCTTCCCTGCTTAATATTCATTTATTTATCAACTCGCTCAATCATTCATTCAATACCCATTGACTGACTTTCTACTCTAGGCCAAGGACTTTGCTAGATAGTGGTAATGGAAAGATGGATGAGACACAGTGCCCGAAGAAGTTCATGGCCTTTTGAGGAACACAGACAATTAAATCAATATTTACATTACAGTGTGGCAAGTGTCATGATAGAAATATGGCAAGGGTGCTCTGGGAGACTCAGGAAGGGCACCAGAAAAGGTTTTTTGGAAGAGGTGACTGAGCTGTAGGCGAGGAGGCCAGAGGGGTTAGTAGAGGCTAGAACCAGGTAAAGAAAAGCCTGGAGTAGTAAACTGAGGGGCTTCACCTTTCCCCTGAAGGCTGTGGGAAGTCAGAGAAGGTGGTTTTACAAAGGTGGGACACTACTCTACTGAGCAAAAGTAGATTTGGCATCCAAACCCAGGTTCGAATATTGGCTGTGCTGCTTGCATAACCTGGGCAAATTACTTAACCTTCTCTGAGCCTCCTGTTCCTCATGTGTAAAGGGAAAAATAATATCTACCTTATTTAGATGTTTTGAAGATTAAGTAAGAGAAAGTACCTAAATGCCTGGAATATGGTAGGTATATAACAAATGGTGATTATTATCAGTTTTGAACTTTAGAAAGCTGAAGACATGGATTATTTCAGATTGAAACTATCAGGCTAGTTCAAATATCAAGGCCGTATTTGATATGGCAAGTTGAATGATTTAATGGTATAATGATAATTATTTATTGGTACAGACTATATGCCAGGAATTTGCAAAGTGATTTATAATCATCATTTCACTGTATTCTTGCAATAACCTTAGACTTAAGTGCTATTATTATCCCCAAGTTTGCAACAATGGGATTAAGGCTCCAAGAAGTTAAATGACATATACAACGTCACACAGTTTGTCAGTGGCAGAGCTTGAATTCCAACTCAGGTCAGTCTAACCCTAGAGTCTACACTGTATTACCTCCTTGTTCCTCAGAAAGCAATTTTTTTTCTTTGGACTGTAGAACAGTGAGTGGGTGTTAAGGCAATGTTAAAGAATGTGAGCTTTATTCTCCTGTTTCTCTAACCTTGAACAAAGCTGGTTGTTCCTACTGATTTCATACTCCCTCTGAAAACATGCCTCCATCACTGCCAGGAGCCATCGACCTTGGGTCTGTGGGATCTGCTACTGATGCTGAGGTTGTCACAATTACCTTCTAAAATATCCTGGAGCATTTACCACAGAGAATCTCCTTCTCTTGATACAGGGACCATATTAAACTCCAAGGGAGGAGGCAGAGGGTAAGCCTAATTATTTTTAATACCATTTTGCAAATAGCAGCTATTACTTATTGGGCACTTGCTATGCGTCTGGAATCGTATGATACACTTTAATTCTCACAGCGACCCCATAGCAAGTACTATTGTCACCATCCCTAGTGTAGATATCAGGAAACTGAGACTCTGGGAGGTTAAACAACTTGTCTAAGATTACACAGCTAGCAGAGGCAGATTAAAAGCAGAGAACTGGTACATTAAATTTTACAAAACTTACATTTTAATTTTTTGCTTTGCTTCTGTAGCTGTAACATTTCCAAACTCAAATCTCTTAGATGCTTCTACTGCCTATGTGATTTAGTTACCACACAATAGTTCAAACCCTGTTTTAAATTATATGTGTGCAAATAATGCCTGTTTCCTCAAAATCATTGCATACTGTAAGGAGTCATTCTTTGGCTACTGTCAAAAAGACAAGAAATAAATGTTGCTGAGGTTGTGGAGAAAAGGGAACCTTTGTGCACTGTTGGTGGGAATGTGAGTTGTTATAGCCACTACGGGGAAAACAGTATGGAGGTTCCTCAGGAAATTAAAAATAGAACTACCACCTAATTCAGCAATCTAACTTCTGGGTATATACCCAAAGGAAATGGAATCACTATTCTGAAAAGATATCTGCACTCCCATCTTTACTGCAGCATTATTCACAAAACCCAAGATGTGGAAACAGATGAATGGATGAAGAAGATTATATATATATATATATAAATTGATCCATGGAAAGTAAAATTCTAACCTACTGGGGCCTCCATATGCTCTATAAAGAAATCGCATTGAAATTGAATTCTTAGTACTTTAAAAGGACTATGGTCTGAATGCTTTAAAAAGGCTGATATATAAATGTGAGATGGTGTGAAAATTAATGTAAAGATCGATATTGTTGTTTGCTATAATAAATTGTTGTCTGTTTCAAACTCATGGCAATGTATAAATCCTTTTGTTTTTAATTTGGAGCAGCTAGCTGAATATGCAGAGTTCTGGCACTAGGTGTCAGCAAAATATTAAATTAGAATCATCTACCTCTGCTTTTTCTTTATTTTCAAAGTTTTTATAGCAATAAAAATAAAATATATTTCCTGGATTTTAAGGTAAAGAAGACAACACACTTCCTTGTTGCTGTGACGTCAGTGGGAGAGAGACCATTGTTGCTGCTCAAAGTGGACTCCTTAAGGAGATCACCATGGCTCAAGGAATTGTCTTGGTTTGACCTTCAGCTTTGAATGGTCTAGAATTCAATTTTGTGTCACCCAGAAAGCTAAGGGATTAGCAGTTTGCAGGTGCGGGTGGAGGAGTGAGTCCACTGTAGTGAACCAGTTCCTAAAAGTCTACATGCAAAATTATTTTACACAGAGAAATCTAATTTTGAAGCTGATCACAGCACTTGTGTTAACTCAGTGAATGGTCTTCCCATGTGGACAAGATAAACAAAATTACTTTAAAGGATCACTTTGAGAGCCTAAGGAGTTGACTGGTCCTAACTTACTATTTTCTATACTTAGCGTATCATTGCTTTTTCTTTTAATCTCCAGAACTTTACCCCCTTCTTGTGATTTCTATCACAGTAAATGGTACCACCATCCACCGTTTACAGAAAACAGAACTTTGGATGTTATCCTCACCTCTTCCTTCATCCTAGCTTCCCATAACCAAACAACTACCAAGTCCTGCCAAATTTACCTCCTTAATATTTCTTATATCTGTCTCATCCTATGCCTGCTTCTGTTGCAGTCTTAAAAATCTCAATAAATGGCAATTCCAGCTTTCACGTGGCTCAGGCCAAACCCTTGCAGTTATCCATGAGTCTTCTGTTTCTCTCATGCCCCATCTGATCCATGTGGAGAAACAGAAGGTCTACCTTCATAATTCAGTTGACCCTTGGATTTGAACTGTATGGGTCCACTTATATGCAGGGTTTTTTCTCTTTTTTCAATAAATACCTGTGCTGCTCTCAATCTTCGGTGTGGAGCTCGTGTATGCTAAAGGCCAGCTGTATGCATTGATCTATGCCAATTTGCATAGGGGACTTGAACATATGTGGATTTCGGAATCTGAGGAGTGGTCCTGAAACCAATCCCCAATAGATACTGAGGGACAACAAAAATTTGGGGGGAGGCAAAACTTATGCTTGCTTTTCAACTGTCCGGGTGTTGGCTCCCCCTAACTTCCATGTTGCTAAAGGGTCAACTGTGTATCCAAAATTTGATCACTTCTTAGCACCTCCACTGCAATGAATCTGGTTCAAGCAACCATTTTCACTTTCTTGGACTATAGCTATAATATCCCAACTGCTCTTGCTTACTGCTACAATACTCCTTATTTAGCGTCTTTTCAACACAGTAGCCAGGGTAATCCTTTTATAGCCACAGAACCTTCCAGTGATTTGCTCAAAGTAAAGTCAAAGTCCTTACAGTTGTAGAAGGACTATGGTTAAATACTAGAGAAGCTTTTTTAAAGTGTAAATATCAAATAGGGAACCCCTGTGTATTAAATGCTACTTTAAAAAACCTGTGCATACATTTAAATTATAACCAATAGCTTGTCAGAGTTAACTCAAAATATATGAGAAATAGTATTCTCTTGCCTTGTGGTTTTAGGTCTGGACCTTGCTGTGTAAATAGACATAAATGATATGATACAAAATATCTTTAATTGGAAGTAATCTTGTACTGACAACTGTGGTCCTTCTGTCCCAAAGTTGAGCACAGCTCCATCTTGTCTCGGTCTGTAGTTGTCCCATCTACTTATATAAACAAAACAAGAGCTTGATGGAAGATCAAGTTTTATACACATTTTTTAAAAAATGGTGGGGCGGGGGCTTGGCTGCTGAGAGGGAGATATACATTGGGAAGCCAGAGTCTAGTCCAGGAACCTTTAAAAAAGGTTCTATATGCATTTTAAAAATTATTAAAGGCTACAACACTTCCATTTCAACTTGTAAAAAAATTTGTCTAGAAGGCCCTACATGATCTGGCTCCTCCAAGATGAGACCAGCCTTCGCCCTTACTGTGCCATCTGTCTGGAAAGTTCTTTCCTCACATGCACATTGCTTCCTTCCTTTCCTTAGGTCTTGAACTCCTGTAGTGAGACTACTCAATATAAAATTGCATCCCCTGCCCTAACTGGTTTGGCTCAGTGGATAGAGCGTCAGCCTGCGGACTGAAAGGTCCCGGGTTCTATTCCAGCCAAGGGCATGTACCATGGTTGCGGGCACATCCCCAGTGGGAGGTGTATAAGAGGCAGCTGATCGATGTTTCTAACTCTCTATCCCTCTCTCTTCCTCTCTGTAAAAAATCAATTAAAAAAATAAATATAATTGCATCCCCTTAATACAGTGCCTTCGATCCCTCTTGTTTCATTTTTTTTTTTGTTCTCAATAGCACTTGTCCCCTTCTAATACACTATATGCTTTAACTGGGAATTTTATTTAATATATTTCCCTATGAGGACAGAGGTTATAGTCAGTTTTGTTCACTGTATATCCCAGTGCCTAGAACAGTGCCAGCAATATACTATTAAAAAGTGATGAATTGATTAAACTGCTTATGCTATACTATACATATGATATTTCTCTCCCATGTGTCTCTTTTTATGTTATTGCTTCTGCCCAGAAGGCTTTTCACTCCCTATTTTTTCCTATGGATTTCTTGTCAGCATTATTTTTAGAAAACATTTATTGAGATATAATTCACATCACATAGTTCACCCATTTAAAATGTATAATTCAATGTTATTTACTACTAGAAGCCCAGTGCATGAATTCGTGCGCAGGTGGGGTCTGGCTGGCCTGGCCCCTATAGGAGCAGATTGGGGCCAGGCCTGTCGGGAGGAGGAGATGGCGGGAGGTTGGCCGGCTGGCCCACCCCAATCAGGGCCTGATCAGGGCAAGGCCAGCTGTGGGGAGGGACTTCGGGTGATTGGCCAGTTGGCCCTGCCCCCAAATGGGGTGGGGGGGCCAATCGGGGGTCAGCGGCCATGGGAGGGGCTGTGGGAAGTTAGCCGGTTAGCCCCACCCCTGATTGGTGTGTGTGGGGGGCCAATTGAGATGGAGCTGGGGGGTAGGGGCCGTGGGCCATTCGGGGTGGTGGGGGCTGATTGGGGGTGGGGCCGGCCATGGGTAGGGGCTGTGGGCAGTGGCTGGCTGGCCCTGCCCCCAAATGGGGGGGCCGATTGGGGGCCAGCGGCCTAGGGGAGGGGCCATGGGTGGTTGGCCTGTTGGCCCTGCCCCTGATCGGAGTGGGGGGACTGATCTGGAGTGAGGCTGGGTGGAGGAGGGGCTGCAGGAGGTTGGCCGGCTGGCCCTGCCCCCTATTGGGGTAGGGTGGGCTATCAGGAACAGGGCCAGTGGGGGGAGGGGCTGCGGGCTGATTGGGGTCCATTGGGGGTGGGGCTGGCCACGGGGAGGGGCTGCAGGAGGTTGGCCAGCTGACCCTGCCCCCTATTGGGGTGGGGGAGGCGATCAGGGGCAAGGCTTGCTGGGGGGAGGGGCCGTGGGAGGTTGGCCAGTCAGCCCCATCCCCTGATCAGTCCGGTTCGCGGTCTGCAGTGGGCATCATAGCGACCGGTCATTCCGGCATTCTGGTCTCTGGCTTTTTATATATATAGACTAGAGGCCTGTTGCATGAAGAGATTTGTGCAATAGGCTTACCCTTCCCCTGGCTGCCGGCACTGGTTTTCCTCCGGCACCCGGGACCCAGGCCTTCGCTCCAGCTGGAGCCACCTTCGGTCTTCGCTCCGCTGCTTCGTGCCTACGTATGCAAATATTAACCGCCATCTTTGTTGGGTTAATTTGCATACTCTCCTGATTGGCTGGTTAGTGTAGCGAAGGTATGGTCAATTTACATGTTTATCTATTAGATAGATAGATAGATAGATAGATAGATAGATAGATAGATAGATATTCACAGAGTTGTACAGCTATCACCATAGTCGAATTTAGAACATTTTTATCACCTCAAAAAGAAACCCTTTAGCTGCTGCCTTACTATCCCCCTATTTTCCCCATCCCTAGGCAATCACTAATCTGCTTTATGTCTCTATAGATTTGCCTATTCTGGGCATTTCATATAAATAGACTCATATAATAAGTGGTCTTTTGTGACTGGCTTTTTTCACTTAACATAATCTTTTCAAGGCTCATCCATGTGGTAACATTTTTATCAGTACTTCTTTCCTTTTCATGGCCAAATAATATTCTTGTGTTGATATACTACATTTTGTTTATTCATTCATAAATTAATGGACATTTGGATTATTTCCACCATTCCACCTTTTTGGTATTATAAATAATGCTGCTATAAACATTTGTGTTCATGTTTTTGTGTGGACATATATTTTCATTTTCATTTCTCTTGAGTATATATAGGAGTAGAATTGTTGTGTCATATGATCACTCTAGATGTAACTATTTAAAAAACTACTAGACTTTTCCAAGTGTCTGTGCCATTTTACATTCTCATGAGCAGTGCATAAGTGTTCTAGTTTCTCCTCATTCCCTCCAACATTTGTCACTGTCTGACATTTTTAAAAAAATATATTTTATTGATTTTTTACAGAGAGGAAGGGAGAGGGATAGAGAGTTAGAAACATCGATGAGAGAGAAGCATCGATCAGCTGCCTCCTGCACACCCCCTACTGGGGATGTGCCTGCAACCAAGGTACATGCCCTTGACTGGAATCGAACCTGGGACTCTTCAGTCCCCAGGCCGACGCTCTATCCAGTGAGCCAAACCGGCTAGGGCACTGTCTGACATTTTTATTCCAGCCATCCTAGTAGGCATGATATGGTATCTTGTCACTTTGATTTGTATTTCCCTGGTGGCTAATAATGTTGAGCATCTTTCCATGTGCTTATCAGTCATTTGTATATCTTCTTTGTAGAAATGTTTATTGAGATACTTTTTTTCATTTTCAAATTGCATTATTGGTCTTTTTATTATTGAGTTGTTAGTAGTTCCTTATATATTCCAGATACAAGTTTCTTCACAGACATATGATTTGCAAATATGATATCTTATTCTATAAGTTATCTTTCTACTTTATTTTTCCTTTTTATTGACTTTATTGGGGTGACACGGGTTAACAAAATTATACAGGTTTCAGTTGCAGAATTTCACAATACATCATCTACACACTGTGTTGTGTGTTCACCACCCCAAGTGAAGCCTCCTTTCATCATCATTCATCCCCCTATCCCCTCCTCCCCCTTCCCTTGCCCCTCCTCCCCCTGGAAATCACCACACTGTTTTCCATGTCCATGAGTTATTTTTCTTTTTTTCTCTTTTTTGCTCAATCCCTCTACCCCCACAACACAGCCCCCCAACCTATACAGCGTTCAGATTTATTTCTATTTATGAGACTGTCTCTATTTTCTTATTCACCAAGATTTGGAAACAAACCACGTGTCCATAAGTAAATGAATGGATAAAAAAGCCATGGTACATTTACACAATGGAATACTACTCAGCCATAAAAAGAACTTACCCTTTGTGACAGGATGGATGGACCTGGAGAGCATTATGCCAAGTGAAATGAGCCAATCAGAAAAGACAAGCATCATATGATTTCACTGAAATGTGGAATCTAATGAACAAAATTATCTACTCTTTTGATAGTTTCTTTTGAAGTGCAAAAGTTTTTTTATTTTGATTAAGTTCAATTTATCTATATTTTCTTTGGTTGCTTGTACTTCTGGTATCATACCAGAATGCTCTGCCAAATCCAAGGTCATGAAGATTTAACCTATGTTTTTCTCTAAGAGTTTTATAGTTTTATCTCTTCCAATTAGATCTTTGACCCATTTTGAGTAAATTTTTATATAGTGTGTGTCAAAAGTCTAATTTCATTCTTCTGCCTGTGGCGAACGAGTTGTTCCAGTACGATTTGTTGAAAACACTAACATGATCGTAATGGCCGGTTTGCTGAAAAAGATATGATAAGATAACCCAATGGTTCTCAAAGTGTTATCACCATAGCAGTAGCATTACTTGTTAGAAATGCAAAGTCTCAGATCCCAAGGCAGACTTACTGAATCAGAAACTCAATGGGTGGGCGCAGCAATCTATGTGGTAATAAGCTCACCAGGGGATTCTGATGCAAGATCACGTTTGAGAACCATGGCAAGTCAAATCAACTGATGAAGCACATGTACTTAATGAGTATATATTTTATGGCTCATCTCCATTTCTCCCTTACACTGATCAGGCCATGAAGTCCTAATGATTCAACTTCTTGAACATTTCCTGCATCCATTTGCCTTCACCTCTTCTGATTTTCACTGTCTTAGTTAAGGTTCTCATCACCTCACACTGCAAGAGCCTCATTGTTCTTCTCTCCACCTCTAGCACTGTCTCTTCCAGGTCAACCCAAGATTCCTGGAATATTGTTCTGAAAAGCTACTTTGTACATGTCAGTCAGTGTCCTACTAAAAAATAAGTGATAATGGCTTCATGCTTCCATGAAACACACATTCTTCAATTGGGCATTTGAAGATCTCCTTAATTTGATTCAAAACTGACTTTAAAACTTTTTTCATTTATAAATCCTCTACAGCAGCAGTTCTCAACCTGTGGGTCGCGACCCCTTTGGGGGTCGAACGACCTTTTCACAGGGGTCGCCTAAGACCATCGGAAAACGTATATAATTACATACTGTTTTTGTGATTAATCACTATGCTTTAATTATGTTCAGTTTGTAACAATGAAATTGGGAGTCACCACAACATGAGGAACTGTATTAAAGGGTCGCGGCATTAGGAAGGTTGAGAACCACTGCTCTACAGGAACACCCCATATATCTAAATTATTCCTTACATATACCATGAGAAGTTTTGCTTCTGTACTCTTCACTTTTCCAACTCCTCCAATCCTGTACTCACCACCTCTCCCACTTAACTCCTCTTTATCCCTGGGGTTTTGCTTAGATGTCTTCACTTTCAAAATGCCTTCCTGGGTGCTTCAGAAAAGGTTAGGTGTCCCACCTCTGTGATCCCATACAACACTGTACTTCCACACTGTATTTTAATTGTGTGTTTGTCTGTCTCCTCCACTAATGTGTAAAGTCCCCATTGGCAGGAACCTTGTTCATTAACTCAACAAATATTTATTGAACATTGCTCTGTGCCAGGCCAGTATCCCCAGCACCTAGGAGGCACTAAAAAAATTAATGGGTTAAAATGAGGTTCATCCCTTTTTCATCCTTGCCCCTCCGGCCTTGCTCTATAAACCATGAGGTAGGATGGGAATGAATTTTTGAACATTTAAGATAACATCCAAGATGCAAGAGCCATGGATCTAATAACAAAAGGAAGGAAACTTGTACTCATCTCGTACAGTGTGCCAGGTACCTTATTGGAAAGAAGCCCTTTATTTTCTCCCTCTCTATCTATTATGTTAATTTGCAAACTAAAATTAAAAATATGCAAATGAGAATTTAGCTTGAAAAGTATATCTTTTTTGGCACATATTTGTGTGTCAGAAAATATAAGCATTTCATATTAAGATTGGGAAAAGATCTTTTTGGTGTGAACTTGGTTCCACTATTCATAATTTATAGGTAGATTACAAGTCACCTCTTACCCTACTCTTCCCTCTATCTAACCCTAATTAATTAACTAAAAATTAATTACATCAATTGGGAATGCATCTGACATAGGAAAAGGTATCAACAAGTTAAAGTGGGGATTCCAAAAGTTTTCAAATAGCCTGGAAAGTTTAGCATACTTCAGAGTGATCAGGAAAGACTGTACTATGAACAGGATTTTAGATTCATTTAAGGTTAAGGTAAAAGTTTCCAAATGGGACTGTGGATACTTAGGGCTTGCAAATCCACATAAAAAAGAAACCTTGTCTGTGCACAGTAAGTAAATCTGATCTATACATATAATTTTAATTTCTTATTGTTGACACTATTACAGCTGTCCCCTATTTCCCATCCCTTTGCTACCCTATAACTAGCCCTCACTCCCACCCAGGCCTTCACCACATTATTGTCTGTTTCCATGGGCTATGCATACATGAATATATGTTTTTTGGTTAATCTCTTTCATGCCATTTTGGTGAATAAAATGGAAATTCATGTACTTTTACAAATACATTTTATTTTTTCTTATTACTAAAGCAATACATGTTAATTGTAGAAAACTATGTACTTCAAAAGAAAGAACACAAAGTTCACTTAAAATTCTACTACCCAGAAGTAACCACAGTTAGATATATTCTAAATTACAGAAAAACTGTGAAGATTATACAGTTTCCTTACAACACATACCCATTTCCCTATTGTTAACATCTTACATCAATATGGTACACTTGTTATAACTAGTGAATCAATATTGATTCATTATTATTAATAGAGTGCAAATTTTATTCAAATTTTCTTAGTTTTTGCCTAATGTTCTTTTTCTTTTAAAAAAATTTTTATCGATTTTTTTTTAGAAAGAGAGGAAGGGAGAGGTATAGAGAGATAAAAACATCAATGAGAGAGACCTCAATTGGCTGCCTCCTGCACACCCTCCACTGGGGATTGAGCCCACAACTCGAGCATGTGCCCTGACCAGGAATCAAACCAGGGAGCTCTTGGTTTATGGGTCAATGCTCAATCACTGAGCTACAGTAGCCCGGTTGCCTAATGTCCTTTTTCTGTTCCGAGATCCCATCCATTATATTTAGTTACCACATTACATTTATTTTTAAAAAATACATTAAGTTGATTGAGGTGACATTGGTCAACATGAACATATAGGTTTCAGGTGTGGGTTTCTATGTTACAAGATCTGTATACTGCACCAAAGTCAAATCTTCTGTCACCTTATATTAGGACAACCTTCTCTCTTCACCCCTTCCCTCTGGCAATCACCACACTGCTATTTGTGTTCACGAGTTTCAGTTTTATATCCCACATATGAGTGAAATCATATACTTCTTAGCTTTTTCTGACTGACATTTCAGTTAGCATAATGTTCTCAAGGTCCATCCATGTTGTTGCAAATGGCACTATTTCATCCTTTATGGCTGAGTAGACCTTATGGTCCTTTTAGCTGTGACAGTTCGTGACTTTCTTTGCTTTTGATGACATTAAGAGTTTTAAGGAGTACTGGTCAGGTATTTGTAGAATGTCCCTTAGTGGGATTTACCTGATGCTTTTATTTTTGGGGGAGGAAAACCACAGAAGTAAAGTGACATTTTTATCACACCATATCAAGGGTACTACATTTAAGATATATCTACCAAATCTAGATCTAAACATATAATTACATTGTACATACTGTTTTATACCATGATTTTTTCATATGAATGTCTATTATGAAACCCTTCCATGTCATTAAGAACAGTATATGAATATTTGTAAGTTCATTTTTAAATTTTAATAAAAGGAACATTTTGTCCCATGGTTTTATTCAAAAGATGGATTCCCTGGCCCGGCCAGCGTAGCTAAGTGGTTGAACTTCCACCTATGCACCAGGAGGTCCCTGGTTTGATTCCTGATCAGGGCATATGTCCGGATTGTGGGCTCGGTCCCCAGTGGGGGGCGTGCAGGAGGTAGCTGATAAATATTGATGTTTCTCAGTGATGTTTCTATCTCTCTCCTTCTCCCTTCCTCTCTCTCTAAAATCAATAAAAACATACTTTAAAAAGATGAATTCCCTGGATCCAATATCTATTACATAGAAGACAGTGAAATTTGTTTACATTATACATGGGTTTTAATTGAAGAATTTGCTTCCTGTACTCTGGTATTGCACATCGAGGGCTCTTGCTTGGACTGGACTATGTGAGATATTTTCATGCACTCTTTGAAGTTTTCTTGGAGTCAGTGAGATATGATCAGGTAAAAGAAAAATATGAGGTTGGACTAGGTAGGGAATTAAAAAAAGCAGGGGGAGAATCCAATTCAAAGTCACAACCTGGGGTGGTATCAGAATTGAAGTTAAATATATGATTAAAATTAATTTTTATTGTATCTAAAAAAATAAACTTTTCATGAATTGGAAAATGACCCCAAACAATTAGCTAATTTGGGCTTTGGAGTAACATTTCATTAAATATTAAAATTTTATTCTTCTAGTTGGACGTTTGCCTAACATAATCACAGTATAATCATATCATTGAAACTAACATTGTGGTTGAACACAATCTCATATTTTGGGTGTTACTGCCAATTGGATGATATTTACTTACTATTCCATATGGGCCGAAGTAAACTAACTGCATTGTTTGTTTACATTTAGATTTGCTCATATTGATCCAAACAAATATGTCATTAATATCTGCTAAGATTATTGTTTAAATGAAATGAAATTAAGTGTGTATTTTTTAAAATTCTGTATTGTTGAAAGTATTACATATGTCTCCTTTTTCCCCCATTGACCTCCTCCAACCCGCTCCCACCCGCCCCCCCCCCCAAGCACAGGCCCTGATCCCCCTATTGTCTGTGTCCATTGGTTATGCTTACTAGTATATGCATGTATACAAGTCCTTTGGTTGATCTGTTAAGTGTGTGTTTTTTATACTTTTTAAATTTATTTCAGAGTCGAAGTGAGAGGGAGAGATAGAAACATCAATGATGAGGAAGAATCATTGATTGGCTGCCTCCTGCACGCCCCCTACTGGGGATCAAGCCTGCAACCCAGGCATGTGCCTGGATCAGGAATTGAACTGTGACTTCCTGGTTCATAGGTCGATGCTCAACCACTGAGCCACACAGTTTGGGCAAAGTGTGTATTTTTATGAATAATTTTGTTTATATTGTTAAGTATTTGAGACTGGGTAGGTTATAATAGAGCGTCAACTGTCTTTTGCCTATACATCAAGAAAAGTACATATGTAGTAACATGCTAAGAAATGACTGGCACAGGGGCTTGGATTGTGACCATTATACCAAAGTGTGATTTGCAGCAGTAAATCAGAAATCAGAGGAATTGCTGAAATAAGACTATCAACCCATATAGGATGTCCAAAATTCAGGATATCTTAGTTTATTCATTCAAATGTGACTGCAGCTGACTTAGAAGTATGAAGGTCTCAGTTTGAAAACCTGCTCCTAAACCAGTATATCAACTTCCTATGTAACCTAGGCTCATCACTTACCCTCCATGAGTTTCAATCTCCTAAGGATCTTTCTAGCTCTAATAAACACTCTGAATTGGTGGACAAAAAAGGGTTGTGTAATAAAACTGAAAAGTCCGGTGACAGTAACCTCCCAGTGTGATCCGATCAAAAATTCCTAACTGAGCAGGTGGTGAGTGGTCATGCTGCTGGTGTATAACTTTTAGTAAAAGGTTTCTTTTTATATTAAGCAAGCCCTGTCCATTGTTCTTGTCTTAGACAAATGTCATTTAAGAGGCAAATAAAAAAGATAAGACAAGAACATTGTCCATTGTGCATCTCCGTTAACATATATTTGAAATGACAGGGTAATCCTCTTTTTCAGACCTCTTGGAAGTCCTAACTACCCTCTAAGGAGCGCATAATCTTATTAACTAGCCTGTAATCCAATCCCCACCTGGCCTTCCCCCATCTTCATTTAATCTTCCTTAACTTTCCTCCTTAATTTCAGATGCATAAAAGCAATTGCAAAACTGTCTTTCTACAGATCATTAGATATCTTGCTTCCTGGCAATTGTTGTCAGTTTGACTCACATTAATTCTTATAAAAATTCTCTACAAGTTTGGATGTTTCTTACATTGATAAATCTATTATTCTACTCAGTGTGAGGCACTATGCTGGGTAGTTTGTGGGAGCCAAAGTTGTATAAGACACTGCTCAAGTCCTTAAAAATCAAAGTAAGAAGATGAATGGTTCCATGAACATTTAGCAAACATTTATCACCAGGACTCAAGAAGGTCACAAATACTAAGGTAGAAATAGAGCACATAAGTATGGTGACACAATCCCAACAATGAAACAAGGCTATGACATTTGTCTTAGCTTTAACTCCATTTATGTTCTTCTAAATATATACCTACTAGATGCCTGTTGCACGAAGAGATTGGTGCAATAGGCCTTCCCTTCCCTTGGCTGCTGACACCAGTTTTCCTCTGGCACCCAGGACCCAGGCCTTCGCTCTGGCTAGGCTCTGGCCAGAGCCCCCCCACAGCCATCAGGCTTCGAGGCCTTGAGGCTCCGATTGGTGCCAGGCCGTGAGGCCTCCCGGCTCCACTGATCCTGGGGGCGTGAGGCCTCCCACTCTGCTGATCCCGGGGGGGGGGAGGGGCGATGCGCAGCGGGTTCGGGTATGTTTGGCTTCGCTCTACCGCTTGGAGCCTACGTATGCAAATTAACCGCCATCTTTGTTGGTGGTTAATTTGCATATCACCCTGATTAGCCAATGGGAAGTGTAGCAGAGGTATGGTCAATTACCCTTTTTGTCTTTTATTAGATAGGATACACTGCTAATATAAAGTGATAACATGGATTTAAAAACAAAAATACCAGAACTTAGGCATATGTGTAGTCTTTGAGTAATATCCTTATAAGATTATTCAAAGACTAGAGGCCCGGTGAACAAAAATTTGTGCACTCGGGGGGGGGGGGTCCCTCAGCCCGGCCTGTGCCCTCTCGCAGTCTGGGACCCCTCGGGGGATGACCACCTTCTGGCTTAGGCCTGCTCCCCGGGGGATTGGGCCTAAGCTGACAATCAGACATCCCTCTGGCAGCCCGGGATCCCTCCAGGGATGTCCACTTGCCAGTGAGGAGCAGGCCTCAGCTGCAGTCTGACATCCTTAGTGCTGCTGAGGAGGCGGAAGAGGCTCCCACCACCACCGCTGTACTGACAGCCGTCAGCCTGGCTTGTGGCTGAGCAGAGCTCCCCCTGTGGGAGCGCACTGATCACCAGGGGGCAGCTCCTGCATTGAGTGTTTGCCCCCTGGTGGTCAGTGTGTGTCATAGTGACCAGTCATTCCCAGTAGTTCTGCTGTTAGGGTCAGTTTGCATATTACCCTTTTATTATATAGGATAGAGGCCTGGTGCATGGGTGGGGGCCGGCTGGTTTGCCCTGAAGGGTGTCCCGGATCAGGGTGGGGTTCCCGCTGGGGTGCCTGGCCAGCCTGGGTGAGGGGCTGTTGGCTGTTTGCAGCTGGTCACACCCCCTTCAGGGTGGGGGTTCCCACTAGGGTGCCTGGCCAGGCTGGGTGAGGGGCTGATGGCTGTTTGCAGGCTGGTCATACCCCCTTCAGGGTGGGGGTCCCCACAGGGGTGCCTGGCCAGCCTGGGTGAGGGGCTGATGGCCGTTTTCAGGCTGGCCACACCCCCTTTAAGGTAGGGGGTCCCCACTGGGTTGTCTGGCCAGTCTGGGTGAGGGGCTGAGGGCCGTTTTCAAGCTGGCCAAGCCCCTCCGGCGACGGAAGCTCCCAACCTCTCCTTTTCTTCTTTTTTTTTATTCTGGGATTTATTTACCTTCTATAATTGAAATTTTGTTGCCTTCAGTGGAGCTCAGAGCCTGCCACCAAGCCTCCTGCTCGCTCCAGCTCCGTGACCACAGCCAGCTGAAAGCAGGTATCTGGGGTTTATTTATCTTCTATAATTGAAACTTTTTGCCTTCAGTGGAGCTCAGAGCCGGCCGCGGGAAGCTTGGCTTCCTCCATCACTGGAGCAACCAAGCCTCCTGCTCGCTCCAGCTCTGTGGCTGCCGGCCGCCATCTTGGTTGGGTTAATTTGCATATAGTCGCTCTGATCGGCTGGTGGGCGTGGTTTAAGGTGTAGAGAAGGTACAGTCAATTTGCATGTTTGTCTTTTATTAGATTAGATACTTGATAACTGCCTTCATAGCCTGTGGCACATATTCATATTTACTCAGTTGGAATAGATCCTGGTCACTGGGGAATAAATGAAGTGAAATTAAGCTGTTTGGGAATAGCCAAATGTCATTTAAGAGGCAAATCAAATGGATAAGACTAGTAAGTGATAGAGCTGGGCTATACATTTTGAATTAAGAAATTAAGTATGACAATTAAGAAATGAGATTGGGTTTCTTTAGAGCCTTGTAATTGGCTCTGAAGGTAATTCTTATTTCCAGAGATGTTTTGAGCATCACAAGAATAAATAGATGTTCTCCAAAGGGAAGTACTTTGGAAGGCAACAGTACCTACTTACTATCTGCCATACTTAGGATTTCAAGGTTTGTTTAGTTAGAAATACCAGCTATATTATTAACAGTTAAAAACTAACTGTTAACTGATCCTTGTTACATTTTTGGGAGAAATAATATCTTTCACGTCTAAAGGAAAAAAATTTAAAGTAACACTTACTGAATCTCCTCTCCACTCAGCCATCCAGTAAATGCTAGATGCTGAACTAGATCACTCCTACAGCAATCCCATATGAAGTAGGCATCATTTCCCCCATTTTATAGATGCAAAACTGAGGTTCAGGAAAGTTAAGAGGCACATCAATAGAAATCAGGATCTTCCTTCAAGTTTGCCAACAATCATAAAGGAAACCTCCATAGTGAATTTTAGAAGCTTTTGCATGGTAGTTAGCAATGTATGTAGCATTAGTACAATTTACTTTCTCCTTGTTGATGTTGCAATGCTATTTTAACCAACCAGAGTACACCATTGCTTTCATATTTCCTGCCAGACACTGATGCAATGAAAATAAAATTTTATTGATTTGATACTTGTTTCTCAACAATAACCTTATCAGATTTATCAGTTATCTATGAAAGGGTTTCCCATCTTTTGTTGTTTGGCTGGTTTGTTTTACTGAGCTCCAATCTTTTTACCCATAGTGTATATTCAACTTGGCTCCTGATAAAAGTTCTTTGAAATAGTCTCTAAGTTTCTAAATTTCTTTTTACAGCCAAGAAAATAGTACCCTCCAAACCTAGGCACTGTAGCTAATTATGCTGAATTTGTATTCTTATCTTTCACGTGGGGATAAAAATGCTTGCCTTACCTTCTCTCTCAAAATTGAGGGACAATTCAAATGCAGTCATGTATTTGAATGGACGTTGAAGAAGTAGTATAATACATGATATTAAATGTATAATATTGTTTTTTTCACATCATTGTGTGATTGACTAACTACTAAGGCAATGTGGATTTGGATGTAACTTGATATAGGTTCTGGGCTGGCTCCAGAGACAGATTTCTTTCTTGGTCGTAGCTCCAGAAAACAGACAGGAGTCATACATTACTAAAGGCCAGGCCCTGAAAGATCTCCTTTGGACAATTAAGCATGGCATGGTCAAAAACATGCAATTATTCTTTGCAACATATACTACTCATGGTCAAAAACATGCAATTATTCTTTGCAACGTATCCAAATGTCGAATCATTATGTTGTACAACTGGAACTAAGATAATGTTATATGTTAAGTAGTGCCCTGGTGCACAGATTTGTGCATATTGAAAGGAAATTAATTAGAAGGTGGCCAGCAGGGCGGGACTGGGCGAGATAGGCCGGACACGCCCTGGAGCCAACATCCCATGGTCCCTCCCCAGCCAGTCGCACCTGGGGCGGCACAGTGGCTCAAAGGGCATCTGCAGAGTGAGCGGGGTCCCTCCAGCAGGTGGTGTCCCTCAGCCTGACCTGCAGGGCTCTGGCCAAAACCAGCTCTCCAACATCCCCCAGGGGTCCCAGATTGTGAGAGGGTGGTTCTCGGGTAACACACCCCAGAATCAGGCTCCCTCCTCTCTGGTTCCAGGGTGCATCACCTGAGAACCTCCGTTGCCAAGTCATCGAAGTTCGGCAGCTCCTGCATTGAGCGTCTGCCCCCTAGTGGTCATTGCATGTCATAGCTACCAGTCAGACAGACGGTTAGCCTTTTATATAGATTATATCTCAATTTTTAAAATGTTTTAAAAATACAAAGTACAATTTTGAGCTGAGAAGCTTTAAAAAAAATCTAGATTGTAGCTGTTTCACCAAAAAGATACAGAGTACTGTACAAAATGTTTTTTGCTAGAATGCTTGTATTCCCCAAAATTCATATGAAGTCCTAATCCCCCCAGTGTGGCTGTATTTAGACAGGGGACCTTTAAGGGATCAATTAAGATTAAGTGAGGTCCTAAAGATGGGGTTTTGATAAGATTAGTATCCTTATTGGAAGAGACAAGAGAGAGCTTGCTCATTTTCTTTCTCTGCATGAGCAAAGAGGAAAGGCCATCAGAGCACATGGTGGGCCACCCAAGGGGAGAGCTCTCACTAGACACCAACCCTGCTTCTGACACCTTGATCTTTGGATTTCCAGTCTCTAGAACTGTGATAAAATAAATCTGTTGTTTAAAAAACAAAAATACTTGTTTTATGCTATATTGCAAGCTAATAAAAGTTGAAATTAGCAAAAAAAAAAAAAGAACAAAAGCACATCATTCAATTAGGTTGTTTACATTAATGAACCAAATGAGGACAATTATCCAAAAAGGTGACCCTGCAGAGAGAAACTGATTGGTCTAAACAGGGAAGGAACAAAAGATAGTGTGAGAAGCAGGGCATCTCCCAGGATTTTCAGCCCTGATTCTTGCCCACTGTTTGAAGGTGGTCAAGTCTCTGGTATATTCTTTTTTTAAAATATATTTTTATCAATTTCAGAGAGGAAGGGAGAGGGAGAGAGAGATAGAAACATCAATGATGAGAGAACCATTGATTGGCTGCCTCCTGCACATCCCCCACCGGGGATCGAGCCCGAAACCCAGGCATGTGTCCTGACCAGAAATGAACCTTGACTTCCTGGTTCATAGGTCAATGCTCAACCACTGAGCTGCGCCATATGGGCTCTGGTATATTTTGATCGTCAGTTTATTTAACTAAGACAAGAGAAGGGAGAGAGAGAATGATGCTTTACATTTCTCATTGGGTTCCTGTGAAGAGCTATATACACATAAGGAATTCATTAACTCAGCAAATGTTTATTGAGTGTGTATTGTGTACAATGAACAAAGGAAACATTTATCTGTCCTCAAGAAACTGGCAGTCTATTAGAGAAAGAATAAAATGTATAATAATAAGAAATGTGAGGCAGACAATCTAAGTGCCAGAGTAGAGATAAATATTATTCTTACATTCCTGCAAATAAATCAACTAGAACTAGGTGTTTACTGGGATTGATCAATAAAATAATCAAAATGAGAAAATGATCCTTTTGAGACACACTGCTTTAGCATTACATTTACTTTATTCCTTACACTTAATTAATTAATTTTCATTTGGAAAACATTTATTAATCAACTACTATGTGCTGTTTCCTGCAATAAAGGCTACAGATATATTGGGTGTTAAAAATGCATGATCCTGTTTTCAGTGAAACTTACAATTTTAGAGGGAAGAAACAAACATGTAAAGACATGAGAAAATGTTGCAGATGTGATGATGAATACTTTTGTTAGTTTCTATGTAGGAAGCAGCACAAAGGAAGCAGAGGTTACCTCTTGTGGGGGTGGAGGGGAATCTGGGAAATTTCATGGAGGAGGTGCCTTTTGATTCTTAAAGGAGAAGGACTCCCTCAAACTGACAAGAGGCAAGGAGACAAGGACACTTCTGGCAGAAGGGAGTACATGAACATAAAGGCAGAGGTGCAAAGAACAATTGTACGTGGTTCTGAGTGACACTACTGAAATGGGCTGTGGGAAGGGAAGAGGCACAGAAAAAAAGATGAAACAACTTTTGTCTTCACAACTTTGCTCAGATTCAGGCCTATAACCACTCTTCAATCTATATTGCCATTGTTTTAGAAATAGCTTCAAGTCCTACCTACACAAAGTTAGAAACATCTATGTTTGCAAAAAAGTTTTGTTTCTAAATGTTTTTTTTACAGATATTTTCCATGTAAACATGGTGTTGAATGGCACAACTGGATTTGGGGTGGTACATCACCATCTATTGCATATTTATCTGAGTTGGTTTAAAAGCTTTCTGCAAGAACTCCTTTTCTTATTGAAAAACAAGAGTCACAAAAATTCTATTACTTCAGGTTTCTAGACCCCCTCCCCCAAGTAGTTGTTAGTTCCCTAGCTGTTAGTATTATCCTGGAATATTTCTCAACTAAAGTCTGCACCTTACATGTTTCCATTCCTTTTTCCCCCATTCAGTGGCTGCACTTGTAACATTGTTTACCAGGCTGGTGAAGATGGGTTCTTCCCCCTTTGCTGTGGAACCTATCAACTATTATGTTACAGCTCACAGGAAGGAAAGGTTGGTGTTCCTCAGAAGCAGACATGCTCGTTGTGATATATTTCTCTCTCAAAATTGGAGAGTCCTTATCTGCTGTTAACTACAGGCTATCCTACATGAACATCATTCCTGCCTTTTCTATAGGAGCTAGTCTAGTGCAATAGCCATTTGCCATGGGGGAATTCCATTACCTTTCCTTACCACAAGGATATATTCTGTCTGGTGTTTACACTGAAGATGGGGGAAATTTAATTAAATTCTTTCAAGTGCTAGATTTACTTACACTATCAATTTACTGCTACACCCACCATTCTCATTTTGGACAAAGAGAATAGGACCATATGTCTCAAACTTATCAACTGTCGGCACTTTCAGTAATAGTTTTCTGCTTAGAATCAAAGAAAGATTTGGGTTTTTGAGTTCCTAAAGCCCTCTAGTTAGAAAGTTATGGACTTTGTGATTTGGAATGGAATTTACTATACACTTTTGTATGTTGGAATATGTTTTGCAATAAATCCAGTATCTTATTTGCAAAATGTCTTAGGGCAAAGTTTGGCAGCTTCTCCAAAGGGTAGTTCTCTCCTCTCATCGTTTCCTGGTGAAAACTATGCAAGAATTAGATTAAATAACACCACCATCAATAAATCATCCACATGTTTCATCAAGTGAAAGAATACTGGCCTGTGGGGAAAGCTAGAGAAAACAAGTACAACTACACACAATCATTGGCATGGAAATGTGTAAATATAAAGAGAAACTTGGTAAAATATTTCTGATGCCAGAGATAAATATTTAATAATTCTGTCCAAAAATAATAATATGGGAAAGCTTCTCCTCTTGAGTTTTAGTTTAGGTGACTAATTTACACATGGAACAGAAATACATATGCATTTTCACATTTCTCTAAATTGTATACAAAATATCTAGTATTTGGATAAGAGCTAAAAAAAAAAAATCCCATCCAAAATCTACTGGGACATGGGACCTGTGCTCAAGTAGCTTATAGTACAATTGGAAAAAATGAGACTTTGACGCATGGCATCATTAAAGTCAAAGTTTGTAATGAGGATTGAAATGCACATAATTTAGTACAAATCTGCATAGTACAGACATGCATCAGGAGTTGTAGGAAGTTAGGAATAGGAATAAAGGATTAATGGGGAGCTAGAGTTTTGGGGAAAGTTTTATGAAGGATGTGTACAATATATGATGTCTGAAATGCTAGGCACAATTTGATTCAAGAAGGGAGAGGGAATAAGATATTCTGATTTTTAAAAAGGAAACAAGAGCAAAGACCTGAGAGAAGAGCAAAGACCTGAGAGAGTGAATATGGTGGACAGAAGGCAAAGAAGAGGTGTGTGAAAATGTTGGCATGGTAGGGTAAACTCAGACTTGGCAATGCAGGCTTAAGAATTTGGTTTGGTTTCCTCAGGCAAAGAAGAGACATCAGGATCCATTGAGCAATGTAGTGACTTGATGAAAGTAATGTTGTGGGAAAATTAAACCAGGATTTGCAGGATTTCATATGGCCATCCGGATGGCAAATGCATCAGCTGAAAAGGTAAATTGAGCAGTGAGATGAATGTGATAGCTGAGGCTGGCATGACATCATGATGAAGACTAGGATCAACCAGGATAAATTCACATGGGGAGGACATATAGTTTCAACTAGCAACATGGGAGATTTGAGATGAAACATTCTAATCATTATGATAAACATTCTAATCATCATGCACCCAAAAGAAACTAAGGAGAACAGGAGAGATGGAAGAGTGAGGACCCATTATTATCTGTCTCCTGCTTCTTTGTCCAACCTAATTGATGCATACGGCAGTCATATTGAGCTGCTTGTGATTTCCTGAAATAAATGTTTTCTCACCTTTTCAGGCTTTTGTTCAGAATACTCTTTCTCCCATTTTTCCTGCATGCAATTATTGTAGATAGAATGGCTCCTAAAGTTATCCAGGTCTTAATTCCTGGAACCTATGAATATGCTACATTATATAACAAGAGCATCTTTGAAGGTGTAATTAAAGTTAAGGACTTCAAGATAGGGAAGATAATCCTGGATTATCCCGTTGGACTGATCTAATCACAGGAGCCCTTAAAATCAGAGGACTTTCTCCAGCTGGAGTCAGAGAGGTGTGGCAGACGGGGAAATAAGAGATGTTTGAAGTGTGAGAGAAATTCAACTTGTTACAGGATTCCATGGCAGGAGGAATAGGGAAACTGAAACAGGAAAGTTAAAACAAGGCCAAACAGTGTGGGCAATTTGCAGCCAGCTTGTAACTAACAAACCATTATCTTTCCCAGCCAAGGACATGAGAGCAAATGGTTAACAACCTCCCTAATGAGAGAATGCAGAAAGGAAGGGGAAAAGGGGAGAGGAAAAAAGGGCAGTTTTACTCCCTAAACAGAAAAGCCAGTAGTCTCAAGGCTTGGCAAGATAAAGTTGCCAGGTGCTTCTCATAAATTCTGGGAAGGCCACAACAAAGTAAAAACAAAAAAAAAAGACCTTGAAAATTAATCTGTACTAAAATAGTCAGCGGAAGAATTTTGAGACCTATAGACAGGAGGGTATATAATACCTCAGCCTGTCTGTGCTTTATAAGCTACATGTATAGGTTTCCTTGCTTTGCTTTTTCAATAAAGGTACATGCTTTAATTGTTTTGGTAAATTGGCTTTTCACAACACAGTCAAGTTCTCTCGAAAAAAATCATTTATGTGAGAAGACAAGGGTAGAGGTTGGGAACAGCCCTCTCCCATTGACTCAAGGGGCTGTCCAGTAACACCTCTCTGGTGTCGGTGAGAGGTGCCTATAACAAACCAACTGTTGCTAGAAGGAAGCCATATGGATATCAGTGGAAGGAATGATGGCCTCTGGGAGCAAAGACTGGCCTCTGGCAGGCAACTAAATTTGGCAATGAGCCTGTATGAGCTTGGAAGTGAGTTTATTTCCAGAGCCCCAGAAAGGAATACAGCTGCTGATAACTTGGTTTGACCTTATGAGACTCAAAGCATAGGAACCAGCCAAGCCACCCTATAGCCAGATTTCTCCCCTATAGAACTAGGAAATAATACATGAATGTTGTTTTATGGTAATCAATTTGTGGCAATTTGTTATGGCAGCCATAGGAAACTAATACAGCACACTTTTCACCTCAAACATCATATTTCCAGGAAGGTTTCCCTATGCTCCTCTTTTGGTCTCCCATAGCAACCAATGCATCCCTGTATAATGGCAAGAATGACATTATATTGATGCCATTGGCTGTACAACTATCTCCCTCCCTAAGTAGTGAGTGCCTTGAAGGAAGGGACCATGTCTTATTAATTTCTGTATCGATAGCACTTAGCACAGTGCCTTGTAGCAGATGCTGAGTAAATATTGAGGTAGAAAAAGAAGGAAAATAGGAAGAGGAAAAGCTGGCTGAGAGAGAAATAAAGGGTGAAATAAAATGGAATGGCAGCCAACCCTGAGCGTGACTAGGGGTGGCATCACAACCTCCCGATCCACCCTGCTCTGTGCATGACAGGGGGCGGCGCCCCAACTCCCCAATTGGCCCTGCTCTGAGCCCAACCAGGGGCTGCACCTAGGGATTGGGCCTGCCCTCTGCCACCCGGGAGCAGGCCTAAGCCAGCAGGTCGTTATCTCCCGAGGGGTCCCAGACTGTCAGAGGGCACAGGCCGGGCTGAGGGACCCCCTCTCCCCCCCGAGTGCACAAATTTTTGTGCACCAGGCCTCTAGTGATTATATAAAAGAAAGAATAATCAAAGAACAAAAAGCTCCTGAAAAATTAAAATATAATACCAAAATTTCAGTAACCAGGCTTGAAAATAAAGTTGAGGAAATCACACATCCTATATAATAAAACCCTAATATGCAAATCGACCAAATGGCTGAACCACTGACCCCCCAGGGGACAGACACTCAATGCAGGAAGAGCCCCCTGGTAGTCAGTGCACTCCCACAGGGGGAGTGCCACTCAGCCAGAAGCCAGGGGTCCTGGAATGTGAGAGCCCCGGACTGCAAGAGAGATTTCCAGGGGGATTGAGCCTAAGCCAGTAGGCGGACAACCCCTGTGGGGTCCCAGACTGTGAGAGGGTGCAGGCCGAGCTGAGGGACTGCCCCCCCCCCCCCGAGTGCACGAATGTTGTGCCCCAGGCCTCTAGTAAGAAGAGCAAAAAGAGAGCTTCCATTCATCAAAATTGCTTGAATGTTTACTATGTGTCAGGTACTGTTCTAGGCTCTTGGAATATATTATGTCAACAACAAACTGACAAAGATTCCCTGTGCTTATGTAGCTTATACTTTGGTGGACAATATGATAATGAAGAAAATTAGAACAATCCAAGTCATACATTATCAAACCAATAGGAATGTCCAGAAAGAAAACAGAAAATGGTGGGAGCAAATTATCAATCCAAAATACTTTCCCAGCTCTGAAGGACTTGAGTTTTCAGATTTAAAGGGCCCACCTAGAGCCCAACAAAAGAGCATTATGAGTTTCCAGAACACTGGGGATAAAGAGAAGAACCTGAAAAGTTAATGAGAGAAAAAATATATCACATACAAAGTATTTGACTTCACAATAGCAAGATTAAAGGCTAGAGGACAATGAGGTGATGCCTTCAAAATTCTGAGTAACTGATTATTTTCAACCAAGAATTTTATCTTTACCTAAGTTATTAATCAAATCAGAGGGTAGAATAACATTATTTTCAACCAAGAATTTTATCTTCATCTAAGTTATTAATCAAATCAAAGGGTAGAATAACCCTTACTCAGATGGGAATGCATAATCAAAACAAGGATGTAAACCAAGAAATAGAATCACAAAACATAGAGCTTATCCAGGGGAGAGGTGAAAGGAATTTACAGGATGACAGCTGTGCAGTAAGTTCAGAAAGCAAATGGTTCAGATTGGAGAAGACCAGAGAGTCCCAGGAGCAACATTTCTAGGGAGAAAAAGCCTCAAAATCCAAATAAAGCCAAACAACAACAAAACTAAGAGATCATCTGAAATCTTTGCTCATGTGACCATGTGAACAATTGTACCAATAGGTATTTTACAAGACTGTCAGAAGGTATAGGAAGACTTGGAGATAGTTTCAAATAAACTATGTAATGGGGGAAATAAATTAGGTCATCATTAACTTCTGAAAAAACAGAAATTGTACAAAAAGGAAATGTAATCATAATACAATTCTTAACCCATCAGTGAAATATTTGTGTAATCATGGTGATGCCAACATTAAATTGTGATATAAACTATATTGGGAGAATAAAGGAGGAGAGAAAATTGGAAGAAAATTCCATCTTCATATACTATAATAAGATGCCAGTAGTTTAATTACATTGAATCAAAATAAAATAATGTCCACCACTCTTATTCAAGATAGGACAGGAAGTCCTAGCCACAGCGATCAGACAAGAAGAAGAAATAAAAGGCATTCAAATTGGAAAGGAGGAAGTAAAACTCTCATTATTTGCAGATAACATGATATTGTACATAGAAAACCCTAAAGACTCCATTGGTAGAAAAAGCAGATTAAAAAAACCATTAAGCAAATAGAAGAGTTGAAGGACATGATCAACAAAGTTGGCCTGATAAATATAGAACACTATAAACAACAACTGAAGAATATATACTCTATTCAAATGCAAATGAAATATTCACCAACATTTATCATACTATGGACTCTAAAGCAAGTGTTAAATTTCAAAGGACTGAAATCATACAGAGTATATTATCTGACCACAGTAGAATTAAGCTAGAAATCAATAACAAAAATATAACAGGACATCTCTATTTGAAAATTATATAATACACTCCAAATAACCCAGGGTTCAAAGGAGAAACAAATGTACAGCATAGGGAATACAGTCAATAATATTGTAATAACTATGTATGGTGCCAGCTATGATAACCCAAGGGTGAACCTAGGTAACTAGGCTTAAGTTTAACAACAAGAATTTTTTAAAAAACTGAGCAGAGATTCCAGTTGTCACACACTTCGGGGTAAATAGACACTACATAATTAGTCCAAGCACATCACTCACATAAATAAATAAATATTTGAAAACAAAGAAACAAGATATAGCCCATACAGAGGAAAAAGCAGCTTATATACATTGTTTCTGGGAGGGCCTAGATAAAGATTTCAAATAAGCTATTATAAATGTGTTTGAATAACTAAAGGACACCATGTTTAAAGAATTAAAGTGGGGGGAGTGGGAGCAGGCGGGGAGAGGTCAATGGGGGGAAAAAGAGGCATATATAAAACTTTCAACAATAAAGAATTTTAAAAAAGAATTAAATGTATGATGATAATGACTCATCACATAGAGAATATTAATAAAAAGATACAAATTATAGAAATAATGGAAATTCTGTAGTTAAAGGGTATAGCAAATGAAAAAATTTACTCAAGGGGCTCAACAGTAAAAAGGAATGAAGAAAACTGAGTAATTTCAAAGGCCTGTGAGACACCATCAAACACACCACATATGCTTAATGGGATATCCAGAAGAGGGGGGGGGAGGGCAATGACATAAGTATTTGAAGAAATAATGGGTAAAATTTCTCAAATTTGATGGAAAACTTTAAGCTACACATCCAAGAAGCTCAATGAATTCCAAGTAGAACAAACACAAAGATATTCACAGCTAGATAGATATTAATCAAATTGTTCAAAGCCAAAGCCAAGAGAAAAACTTGAAAACAGCAGGAGAAAAATTATATATATGCAAAGGAACCACAATAATATTAACAGCTGCCTTGTCATCAGAAACAATGGAGACAAAAGGAAGCAACAGGTGCCCATCAATAGATGAGTGGATCAAAAAACTTGTGGTACATAAGTACACTGGAATATTACTTGGCCATAGAAAAGAATAAAATCTTACCATTCGGGACAGTATGGTTGGACCTAGAGGACATTCTGATCAGTAAATAAGCCGGTCAGAGGAAGACAAATACCATATGATTTCACTTATATTTGGAATATAAATAACAATATAAACAAACAAAACAGAAACAGACTCAGAGATACAGAAAACAGATTGATGGTTGCCAGAAGGGAGGGGGATTGGGGACTGAGTAAAAAAGGTGAAAGGATTAAGAAGTACAAGTTGATAGTTGCAAAATAATCACAGGAATGTAAAGCATAGCATAGGGAATATAGTCAATAATATTGTAATAACTATGTACTGGGCACATGCCCAGGTTGCGGGCTCAATCCCCAGTGGGGGTGTGCAGGAAGCAGCCAATCAATGATTCTCTTTCACTCTCCCTATCTCTCTGAAATCAATAAAAATGTATTTTTTTAAAAAAAATAAGAAAGAAAGAAACAATGGAGACAAGAAGGCAGTGTTATGACATGTGCAAGGTGCTGGGTGGGGGGACTGCAGCCAAGAATTCTAGAATTCAGTTCACCGTGGTAACAGCTCATGACAACACTTTCCTCTCAGCTTTGGGTGAGCCTTCAGGTCTTCTGCTCTAAGATGTGCTAATGAGAAGGGCGTGGAGAGGTCTCTGACCTGACACTATGGGTGACAACTTTGAAGGTATGAGCATTGAACAACTGGAACTGGAGTTATTGGAAGAAATCCATAAGAAAGACTTAGTAAAACTCTCAATAAATCAACTAACATGTAAGATAGCGGAACAGAAAGCCAACTTCATTAAAAACATTGAATGGAAAATGCTTTATGAGACACAACTTGAAGTGAATTATCAACTGAGAGAGCAAATAGTTACTCTGAAAGAGAAATTGGGAAAACTCAGTGGAGATCCTTCAGATATACAAGGTACTATTGAAGTCTACATGGAATTGTCAATGAGATATTTAGTGAAATTACTTAGAAAACTACTCCAAGAGAAAAGGCGTCTTGAAAATCAAGTGAAATACTATTCAGTTAAAGCGGAACAAGAAGAAAGGGCTTACAAAAAGGTCGAGGATGAATGCCAAAAATACCTTAATAGCTTATTTCAGGTCTCTCACTTATACAAAATTCCTAGAAGACAACATATGGATGAATTCCATAGAAGGAAAGAGATTCCAGTGGAAATGGGAAGGTACAATACAGCTAATCAGAAGATAGGAAATGCCAAGAGAGAATCAGCAAAACAGAGTAGAAGATCAAACTGTCTTCCAAAACTCAATCCATGATTCAAGAATTGGATGGGTTTCTATTTCTTCCCCTTTTTCATTTGTTATATTCACCTTGTGAAGTTAATACCCAACACGTTTTTTTCAGGGAATGAAATAGATAAGAGCTATTAAACCTCTTTCGCTCCTCTTTCAGAAGTTTGTCCCTTTGTCTGTGTCAAAGTAATTTTCTTAGTAATTTGGTTTAGTTTCAAAAATTATTTTAGAAAGTAATTTTGGTGACCCTAAAATTATAATAGCAGTGTTTGTAATTCTTAAAATATCCTAAGAAACCTGAGTGAGGAACATTTAAAATTATCCCAATCATTGCAATAGTGTATTAGTTGCACATCTTATCATGGGGACTCACTCCATGTTTAAGTGTTAGCTCTACAGGAGCTACTTTGGAATACTTTCCAGATGTTAGAAAATGTCTGTGTTAGAGTGATGGCATGCATGTTGGTGGGGTACTATAAAGAACTGAAATGGGAGACACTCTAAGATCTCTATTCTGTTATCAGTTTTGCCACTGACACTATGGGTGACAACTTGGAAGGTATGAGCATTCTGACTTTGAGTAAATCACTTTGCATTGCATCCCTTTCAGCATTTATACAGTTGGGAATATTTACCTACTTCCTTGAGATTGCTGTGCAGATCAAGAATACTTACTAAATATTTATTTTATTTATTTATTTATTTATTTATTTTGTTATACTAAAGAAAAAGTTTTATCTAGTTCTAAGCTCTGAAGATAATTTGTCATGTGAGATTTTACAAGAAAATGAAATTATTTATTGCAATAATAAAAACAAAAAATGCAGGTTGTGGGCTCAATCCTAGTAGGGGGCTTGCAGGAGGCAGCTGATCAATGATTTTCTCTCATCATTGAAGTTTCTATCTCTCTCCCTCTCCCTTCCTCTCTGAAATCAATAAAAATATATTTAAAACATGTATTAATGTCAGTATTTTTAAGTTCAGAATTCATAGAGCAAAAATTAGTATAACTATATTTAATATGTTTTTTACTGATTTCAGAAAGAGGAAAGAAAAGAGAGAATGATAGAGAAAGATCAATGTGAGAGAGAAATATTGATCAGTTGCATCCCGTACATGCCCTACTGGGGATCGAACCTGAAACCTGGTTGTATGCCCTAACTGGAATCAAACCCTTCACCTTTTGGTATACGGTAGGACACTCCAACCAACTGAGCCACACCAGCCAGGCCTTTAATATGTTAGAAATTTTAAAATGTCTAAATATTTTACAAAATATTAAGAACTACCATTTATAAAAACAAATGTTGCTATAATAAAGAAAGACATTAAAAAAGGGTGGTAGCAAGGATATGGAGAAATTGGGACCCTCATACACTGCTGGTGGGGATGTAAAACGGTGCAGCTATTTTGGAAAATAGTTCCTCAAAAATTAAACATAGAGTTATCATATGACCCAGAAATTCCACTCATATATATAGACAAGAGAAATGAAAACCTACATCAACAAAAAAGTTGCACACAGCCCTAGCCAGTTTGGCTCAGTAGATAAAGTGTCAGCCTGTGGACTGAAGGGTCCCGGGTTCAACTCTGGTCAAGGGCACATGCCCGAGTTGTGGGCTCAACCCCCCAGTAGGGGGCATGCAGGAATCAGCCAATTAATGATTCTCTCTCATCATTGATGTTTCTCTCTCTCTCCCTCTCCTTTCCTCTCTGAAATCAATAAAAATCTTTTTTAATTAAAAAAGTTGCACACAAAAGGTTACAGCACCATTATTTATTCATAATAGCCAAAAAGTGGAACTAACCCAAATGCCCATCAACAACCCAAATGAACAAATTGTAGAATATTCAAACAATGGACTATTATTCAGCAATAAAAAGAAATTAAGTACTGATATAGGCTACAACATGGATGAAACTTGAAAATAATATCTCGAGTAAAAGAAGCTAGTCACAAAATATCACATATTGCATAATTCCATTTATATAAAACTAGAGGCTCAGTGCACAAAAATTTGTGCACTCAGGGGTCCCTCAGCCCAGCCTGTGCCCTCTTGCAGTCTGGGACCCCTCGGGGGATGACCACCTTCTGGCTTAGGCCCGCTCCCTGGGGGATTGGGGCTAAGCTGGCAATCAGACATCCCTCTGGCAGCCCAGGATCCTTCCAGGGATGTCCACTTGCCAGTGAGGAGCAGGCCTAAGCTGCAGTCTGACATCCTTAGTGCTGCTGAGGAGGCGGGAGAGGCTTCCACCACCACCACTGTGCTGGCAGCCATCAGCCTGGCTTGTGGCTGAGCAGAGCTCCCCCTGTGGGAGCGCACTAACCACCAGGGGGCAGCTCCTGCATTGAGCATCTGCCCCCTGGTGGTCAGTGTGTGTCATAGTGACCAGTCATTCCCAATCGTTCTGTTGTTAGGGTCAAGCATATTACCCTTTTATTATATAGGATAGAGGCCTGGTACATGGGTGGGGGCCAGCTGGTTTGCCCTGAAGGGTGTCCCGGATCAGGGTGGGGTTCCCGCTGGGGTGCCTGGCCAGCCTGGGTGAGAGGCTGAGGGCCGTTTTCAGGCTGGCCACACCCCCTTCAAGGTGGGGGTCCCCACTGGGGTGCCTGGCCAGCCTGGGTGAGGGGCTGATGGCTGTTTGCAGGCTGGCCAAACACCCCAGTGGGGACCCTCACCCCATGGGGGTGTGGCCAGCCTGGGTGAGGGGCTGAGGGCTGTTTGCAGGCTGGCCACACCCCCTTAAGTGTGTGTGTGGGGGTCCCACTGGGGTGCTTGGCCAGCCTGGGTGAGGGGCTGATGGCCGTTTTCAGGCTGGCCACACCCCCTACAGGGTGGGGTTCCCCACTGGGGTGTCTGGCCAGCCTGGGTGAGGGGCTGATGGCTGTTTGCAGGCTGGTCAAGGCCCCCAGTGGGGACCCTTTCCCCATGGGGGTGTGGCCAGCCTGGGAGAGGGGCTGAGGGCCATTTTCAGGCTGGCCACAGCCCCTTCAGGGTGGGGGGGTCCTGCTGGGGTGCCTGGACAGCCTGGGTGAGGGGCTGATGGCCATTTTCAGGCTGGCCACACCCTCTGGCGACCCAAGGTCCCAGCCTCTCCTTTTTTTCGTTTTCTTTTTTTTTTTTCAGTGCCTCCTTGAGTGGAGGCCAGAGCGGGCTGGAAGCAGGTATCTGGGATTTATTTGTCTTCTATAATTGAAACTTTGTAGCCTTGAGTGGAGCCCAGGGCCGGCCAGGGCAGGCGGGAAGCTTGGCTTCCTCCATCGCCAGGGGCAACCCAAGCCTCCTGCTCGCTCCAGCTCCATGGCCAACACCATCTTAGTTGGGTTAATTTGCATACTTTCTCCTGATTGGCTGGTGGGCTTGGCTTGTGGGTATAGTGGAGTGGTGGAGTGATGGTTAATTTGCATGTTTTTCTTTTATTAGTGTAGATCAGGGGTCCTCAAACTACGGCCCGCAGGCGACATGAAAATACAAATATTGTATTTGTTCCCGTTTTGTTTTTTTACTTCAAAATAAGATATGTGTAGTGTGCATAGGAATTTGTTCATAGTTTTTTTTTTAAACTATAGTCCGGCCCTCCAATGGTCTGAGGGACAGTGAACTGGCCCCCTGTTTAAAAAGTTTGAGGACCCCTGGTGTAGATGTCCTGAACAGGAAAACCTACAATGACAGAAAGTGGATTAGTAATTGCCTGGAGCTGGCAGGGCCAGAGGGAGGGTGGGTGATGGGGAGTGACTGCAAAGGGTACAGGGTTTCTTTTTGGGATGATGAAAATGTTCTGAAATGTATTATAGTGATGGTTGCACAACTCTGTGAATATATTAAAAACCATTGAACAGTACATTTTAAATGGGTTAATCATATGTAAATGATTTATATCTTAATGCTCTTATTTTGTTAAAAATCTATACCTACCAAAATAACCCTTAAAAAATAAAGGCCCGGAGGATTAAAAAAGAGTAAGTGAATGCTTCATGGTCAAGCTCCCAGGAATTAAACTAAAATACAGAAAAACTTCCTGAATACTCAACAAAACTTGCAGGAGAGAACCCGGATACCTGAGGACCGAAAGTGGAGACCACACAGAGACTGTTAAAAAATACATACATACATACATACATACATACATACATACATAAAATAAAGGCCCCAGGAAAAGGCAAACCCAGAAAAAGAAAAAAGCCTTAAAGAACTAGTTGCTATCAGATTTGCCTTATAAGAAATAAAAGGAATTCGTCAGGCTGAATAGAAATTGTAACCCAAACACCAGTAAAGGTAATTACATAGGAAAACATAAAGTACAACATAAATATATTTTCTTTCCTTCTCACAACTGCTTTAAAAGACATCTGCATAAAACAATAATTGTTAAATATTGTTAGCTTTAGAATACATAAAGATACACTGTCTATGATAATAATAGCACAAAGGGCGGAGAGGAAAGGGAGCTATATTGGAGCAGTTTCGGTATACTAGCAGAAATAAATTAGCATTAATGTGAAGTATATTGTTTTAAGATGTATATATATATATATATATATATATATATATTTTTTTTTTTTTTTTACAGAGAGGAAGGGAGAGGGATAGAGAGTTAGAAACATCGATGAGAGAGAAACATCGATCAGCTGCCTCCTGCACACTCCCCACTGGGGATGTGCCTGCAACCAAGGTACATGCCCTTGACTGGAATCGAACCTGGGACCCTTGAGTCCGCAGGCCGATGCTCTATCCACTGAGCCAAACCGGTTAGGGCTAAGATGTATATTTTAATATCCAGAGCAACCACTAAGAAAATAATTCAAAAAATAGAGTAAATAAAGAGAATTTAGATGGCACACTAGACAATGTCTATTAAATGGAACAGTAAGCAGTAAAGAAGAAATAGAGGAGAAAATATACATGAGACATACATATAAAAAATAGTTATAAAAAACAGAATCTAACTGCATGCTGTCTAAAACATATATACTTAATTTTTTATGTTGTATTTTAATTTTATATCTTTAAAACATGTTTTATTGATATTTTAGAGAGAGAGGAAAGGAGATGGAGAGAGAAAGAAACATTGATGAGAGAGAAACATTGATCGGCTGCCTCCTGCACACCCCCTACTAAAGATGGAGTCTGCAACCTGGGCATGTGCCCTGACCAGGAATTGAACCAGTGACCTCTTGGTGTATGGGAATCCAGGTCCCAGGTGCCAGAGGGAAGCTGGTGCAGGCAGCAGGGGGAAGGAAGGCCTACTCTTGCACAAATTTCATGCATTGGCCCTCTAGTATACTTTATAAAGTCTTCCCCCTGATGTTTCCAGTACCCACCTGGCAACATACATATTTATTAGAATATTATCGACTATATTCCCTATGCTGTACTCTACATCCTCATGACTATTTTGTAATTACCAATCTATACTTCTCAATCCCTTCATCTTTTTCACCCAGTCTCTCAACCCTCCCCTCTGGTGACCATCAGTCTGTTCTCTGTATCTATGAGTCTGTTTTTGTTTTGTTCATTTGTTTACTAGTATATTATTCCAAAAGTAGTGGAAATAAAGAATCAGAGTAGGGACCAGAGCAGACACAGAGTATTTTGAGCCATGGTGTTCAGGTAAGGAAGAAGGGAAGGTGACTAAAGGAGAAATTAATCTTTATCATTTATGCCTACATCTCAGAAAACAAAGCATCCCACTCCATGTTACATCTATTATCTTCTACTCAATGCTAAAATTAGAAAATTGGGAATCATCCTTGACTCTTCCCTTGTCATCTTAACAAATCCTATTCATAATTACCAAATCCCATCTATTCTATCTTCTGATGTTCTCTTGAAGCAATCTAATTATCCTCAGCCCCTCGGCCATTACTTAATCCAACAAAATATCTCTCTTCTGGATTACTGCAATAACCTTCTCATTGGCTTCCATGACTCCACTTTTGCTGCCCTACAATCTATCTGTTATGTGCTGAATTGTACCCCACTCTTAATTATGTATGTTGAATTCCTAACTCCCAGTAACTCAGAATGACTGTATTTGGAGATAAGGTAAAGAGATAATTAAGTTAAAATAATGTTATTAGCATGGGCACTAGTCCAATATGACTGATATAAGAAGAGGAAATGATAAGAAGAGGAATTTTGAACACAGATACAGAGGGAAGATGATGTGAAGGCACAGAGAGAAGATAGCTATATGGAAATTGAGAGAGATCTCAGAAGAAACCATCCATGTTGACACCTTGATCTTGTATTTCTAGCTTCCAGAACTGTGGGACAATTAATTTCTATTGTTTAAGCCACCCAGTGATAGTCCTGGCAAGCAAGTATACCATCTTCCACACTGCCTCCACAGTAACTTTTATTATGTGTAAAATTAGTCATGTTAATTCTCTGTTTACATTCCTTATTGGGCTCTCACCAAGAACAACTAAAAAATCTAAGTATTATTTAAAAATATACAGAGATGTAAAGATATTGGAAGCTGCTGGAGTAATCAGTATAGGATGGGCCAAGGTTTTAAAAAGGGTTGAAACACCAGAGGACAGTGACCTTTTTCCTGAGGTCATTTGCAAATTATGGTTTTATAGTAAGAGAATGATAACCTGGGCTTTGGCTAGACAGAGGGCCACTGCTGGAGAAACAAAGCTTTGGGTATTTTTTAGGGGATGACTTGAGGGGCCCTTGCCCTTGAAAAGGGAAGGGAAAGGAAATAAACCTGAAACATATTTTGTGTTTTCCTTCGGAAATTTGATTAATTTTGAAACTGTACATGTCACTTAGCATAATTTCCTCCAGGTTAATCTGTTTTTCTTATATATTTGGAATATTAAGCCCTTATCAGATAACATGGCTTGCAAATATTTCATCCTATTTTGTAGGTTCCCTTTTCACTCTGTAGATAGCTTCCTTTGCTGTGCAGCAGTTTTTTTGTTTGATGTAGTGTCATTTGCCTACTTTTGCTTTTATTTATTGTGCTTTTGGTCTCATAGCTAAGAAATCATTGCCAAGTATAATGTTAAGAAGCTTTACCCCTATGTTTTCTTCCAGTAGTTTTACATTTTGAGGTCTTATGCTTCAATCTTTAAATGATTTTTTAGTTGATTGTTGTTTGCTATGTAAGATAAGAGCCTGATTTCATTCTTTTGCATATGGATATTTAGTTTTCCCAGCACTATTTATTAAAGAGAGTATCATTTTTCTGTTGTATATTATTTTTACCTTTGTTGAAGATAAATTGACTGTATATGTGTGGGTCTATTTCTGGATTGTCTGTTCTGTTCTATTGGTCTATATACCAGTCTTTATGCCAGTATCATACTGTGTGTGTGTGTGTGTGTGTGTGTGTGTGTGTGTAGTATTTTAAAAAAATATTTACTGCTGAAAATTATTACATATGGCCCTCATTTTCCCCAATTGACCTCTTCTAGCCTGATGCCTCCCCCTGCCCCAGGCATTCACAACCCTATTGCCTGGAAAGCTATTTTTCCTTAAATTTTAAATGATAGCCTTGCTGGGTAGAATAGTCTTGGTTGTAGGTCCTTGCTTTTCATCATTTTGAATATTTTGAGTCAATCCCTCTGGCTTGAAATGTTTTTATTGAGAAATTAGCTGACAATCTCATGGGAGCTCCCTTGTAGGTAACTAATTGTATTTCTCTTGCTACTTTTAAGATTCTCTCTTTGTCTTTAACTTTTGGCATTTTAATTATGATGTGTCTTGGTGTGGGCCTCCTTGAGTTTATCTTGTTTGGGACGCTCTGTACTTCCTAAACTTGGATGTCTAATCCATTTACCAGATTAGGGAAGTTTCCAGTTATTATTTCTTCAAATATGTTCTCAATCCCTTGCTGTGTCTCTCTCTTCTTTCTCTGGTACTCCTATGATGTGGATGTTGACATGGTTGAAGTTGTCCCAGAGGCTCATACTATCCTCATTTTTTTAAAATTCTTTTTTCCTTTTGCTATTCTGATTGGGTATTTTCTGCTTCTTTATCTTCAAAATCTCTGATTTGATCCTCTGCTTCATCTACTCTGCTGTTCATTTCCTATAATGCAGTGGTTCTCAACCTTCTGGCCCTTTAAATACAATTCCTCATGTTGTGACCCAACCATCAAATTATTTTCATTGCTACTTCATAACTGTAATGTTGCTACTGTTATGAATCATAATGTAAATATCTGATATGCAGGATGGTCTTAGGTGACCCCTGTGAAAGGGTCGTTCGACTGCCAAAGGGGTTGCGACCCACAGGTTGAGAACCGCTGCTATAATGTATTCTTCATTTCAGTTAATGTTTCCATCATTTTGACTGGATCTTTATTATGTTTTCTGTCACCATTTCTATGTTTCTTATCTCTTTGTTGAAGTTCTCACTAAGTTCATCTACTCTTCCCCTAAGTTCATTGAGCATCCCTATAATCAGTGTTTTGAATTCTGCATCTAGTAGATTTCTTGTCTCCATTTTGTTTAGTTCTTTTTCTAAAATTTTGTCCTGTTCTTACATTTGGGACATGTCTCCTCATTTAGGCTACTCCCTGTTTTTTTTAAAAATCTATGTATTAGGTAGAGCTGCTAAGTCTCCAAGGCTTGGTAGAGTGGACCTATGTAGTAGGTGTCTTATAAGATCCAGTGGCATAGCCTCCCTAATCACCTGAGCTGGTCATTCCAGATAGGACCCCCATGTGGGCTGTGTTCACTCTCCTGTTGTAGTAGAGACTTGATTGCTGCTGGCACATCAATGGGAGGGGTTTGCCCCAGGCCAATGGGCTGTGAGGACTGGTTGTGGCCACTGTGTAGGATCAGCTGTACAGGGGCTAACCCTATGGAGCAGGGTTACTTTCAATGGGGCTCTGGTGCTCACTAAATCTGCTCCTTGGGTGTGCCAATTGTGGATGCAGTTGGGTGATCTTTGATGTGGTCTAAAGCTGTCCACTGTGTGCATTGGCTCTGGAGCCTCTTGCAAAGTGCAGACCAAGGTCTGCTGCCACTTGTGCCCTGCCCAGGGCCAACCAGAATGGGCTACAAAGCAATCTGAAGATGACTGCTACTTGTGCTGGGCCTATAGGTGCCCAGGCAGAAGCCAAGCTGTGGACAAAATTGGTCTGCTGCTAGTTACAGGCCTGGAGCCATGTGATGAGTGGTCCAGGGCATGCCATGGCCAGATGCTGCTTGGTTGAGAGGTTTTAGGAAAGGCTGAAGCATGAGCCAAAACAGGCCATTTGTATGGAAAAAAACCACTGGAAAAGGCTTAAATGGATTTACAGGTTCGGTGGTATGGCGTCTCAGGGAATCACCAGGGTGGGGCAAACAGTGGTAGCCAGTTTGATGGAGACTCAGACATGGTGTCTACCTGCCAGGCTCAGTACACTATCTTCCCAGAAGGTACTATTCAAAGTCTCCTTTTGAGTTGTGCAAGAAAGACTTCAGTCACAGATCTTGACATTTCTAGCATCAATAGGCAGGTAGAAAAACTCTGTGAATGACTCTACATGCTTGCCTGTCCAGAGGCTGATAATAACTCAATTTTATTGCCTTTCTAGAGTTACGATATCCACCTACCACCACCACATATTCTTACAAGTTCTGGTTTCACTAAAAAATTCTCCCATATGAATGCATGATATCATCCTGAGGTTTGCGTTAGATTGAGTTTAGAGCTCATTAACTCCAATCTAACCACATCATCAGCAAAATGATTCTGCTGCAAATTTATCGATTTTTTTTTTTTTTACAGAGAGGAAGGGAGAGGGATAGAGAGTTAGAAACATCGATGAGAGAGAAACATCGACCAGCTGCCTCCTGCACAGCCCCTACTGGGAATGTGCCCGCAACCAAGGTACGTGCCCTTGGCAGGAATCGAACCCAGGACCCTTCAGTCTGCAGGCCAACACTCTATCCACTGAGCCAAACCTGTCAGGGCTCTGCTGCAAATTTAGAAGACATATTACTGCTGACTTAATTTACTTATTTTCATTTCCTTAAAAGATCCACTTCAACAGGTCTTGTGAAAATATTAATTTGCTGCTATAGTAATTTCAAAGTACATTTGGAGGTAGCTGATAGGGATATCATCCAAGAAGACAATTTGTATAAAAGCAAACTTCTTTGGATTTTTTATTTAGAATGCACATTTTTACTGTATAACTGTAGCCAACTTGATTATGTAGGCTATTGAAAAGGCAAAATTGTGTATAATCTAAAACTTTGGAGAAAAGGTCATTGATATCTGTTTTGGGAATATATTATTGATTTTTTTTCTGGGAACAGCAGGTATTCCTAATTATGACTTTGCTTAGGCTAATACTGGAATTAACTTGCACACTGAGCATGTATATGTCAAGAACATGTTGGGTAAATGATCAGGGAGCCCTAACCCAAGACTATTAAGAAGCTGTTTGATATACAATTTATCTGCAAAGTCTTGAGCCCTCTCTTTGTAACTGATCTGTCAGACTTCCCATATAAAATGAGAGCTGTTTCTCACTTTGACAGGCTGCATACCAACTCCAAAGATGCCATCACTTAGAAAATTTTCAAAATCTCTTTGCAATTTACTTCTAAAATCTGCCCTCTTTTTCCCCAGTCATGATGGAATCTGGGCTTCTGTATCAACCCATCCATTGCAGATTTTGGGGCAAGTTGGGAGGCTTGATAGGCAGGGAAGAATCCTTTGGATTAGCCACGAGAATGCATGGCTTCAGCATGGTCTTTATCCTGATTACTTCTAAATTCCTTTCCCTGGCCCACACCTTTCTCCCCAAATCTAATGGCATGTAGATCTGCCTATTAATCTTCCCCTTAATATCCAACAGGAACTTCACCTGAACTTCTCTTCCTCCCTCCATTCCAAATCTACTTCTTGTATATATTTTTTTACATCAGTGGCTGGTACAACTATCCATCCAGTCCCCAAACTAAGAACTTAGGAATCGTTCTTGCCTTCTCTTCTCCACAGTCCTTCCCCAACTTCTCCAGTTCTTGCTGAATTTACCCTCGGATGGTCACTTCTGTTCACCTACCTCTCTGTACCCTCTTTTCTACTGAGACAAAGTCTCTATCACCTCCTGTGTGGTCTATGCAAATATTAATTGGCTTCCTTGCATGGAATCTTGCTCCCTGCTCCCATTCATCCTTCACAGAAGAAACACAGAAAAGTGTTATTCTGATACACAAATTTTTAGTCACTCCTTTGCTTAATGGCCACCATTGCCCTTAAGGCAAAGTTTTAAAACCTCGCCTCTTTTGCAAAGGCCCAGTACAAATGTGACATGTGCCAACCTTTCTAGCTTTATGTCATGTCTTTTTTCCCTTTTGTCTCTCAACTTCAGCCATGCTCTATTCTCAACCTCAGGACATGCCAGGCTCTCTAGTCTTTGAGCCTTTATTAGGGCCCTCCCGCTGCATAGAGTACAGTTTTACTTTCCTCTTTATCTAGTTACATCCTCCTCATTATTCAGATCTGGATCAAAATGCCATGACTCAGGACAATTCCTCTGACACTTCAGACTTTCCTGTTTTATGCTCTTCTAGCTCCCTGTTTTATGCTTTTCTAGCTCCCTGGACTTCTTTGTAGCTCTCTTCAGACTATGAGAGCACAGGGGCATAGAGCATGTATGTTTTTCTACTTTTTTTCTATGGAATGCTTCATGAATTTGCATGTCATCCTTGTGCAGGGGTCATGCTAATCATCCAATATTGTTTTAAGTTTAGTATATATGCTGCCAAAGCAAGCACAAGGCATGTATATTTTTGTTCCATGCTGAAGTCATTAGCACAGTGGTTGGAACAAAACAGGAGCTCAATAAATGTTTTCTGGGTGGCTGATTAAGCAGTAGCCTCCTAACTGTCCCCCTTTCCTCCAGGTTCTTTCCCTTTCAACCTATTCTTTCCACTGCCACTACTAGAGTGATCACCTAATCCTAAAATCTGAGGCCTGGCTCCATTCAAGTCACCTTTGAATGAAGAAAATAAATTCTCTCCCTCACATACAGAATGAAGTCTAAATGCTTTTTTATATGACATCAAGATCTTCTGTGATCTGTTCCCTAAACTACCTGAACAACTTGATTTGTGTCTTAGTTTCTGCTTAGAAGAATAGTCTACATTCTAGACCAGTGATGGCGAACCTTTTGAGCTCGGCGTGTCAGCATTTTGAAAAACCCTAACTTAACTCTGGTGCCGTGTCACATATAGAAATTTTTTGATATTTGCAACCATAGTAAAACAAAGACTTATATATATATTTTTTTATATTTTATTGATTTTTTACAGAGAGGAAGGGAGAGAGACAGAGAGCCAGAAACATCGATGAGAGAGAAACATCGACCAGCTGCCTCCTGCACATGCCCACTGGGGATGTGCCAAGACTTATATTTTTGATATTTATTTTTTATATTTAAATGCCATTTAACAAAGAAAAATCAACCAAAAAATGAGTTCGCGTGTCACCTCTGACACACGTGTCATAGGTTCGCCATCACTGTTCTAGTCAAATGGAATTGTGCACTGTTACCTGCCCATGCCTCATGCTCTCTAGCCTCCATATCTTTGCTTTTGGTGATCCATCAATCTGGAAAGCTCTTGCTGTGTTCCTGCCAAACTCCCATATTGCCTTGTCTTCTCTGAAGCTTTCGTAGTTCCCCCTCCAAGTTGGAAATGGCCACTGTTTTTCCTGACATACCCTACATTTTTACCTTCTTTTGACTGATCCCATTATGTACAAACATGGCTCATTTTCTCCTAGACTGCAAACTACAGGAGCGAAGGACCTGGCTATTTCTTTATGGATGACAGGACTCAGGCAACACTAGAGGTGTGGGGTTTATTTGCAGGCCTACACTTGTTTCATAACATTGTACTCAAAGTGTGGTGCAAGGATGAACTGCTTATATATCATGCAGGGGCTTATTAGTAACTAGAGGCCCGGTGCATGGATTTCTGTACCGGTGGGGTCCCTCGGCCTGGCCTGCAGGGAATTGGGCTGAAACTGGCTCTCCAACATCCCCTGAGGGGTTCCGGATTGCAAGAGGGCACAGTCCAGGCCGAGGGGACCCCACAAGTGCACAATCGGGGCAGGTGAGGGACTGTGGGAGGGATAATGGGAGGGACCGTGGAAGGGCTCCAGGGTGTGTCGGGCCCATCTCGCCCAGTCCCGATTGGCTGTAAACCAGCAGCAAGCTAACCTACTGGTTGTAGTGTCTGCCTCCTGGTGATCAGTGTGCATCATGGCAACTGGTCGAATGGTCCAATGAAAGGTCGGTCACTTAGCATATTAGACTTTTATTATATAAGATAAACAACCTCAGGTCTATCAGACTTACCAAATCAGAATCTGCATTTTAATGAGACGCCCAGGTGATTTGCATGCACATTAAATTTAAAAGGTAGTGCACTGTCTTATTACGCCAGGGAACATGCATCCTCTGAAAAAGACAAACACCACATTTTGTTATTCAGTGCTCTCAGACCTGGTACCAATTTACAGATCAACTGTACAGTATGTGTTTCTCTATTTCTGTATTCTCAGCCTAATATCATCTGGCTTTTAGTTTGGGACTCTTCCATTTTCAACAGTATGGGAGAACAATGGCCCCAATCAGGGAGGGAAGCTGATTCTTTAAGCTTGACTTAATCAGTGCAGTCTCTGGCCAAGCCGTGAGGCAGGCCTTGTGTCCTCTGTTAATCATCAGTGAAAGGAATGCCATGGAGTGATGTCAAGTGAGCTTTTGAGCAAACCACTCCTAGAAACATCTGGAGCTGGCAGAGGATCGTGACTATGAATACGGATGAGAACAATTGAACAATTTAAATTAATCATAGTTTATGTATTTTGTACAAAATGTATTTGTGTTTTGATCAAACAAGGCAAACAACTAAGCAACGCTTGAGCTTCCTAGGTTTTAGAAGAGAGGTCAATACTCAATTAAAAAGACATTCCTGAAATTTCTCCCCAGACTCTTTAAACACGAATAGCCTTCTCTTTTTCCTTAGGCCTTATTTCATTATATCAACATAGCTCAAGTGTTAATATTTAGTGCCCACCTTGTATGCAGATGCTGATGGGTCCTGTGGAGCATATTGTCTCACTTCTTTTCAGTGTGCTGCAGAGAAATTTGGGATTGAAAAGGCTCTCAAGTTCAGGCAGTGCAGCTCAAAGTGAGAAGTGGCAAAACCAGCTTTTATTTATTTATTTAGTCAGTCTCAGGCATGTATTTGCTGATAAATTACTACTTCTAAAACCTCCTCACTATCATTTGAACTGCTTGGCTTCTATTCAAAACTACACCCAGACTGAGGCAGGTGAGGCTTCAGATTAGCTTCTATCTGACACTGGGGACAAAAAGTACATGAAAAACCAAACAAAACAGGGGTTGCTAGCAATTCTGCTATCACAGGCTCCTTACTGTGTGCATTTAATCAAACGTGTATATTGTCAAATAAGGCTATGCCAGACAAGGAAACAACTGCGTGGAATCAGAAACTGGAAGATGACATACAGGCCACTGATGGAGGCTGTCTTTCTCATGAGAAAGTTGCTCCTGTACAAAATTGTGAAACAGACACATTGCACACTTTCTCTCCAACTATTTCTCCTTTTGCTGGGTATATTAATGAGTCAAGGAGAGCAGAGGAGAGAGAGAGAGAGAGAGAGAGAGAGAGAGAGAGAGAGAGAGATGAGAGAGCTCACATGTTTGTGGGGCTGGCAAATTCAAAATCCAAATTCCAGCAGGTCATCTGGCTAGAAACTCAGGCAGATTTCCCTGTTTCAGACTTGAGACAGATTTCCTTCTAGAGCACATTAAACAGTTCTATCATTATAACTTCATTTAGTATAAACCACCTTTTGGTCCAGGTTTCATCCAAGCAAACAAACTGCTAGACAGGGCTAAGGCCATCTGGCCTTTCTGGTTATTTAAGGTTGTTGATCTGGACCACAAGGGAATACAGTGGGATTCCCTGTAGAATTAGGAAACCACAAAGGGTGAACAGGGACATTTGTCTGATACTTCTGACATGCATAGTAGAAGTCTCTGAGGCAATGTCAAGAGAGACAAACTCCCAGGTTGTCAAATCTCTTAGGCAGTGACTCCAGAGCTATTCTAAGGTCTTCCTTTGCCTTTTAAACCATAAAAGTTTGCCATTTCCTCTAAATTGAAAGAGTACTCACTGGTCTCTTCCCAGATGCCTGGCTCTCACTGCTCTAGGGAGCCCAAGAGAAGGTTTGATTGTGCCTGGCTGCCCCTTTCCTTGCTATGATCCTGAGAGGCAACCAAAGATCCTCCATTCATCGAACAGCTATTCTGTGGTAGGCAGAGGGCTTTAGAAAGGAATCAGACATGATCCCAGCTCTTGAGGTGCTCCCACCCAGGAAGTCAATGATCTCAGGCAACTGGGATTAAGAGGAGGCCCGCCTAACTCCCTGGGCACTGATACTTACTCCTCTATTTATCTACTTCTCCCAACCCTGGTGACCCTTACATCCTCTCCATTCTCTCTCCTCACCACATACCTTTGTTGGCCTTCTGGTTGCCCAGGCTTTTGCATTGCAGTTTTCTGGCCAAGCTCGCCCTCTCTGTGCTTCCAAAACAGGTCTGTCCTACTCTTCCATGTGTTCAGAATTTGTCGCCAGTACATGGGTCATTGGATATCACTCTAATAAAGTGGAGGGACAACATGGTACAAGTAACTGATAGTCTATTTCAGTGATGGTGAACCTATGACACGCATGTCAGAGGTGACACACAAACTCATTTTTTTGGTTGATTTTTCTTTGTTAAATGGCATTTAAATATATAAAATAAATATCAAAAATATAAGTCTTTGTTTCACTATGGTTGCAAACATCAAAAAATTTCTATATGTGACACGGCACCAGAGTTAAGTTAGGGTTTTTCAAAATGCTGACACGCCGAGCTCAAAAGGTTCGCCATTGCTGGTCTATTTAAATTCATTCATTCTACCAACAACTATGTACCTAGGATCTACTATGTATCAGGCCCTGTGCTAGGTGCTGGGTATAGAGAGGTACATATGACATGGTTGATGCCCACAATGAACTCATCATTTTGTTAAGAAGACAAGACAAATTGGCAAACACAGACAATTGCCCCACAACAAAGAAGTGCAACGATAGAGGTGTGTGCTGTGGAGTCACTCTTTTTGACCTTGGGGAATGGAGACTAGGGAGAGGAGAAGCTTGAGCTGCTTCCTGAAATATAAGTAATAGTTCATCAAGTAAACAAGGCAAAATAGACATTCCAAGGAAAGGGAACAACAGAAGCAAAAGCACAGTTGTGTAGTCATGCACAGCCTTTTGGGAGGATGGAGATAAATCAATCTAGTGTGACTAGATGTGGCACAGTGCCTGCCAGGGATTGGACATGTAGGTAGAAGTGAAGGCTCTGGCCTTCCAGGCAACAAGCCTTGGACTTAATGTTAAGAGCTATGCATGTTTTTGGATTTTTGTAATAGCTTTATTAAAATATAAATTATATACCATATAATTCACTTACTTTAAGTATGCAATGTGCGGTGCTCAGTATATTCACAAAGTTGTGCAACCATAATGACTAACTAATTCTAGAACATTTTCATCACTCCCAAAAGAAACCTCATACTGATTAAGGGACACTCCCTGTATCTTCCCCCCCACTGGCAACCATTAATCTATTTTTTGCATCTATATATTTGCCTATTCTTGATATTTCATGCATATGACATTATGCAATATGTGATCTTTGGTGAGAAGCATCTTACACTTAACATAGTATTTTCAAGGTTTGTGCATATTGTAGCATGTATGAATACTCAATTTCTATTCATGGCCAAATAACATTCCATTGTATCGATGTACCATATTTAGTTATCTATTTGTCAATTGATAGACAGTTAGATTATTTATATTTTTGGGCTCTTATGATTAATGTTATTGCAAACATTTATGTGCAAGTTTTTATGAATATGTTTTCATTTGTTTTGTGTATATGCCTATGATATGGTAACTCTATGTTTAACGTTTGAGGAACTGCCACACTATTTTCCAAAGTGACTACATCATTTTACATTCCCATCAGCAGTGTAGGAGGCTTCCAATTTCTCTGCATCCTTACCATCCTGTATTATTTTTCTTTGTGATTATAGCTTAGCCAGTGTGACATAGTACTTTTGTTGTTATTTTGACTTGCATTTCCCTGATGAATAATGATGATGAGCATCTTTTTATATATTACTAGCCATTTGTATACATATTCTTTGAGAATTATCTACCCATACCATTACCCAAATTTTATTGGGTTATTTGTCTTTTTATTATTGAATTATAATAGTTATTTATTCTGGATACAAGCCCTTATTAAATATATTATATACAAAAAATATCTCCCACTCTATATGTTGTTTTTTCACTTTCCTGATGGCATCCTTTGAAGTGTAAAAATTTTTATTTGGATGAAGACCAATTTATTGATTTTTAATTTTATGGATAATGCTTTGGGTATTGTATCTAAGAACTCGACACAACCTGATGTCACGAAGATTTTCTCCTGTTTTCTTCTAAAACTTTTACAGTTTGGGCTCATACATTTAGGTCTGTAATTATGTTGAGTTAATTTTTGTATATCATTTATATGAGACTCTAAATTGCTCTTTTTGCATGTGGATATCCAATTGTTCTAGTCCATTTGTCAAAAAGACTATCTTGTGTTGCCATATTTGTCAAAAATTAATTAATCAAATATGGACTCTCAATTCTGTCCCACGATATTTTTGCTTATCCTTGGGCTAACACTAAACTGACTTGATTATTGTTGCATTATACTAAGTTTTGAAACCAGCGAGTTCTTTCTTTTTAAACTTGTTTTGGCCATTTTAGATTTTCTGTGTTTCTATGCAAATTTTGGGATCAAGTTGTCAATTTCTACACAAAATCTTGTGATTTTAATAGGGCTTACATTGAGACTATATATCAATTTTGAGAGACTTACCATCCTGAAAATATTGAGAATTCAATCCATGAACATGGATTCTATCTCTGTTTATTAAGATCTTTATATTCTCTCAACAATGATATATAGATTTCAGTGCACAGAAATGTTTCACATCTTTGGTTAGATTTATTTCTGAGTATTTAATATTTTTGTTGCTATTTTATATTTTTTAAAACATTCACTTTCTTATTGTTTGTTACTAGTATATAGAAATAAAATCGCATTTTGTATATTTATCTTGTATAATTGACTTTCATAAACTATTTATTAATTCTTCTATACTTTTGTGGATTCTTTGGGGATTTTCATATATAAGATCATGTTATCTGCAAATAAAGACAGTTTAATTCATTTTCAATCAGGATGTCTTTAATTTTACTTATTTGCTTGCTTATTTATGTATTTATTTATTTATTTTATTTCTCACTACACTGGCTACAACATCCAATTCAATGTTGAATAGAAATGATGAAACAAGAGACTCTTGCCTCTTTCCTCATCGAAAAGAAAAAACATTCAGCATTTCACCATTCAGTATGATGTTAAGCTGTGGGATTATTTTGTTTTATTTTTGTAGCTGCCCCTTATCAATTTTAGGATGTCTTCCATTCCTAGATTGTTGAGACCTTTTATCATGAATGGGTGCTGGATTTTGGAAAATGCTTTTTTTCCCTTTTGATTAATGTAATTAATATGATAAATTATATTCATTAATTTTCTTTCTTTCTTTAATCTTTAATTTCTTTATTGATTAAGGTATTACATATTGACCTCATTCTCCCCATAAACCATTAATTTTCAAACGTTAAATCAACTTAACATCACTGGAATGTATCTCACTTGGCCGTGGCTATAATTCATTTTATATATTGCTGAATTTAGGTTGCTAATATTTTCTTAAAGGTTGTGCCAGAGTTTATGACCATGGGCAATACTGGTCTGTATTTTTGTTTTCTTATAATATGTTCATCTCACTTGGAATCAGGGTAATATATTAGCCTCATAGATTGAGTTGGTAAGTGTTCCCTCTGCTATTTCTTGGAATAGATTATAAAGAATTGGTATTATCTAAATATTTGACAGAATTCAGAAGTGAAGCTATCTGAGCCTGGGTTTTTCCTTGTGGTAAGATATTCAATTACTACATTAATTTATTTGCTTGGCTTATGTTTAGTCAGATTTTCTATTTCTTCTTTGGTCACTTTTGGTAATGTATATTTTTTAGAAACTTTTCCATTTCACCTATGTTGTTAAATATTTGTTATAAAGTTTTCCAGAGTAGTCTCATATAATCTTTTAAATTTCTATACTGTTAATAGTGACATCTCTATTTCAATTGTGATTTTGGTAATTTTTGTTTCTTTCTTTTAGACTTGGTCAGTCTAGCTTATGACTTTTCAATTCTGCTGATCTTTTTAAAGGAATCAGCTTTTGGGTTAATTGATGTTCTATATCAACTGTCCCCTATTTCATTAATTTCTACTCTAATTTTAATCATTTCCTTTTTCAGCTTATTTGACCTTAGTTTACTCTTCTGTTTTTGATTTGTAAGGTGGAAGCTTAGGGTATTGATTTGAGATATTTCTTCTTCTCTGATATAGGCATTGAAAACTAAATTTCCTTCTAAGCTCTGCTTTAGCTGCATCCCATAAAATTTGATATTATATTTTCATTAAAAATGCTCATTTTTATCACTTCTTTCATGCTTCATTCTTGACCTATGAGTATTTAGAAGTGTGTTGTTTAATTTTCTAGTATTTGGAGGTTTGCCAGATTTCTCTCTGCTGTCATTCCATTTTATTATTGAACATATTTTGTATAATTTCCATCCTTTTAAATTTACTAAAGCCTATGTTATTGCCTAGAATATGGTTTATGCTGGAGAATTTTTTTATACACTTGAAAAATTTTGTCCTTCAGTTGTTGGGTAGAAGGTTTTATATATGTCAGTTAGGTTGAATTACTTGATAGTGTTATTCAAGTCTTCTTTTTTTTTCTATGTAGGAGAAATATACTACTACTCAACCTCTACTGTAAGGTTGGCAGCCCTGAGAACTCCTTTCAAGTCTTCTTTAACCTTGCTGATTTTCTGCCTAGTTGTTCTACCAATTACTAAGATTAGGGAAATGAAATCTACAACTATTGCTCATGGATTGTTGATTTATCTTTTCAGTTCTGTCAGCTTTTCTTCATGTATTTTGATGTCTTGTTATGAGCAGTGTATACATTTATAATTATAATTTCCTGACTTAATTTATTCTTTTGTCATATAAAAACTCATTAATCAGTAGTAATATTTTCTGTTTTAATGTCTATTTTGTATGATATTAATGTAGTCACTTCAGCTCTATTAAGATTGCTGTTTGTATAGTAGATCTTTTCTCATCATTTTTCTTTAAAATTATTTGCGCATTTGAAATTAAGGTGTCTTTATATTTTTAATGTATTTTATTGATTTTTTTACAGAGAGGAAGAGAGAGGGATAGAGAGTTAGAAACATCGATGAGAGAGAAGCATCGATCAGCTGCTCCTGCACACCTCCCACTGGGAATGTGCCCGCAACTAAGGTACATGCCCTTGACCAGAATCAAACCTGGGACCTTTCAGTCTGCTGGCCGACGCTCTATCCACTGAGCCAAACCAGTTACGGCAAGGTGTCTTTATTATAGAAAGCACAGTTGGGTCTTGCTCTTGTATCCGGCCTGACAATATCTGTCTTTTGAGTGGGATGTTTAGCTCTTTTAAATTTAGTGTAATTAGTGATATAGTTGGATTTTAACATTTTGCTATTTGTGTTTTATGTCTCCTGTCTTTACCTCTCTGTTTTCCCTATTTGCATTCTGTCATGTTAAATAAAAAATATTTAATATACCATTAAAATTCCTCCAGTTTTTTAACCATATATTTTTAGTGAGTTTATTTATGGCTTCTCTCAGTATTATAATTATAATACTTTAATTTATCACAGTTAACTTCAGATTAATATTAATCTAATTCCAGCTAAATATAGATATTTTGCTCCAAGATAGCTCCATTTCTTCTCTCCTGTTTTTATGGTTTTATTGTCATAAGTATTAGACTCCTAAATATGTTATAAACCTAGCATAGTCTTTTAGTTGTTAATATTATTTATAAAATGCTTTACAAAATCTTGTCTTTTATTTTTTTTAAAATATATTTTATTGATTTTTTACAGAGAGGAAGGGAGAGGGATAGAGAGTTAGAAACATCGATGAAAGAGAAACATTGATCAGCTGCCTCCTGCACACTCCCCACTGGGGATGTGCCTGCAACCAAGGTACATGCCCTTGACCAGAATCGAACCCGGGACCCTTGAGTCCACAGGCCGATGCTCTATCCACTGAGCCAAACCGGTTAGGGCCAAAATCTTGTCTTTTAAATAAGTTAAGAGAAGATATAAAAAGATGTCTAAAGGTATTTTATATTTAACCTGCCATTTCTGGTACTCATTATTTCTCCCTCTGGATTTAAGTCACTGAAGTCATCTCCTCTCAGCCTAAAGAACATCCTTTACTATTTCATATAAGGCAGGTCTGATTGCAACAAATACTCTCAGCCTTTTTTTATGTTGGAATGTCTTTATTGTACTTTAATTTTTGAGGGACAGTTTTGCTGTTTTGGAATTCTTGATTGACAGTTGTTTTTCTCTTTGAGCACTTTAAATATGGCTTTTGGTCTCAGTTGTTTAAGATGAAAAGTGAGCCATTAAATGTACTGATTGTTTCTATATGTGACTAATCATTTTTCTTTTGCTGCCTTTAAGATATTAGCTTTGTCTTTCACCAATGTGACTATGATGTGTCTGGATGTGAGTCTATGAGTTTACTGTACTTGTAATTCATTAAGCTTCTTGGATGTGTAGCATAATTATTATTTTTCTAATTTTGAGAAGTTTTCAGCCATTATTTGCTTAAATACTTTCTCTATTTTTTTTCTTATACTTCAAGTTTTCTAACCTTCTATTAATTTTTTTCAATATTTTTTCTCTTTGTCCTTTGGAGCATATAATTTCCGTTGTTATAGTTTCTAGTTGACTGTTTCTTCTGCCATCTCAAATTTTCAGAATTTCCTTGAAAATCCAGCATTTTCATTTAGTGTTTTTTTTTTTTTTTAGAATTTATTCTGCTATTGAGAATTGGGAATACATATTTGTTGATTCATTATTGTCATACTTTCTTAAATATTTAAATATACTTTACTTGAGTTCTTTGAACATATTTATAATAGAGGTTTTAACATTTTTTTTCTGATAAATTCAACATCTGAGGACACTAAAAAATTTCTGTTCAGTGCTTTTGCCCCTATGAGTCTAGTCTGACTTTCTTTGTCTCAAAATGTTTTCTTGTTAACTGGAAATCTTAATTAACATATTATATCAACTCTAAATTCTGATGTTTTATAATAATCAGATTATTATAGTATTTTATAATAATACTAGAGGCCCAGTGCACAAAACTTTGTGCACTCAGGGGGGGAGGGAGGGTCCCTCAGCCCGGCCTGTGCCCTCTCGCAGTCTGGGACCCCTCAGGGGATGACCACCTGCTGGCTTAGGCCCGCTCCCCAGGGGATTGGGCCTAAGATGGCAATCAGACATCCCTCTGGCAGCCCGGCAGCCCTCGGGGGATGTCCACTTGCCAGCAGGGAGCAGGCCTAAACTGCAGTCGGACATCCTTAGTGCTGCTGAGGAGGCAGGAGAGGCTCCCACCACCAACACTGTACTGGCAGCCATCAGCCTGGCTGTGGCTGAGCAGAGCTCCTCCCATGTGAGAGCGCCCTCACCACCAGGGGGCAGCTCCTGCATTGAGCGTCTGCCCCCTGGTGGTCAGTGTGTGTCATAGTGACCAGTCATTCCCAGTCTTTCTGCTATTAGGGTCAGTTTGCATATTACCCTGTTACTATATAGGATAGAGGCCTGGTGCATGGGTGGGGGCCGGCTGGTTTGCCCTGAAGGGTGTCCCAGATCAGGTTGGGGGTCCTGCTTGGGTGCCTGGCCAGCCTGGATGAGGGGCTGATGGCTGTTTGCAGCTGGTCACACCCCCTTCAGGGTAGGGGTCCTCACTGAGGTGCCTGGCCAGTCTGGGTGAGGGGCTGAGGGCCGTTTTCAGGCTGGCGGGTGACTGAAGCTCCCAACCTCTCCTTTTTCTCTTTTTTCTTTTTTTTATTCTGGGATTTATTTACCTTCTATGGCTGTCACTGGAGCTGAGAGCTGGTTTTAGCTCTGAGGCTCGGCTCCAGCTCTGAGACCTCGGCTGCTGAAAGCAGGTATCTGGGCTTTGTTTAGCTTCTATAATTGAAACTGTTGCAACTCAGCTCTGAGGCCCGGCTGGCTGAAAGCAGGTTTCTGGGGATTGTTTAGCTTCTATAATTGCAACATAGTTGCTTAGAGTGCAGCTCAGAGCTGGGCGGCGGCAGGCGGGGAACCTTGGCTTCCTCCATCACTGGAGCAAGCAAGCCTCCTGCTCGCTTCAGCTGCCTGGCTGCCGGCCGCCATCTTGGTTGGCAGTTAATTTGCATATTGCCCTGATTAGCCAATAGGAAGCGTGTCGGAGGTACAGTTAATTACCATGTTTGTCTATTATTAAATAGGATGAAGAGAATTATTGTTACTGGATTTTGTTTGATTGTTTCTTTGTTTAGTAATTTGCCTGGGCTTAATTTATGAAATCTGTGTCCTCCACCTGTTTGTGATTGCTAATGCCTCTTTAGTTTTTCAAACTTCCTTGTTTTTGTGGTTAAACCTGGCTTCCTTAGGGTCTCCCCTGTCCTGCATAGTTTAATGGTCAGTCAATATTTGGACAGAAATTGTACGCTACCACAGCTGATGAATCTGTGTGTGGATAAGGGAACACAGTAAATCTTTAGGCTGCTTTCAAGTATGCCTCTATTTTTTCTTTTGGTTGGGCCTTTTCATATCTTCTCTACACATGTGTGCAGCTTCATGTTCAGCCAGAAGTGTGTGGCTGGCATGGACCTACTCAAGTCATATGCACATGTATGCCACTGCAGCCAGGTATAGGCTTCTCCCAAATATACAACATCTGACTAGTAGAGATGTTGGCCTTCCCTATACACTGGCTGCTTGTGTTCTCTATAACTGTTACTTGTACCAACAAAATTGTTAGGCATAAACATTGTCCACCACCCTTTATTAAAATATATTTTTATTGATTTCAGAGAGGAAGGAAGAGGGAGAGAGTGATAGAAACATCAATGATGAGAGATAATCATTCATCAGCTGCCTCCTGCACACCCCACACTGGGGATTGAGCCCGCAACCCGGGCATCGATTGTGCCCTGACCAGGAATCGAACTGTGACCTCCTGGTTTATTGGTTGATGCTCAACCACTGAACCACACCAGCTGGGCTGTCCACCACCCTTTTGACCTCAGCTGAGAAGCTGCTAATTCTCATGATCTACTCTATCTTGCAGAACCTCGATTCTGACTGAGCTAGATGAGAAATGGGACAGCTCCAGGCCAGAATGACATAGATTTCCACTGTTCTTACCTGAAGTTCAACATTTTCTCAACTATAAACACTTCTCATATTGTTGTGTGCCTTTTGTTGATCTCCAGAGTCCTAAACTTATCTTTTGTGTGCGTGTGAATTTTGTCCACCTGTATACTGGCTTTTGAGGGAGAAGATTGGAACATCTCTTCATTTGCCCATAATAATGTAGAAGAGTTAAAACAGGAAAGTGACATGCAATGTTTAGAAGGGGAGAAAAATTAACCTAGCCAATATATGGTGGAAGACCTTAGTAGGACAAATTTGAAAGCAGAGACCAGTCAAAAGACTATTGAAGTACCACAGGTAAAAAATGATGGGGGATGTAAAAGGATTATCACCAGTGAAGATGAATAAAGTAGATGAATTGGGCATCCATATCAAATTTGAAATCACAGGCAATTTAAGTAGGCCAGTTTAGAGGTACGGTGCCAGTTGGGTACTAGAAATATCAGGGGAAATACTTTGTAATGTATATGATTGTCTAACCATTATGCTGTACACTTGAACCAATACAAAATAATATTGAGTGTAACCTGTAATTTAAAAAATAAAAAGATCATATGTAGTATAGGACATTGTAAATAGAACTGAAAAGTAAGTAATATTTAAAGAGATATTGCTTTGAAAGAGTTGCAAAGACTTTATGCTTGATGGGAAAATTAGTGTGTGTCAAGAGTGAAAGAAGGAGAGAGTCTGAGTCTAGATAACTAGGAGTATGAAAGCACTGGGCACAGAAATAAAGAACAAAAGATGGGGACAGGCTGTGGTGGGAAAAGAAAAAGAAGACAATTTTGAAAAAAAAATAGTTTTGAAAAGCTATGATGATATCCAATTGGAAAGGCACAATAGGTAGCTGGGGATTTAGATCTGCAGCTCAGAATCAAAGAAAGCCTGTAAATGCAACATGAAAAAAGACTTTTTATATTAATATCCAGGTACAGATGTGTCTAGAAATCTGAAGACATCTTAAGGTGTTACTGTTTTTCAACACAACGTTTGATCTTCCATAGTCTCTTATACTTATCTACAACCCTAAGAAGGGTTTTTGTTGTTGTTTGATATTTTTGTTTTATTTTGGGAAAGTTGGGCAGAGAGTAGACATATAAGACCAGGTGAAAAACAGGAGAAATTGAGATCAGGAGAGGGGAGAAAAGCACATAAGGCATACCAGAAGCTTCCTCTATCACTAGCCTCCTAAAAATGTGATGGGGGTGCAGGGTCAGAATGAATGTGTTTTCCACATTCCCCTACTCTCTAATTTTCAATGAAAGTTTCACTTATCTTCATGAATATCTGTATCTGTGCCTTATTTGCGTTGATCTTGTCTTTTCATTTCTCTGTCTTTGTCTATCTTAGTTTCTCTACCAACTTTCCCTCAGGAGTTGTTTTTATTTTTCATCAGCTCAATATTTCATATTTGGACTGGCCCATGATTCTGCAAAAGGCTGGCAGAGTCCTCAGAATACAAGGGTCAATTGCCCCAATATATCTCATAACTACCACTAGATGGCAGTGTCTGGGAACTTTGCTAATCAGGCCTAGACATTGATGCATGCCTGAATGCTGACTGGTAGGGAGTATTACTTGGTTATTCTCCTTTTACTCTGTTGCAACCAGTTGCTAACAAAAGCCACTAGACCTAGCAGAATCCTTTTGCCCATTATGGAAGAAAATTCATGTTTATAAAATACTCAGGGCTGGAAAAGCCTATTCTCTAAGCTGGTGTTTCCCCTACATTAATTCTCACACACATTCCTTATTATTATAAACCTTCCCCTAGATTCCCTTTTATTCCCTCATTAGCTGTTGGTTTATTTGTTCATTTGTTTGTTTGTTTTTAAGTTATATTCCCTCTCCAGCCTGCTTAGCAAGTTGGGCTGATCCTTTTTTCTCACTTTGAGCATGGACTTGCAAAATCAAGTGCAATCAAAGCCTGAAAGGCTCTTCGACTTTGTTGGTCTAACCCAGGGGTTCTCAAACTTTTTAAACAGGGGGCCAGTTCACTGTCCCTCAGACCGTTGGAGGGCCAGACTATAGTTAAAAAAAAAACTATGAACAAATTCCTATGCACACTGCACATATCTTATTTTGAAATAAAAAAACGAAACGGGAACAAATACAATATTTGTATTTGCATGTGGCCTGCGGGCCGTAGTTTGAGGACCCCTGGTCTAACCCCATCATTTTCAGATGGTGTAACTGAGGAACATAAAGAAGAAGAAACTTATTCAACATCATATGAAGAATTCAAGGCAGAATTCTATGGTTCAGAGTCTCATGACATACTTACAATAATCAATAATACAGCCAGGAGATCACTTAGGCCCACTAATTGTATTAGTACAACTAGATGTCTAAAGAAGAGGGAGGAGGCAAGAAATGTAAGACATGATACCTGTCCTCCAGGCACTTAGAATCAAGTTAGGAATACAGACTAATACACAATTAAAAAGAGGTAATGCCTTTTGTGACAAGACAGTGTAAGAAATATGTTAGAGTGGGTGAGTGGCTCAGGGATTCAGAGGAGAAAGAGCTGTAAAAGGAAACAGGGATGTGGGTGGAAGTGCAGGGGTGGAGAATTACATGAAGCTTGCAGATGGAAAATTCAATAATTATCATTATTTAGGGGTCAATTCCTAGGCTGACTTAAGCAGAAAGTGATGGTCAAAGAGAAGTAAAACATAAAGTTAGAGTAGTGGGCTGGGACCAGGCTGTTCAGGCTCTTAAATGTCAGGCTAATTTCCTACTAATACTGAGGAAGAAATTTTAAGTATTTTTAATTTTCATATTTTCCATGTTCATAGGTAACTTTCCTCTAAGTTTAGTTCCCCAACAAGTGGCCTCTTCACTTTGCCCTACTTTCCTGCATTAGTCTCAGCCCCTCAGAGATGAAGTTGAACCCAAAAGATAGGTTGGTGCATGTTTCCTCTACATCTGTTTCTTAATGACATAACCAAGAATAATCTGGACATTCTCCAGCTTTAAACCCCATTTACTCATTTCCATCCCCCACCCCCTCAAAGGAGTCTGAGCACCAGTCCTCTGAATCCCACAGCTCCCTTTGCCTCAAGGGGGCTTCCGGGGAGTTGGAGAGTTCTTGACAGCTGAGCAACACCTATATGAGGTGAACATGGTTTCATACAAACTATGAAAAGGCCTCCAGACAGAAAGGCTCCTTTTTATTACTTTTAAAAAAATTTTTCCATCACCATTTATCCCCCCTAAACTCTCTTCAAAAGCAGCCTGAACATGAAAGCAACTCAGGAGCCATTTCAGATTGTCAAGAGCACGTCAGTTCCCAAGCAGCCTGACATGCCACATTTCAAAGCTAAAGAAGGTTGCTCTCTCCCCTTATGAACTCTCCCTTCATATCCCCAAATGATTTGAGGTCTGTTTTTCTCCTAGGATACAGTGGACACCCCTATCTTAGAATCTTCCATCTAGTTTTACTTCTGCCATTTGCCATTTACTCCTCCCTTCCCCTTAGAATGTTAGGACTTACATCTTGGCTTCTGCTGGTTCCAGCATCTGGCATATAGTAGGTGCTTAATAAATGACATTTTCTTCCTTCAGAAGGGCTTTAGAGATTTTTTAAAGCATTGCATTCCGTAGAGTCACTTTATGGGCCACTGAGGGTACAGGTTATTGGTTTGCAGGCAGGCTGCAGGACCCCAAGCCTGATTCAAAAAAAGGAACTATTTTTATGTTGATTTACAGCTTGGACTGCGGATGAAATTTTGTTTTGGAGAGAGAAGGGAATGTTCTCATTATCTAATATTTTCATTTTCTAAATGAGGTCAATGAAGCTCAGAGCCACTTTAAATAGAGTGGGGAAAACAATCCCATTTATAATAGCAATAAAAATAATAAAATACTTAGAAATAAATTTAACCAAAGAAGTGAAAAGACATGTACAATGAAAATTATAAAACATTGAGGAAAGAAGTTAAAGAAGACAAAGATAAATGGAAAGACATCTATGTTTGTGGATTAGGATACTTAATATTGTTAAATGTTCATACTACCCCAAGGGAACTTCAGATTTAATGCAATCCCTATCAAAATCACAATGGCATTTTTAACACAAATGGAAAAAAAATCCTAAAATTAATATGGAAACACAAAAGACTCAAAAGCCAAAGCATTCTGAGAAAGAAAAAAAAAAGCTGGTGGCGTCACACTTCTTGATTTCAAAATGCATTACAAAACTACAGTAATCAAAACAATATGCTACTGAAATGAAAAAGCAGACAGATAGATTAAGAGATCAGAATAGAGAGATCAGAAATAAATCTGCATATTTATAGTCAACTGATGTTTGACAAGGGTGCCAAGACACAATGAGGAAAGTATAGTCTCTTCAATAAATGGTGTTGGGAAAAGTGGATATCCACATGCAGAGGAATGAAATTGGACCCTCATCTCTCACCATGGACAAAAATCATCTCAGAATGGATTAAAGATTTAAACATAAAACCTGAAATGTAAAGGTAATTTTCCATCACCATCTCCTTCAGCAAGAACCACATTCTTTCATGGTTCTTTACCAGTAGGGTGACCCAAATATTCATTCCTAAATGGTCTGGGCCACTATTAGTTATGCCTGGACCAGGTTGTTGTATTTTCCCACTGACCTTAATCACAGGGCATGGTAATACTGAGACACCCTAAAGGATCTCCTGTATTCTAGACATAACCTTCCTTACCTCCATTATGGAGTAGTAGTCCAACTTTCCCTTTGAAGTCAGAATCAATCACCCCAAACAGTATAAAACTCTCTTCTTTGCTTCTTGACTCAGAGGTCCGAACTACCCAAAATGACTGTAGTGCTGCAGCTGTCCACTTTTGGGTAGTGCCTGCATATCATGCAGAAGCATCCGTAAAGGGCCTTAATCTTCTCTTCCTTTATCAGTTGATCATAGGAAATTCCCCAAAGGGCCATAAGATTGAAGGTAGTGCAGAAGGAGTGGGGACCATGGGCATTTGGGACACTTTTTTTTTTATCTAACTTACTTGTGTCTTCAAGGTTTGCTTGGGTCCAATCATGTATATATCATCTCAATTTGGTGAGAAAGTGCTTCTGTGCATTCGCAATTTTATGGCCTGATGGACAGCTCAGGTGGCATGGTAACTCAGCAGGACATAGTTAAACATTCAGTCTTTACTAAGGCCAAGTAGTAGGCCAGGAGGTCTTTCTCAAAAGGAGAGTGGGTATCTGCAGGGCTTTACTCCAAAATACTAAGAGCTTTCTGTAATTCACCAATTGAAACCTGCCAAAGTCTCCAAAGAGCATCCCCATCTCTACTGACACCTCAAGTATGATTGGATCTGCTGGATCAGGTGGCCCAAGTGGCAGAGCAGCTTGCTCAGAGCCTGAACCTGTTGCAGATCCTTTTATTTTTCTGGACTTCACTCAAAACCAGCAACTTTTCAGGCCACTTGGTAAATGAACTGGAGTTATACACTCAAATGAGGACTATGCTGCCACCAATATCTAAAGAGGCCCACCAGATGTTGTACCTCTTTTTGGGTTGTGGGAGGGGCCAGATGCAACATCTTATCTTTCCCCTTAGAAAGGATTTCTTAACATACCCCAAACTACTGAAATCCTAGAAATTTCACTGAGATAGAAGATCCCTGAACTTTTATTTTCCACCCTATAATAAGATGTTGCTCTACCATCTTGCCATTTACAGAATTTCTAAGCTACTGTAATCTCTATCTTTCTTTCCCTGAATATAACATGTCTTATTTTCTATGTTTCTAACGATTTTCTTTTTATTACTGTTTTTGAGCAATTTTATTATGATGTGCCCTGCTCTAGTTTTCTTCATATTTCATGTACTTAAATTTCATTGAGCTTCTTAGATCTGCAGTTTTCAGTTTTCTTTATATTTGGAAAAATTTCAGCTACTAGTTCTTCAAATATCTTTTTCTGCCCCTACCCTTGAAGTTCTGATTACATATGTATTAGGCCACTTGTTGTAGCCCCAAGCTCAGTGATGCTCTGCTCATGAAGTTTTTATTTTCTGCTTCATCTTGGACAGTTTCTATAGATATATCTTCATATTTACTAATCTTCTCTTCTGCATTGTTTACTCTGCCAATAGGCCTAATCCGGTACACATTTCATTTCAGACATTGTAGTTTTCATCTCTAGAAGTTCAATTTGACTCTTTTTATATTTTCCATGTCTCTATTCAACTTTTAAAACATATGAAACACAGTTCTAATAACTGTTTTATGTTTTTTTGGCTTTTATAACACAATTATCTTCCTCATTATGGGTCATGTTTTCCTGTCCGTTTACATGTCTAGCATTCTTTTATTGGATACTAACCATTGTGACTTTTATCTCATTGCATGTGAGATATTTTTGTATTACTATAATATAGACCTTTGTTCGGGGATGCAGTTAATTTACATGGAAATAGTTTGACCATTTCAAGGTCTAGCTTTTATCATTTGTTAGGAAGGTCTGAAACAGTGTTCAGTCTATTTCCCACAACTGAAGGATGGTCTTTATGAGTAGTCCCCTCCCATGTCCTGGAATTCTGAGGTTTTTCAAGCAGGCTTATTTGGAACAGGCACTACCCTGGCTCTGTGTGAGTGCTAAAACACTCTTGCTTCTGATCCTTTGCAGCGGTTCTCAGCCTGTGGGTTGAGACCCCTTTGGCGGTCAAACGACCCTTTCACAGGGGTCGCCTAAGACCATCCTGCATATCAGATATTTACATTACGATTCATAACAGTAGCAACATTACAGTTATGAAGTAGCAACGAAAATAATTTGATGGTTGGGTCACAACATGAGGAACTGTATTTAAAGGGCCAGAAGGTTGAGAACCACTGCTTTAGAGCCATACTTTCTCCAACATCAGCTAGTTTCCTTACAGGCGCTGTTTAGTATTCAGCCAAGTAATACTGAGGAACCCTCTGTAGACATCTAGAGTTCCCTCTCTAAGCAACCCTATATTCTCTGCTACTTTTTTTATGAGAACTTTAAACTCCTTAACTCTTTCCATGGTATCAGCTCCATCTCCTCAACTCAAGGAGTCTGTCAGACTCTGCATGCGTCCCCCCATTCCTGTGCCACGACCTGGAAGATCTTTCAAGGTAGTAAACTGGGGCAATTATTGGGCTACTTTATTTAATTTTCCATACCTCAAACATTACTATTATTTATTTCCTGATGTCCAATGTCCTAATCCTTTGAATCTGTGAATATATTGCCTTACATGGCAAAAAAGACTTTGAAAATATGGTGAAGCTAAAGACCTTGAGATGATGATGAGATTATTCTGGATTGTCAGGGTAGGGCCAATGCAATGACAAGGGGAAGCCTCTAGAATCTGGAAAAAGCAAGAAAATGAACTCTCTACCTGGAACATCCAAAAGGAACACAATCCTGCCCACACCTTGATTTTAGGCCAGTAAGACCCATTTTGGACTTCTGACATTCAGAACTGTAAGATAGAAAATTTGTGTAGTTTTAAGCCACCAAGTTTGTTGTAATTTGTTATAATGGCAATAGCAAACTAATAGCATTGGACATAGAGGTGTTGGCTGAATTTGTCTAGGTCTATGAAGTAATCTGGGCTGATGCAAGGATTGAAACACATGATAAAGATTCATGAGATTATCATAGCAAAGACTGGCAACTGAAATGGAATGCATCTGGACAACTAGAAATGAAAACATTAACTGATCCCTCAAATTCATGCAGAAGTCAGATTGGCTTTGACAGACTTAAAATGCAGGCACACAGACCAGCATTTCCACTTCTAGAGATTTCACAGAGGGCAAGAATAAATACTTTATTTCATTCTCTATTTGGTGGTGTTTTATGAGTTCATTCACAAAGATGATTTTTCTTGTAGCCAGTCTTCACAAAGAAGTGGGCTCATGGAGTATTCATTCATTAACTTATTAATGCTCTGCTCAAATATTGTTGAGCTACTAATACTTCCACCACTGCAGACATGGTCCCTTCCATCTAGGAAATTATGTCTACTACAAAAGACAGATACCTTTAATATAAGTATAGTGGGGCAGGATTCTTTGTCTCTTCAACTCTTTGTTTCTTTTCTTCCTTACTTCTAGTGGAGAGAGGGCTTTTAGCATAATGATGCATCAAATTCTTGCCATCAAGGACAGTTTAATATTAGCAAGAAGCAAAGACAGTTCAATATTAACATGACTGCCATTTGCTAAATGCTTTGAAAGACCCCAGGCTGCTTCTGAATGAGACTGTAATGAGCACTGGTTGGAAGGATCCCCCATCATTCCTCCCCCATAATGAACAATCCCTGGCCTTGGTTAAAAGCTTCAGACTATTGACAAGCCTGCAGGATAGAATTGGGACAATTTGGGAGGAGAAGAGGGAGATCAGAGACTCCCATCAGAAATGGAATTTGATTGGACTGAAAGCAAAATCCATGGATACCATCTTCTTGAATCTGAGTGTGCTTATGATGGGTTACTAGTTAGAAATGAGCTCTCCTTGCAAATCACCTCAAGATGTTATGCAAAGTAAATTGTGCTAAGTATTATAAGGGTGACATAGTGACATAGGGTTCTACCTTGATGTGATCAGAGAATTACCAAGCATGATTTCCATCCCTCCAAATCTCTGTCCACTAAGAGTTCAGAAACTGAAATTCTGCCATTGATGCCTAAAGTATTTTGAGAGAATAAGTCTCCTTAGTCTTAAAAAGTTAGTGGGATGACAGATGAGATTGGTAGTAAGATGAAAGATTCAGCTCTTTGTTCTCATTTAAAAAGTCTTTGCTATTCATCAGTTATAGAGATTCCAGTCTTTACTGCTGATGATGTGGTGTTTGCTCTTCAGAATTCCCTGAAGCAGAATGCACGTGAAAATGTAATGTTTTGTGCTTAATTCTGGACAAAGAAGAGATTGTTACTCAGGCTTTTGCTCAGTTGAAAATAAATCTAATTCCTTGGGTGATAGATCCTACTATTTTGAAGGGTGCAAGATTTTTCATTTTGTTTGCTTAAAGAAGCAGGTCCCTGAATAAAGCTAGTTACTCAGAAAAAATGTGGCCATGACATGCACAAAATAGTTACACAGCCAGAGCAGATTTAGGTGTCTACCGGGAATATTTGGCTAGATGCTTTCAGTGGGGGATGCTTTTGGTGCTTCTAGAATGAGCTATATTCATATTTTGCCATCAGACTTTCTTAGAACATTAATGCTCATCTAGTCCCGCATGCAAGTTTCTCTTTCCTTCCTTTTCTTGAGGTGCATATCTTGGGTGGTTTCTCTGGTGCGTTCTATGTCTAAATTGCCCTCTTCCCTATCCATGGACAGAAGAAACACAGCAGAGAGTATAGGGAGAAGCTCTGACAAGTCTAGCAAGTGACCCTCAGTTTCTCCCCCCACCAAGCTTCTTCCTCTTTCTCCCCTCAGTCACTCTCGATCACATCAATCCCAATATAAGGGACCCAAAGCTGAGTCATGTTATTAGAACACACTATTAGTTGGCATTATCACTTGGTAACCATGCAGAAGGTAGCCAACAGCAAAGCAGCGGAACCATAGAGGCAAGTTACAGATAATTAAATGACTTCAGAGGTTCATTGTTGCAGCCCTGCTGACCCCAGGTCATCTGTCTTAGTTTCTTTTGGGTTAGGGACTTTAGTTCAACCTCAGGAACAGTGTAAGAGACTGGGCATCAAAGATCCCAGTAACTTCATTTTCTTGCTTTGCCATTCCTCTATGTTCTCAAACAGACCCCAAGAAGTAGCATGATGTAGAGGAAAGAACATTTCTTTATGGTTTAGGAGACTGGGTTCTAATGCCCAGTTGAAGATTGTAACCTTGAACAAACCTCTTTTAATTCTTGGGCCTCAATATATATTTCTGTAAAATGAAGGAAAGGATAGGCTACATCACTAAGAATCTTGAAAGCTCTGACATTTCAAATATCAAAATAAAGCACACACTTTTGTTCTACCACTGATATCTGACCTTGGGAAAGTCACTTACCCTCACTGTACCTAGTTTCTCCATCTATAATATGAGAGGCTGAACTATGTTGTCACCAGGAGCTCTGCCAATCCTGACACTCTATGCAACATTTCCTGGGGCCAGAACAGGTGCTGACTATCTATGACAAGGAAAGTCTTCACTAGGCATTTTGGGAGCAGAAAGTTGTTTCTTGCATCCAAGTGCATGTGCTCACATGTCTGGCATAACTCATTGGGTAGGTCTAATTTTCCAAGAGTTGTATTTTTGCTTGTTTGATTTCTTGTTCAGACAAGTCTGCAATCCATTCTGTGAACATAATTAAACAAGCAGCTAGAGCAGTGGTTCTCAACCTTGGCTGCACATTAGAATCACCTGGGAATCTTTTTAAAATCCTGATTTCTGGGCCTCATCCTCTGGAACTTCTGTTTCTTTGTTATGGGGTGGGGCCACAACATTAGTAACAAAGAAACAGAATTTCCGGAGGATGAGGCCCAGAAATCAGGATTTTAAAAAGATTCCCAGGTGATTCTAATGTGCAGCCAAGGTTGAGAACCACTGGACTAGAGATTCTAGTTCTCCTCGAAAGAGGAAATACATTTACATTGGAAACTAGGTCCCAAGAGATGCTTCCTAAGAGCATGAGAATTCAGTCCTGTGAGGAGGTGACCACCACATGGAATGGAAATGAGGATTAATGAGGGGGTTGAGCCCCACTGCACAATGTTGTCTCCTTCAGTGCTTGTCAATATGCCTCTAATGCAGCTGTCACAGGAGAGGGGAGCTGGGGGGTCAGATGAAATAGGTGAAGGGATTAAGAAAAAAAAACAATGAAAAAAAAATACAGTTATAGACACAGATAATAGTATGGTGATCACCAGGGAGAAAGGGAAGTGGGGGCAGGTAAAAGAGAGTGGAAGGGGGGATAAATCGGGATGGAAGGAAATTTGATTTAGGGTGGTGAAAAAAAGAATACAATATACAGATGATGTATTATAGAATTGTACACTTGAAATTTATATAATTTTATTAACCAATGTAACCCCATGGCTGGGGGGCGGGGGGTCAATTGGGGAAAAAGACATATGTAAAACTTTAGACAATCCTATATAATAAAGAGGTAATATGCAAATTGACCATCACACCCTCACACAAGATTGCCGCCCCCACGTGGGACAAAAATGGCCTCCCCCAAGTGGACACAAGATGGCCACCACAAGATGGCCAGCAGGAGAGGGCAGTTGTGGGCAATCAGGCCAGCAGGGGAGGGCAGTTAGGGATGACCAGGCCAGCAGGGGAGGGCAGTTAGGGACGACCAGGCCAGCAGGGGAGGGCAGTTGGGGGTGACCAGGCCTGCAGGGGAGGGCAGTTGGGGGTGACCAGGCCTGCAGGGGAGGGCAGTTGGAGGGGATCAGGCCTGCAGGAGAGGGCAGTTGGGGGGGGGACCAAGCTTGCAGGGTAGGGCAGTTGGGGGCGACAGGGCTGGCAGGGGAGGGCAGTTAGGGGTGACTGGGCCAGCAGTGGAGGGCAGTTGGGGGCAATTGGGCCAGCAGGGGAGCAGTTAGGTGTTGATCAGCCTGTCAGGGGAGTGGTTAGGGGGGCGAGCAGGCCGGCAGGCAGAAGCAGTTAGGGGCGATCAGGCAGGCAGGCAGGTGAGTGGTTAGGAGCCAGTGGTCCTGGATTGCGAGAGGGATGTCTGACATCCTCCAAGGGGTCCCAGATTGGAGAGGGTGCAGGATTGGCTGAAGGACACCCCTCCACCCATGCACAAATTCTGTGCACCAGGCCACTAGTAAATATATATGCTTTCATTCATTATTTGAAGATTTCATTGAGACTGCAAAAAGGATGGTGGCCTAGAGGCTGAGAAAAGCCTACCTAAAGAGCTTACTTGGCCAGGACAATTTTAAAGAAGATTGGAATTTAAATACCTTTAGGCAGAAAAATGTCTTAACTGTGAGCCTAATCTTCACCACTCCCTTTTGTATTACATCTGGCTGTTTAACGCTGCCCCAGAATACTTGATGACAATGACTTATTTGGTTTCTACTCCTCATTATGCAGCCCCTCCTCAACTGGTTGTTAGGTACTTGGTAAGTTGATCTTCCAGCCGAGGAAGAAAGTTCTAGGTGGGACCTTAAAAATGTAAATAGATCTGGTATGTTCTGATATTTTCCTGAATTTCAAGGAGAATTTTATATCTTAGAATAACCTACTTACATTGCCTCAGTCCATTTAGAGGGTTTTAATCCGGACCCCTTGGGCCTAAATGTGAAGTTCCCCAGTGTGGATGACAGCTGGCTCTGGCACAGAGACTCAAGCAGATTCTCCCAAGCCCAGTCATGGCTGGGGAAGAGAAAGACAACTAGCAATGGCACCTGGTCACAGAGGAATTTCCCAGGCCTGGCCTTTAGCTCAAGAGGAAAATTGAAAAGAACATTAAAGAGTTGTTCCATGTTCTGTATCATTTGAACTTTTATTTAATGTCTCAGATTTTGTAAAGAAGCCTCTGAAAATGCCTTTTGGACATAAGGATATAGGGAAGATAAATGGTGATGGAAGGAGACTTGACTTGGGGTGGTGAACACACAATACAATTGACAAATAATGTATTATAGAAATTTACACCTGGAACCTATATAATTTTATTAAACAATATCACCCCAATAAACTCAATAAAAAAGAAACAAATAGTAACAATTTTTTTTTCTTGGAGAATTCCTCTCGGTCATGTGCAAAGGTTTGTTTGTTTGTTTTTGTTTTTGTTTTTCCCAGATTACCAATCACTTAACTGCTGAACTTGTTTTTCCAGCTCTCCACCTCAAAGTTCCCTCCAAGTTAGCCTGGAGACACTTGACAAGAGACAAACAGTGTATTATTCAGGCTTGTCCTGTTTCCCAAGTAAACCTGTAGCTTACCTCCTGCTCCAGAGAGGAAAGTCCATAGGGAACAGGCACAGGAAAGTGAGGCTGCGGCTAACTGTAGGAAAGTTATTAATGGCAGAAGAGTTCTAAGAACAAAATGAGACCATCTTAGTATCAGAATTTCAATTTTTACTACCATCTATGCAGTCTCTGCTCATCCCATTTTATTGACATTTTATCTTTCTTTTCTGGATAAGGCTGATGAAAACAATACTATTCCCCAGCAGGGCAGGCCTACAGAAATCCCTGAAAGTTTAGGAAGTTTATCCACAGTGATTGGCACTCACCTCTACCTCCTAGCCCTGCTGCCCTCTCTCCAATTTCCATCTTTAGTTCCCTCACTCATCAGAAAACAATATCAATGATGTTTAACGAATGCAGACACCTGCATAATTCATTTAATAGGTTCTCATTAGGCTGTTTTTCAATAAAAAAATAAACGTTTGGGGTCCTAAAGAGCGTAGCTCAACTCCCCAGGTAAATTTTCACCTAATCCCTGAATATATGTTCATTAAGGTTCTACCCATGGCCAACTTTTCTTGTCACCCTTTGTACCACAAATACCATCTTTCCATGACTCTAAGAAATCATGAATTGTAAGAAATATTTACCATCCTGGAGATCTTCATTTTCTTTTTTAGATCAAAATTTCTATCTGGTATAATTCTCCTTTAGGGTGAAGAACTTCCTTTAACACTTTTTATATCACAGGTCGATGAGCTATGAAATCTGTTAGTTTCTGTTATGAGATAGTCTTAATTTTGCTTTTATTCTTGAAGGATTTATTCTTAGTGATATTTGGAACTTTTAAAACAAGTTTACTTCTGAGTTGTATTGTTTTTGCCCAGAAGTTTACAGTCATTTTTTGTTCTCTTTTATGGTATTTCTTTTTAATCTCTTGTTACTTTTGAAATTTTCTCTTTATTGTGGCTTTTCAGAAAAGTTTTTATGATGTGTCTTTGTGTTGTTGTTTTTGTATTTATTCCAATTGATTCATTGGAATTCTTGGATCTCTGAGTTTATAATTTTCATTAAATTTGGAAAAAATTTTGGCCAATATTTTTTCAACTATATTTTCCAACTTTCCCTTTTGTGCTTCTTTCTGAGACTCCAATCTATAATAATAATTTCTGAGACTCCAATCTATACTAATAATAGCCTAGGTGGTGTCACACCCTCAAGTTGTCACAAGATGGCCATCACAAGATGGCTGTCACAAGGTGGCTGTCACAAGATGGCCATGTGCACAGTGGATGCGGGGCCCAGCAGCCACTCTGCATGGTGAGGCCTCGGGGTCCTGCAGCTCCGCACGGTGCAGAGGAGGCTGGTCTCAGCGTCTCCGCCACCTCGCGTGGAGGAGGTGGGTCCCAGCAGAGGAGGTGGGTTGTGGCAGGTGAGGGCAGTTGAGGGCGATCAGGCCAGCAGGGGAGGGCAGTTGGGGGCGATCAGGCCAGCAGGGGAGCAGTTAGGCACTGATCAGGCCAGCAGGGGAGTGGTTAGGGAATGAATGATCAGGCTGGCAGGCAGAAGTGGTTAGGGGCAATCAGGCAGGCAGGCAGGTGAGTGGTTAGGAGCCAGCAGTTCTGGATTGTGAGAGGCCTAAACCAGCAGTCGGACATCCCCCAAGGGGTCCCAGATTGGAGAGGGTGCAGGCCAGGCTGAGGAACACCCCCACCCGGTGCACGGTGCACCGGGCCTATAGTTAAACATATATTAGATTGCTTGGTATTGTCCTACAGGTTTCTGTTCGAAGCTATTGTGTTTGATTTTTTGTGTTTGGTTTTTATTTTTTTTGGCTTTTCTCTCTCTGTACTTCATTTTAGTTAGATTTCTATTGCTATGTCATCAAAGAAACTGATCTTTTTCTACTGCAATGTTTCATTTACCATTCAGGTACAAAACCTTTCAACAGTATACTTCTATTTCAAATATTGTTATTTTCATATTCGATATTATATTTTTCAGATTTAGAAGTCACACTTGATTTTTTTTTATAATTTGCCATTCTCCCCTCATTATGTTCACATATTTTACTTTATTTTCTTGACCATGTTTAAAATAGCTATTTTTTTAAAGTTATTGTTCACTAATTGACTTTTCTCCTAATTGTGGGTTTCTGTTTTTTGCAAGTCCAGATTTTGAATTGAGAATAGTTTTTAAGTATCTGGACTTATTGTCTTCCTTAAAAGAATGTTGAGATTTGGTAGGCAATTATGTCACCAACAGCTCATTATGATACTTTTCAGTCTTGTTTTGCAATTCTGTTAAAGCAACTCTATTATAGACTTTATTCAGGGTTTATTAGGCTTTAATACAAGATATGCCTCTTCTTGAGCCTCTATTGAATTCCCTGGGTATTCAACAAGTTCATTCTCCATTATCTGGTTGGAACTAAAATGTCTCCTATCCCTGTGTGAGCTATGTGAATTTTTCAGCTTATATCACCCTGGTAATTTTTCTTTGCCCCATAGAATTTCACTATATTTGTATGTGTATGTGGCTTTGTATTCAAAAACAGACTCCAGGGTACCCCTATGCAAATTTCTGAAGGTCTTTTCCTGAATGTCTCCCTCCTCTCCTATGCTTTGTCCCACAAATTTGACTCACTTCAACTTCCCTAAACTCCAGTCTCTGTCTCCTGAACTCAGTGTGTCTCCTATGTTCTGCTTGAGTTCCCTCTCCTTGCACTATGGGCAAGAAAGTAAGGCTCAGCTTGATTGTTCTAGTTTCTCATGGATCACATTCCTGTGCCTGAAAACAGTTGTTTAATATATTTTGTAATGAGGTAGACTCCCTAGAACTATGGTCGGCAAACTGTAGCTCGCGAGCCACATGCGGCTCTTTGGCCCCTTGAGTGTGGCTCTTCCTAAGCCTTAGGAGTACCCTAATTAAGTTAATAACAATGTACCTACCTATATAGTTTAAGTTTAAAAAATCTGGCTCTCAAAAGAAATTTCAATCGTTGTACTGTTGATATTTGACTCTGTTGACTAATGAGTTTGCCGACCACTGATCTAGAGGAGTCTCAACTGGGCTGACTGGGTACTTCAAGTCTCTGCCACGTATCTGTTCCATGCCAGTAGGCTACCTCAGGAATGTCCTCATGGAGATGACAGAAACACAAGAAAGAGCAAGGCCTCTCGAGTTGTAGACTTAGAAGCACCGTACTTGCACTTCTGCTTCATTCTATTACCCAAAGCCAGGCACATGGTCAAGTCCAGAGACAGAGGCAGAGGACACTTCAAAGTTAAATGCCCAAGGGGGTGGATGCAGAGAGGGTAAAAGATTATTCAACCCATCAGCAAGACCTATCAATTCTACCTTAGAAATACTTTCCACACCTGTCCAATACTCCTTCTATCTTATTGCTACCACCACTTCAGTTCACCATGATCTCTCTTACCTATCACCACCTGACTGGTCTATCCAAATCTTTCTTGTCCATTCCTTCTCAGACCATTCTCAATGCAGCAAGGAGAATAAACTTAAAAAGAAAACCTGCTCTGACCACTCATTTAATTAAGTCTGCCAAATGGTTTCCTACTGTTCTCAGGATAAAGGTGAAAATCCTGAGTAAGGCCTGAATTGTTTTCAATTTTCAATTGAGGGGTTATTTTAAAGCAAATAGGTGAACCTGGTGAAAGGGAGAAAGAGAGTGAAGAGGGAGTGTGGGAAAGAGAGGCTTTGTAATGACTTCCATGTGAGGACAGCCTGGGACCCCTTTCTCCAACCTCATCTCCTTCCATCCTTTCTTTCACTTTATGGTTGGAACACATCATAATTCCCCAACTTGTACACTATGTCAAGCCTCTGGGGTCTTACTTGGACTGCTCTGTGTGCAAGTAGAGCTCTTTATCCCTCCTTTTGGTACGGCTTCCAAACCCTCTGCCTTATCCCCTAAAAAAAAGAGGAGAGGAGCGCAGATTGGTTTGGCTGAGTGGATAGAGCTTTGGCCTGCGGGATTGAAGGGCCTCAGGTTCGATTCCAGTTAAAGGACGAGAGAGAGAGAGAGAGAGAGAGAGAGAGAGAGAGAGAGAATGAGGGGGAGAGGAGGATAAATTGTAAGAATGACAGAAAGGAAGATTGTAGCAAGGAATAATCTTGAGCAACTAAACCAACCCTGGGCTAACAACTATCAAACTCCTTGTAAGAGGAAAAGGAGAAACCCATTACTTGCAGCCAAACACCCCTACTTGGTATCTGTCTCTTTAACTCTGAGAGTCAAAGGGTACTTGTTAGGAAAAATTATCATCTTTTCTCACCTCCAAGGGCCTATTGAGAGTTTCTAAGACATAAATAATCTCTTTGTCCAGTGTCTCCAGGCTGTGTATAATCTCAGCCATTAGTTACTTTATAGCCATTTTGATCAATTATCAGCAGAGATAGACCACATGCATATAACTTTTATGACAGTATATTGTTATAATTGTTCTATTTTATTATTAGCTGTTATTAATCTCTTACTGTGCCTAATTTACAAATTAAACTTTGTCATAGGTATGAATATATAGGAAAACATATAGTATATTTAGGATTCCATACTTCTTTGTGGTTTCGGGCATCCAGGACAGGTCTTTAAATGTATCTCCCACAGATAAAGGGGAATTACTGTGTTTGGTTTTCTTGCTACTGAATTGTATGAGTTCCTTATATTTTTAGGATATTAATCCAAAATTGACTTGAAATGTTTTCTGCCATTCTATATGTTGCCTTTTCATTTTTGTTTAGATGAATACTATATGCACTCACTTATATGTGGAATCTAAAAGAAATTGAACTCATAGAAACAGAGAGGAATGTGTTAACTAATCTTATTGTGGTAATCATTTCACAATATATTGATATATCAAAGCATCAAGTATACACCTAAAATTTACATAATTTTACATGTCCAACATGTCTCAATAAATCTGGAAAAAGGAAGAAAAAAAGAAAAGAAAGTAAAACATTTTTGACATTCAGACATTTATAGACTAACTGGGTAAAAGGCAATGCATGCTTAGGACACTATCAGAAGACAAGAGTAAAAAGAAAGGACTCATTTATGTCATCCCAATATTAGTTAATGGGTTTTGAGATAGGCAAAGACTGTGGGATCAGAAATTGAGAAGGTGTTTTTATCAGTAGCCTTTTGATTATGATAGAAACCGTACTCCAGATGTCTAAAACATTATGTAAAGAAACCGTACTCCAGATGTCTAAAACATTATGTAAAGAAAGTGTTTTATATGTTTACGTAGTTAAAAAGTCTGGGGTTCAATGATATCATCAAGATTTTCAACATGTTTCTCTCTCTCTCTCTCTCTCTCTCTCTCTCTCTCTCTCTCTCTCTCTCTCTCTCTCTCTCTCTCTCTCTCTCTCATTGACTACATCTCAGCCTTACTTTTTTCCTGTTTGCATCATTTTTAGGCAGACTCTTCTCATGTGATAACAAAGTTGGCTATCAGAAACTCCTGGTTTACATATGGTACTTCAGCAAAGTCCCAGCTTTGACTCATATTTGTGCAGTTTGTGTCAGCTGTCAATCTCTAAATGTAATACTGTGCCTGTTTGGTCCAGTCTGAGTCATCTATCCACCCTTAAAACGGGGTGAGGGGTAGGGTAAGAGATATGAGCTCTGCTGTAACTTCATTGATTAAGAGATGTTGTGGCTTCCTAAAGGAAAATCATGATTTTATTACTTAAAGAATGGGAATACTATGTTGGGCAGTTATATATAGCAGTTGCTTACTTAACGTATCTATCAGCAAAACATAGCCCCAGATTTAAGTCACTTATAGACTCTTTGAGTACAGAAGATTATAGGAGGAAGTCATTTTCTTCCTCGTGTTTGTTCTAATCTTGGTCTATAAAAGAAGGACTCTCGCCCATTCATAAGTACTGAATAGAGCTTATGGTCTTTTCTACTTTCCACTTACTGTTTCTATCCAAAAGAAGGAGAGACTTATATATTTGGTAAAATTGGGGGGGGGCAATGAATATGTCTAGCACAGACCACCTTCCCCTACCAGGATGTTGCCACGTGGGAAATGCACTATGATGGGCTTCTTTGTTCCTTGTCTTGGTGGGAAGTCAGTTAGTTCAGTTTGATGTTGGGAAGGGGAAAAGTGGCAGGTATTAGAATCCCATTTGTGGCCATAAATGCAGTCACATTCCCCAATAAAGTTTTATTAGCAATAAAGCTTATATTTTGTCTCTGACTCCATATCTACTTTTCAAATGTTTCTAAGTGTTGATGGGTAAAGGGACATAACTGATAATGCTGAGATGGTTGCAGTGGTAAGATGTGTACCAAACTGGGAATCAGGTAATCTTGGTTTCAAGACCAGCTAGTAGGCAAGTCACTTCCCTTTTCTGGGACTCAGTTTTCTCACTTATAAAACGAGTGGGCTTTGGAGAGCTCTAAGGACACATTCAGATCTAACATGTCATGATTATTATTGGATAATGAACTAGGTCTTGAAGAAAATATGATTCAGAATTTTGAAGAGAAGAGTTGGGGAGAGGGTAGCAGGGATAAAAGCATCAAAGAAAGAGTTAGCATGGTAAATATGAATAATAGAAAGAGACAGGGCTGATTGTATAGCACAGGCATTTGCAGACTGACTCACCTTGACAAGCATTTAAGTTTATGCACATAAAAGGATGTTGAGGATTTAGGCATAATCACATGTAGAAGTCTCACTGATGCATGTCTTGAAAAATCCTCTCCTGCTCTAAGAAGTTTTATGATATGATCTTAATAAAGATTTCAAACAGAAAGATAAAAAAGTCACTAAAATACTTTAATCTCTATAATTCCAATCTTAAAGAACAGTAAAAGGATGGGATCATTGATTAAACCACTTATGATTCCTATTTTTGCTTAGACTCCTTGTTTAATGAACATAGCAGCTTTTTTCCCTTAGACTTCATTTCAGGAGTTTGACATTGATTATATCTGGCTTCTCTGACCTTGTCCTATCTTTTATTCTGATTCCAGATCTAACATAATGATTATTATTAGGCAATGATTATCATTATCTTTATAAGAAAGCAAAATAAAAGGTTTAACTTATATTTCTTGCTAAATTACTTCACCTAACAGCTCTGAGGGACTCATTAGGTGGATTACACTCACACACTGGGAAAGCTATGAAAGTGCTGATCATGTCTCTTCATGTCTTCATATCTTCAGGCAAGAGCTCTGACTTTCTAACCTAGAATCATTCTGGTTGGTATCTGTATATATTCAGAGGTATCTTTTATTTTTGTCTTTAGTGTTTTTTTAAATTATTGGTTTATTGATTATAAGGAACTCTTACATGAAGCCATAGTGACCACTTGAAGGGGGAGGAGTGACAATAAACCATTTGATCATCACTGGAGCCTATTATTAAACTGGTAGTTCTTTTTGAAAAAAAATAGCAGCTCATGACTGTAAGTAAGGTATATGGAATGAGGGCCTGGCCTACTATGTAGCCTGACCTTTGACACTAGAGCACTTGCCAATCTCTAGCCAAAGCTATTCAGTCTTTATTATTTAGCATGACCCTGGGCTTTGACAACTGTCTTTGACCATCTTAGTGACCACCACTCCCATAGTACATGTTTGAAGAAATCACAACCTCAGGGTTCTTTCTGTATAAAGTTGCTAGAGCCTGTGCCATACATAGGCATTGAGAGCAGTTAACTCTTGGAATATAGTTAATTCCGGGCATAATAGGTTGAACCAGAGATTTGTACATGATCAAGGTCAACTAGTACCCAAGGCTGTTGGATTGAAAAACACTGGCTTATAATACTGCTCTATGTTTAAAGATATGGCTGCCAAAGGTTCATATCTATAGAATGAACATGGAGGAGTCTATCTGTCCCTGCAGTGGCATATTGAGATACCCAACTCTTGGAGTTCCTATAGATATAGAGGCATTTGGGGAAAAAGAGGTGTCTCTGAGGTTCTGAATGAAACTTGATAATCATCTAAGTCTAAGAATTACTGGGATCTAAAATACCTATCTGGATAAGAAGATAACAGGTTCCATTGAGAGAAAGTAGAGCATAAAGGTTGGGTGCAGTTTCTGGAGCCAATATGCCTATGATTGAGTACTAGCTCTGCTAATTAGGAGCTATGTAACCTTATGCCAGTGACATCAACACTCTGTGCCTTAGTTTCTCCATCCGGAAAACAGGGAGAATGATAGTACCTACCTGATCAAATTGTGAGGCTGACATTAATACATGTCAAGCACTTAGAGCAATGACTGGTACATAGTGAGCACTCAAAAAAATACAAGCTCTTAGTATTATTTTATAACGTAAGTGAGACATGGTTATTTATTGAGATATTGTGTTTATTATTCCTCTATTTTTTTCTTTCTTATATTCCAAATTGAAAACCAATATCTTTTGTTTCATTTTCTGGGGACACAGTAAGCTGTGTTCCAGGACCCAAAGTCAATCTTCCTCACTTCTGTTTTACCTGGAACCCTGAGCATATTATAAGGTGTATGCTCAAAGGAGGGGAAGGAAATTATTGGCTTTGGAGTAGGCAGAAGAAAGAGTGAGATTTCTCAAAACCTTAAGATGGAATGATAGCTAACATTTTTGGAGTAGTAAGGATCTGGGGTCACTTGCTGGCAGAACACCTCAGGGTAATATATTTGTGGTCAACCTTAGACATCTAGCTAGATTCTAAGTGCTGGAGCTTTCACCTAGGTATGGAGGAAGTGTGACTGCTTGCTTTTACAGTACCAGGAAGGCTTGGACTAGAAAGCATGAAGGCCTAAGGATTATAGGTATTCTCCATATTTGACGGTTCCCACACAAACCTACTGAGTGTTTGTGTGATCCTAGGGAGGGTGAAGAGCTCCAGAATGTGAATGGAATTTAATTTTGTGTCAGTCTGGCAGCAGATATATGTTGAGTTGAAATAAATTTAATTTAAAGAAAATAAAAGAATGTGATAGTCCTTGCAAACCCGTTTGTTGAGTAGCATTCATACCAATTACACAGTAATAAATTATCATTACCCAAAGTAATTTAATTTTTATGGGGTCTTTTTCTTTATAGTATTAGAAAGACTAAATTACTAGTATGTACAATTTTATGCTAAGAACATTTCAAAGAAAAGACGCTTAGAGAGAATGAGAGGCTGTAGGGGTGGAGTGGGTAGTGGTAAGGACTACTCCACTTGAAGTCATTGCTTATAATGGTGAAATCATTAATTAAGAGGCCATTCAGAGGTAAGGTAAGGCCTTGGAGCACACGATATCTGTCACTGTAGAGTGTATATTCATTTCTTAGGACTTCTATAAAAATGTACTACAAATGTTAGCTTAAAACAAACAAACAAAATCTTTTCTTACAGTTCTAGGAGCTGGAAGTCTAAAATCAAGGTACCAGGACCATGCTTCCTCTGAAACCTATAGGGTAGATTTTTTTCTTTGCCTCTTTTAGCTTCTGGTGTTTACTGGTAGTCCTTGGCATTCTTTGGCTCATCGATACATCCAATCTCTGCCACTATTATGCTTCTATGAAACTTCTTCACTGTAAGAAATCTCTTCTTCCTTTGTACTTCTATAGCATCCAATTCTTATCTTTCTTGTAGTGTTTATCTTGTATTATAGTTATTTGTAATTACATCTGTAGTATATATCTTTCCAGTTGTCTTCCCACAAAATTCAATCTCTACTTTGGGAATAACACTGCAAAAAGCAGGGGAGAGTTCCATCTGCCATATTCACAGTACAAAATCCTTGCCACCCCTAAGTGTATTGCCAGAGAAAAACCATAGCTGATTTGATGATGGGTGAACAACTAACCAAACTGAATCAGTAAGATTCTTTCCCTAAGGAAGTTGAATTTTGGACTCAGAGATTCTGGTAAGTCCTGGTGCTTTTGATTAAGCTGCTGACATATTAATTCAAGCATTGCTGGGGCCAGCAGAAAGTTCAAAGAAATAAAGAAATTTATTCTGAATAAAGAAGAATGAAGCAAATGTGCAAAGAGAAATGGCTGTAGTGTTAGGAGATATTACAGAGGGAAAAATCAGGACATTGGTATTTACTACTTACTTTGTATTTCTTTCCCCAAGGTTCTATAAGAGAGAAATTAACTTAAACTAGAACTGAGGAAGTCTACAAGTAGATATAGGAAGAAATACAGCATTTCAAGGATGTTTTCTGTCTATGAACTGTAGTCTAAACTGACTGTTACATAATTTGGAGCCTCACAGGATTGAAAAAGCCTACAGCATCTCTATCTCAAAACTGGTGCAATCAGTGGCAAAGAATTGGCAGCCATAGCAGAAGATATAATTGGTGGTCTAGGCCTTTCTCAAGTAAGTTATGCTAAAAAATTCTATGCCAAACAAAGGGTAAAACCTACTGACAATGACCTAATTATGAGTGATGTCTCATTAACCAAGGATATTTTAGTGCTAAGGGAGTGGGTATAGAGACAATTAGATAAAAAGGGGACACTTTTAAAAAGATAAAAAAGGAAGCACAGTGAAACAAAAGAATAAGGCCTGGGAAAATTCAGATCCCCCAGGTATCCCTCAAGCACATACTCCTATCAAAGAGGGCCAATATATTGGATACATCTTAAAAGAAAGGTAGATTAATTGTGCCTCCTTCACCCTAAGGTAACTTTTTAATGAGCCTACTGCAAAAGCCAAGATGGAGATCATTTAATTGAGGGACTAGGAGGCATGAGCACAGTCGTAAAGCTTGTTGCTAAAAGACAGAACTATCTAGGCCAGTGTGAATATTTAAGGACACAAGTGTACATTTCTTCCTTTTACTATCACACCATGAAATAGAATTTTAATCAAATCTTTTGTGGTATAATGTAGAATTCTAGTTGCCTACTCCATCATCTACTTTTTCTTTCTGTAGTAACACATTTCCAATTTAGTTCATTCTGTTTTCCCTCTAGTACTGGACAGTGGGTATTTTGGATGGGATCAAATGTACTATTTATCTAAAGATATGAAATCTTTGGGAGCTACATTAAGACCTGCTAAAGATGACTGTGAATTACTTAAAAGTCTTGGGCTTGATATTCAGTATACTTGGGGCACATGATTTTAGACTGTCTTTATGTATAAGAGTCATGAGTACATTTTCATTTGCATATGCATGGTATAGTGACATATTAGTTGAAGACCATTTGTAAATTGGGTGGGCTATCAAGTTCATATGTTGTTGTTGTTGTCCAACATAAATTCCCAATTATTTTGGGAATAGCACCTTGGTTTTTCTTTGAGAGACAATCTCTCTCTCTCTCTCTCTCTCTCTCGCTCTCTCTCTCTCTCTCAGGTTTGAGCAGAGTTGTCTTATTCCCTGGTTCAAAGAGTAGGTGCATAATCTCTAATCCCGCCAATTAGAATGTCCTATCCCCTGGCTTCAGGAATGGGCATGTAATATGAGCTGGTATAATTATGTGCCCAAAATTAGGCCAATAAATTATCCCTTGGAAGTATGCTAGTGCTATTAGCAGCAGCGCATTCTTTCCTTCTGGATTACTAATCTAGTTAGATGTAAGTATGTGCCTTTGGCAGGGCTGACCAGCAGACCCTGCACGATGGATGAACAGATGACTTCGACACAGGTTTCTGTGAAAGAGAGGGCTAAGGGACTCTTTACTTTAGTAGTAAAAGCAGTCCTGTTCACCTGCCTCATTGGCTTATTTTTGTAACAATAGCTTGAATTTAAATTAACCTTTAGATACAAACAGCAGGGAAGTATCTTTGAGAAAGTATATGCTTCTACAAGGTCGGGCCTTTAAAGACTAAACATAGAGATTCTAGCAAAATACCCAAGGGTATTGGACTTGTTTGGAAAAGTCAACTTAGGGGCTGCCGCCTTCGGCAAGGTCCCCTCAGATGACCTGGACCTTTCATAGAATCCTCCTTACAGACATTCCAACCAAGTCCCGTGCTTCCCCACACACCTTCCAATGATATACATAGGAAATTAAAGCTGCAAAAAAGACAGCAGCAAATTCCCAACCTCACAGCTGAGAACTAGCATACAACTGTGTCTGAAGCCAAACCATCCATGGATCTTTCAACTGTTTGACCTAATACGTGTCCTCTTTTCTTAACGTAGCTTTATTTTGAATTCTGTTACTTATAACCAAAAGAATGTTGACAAAAGACAACCATATCCTTATAATGCACTCATGCCCCCATTTTACTTATGCTCAGGACCATTTATTGATAGTAGTTATGTGTTTCTTTGTTTTCTCTGTGCTATAGGTATTTTTTTCCTCCTGTATCACAAGGGTAAATTATTTATTCTTCCTTGTCTGATCTGCTTAAAGTCCTGTCATCTGTAACAACATGGATGGACCTTGAAGGCATCCTGCTAAGTGAAATAAATCAGAGAAAGATACAGAATGAGTATGATCTCACATATATGGAACATAAAAGCTCACAGAAACAGAGTAGAATGTTGAATGCCAGGAGCTGAGGGTTGAGGTAAATGGGAAGATGTTGGTCAAAGGGTACAAACTTTCAGTTATAAGTTTTGCAGATATAACATACAACATGGTGGCGGTATTTAACAATACTGTATTGTATGCTTGAAAGTGCTATGATAGTAGAGCTTTAATGTTCTCACCATAACAATAATAACAAGATGGTAATTATGTGAGGTGAAGGGTGTGTTAACTAACCTTATTGTGGTAAGCAGTTAGAAATATACATGTGTATCAAATCATCAAATTGCATACCTTAAACTAATACATGTTATATATCATTTGTAGCTCAATAAAGCTGGAAAATTGTAGCCCCTTAACCATTTTTAAGTGTATAGTTTGGAGGCATTAAGTAAATTCACATTATTGAGCAATAATCACTACCATTCACCTCCAAAACTCTTTTCATGTTTCAGAACTGAAATTCTGTTCCCATTAAAAAATAACTCACCATCTCCCCTGTTCCAACTCCCTGGCAGCCACCATTCTACTTTCTGTTTCTATGACTTTGACTACTTTTTGTCACCTGATACAAGTAGAATAAATAAAATACTGTCCTTTTGTGACTGGCTTATTTCACATAGCATAATATGCTCAAAGTCCATCCATGTTGTAGCATGTGTCAGAGTTTCCTTCATTTTTAAGGTTGAAAAATATTCCGTTGTATGTATATACTACATTTTAAAAAATATTTTCATTGATTTTTAGAGAAAGGAACAGAGGGAGAGAGAGAGATAGAAACATCGATTGGCTGCCTCCTGCCTGTCCCCCACTGGGGAGCAAGCCCATGACCTGTGCATATGCCCTGACCAGAATTCTAACCTGGTCACCTCTTGGTACATGGGACAATGCTAATCAACTGAGTAATACCAACCGGGCTATATACTACATTTTTTATCCATTCATCCATTGATGGACAAGTATGTGTTTGAGTTCCTGCTTTCAATTCCTTTGGGTATATACCCAGGTGTAGAATTGCTTGTTTATATGGTAATTCCACTTTTCACTTTTTGAGGGACTGCCAAACTGTTTTCCACAATGTATCATTTTTTCCTGTCTAACAAACAATGCACAGGGTTCTACTTCAAATCCTTACCAACACTATTTTCCATTTTTATTATAACCATCTTAGTGAGTGTAAAGTGGTATCATATTGTAGTTTTTATTTGCATTTCCCTATTGACTAATGATGTTAAACATCTTTTCGTGTGTTTATTGACCATTTGTATATCTTCTTTAAAAATATCCAGTCAAGTCCTTCCTTTGTCCATTTTTTTAATCCTCAACTGAGGATATTTTTCCATCGATTTTTTTTTAGAGAGAGTGGAAGGGAAGGAGTGAGGGACAAAGGAAGGAGGCGGGGGGAGAGATTGTTTACCTCCTGCATGCACCCCAAACAGGGACAGACATCGAACCTGCAACCCAAGTACGTGCCTTGACCAGTAATCGAATCCAAGACCCTTCAGTGCATGAGCCTAACCACTAAGCAACACTGACTAAGGCCTTCCTTTTTCCATTTTTGAATTGAGGTGGGTTTTTTATTTTTGTTTTTGCTGTTGAGTTGTATGATACTACTTTTTAAAAAATCACTATGCTAGGTGCTGGCAATATAGTAATGGATAAGGCACAGACCCTATCCTCAACAAACTCACAGGCTAATGGGAGCAGCAAACAATATTTTAATGCAGTGTGGCAAATCCAATGACAATTATATGCCCAAGGTATTAGGAGAGTTTTAAAGAGGAGTACACTATTAGAGGTAGAAAGCAGACATAGAAGTTTTCCTGGGGGATATGATGCCTCAACAGAATCTCAAAGATTGCTAGCTAGACCAAAAGGGAGAGATAGAACATTCTAGGCAAAAATGAAACCATGAGCAATGGCTTACAGGCATGAATCAGCAGAGCATTTGCTGAAAACTACACCCATTCACCTGCTGTTGAAGTAGCAAGTCCAAGGCAGGAAGTGGCAAGAGATGAGGCTGGTGAGGTAGACAGGGACTATCATAAGGTGTGTTTAGGCTTCATCCTGATGGATATGGGGAATGATTAAATTATTTTAAGGAGAGGAATTACATAGTCAAACTTGTATATATATATAGCATGATATTTTTTATATACATGCTGAGGTAGGTAAATTTGCAGCTGCATGCTACTAGAAAGGACAGGCCCAGGCTTTACCTGCCTCAGGCCTAATATAGCTGTCCTAAGATCTAAAATTGGGAAGTTGTTTTAGATAGATCATTCTGACAGCCATGTGAAGAACTGATAGAAAGAAAGCACTGGAGGCAGGGTATCAAGTTAAACTAAGTATAGTAAGGATGGAGAAAATAACTAGGAGATATAATTGATAGGCCTTGATAGATTGGATATAGAGGGTGGGGTAGAAGGAGTCAAATGTGATTCCCAGGCTCCTTGCATTTACAACTGGGTGGAGGAAAAATATATTTGAGAGGAAAGATTGTGAGTTTAGGGATGGATGTAAAGAGTGGTTTTACTTTTAGATGATTGGCTGGAGATGTCCAATAGATGGTAATGTCCTTATTGGCTCTATTGGCTATGAAGATTGAGCTGCATAGCCCAAGGATCTAGTTTAGTGTGGAAATTCTTATGGCATTAAAAGGAGCCATTGGAGTGACTATACTAGAGATCCACCTTCTTCGAAGTTTCCCTGTCCACAGCTTCAAAGAAGCAACCCTTCATTACATACCATGTAACTACAACCTTTTGGACAGAACTGAATACAACAGGGATAAACATTTGACTCACTAATCAAATTCTCTTTCTTCAGAATCAGGTATTGGGTCCCAGTGACTGAGTCAATTCTTTGTGGGGAACCAAGCTTGAAACTCAAATGAATTAATCATTTTCAAATTGTGTCCCAAGACTATCATAATCATTTGGTGACTTGTTAGAAATATAAATTCTCATACCTCATCCCATATCTACTGAATGAGACAGTTGTCCCAGCAATCTGTTTTATAAGCCTTCCAGGCACTTGTGGTGCAAGCTATCATTGATATAGACTCTTAGGATAAGACAACCATTCTGGAAGTGGCCATGATCAAATAAATACTGATTAAGTAGAGAAAGTTGAAAGCTTGTTTGGGTGAGGGGGAGAGAGAGAGAGAGAGAGGAAGAGAGAGAGAGAGAGAGAGAGAGAGAGAGATTTTACTTGATAACTTTCCAGTTCCACTAGGTCCAGTTTTTCTTCCTGCAATTGGAATTTGTGAAAATTCCCTCTATGATCACATAAATCCCCTTTATTTGAATAAGGTTTTTTCTTTATAATAAAGGTATCCTGATTTCTTAATTTATTATTTCTCAAAGAATTTATTATGCATTCACTATGTGGCTACTGTTTGAGGCACCATAAAAGATACCAAGATCAACTAGACCTGGTTCTTGCCTTTGTGAAGCCCAGTTTAATGGAGAAGTCATATAGACAATGTTAGAAGCACTGTAGGGGAGGTGGTTACTAAGCTTGAGATTGTCTTCTAAGTATTAAATGAATATTAGCTGCATTAATGATATATGGCAAGGCCAGAGAAGACCTGAAGAAAGGAAGTTGATAGCTCATATATACCTTGAGTGATAAGTTTAATATAGATAGATACATAGGTAGATAGACAGATAGACCTGATGAGTGATTTGAAAGAAGAGGAGAAAAAACAGAAGGTGTTTCTCCAAGTGGAGAGAAAAATAGCACAAATATATATGGACTATGGTATATATCTGGGTGTAAAGACAAATACAAATTTAAAATAAGAGGCTACATCCTCTTTGTGGAAAATAAGAGAAGAAACTTCTCCACCACCTCTTCTCTTTTCTTTTAAAATTCCCTTCCCAAAAAAAAAAAAAAATAAAATAAAATAAAATAAAATAAAATTCCCTTCCCCATCCTTTTCAAATGTATTTAAATATTTATAGTGGCTAAATGAGCCTCTCATTAGTTTGACAACGCAGGAATGTTCCCTCAAGGACCTGAGAGCATTCTCTCTGAAATGTAAATATCAAGGAAGGTAGAACCCTACTTCCTATGATAGAGCAGCCTAACTTCCCTGAGCACCTTGCTCCAATTTGCAAAATATTCTGTGGACTTCTCCTATGAATAAAGTCAACATAGTTGGTCTCCCTAATTATGATGATAAATTAAGAACACACTATGAATGACAAAAGGTGCTGTCAAATCCTCTTATTGAAGACTAGCTATGGTTTATTTTGAAAACATGTACGTAATGGGTTGTATCTGCTTTGCTGTATAAGGAGGTGAGATTCCTTCCTATCTTTGCAATTTATTAGTAGACTAGGAGCCCAGTGCATGAATTTGTGTACCTTGAAAGGAACTGTGGGCTGCGAGGCTGCGGTGGGCACAGGGGCGGGTCTCGGCCCATCCTGCAGTGCCCCTGCCCGGCCCCTCCTGCTGCAGCCCCTGGTCCCCTGTCTGCAGGCAGCCCTGCTCCTGCCATCACCACTCCCATGTGCTGATGGAGCAGAGCAATTGGGGCCGGTGCCAGCAGCGGGTGCAAGTGGTGGCTGCTGCCCTGATCACCCCTCAGGAACAGGGGGAGGTGGAGAAGCCCTGATGGGCGATCAAGGCTGGCAGCTGCTGCTCGCACCCACTGATGGCACTGAGTGATTGGACGGCACCAGGTGCCAGCAGCGGGTGCGAGAGGTGGCTGCCGGTCCTGATCGCCCCTCAGGAGCAGAGGAAGGTGGAGAAGCCCTCGGGGGCAATCAGGGCCGGCAGCTGCCACTTGCAACCACTGATGGTGCCCGAGAGATCGAGCGCCAGGTGCCGACAGTGGGTGTGAGCAGGGTCAGTGCCAGTAGCAGGTGTCAGTGCAGGGTGGGACCATGGCATGTGGGAGCAAAGAATTTTCAGTAACCACCAGAGACTTGCCCCGATGACAGCGACTGGCGCCCCACCTTGGTCTGGCGCCCCCACTCACCTGCTCCACCATCCCACCACAGCCGATGCCCACCATGTTCTGCGCATGCCCCCTGGTGGTTAACACACATCATAGCGACTGGTTGTTCAGTTGTTTGGTTGTTCAGTAGTTCCGCCTTTTGGTCGATTTGCATATTAGCCTTTTATTATATAGGATTGCCTGTGATGCACATCTCATTCTGGTTTAATGTTTACTCAATAATAAAAGTGTTTTCTTCCACTATTACCTTTGTGGAAAGGAATTTTGAATTGGAAGAAAATATCATTTTTTTAAATTTTTTAATTGATTTCAATGAGGAAGGGAGGGGGGGGGGAGAGAGAAACATCAATGATGAGAGAGAATCATTGATTGGATGGAGCCCACAACCCAGGCATGTGCCCTGACTGGGAATTGAACCGTGACCTCCTGGTTCACAGGTCAACGCTCAACCACTGAGCCATGCCGGCCCGGCAGAAAATATTATTTTAAAGTATATTTTCCCAAAAGTGCTTTGGTTTGTTGAGAGTGCTCAGGTTATAGAAGGCAGGGGGAAAGATAAAGCTAGAGGGGAAGTGTAAGGTGAAAGCAAGGAAGAATCCTATGTTAGAGTGTAGGCTTTATTCCCTAGGCCATGAGGAGCTATGGAATATTTTTAGTCAGGAAAGTGAAGTAATCAATTTTTGACCTTAGAAAAATTACTCAGGATGTAATATGGAGGGTGGAACAAATGGCACAGCACTAAATGTAGACACAATAATAATTTAAAATACTATTTAAGGATTTTCTTAGTCCAATTACTCAAAGGTAATTCCTATGCTGATCTTTCTCTATGTCACCTAACAATATTTGGATCTTGTATATTTTTATTTTTACCACAGGGACATTTTGCACGGATGTAGAGAGCAGAGGACAACAATAGTGAATGTGGCTGCGTGCTATTTTTCCTGACTGGTTTGGGTGCTCTTCTGGCCTCATGAGCTCAGCCCAATGACTCTTAAGGTCCCAAGCATATTCAGGATCTAGAATGTCACTGATGGTGTCTATCAGGAGAAAGGAGTTGCTTATTATAGTGGTTTCTACCATTGGCTGGTGCTCAGTTTATGGTAAACAATTGCTTGATATTTAGTGAGGTCTTGTATACAGTCCAAATTCAAGTGTGACTATTAACACAAATGCCTCATTTATTAGCAACCTCTATCTGCTCTTGGTGCTCTTGGCTTTTATTCCAAATTGTAACCTTTGATTGCCTGGATTCATGTGGGTTCAGGTTTTCCAAGTATAACAACCCATAGATTTCCTTAACATGGGACTTTGTAAATAGAAATTGAGAAAAACCAAGACACTTTGAATTAACTACACATACATTTATTAAATAGTTAACAAAAGCAGAACAATAACCACTTTATATATATGTATATATTTAACACAGATATGAATCTCTCTTAACTGCCAATTTCCCCCAGCAAAGAATCGTTCAGCTCTTCAGGTCATGAAGGCTAAAACTAAGTCTCAGTCCTGATCCTATTCTTTCCCACTCTCTTCTTAAGACCTACATTGATCCTTAATGGGTTGACCATCATCTTCTGTAACCAGAACATCTCTAGAAGTATGCTGACTGCAGAGTCTCCTCAGATTCCTTCTGCATCCTCTCAAGTTCAGTTGTTACTGCTTTGAAAGGTGCTGTTGCTACTGCTTGCTGCTATTCATCCACTGTTACTCTGATTTTTCACCAATCTCTTTCTTTTCACTTTTACATGCATGAAATATACTGGATCTCTTATGGAGAAACCTCCTTCTTCCTTATTAGGTAAACCTATAATTTTTCATGCATCTGTTGTCCTTTGCCTGGGTTCCCTGACTGCCTTTGCACTGCACTCTGTTTTCATACACAACAAAAATGCTGGGCTACTCTGACGAGAACTTCCTTCTTATACTGATTTCTGCATCTACTTCAGAATGTTGTGCTTTTCCTTTTTGGCATCCATTTGTAAGGACAAAATTAGACCTCCTGTTCCTCTCCCAAACCTCACCCTTATGTCTGGGTGGCTTACCTTTTTATCACTGGTGCTCTTCGCTTTTATTCCTCAGCCTCACTGTCCTCCTGCCTAAGGGAGAAGTTTAAATCCAGGCACCAAAAGAAAAACTTGGGAAGGCCAAATTAAATGGATATTTCTAATTCAGGAAAGAGTCAAGTAAAAAATCAGAGTATGGGTGTCCATCTGGTTTTGCCTGTTGGTCAACTTTCTTCTGGCCAATAGAAATTTCATTTTCATGATGATCAGGAATGCCTGCCCTGAATTCCTACCTATCATTCAGCAGCTTCAAAGAGAGAAAGACATAAACTGAATTCTGACGAGGCCAAATACCTCTTATAAATGTCTATATACTGAATTGGTTTTAGTGCTGGGATTATCACAGACTCACAGAAACATGCACAACAATACATCAAAATGCTCAAATTTGGCATATTGCCATAGTGGGAACCACACTCAGAAATAGTAAAATATAAGGGGGCAATGGAGCTAGTAGATCTGTATGATTCAGTTGATATTACACAGGGACCCAACCTCATCCCTGTCCCATTTTACTGTTATAGATGTGTGAATAATAATACTTTATTCTGTCACAACCTCTCATCCACAGGCTCTTCACCACAGTTTTCCATCAGCCCCACTACCAAATGGTGGCCAATGAGAAGTTCACAATTAGTGTTTTTAAGTATTTAGAAATCTGACAGAATAAAGTATTACCAAATTACATTTTGCTTTCTTAAAAACCTAACATAATTATCCTTTCATTCCTGTGCTATTTATTGGACAAAACCAATTTTAAGTGAGAGAAAACATTTTAATGAAAAAAATCTATGCATCTCATTGCTATGAAACCATTGATGTCCATCTTGTAGAGAATAAAATGAACAGCACTGGTTTCATATATTACGTTAAAGATGCAGGGTAGCGAAAAATTAAAAAAAAAGATGCAGGGTAGAAAGGAATAACTGGAAATTACAAAACTTCTAATAATATATCTTAGAATATGCCTCAATTTTTGAAATGGAATAGAAACCAATAAACATTATCTCAAAATTTAAAATTTTCTTTTACTAAAATATAAGTATATCTTTATGGGTTAGTAACTTCACTATCATAGGAATAATACATCTAATACAATGGATGATTATATAATTCAAAATACTGAAGTTATATTGTGAAATAAATTTATTCTATGTATGAAATATAACATTGAACCAAATTACAAACTTAAATTTTACATTAGAATTACTAAATATGAGGATTAATATGCTAGAACATGAATAGCTTTTAAGTGAACCCCTAACGTGTGGATATGGATTCATAAAAAAAGACATAACCAAGAAATTTAACATTTTATTAAAAGACCAAAAAAATGAACATAGAAATAGCATACTAAAATGAGTTGTATAATGCACACTTTTAAACACAAAAAGCAGTTCAGCACTAAAACTTGGAAAAAACATAAAAATCAAAGCATCTAGGTGCCCTATTGATAGCAGTTGAGAGAATGAGCTATTGCATTTTTGCTCATATTATGATTTAAAATATTATGGGACATTTATATTTTTGAAATGTTGGTCAAAATCTATAATTGTTGCACAGGGCTAATAATTTTCTTATCTATTGGTATTTTTAAATTGACATTTTCTACCCAAAATACATGTTTCCATTTTCTACATTATACTGGATTGTTGTTATAAAAATGTGGAGAGTTGGCTCTCAAAAATACATTTAAGAACATATTAAAATATCTTAATTTAAAGTATTGTAATTAGTGGACATAATAATAAAAGTTCATTTTCTAATAATGCAGCAGCAAAAGCAATAAAGGGAAGTTTATTTTGAAAGGGGCAACTCCAGAATCCAATGATATGATAGTTATATCATTCTCTCAACCGCTAGACACAAAAGCCAGCAACAAAATAATTGGGTTTTCATCACTAAAAAAATAGCATCAGTATACAGAAATAAAACTTTGAAATCATGCAGTTCTATGACAGACAAACATTTAGGTTCTGTGTTTCGGGGGAAAAAGAGCACTGCTTACAACTGGGTTACTTTTAGGTCTTGTTACAGAGGTATTTATGTTATTAAAGTAAAATATGATGTAGAAGATGACTAGTGAGGATTTTTGCAATATCTGCGCATAGCTGTGATTTACTTCAAAGTGATACATTATTTTTCTTTTAGGTCTAGCACTATAATTGAGGATGGGTTCTACTTAAAGTTAACATTTCTCTGGAATAATCCTGTTTCAGATTATTAAATGGGTAGTTCTCTTCCAGGCAAGGACAAGTAGAGAGGCTGGAAAGTATATGAATTAGCCAACTAAACCTTTTCGCAGTCTTAATGACAGAGGTCCTCTTTTGGCCTCAAGTTATTCACATTCTGTTAGACTTCATTCTCTACTTTTACTTCTTTAAACACAGCTACTCTGTTTAAGTGCCAAAGAGTGTGACTCAGTGGCTGTCATCAGGCACAACATGCCAGAAGTTAATTGGGTATCTTTTGTGATGTTTCTAGGTTCATTCTTACTATTTTATTGATTGTTTTTCCTGATTGAAAATCTTACTATATTTCTATTGACTTCATGAAAATATATTCTTGTGGCTCTACACTCACAAGGAAATGTTGAAAAATATGTTGGTGATAAGGTTGAAGTTGAAGTTCTTAAATGCAGAATAAGTGAATGCTTACATTTTATATCATGAAAATGCTGGTCAGATAGTCAGGCTGTTAGTTATAGGTTGACTCTAAGGATATGGGCTGAAGGGACAAAAATAGATTTCTAATCAACTGGCCCTGAGTTATTGGACAACTGTAAGGCTTGGATTGCTTTCTAGCTTTGGCTTATTTTCCTGTCCCTGTGAGAACTATCAAAATGGGTAGCAATATTAATAACTCCCTCACCCCCAGGATGGGCTCCTTCTCTAGGGCAAGGGCAACATGTCCCAAGATGTGAAGGACTCAAAGTACCTGTGGTGATCTCTCCTTAATCCTTTATAACCTCGACCTTTTCTGGACCTCATTGCTTAGAGGCAACAAAAAATTAAATGGTGATCTGGATATGATATGGGAGCTAAAATTGGCAAAGATAGTTTGATTGAAAAATTCTTTTCCAGCTCCTATGTATGTAAGCTTTTTGTTGATTCTCTCCTGTTTAGTTAAAACAGTGTGAGGCTGAAGTGGCACAATGGAGTACTTTCTAATTTGGTAAAGGTTAAGTCAGAAAACAGCTTCCACTGATCAGGTATAAGGCAAATAAAGCAATTTATAAAGTTGTACCAGGAGCATTTTTTCCTTTGTTGAAGTGAATGAAATGCCACATACTGGCCATACTTAACTGTTAAATTAAATCTTTCGATGGTTGCCAATTTGGTTTTGGGTCCTGGATCTTAAAGGGGAATTAGTGGTAGATGTTAACTGTTGATTGTCACTAAATAGATATTAGTGTGTGTGTGTG
>NW_005871050.1:7043762-7127892 GCF_000147115.1 Myotis lucifugus | reverse complement strand
TATACCAATTGATAATTTTATGTGAAAGATGTAATCTAATTTGATCATAATGGGAATATCCATTTTGGAATTTACAGGGTATTTCACTACTTGCAACCATTGGGGGGGAAAAAACTCAGCTAGAAACCTGTGTGTGTGTGTGTGTGTGTGTGTGTGTGTGTGTGTTTACAGTGAGGATTAATTTAAAAAGCAAACAATTTCTGCTAGTGATCTTGCTAAAAGGTGAAGTACTTTAACTCCTGTTCAGTGCTGCTAGCTGAAGTTGAGCTGCTACCTGTTACCAGTCTACTCTTTTGGTCAGCTGTAGCAAACTAGAAAGCCTTCACAACAGCAAAGCAACATCTCTCCCTCTCAAAGCCTTAGAAATAACTCTCTCTTACTAACTTTTCCACTATTCTCACAGACTTCTTATATTTAAAAAAAAACCTCCAAGGATTGCTTTCATGGACTATGTACATAAGTGCAAAAAAGGTGTGTCTCACACATTCGCACCCTAACTGAGGCAGTCAGTTAACTGCAGCATATGTCTCTTCAACACTGTTAAAGGGTCATTCCACAGTATCTTTATGCATGTTTTTGCAAGTGAATTAATTTCATAGTATGCTTTTATCATTCTTTAATCCTCATTTGGATATATTTGTGTAAGTATGTAATTCCAGAAAAGAGAATTTCTGCAGTTACAGCTATGCCACTTGAATAATTTTAAAGAAATGAAGTTATGAAAAAAGGTCAGGTAACATAAATACCACAATTTTGTTTTGAAGTCCAAATACTGTGGAATAAAACCCCCCACACACAACAAATTCTATAAGCTATAAAGCTTGATTTTAGAATCCACGACTTGTAAACTTTTTGATAAAAAAAGTCACACAAGGACACAAATTCAGCTTTCAAATGGGAATTTTGGACAAAAAGAAAATCAACCATATATGTTTTCTGAGATTTGAGATGTATCTTCTACATGCTCATACTGTCAAAAACCATGTATAGTTTACAAATAAAATTTTCACCAAAAAGGTGTCTAAAGGTAGCCATGTTGTAGTTTTGTTGCTAAAGCAACTAAATATAATTAGTTAAAATTATTATTTGTATATAAAGTTTGTTCTTAAACTGTGAACTGTAAAGAATAGTTATGGATTATAATCTATATCTTGTTATGCTTCAGTGTCAGTTTAGAACCTATCTAAGAAGGTTGAACACATGTAGTAAAATCTTAAACTTTCTCTAATTCTCCTTCAAAAGTAAATTCATTAGTCACTTAGCAATATAAAAAGTAATAAAATCAAAACCTTAAAAACTAACAAGAAAAATGAAAACATGGCACCAATTAGTGAGCTGGTGCTAAGAACCTTAATTTGTCATTATATTTACAGTTTGATTAGGTTATCAACTAAATTTGTAAAAAAAGTTATACCCTTTTACATACTATTTATTCTATTACTTTTAACAGGCACTAGTAAAATTAAAAATAGGCCACTATCTCTCTAAATCTATTCAACAGAATTGGGAAATCATATTTCCCTATTTCTATTTCAATGTGTGTGAAATGTAGAAGAGTTAAAAAATAAAAGAGGATTCCAGTTTCTAATAGTTCTGTGCAAAACAACCTATCCTACAGATTACAATAACTCGAAAACCTTGTGGCTGCATTTACCTAAGAGCATCCTCATCTACTCTCTCCAAAGGCATGGAAAAGGAACCCAATAACATTCCAAGTAGCAATAGGCCTTCTTTACATATTATTTAATACAATTTAATGTCAATGTTTTCCTTATTCAGGCATTACTATGCTTACTGGACAGGCTATTAAAAACTGATTCACGTTGTAAAGGTTAATTTTATTTGGTTCCTGCTGATGGTAGTGAGGAGGTACTTGCTTTTTCCCAATTTGAGAGCTGGTGAGGCTACCAACTAGTGAACACAGCCCAGTGATGTAGGACAACACTTCTGGCAAAATCAAAGTACTTTAAAACATGTTAAAAAATGGATGGAGAAGATTGATGGACTAGGGAAAAGATGGCTTTTCACATCACAATCAACTGCAAATTAAAGACTAATCTAGACAAGTGAAATAAAATGCAATAGCTGGTTACAGAGTCATGCTCTGATTGCAAAAGAAAATACTGTATTTAAATACCAATTTTATGAATCCATTTAATTTTGATGTAATCTTAATCTCTCTTTAAATTATGCTTATGGTCACAGTGCTTTTTATAAAAAGTTGACACTACTAAAACCCTCTTAAAAGATAATTTTTAGATTATTTTATCTGTATACATGACTTATTTTGTCCAAGTGTCAGCACTATTGCATATTTTTGCAAAAGGCTGAGAGAAATGAACAAACACAATTTTGGATAATTAAAAATAGAGGCCCTTGTAAATTACAAAGCTTATAAAATCTTACCTAAGAATCACAAGTGATTAGAATTTTATATATACAATTCATTCAGTAAATTACTGTTTAGAGTCACTGATTTTGTGACTTCTCTTTTTATCTGAAAATTTATAGTCTAATGACTAATCTTCTTTTCTTTTCTTGAATAAAGATGTTGCACAAGTCATTGCACAACTAATTTAAAACATGTTATCTTAAAATAGTATCATGTCAAAATTCTTTTGCACATGTATCAAAACATTAGTGCTTTGACTTTTCTTTCTTTAAATTCATTTATAAAACAATTTTTAAAATGCCAACAACATAAAAACTTGTGGCACCCAAAATTCAACTACCCTGAATATTTCTCACCAAACCTCTTACTAAAAAATAAGTCTTTATTAATGTCGTCCAGTGCTTAAAGCAACATGAAAACAACTGTACTCTAGGTTTGCTGTCTATGCACATCTTCATCAGAAGTTTAAAAAGTTAAATGAGACAGCATGTTGCATCAAAAATATCAAACTACACAAAAAAGTTCATTTTACCCTGAAACATCTCTATCCCCTTTAGGAATACATCCAGACTAGCTTAGGTGCATCCTTCCTGGAGTCCTGTGATCAGATCTACCCTTCTGGGGAGGCACTGACATAGGTTTAACAAAACTCAGTTCCAAACACATGCAATTTCACAAAGGTGTACTCTACCTTCTTCTCTATCAATGTTAAGATTTGAGGAAAAAGAAATTAAGTGGTTCAAAGAATCAATAGGTAAAAGTCAGAACACCTCTTGTTCTTTAACTCCAGACAATACTGTAAATAAATGGCGATGGCTCCATATAAGCAATACCATTTAGATATCACTGATGATCATGATTTGGATTGACAATTAAGATCAACAGGATATCAACTATTAAAGAGCTAATTTTGCTCTTTTGTATTCTGAGCCAATTTGATCAGCTTTGGGATGGAGTCTCAAATGTCCTGAAGTACAAACGATGTGAAACAGAGAACAACTGGGAGCCTGGAGATATTGGTGTCCGACTGTGCCCAACTGAGCACAGTAATGGCCAATGAGATGCCCTGGGCCTCAGTTTCATCTTCTGTGAAAAGGTTTTACCAACTCCATTGATCTGTGATTCAAACACTATTAGCCTGCTTAAGGTATCCTCAATCAGATTTTCTTTGTCATTTTCATGAACTAGAAAATATTAAATCTAAGTTGATGTAAAATATCATATGGTTCCACTACTGTATAATAATAGTAACTTTAATAAGTGAGTAAGGTGGATGAGGCATATCATATAACAGGAACTAATTACTATTTTACTTGGTTATAAATTTATTTCATAAAAATTAGTAATGTGAATTCAGTTCAGGTCTGTGGAGTGCAGCCACTCTATCTCATCCAAAGGGTCTTAAACACCTCTCTGTTATAATTTTCAAATACATATAAAAACAAACGAATCCAAATCAATATTGGTTTTGATGAGAGAGACTCTTCTTAATAAAGTTTTGGGAAAGCAACACTTAACATATATCACAGGCTACTGCTACTTCACTGAAATGTTTAATAAAACTGAAAACTCAGCTGAACTAGCCAACTGTGGACATCCTTCCTAGAACTTTTAAATAAATCAAAGAATAATTTTAAATGTCTTTCCATTGTCCTTCCCACCCCCGCCATTTCTCTAATCCTATACTCAGGTTCCAACTGTGATCAATAGAAAAGATTGTCCATTTGGGGAGGAAAGGCCTCACTTGGAACTAATTCTCTTTCACCCTGACAGACTTTTGCTAGATTGCACCTTACTTATTATAAAGAGCATAAGACATTTGCATTCAGAAATGGCTCTTGTGTAAAAGGTAGCAATCCAATGATTTTTACAGGCTTTTCTCCAATGTGTAAAAAGTATCTCCATGTCCCCATATCCCCGTTTAATTTATTACCTGTAATTAGCATATCTTTAAGTCTCCAAGTACCAATTTTTCAACTGAAGATGACAAATGGCTGTTTTAGACAATCAACCTAGGAGATAGGATCCTTGAACCATAAAACATATAATGGGCACTTTACATATTTTTTAATATAAATGCTGAAAGATTCATTTAAAGGTAAATTCTAGTTTTATAAGCCAATTAAAGAGTGAAATTAGGGGTTAATGTTTTAAGCAGTTCCCTGTTTTTCTTGTTTTGTTTTGTTTGTTTTTTGCAGGTAATTATGTCTCTCTCACAAATAATGTACTAATGTGATCATATTATGCAAGGTCAGATCTGCAAGTATAAATTATTCACATGCATGTTTATGAACAGGTTTTGTGAACACTCAAAAGTAAGGCTTTTAAAATGTCTGCCCCAAGAAACCTACAGAAATTTTCTAAACAGAGAAAGCATATTAACATTAACCTGTCATATTTTTTAAGCACACATATTTCTGTTTCCCATCAGTAACATTTTAGTTGAAACCAAAGACCACAGATATTACAGCAAAACTCTGTAGTATGTAAAAATCTAACACAACACAATATACCACAATACAGTACAATACATTAATGAGGAAAATGGTATTTGGTATAATTTTTACCTTTTAAATCAACCTAATAGGCTACTGTGTAAACAAAACAGTAAGGTAACAGCACTTCAAAACAGATGAACATTACCCACCAAGAATGCACAGTAAGCCAAAAATCCACTGTGAAGATTTACTCAGCCTAATAGTTATTAGAAAATCACAAAGAACAGTGTGACAAATTACAAAATTTTATAGTAGTGTTCTACCTAATAATTCAAATAAGATAGATGGTAGTTCGTTTTCTATTCATGTTTTGTTTTGACATCTCCATTGATTGTTTAATGCTTTCTTTTTAATTTGTTGGCTGGTATTTTTGGTTGTTTAATATATTGACTGCATCATGCTTATTGTTGTGTTGGTAGAAGAGGACGTACAATACTACATATAGAAAGGCCATATGGAGGTTCTCATGGAAAGATTCTGATACTCCATAACTCTGTTGTTCAGAATTTCAACTGAAATGGAAAAAGAGAGTGAGAAATATTTAAGGGTTATTGAAGCAGGAGTCAGGATACTTTGTTCTTGTTCCAGTTCTTTATGTGAACTATACCAAGATATTCCCCACTCTGAATTTCATATTCAATATCTGTAAAAATGGGGCTGTTGGAGGTGGTCTCTAAAGATTCATCTCTAAAGTGTATGGTTCTCATTGAGTGCTAATGCGCAGAGTTGCCCTAAGTTAACAGAGATGTGCTCAATTGTTTAATGCATTATCTAGTGCCAAGCCTTTTGACGAGCATCCACCCACCCATACACTTCCTTCAACAAGCATATTGAAAAATCATGCTTACACCTGAAACTAATATAAAGTAATATTGAATGTCAACTGTACTTGGAAAATAGAAAAAAAAACATTTGATTCCAATCATTCAAAATATGCAAATATTAAATAAACTTTAAACATTTTAGCTAAATGTATTGGAGAATAAATATGAAATCTAGGTACTATATAGTATTTTACAAAATTACATCTTTTAAACGTTGGAGAAATTTTCAACATGTTACATATTAAAGTGATTATGGTGTGCCAAATCCCTGTACATTTTCTAATGGAATCAAAGGAAAAGGAATCACTATTTCCAAACATGTTCTGTTAGGAAGTTAATTTGACAACCTTTGTTCACCTTTATGTGAAGCAGCCCATGAGAATCAGGGAGGTGTTCACAAAACCCACAGTCTCATATTTGGTGCTATTCCCAAGTTGCCACTATCCCAAATGTTACCACTGAAAACTATTACAATTCACAGCTACTTCAATTATTCCATATACTCAAAGGTATCTTTAAAAAACATTTCTTATGATTAAAGGGACCTATTTATCTAATGTACAGTCAGCTACATGCTCTGGGCATGTGTGTTCTCAGCAGGAAAGAAATGCTAGCCAGGTTCTGGGGAACCAGCCCACTAAGAGAATAGGACTGTTGCCTTCTTCAACCAAATGACACACTCTGGTTGTGAGAACTTCAAAGACTAATGTATGCAATTCAGAATTGATATACTTCTTTAATAAGTCCCTATAATTAATTAATTAAAATAAATTAAAATACCTAAGAGTCTTAAGTGGCTTCAAAGGTCACATGTACCAAGTGAACAATTGCTCAAATTAAGTGTGTGCTATTACAAGCTCTGCACCAGACAGAGGGCATCAAAGGTTAAGGGGGTAAAAATCCAACAGCAGCAACAAAAATTACATACAAAAACCCCATGATTTGAATGGAAATACTGATTAAATTACTAAATTATGTCACTCAAAATTCAAAACAGCTAAGGAAATTCTGGTAGACTTACATGGGAAGCAATGCAAAATGGCAGACTGTAAAAACACTATTTTCTAAAATGACGTAGGAGAGGTATATTACTTATTGTCTTTTAAAAAAATTCTTTATTGTTTAAAGTATTACATAGGTCTCCTTTTTCACCTATTGACCTCTCCCTGGCCGTCCCCACCTCCTACCCCCCTACTGTCTGTGTCCATTGGTTATGCTCATATGCATGCATACAAGTACTTTGGTTGATCTCTTACCCCCTCTTACTTACTGTCTTTAAGATAATTATCTCAGTCAATTTGTGACAAAATTATTTTGCTTAAATGTAATTTTTAAAAGAAGCTAGAAAAGTTGAAAAGAATTGAAATTGAAAGGTGAACTCTGTCTTTGGCTAACAAATTATACCCCTTTAGTAGGAAAATATTTCAGAATTTGTAAGCTCATTGGGAAAATACAATACCAGCTGTCATTTTTATATAAAAACTGCATATTTGCTATCTACATTTCAATTTGGAAAATTTAGAATGCTTTAAATCAAGCTCTAAGTTATAAGCAATGCCTATTAGTGAAAGTATTTACCAGAGCTTTAGCAAATGCAATTGTGTAAATAAAAATATAACCTATAAATATTATTTATATTAATACTCAAAGAAACTTACTGTTCTATTGGTAACTTCTACATCTGTGAAACAAACATGCTACTGTTCAGTTCATCTATTGATAATGCTGGTATCTATAGTAAAAGAGATTTTAGATTAAAATAGTTTCTTGAGAGGATTGCATTTATTTTGTTCACTGCTTGGACATGGTAATCAATACCATAATCATGTCACAGAAAAATTTAGACAATATTAATGATATATACTAATAATTAATTTTGCAAAGCACAGATTAGAATGTGATTTATTTCCCCAATTAATTAATGCTTTGTGTGCTATATGGTTATCATACTTATAATTAAAACAGCAGTGGAACTTGCAGTCATGAAGCATGATTACCACTTTAATAAGGCAAAACAGCCATAACATTACACAATAACTATTGTTTGTATCTCCTTACAGTTTCAAGACTCCCCCCAAATTTCTAATTTTCCTTGTGACTCTGCTTGTAAATACCTAAAGCAAATGAAAATCAAAACAACACAAGCACATTTAACGTCAGTATGAGAAGAAATTTCTGACATGATTATTATATAATTATAGGGATATCTGTGCCTTAGAAATAGATGTATTAACTTGCTTTCTTTCCAGCAGATATGAAGGTCGAAGTGATGATTGTATTTAGTGAACATTTAAACACAATAACTAAAAATGGTAGTAAAATAAAACAAATTCACCTCTTGAGCAATGAAAAAGTGTTTAAGAAATATTTAGTATATACATTTAAGGATTGGTGTAGTAGCAACAATTGTATATATAACATATCAAGAGAGACATATGGTAACTTATTGAAAATGAGATAACTGCTCATCTCAGGATCAGTAGCAAAGCAGATACACACCTCTAGGACAGAGATTTTCAACCTTATTCATCTCATGGCACACAGAAACTAATTATGAAAATTCTGCAGCACAACAAAAATATATTTTTTGCTAATCTGACAAAAATATATAACATTGTTGTGTTGGCTGTTGTCATTTTTTTATTTGATGATCTGAGTGAAAAGAGGTCAGTGACCCTGACTAAATAGTCAGGTATTGCATGTTTTAAAAATTCTTATAGCACACCACTGTTCTGCAGCACACAGATTGAAAATCACTGCTCTATAATAAACACAAAAATAAAAACTCTAAATGTAACGACTACTTGGCAAACACAAGAATATGGACCAATGTCTCTCACCAATTCAAAAAGCATATACCATGTCTTACCAACACACCATAGTTATCTAGGTGAAGTAAATTGCCAAACCTGATTGCCTGTAGCTGTTGCAGCGAAGGGAACACTGGTGGCAGGTGTTGTTGCTGCAGACACAGTGGTAGGTGTAGCACCGTGCATCATGGGCACTTTCCGTAGGAAACCATGGAAGCAACACACAGGAGGGTGAACCATTTATGCAACCATGACATAAACGATGAAATGGAGCATGGTAGGTATCACAGCAACAAGCCATGTGACATCATCATCATGGATACACCAGGGTGCAACATGCAATCACAGTCAGTGCAAAGCAACACAGCACAGAATGGGGAAACATTTAAAAAGAGAAAAGGGATAAACAATTATAGTTTACATTGAGAAAAACAAAATTATTTCAACATTTAGTTAGTTTTTTAGTAGAATCACATTTTATTTTAATTAAAAGGCCAAATTTCCAGATGGTTAAATTGGCTGCATAAAGTAAAATCTTATTTTACCAAGACTATCTGTATTAATAACTAGTTAAGTAGACAAGTGACTGGGTTGCACATTAAAAATGGGAGTAGGAAACTGTGAGTTGGTGCCTGGGTTCATTAATCTATAGATATGAGTGCTGTCACTAGATTTGCAGGTTCAAAGGGACAGTTATATGTATACTTACCTGATCTACATGCAAAAATATGGTAGTTCAGTTGGCGGGTATATGGTAGGGGAGCAGAGATGAATAATACTATGGCCTACACATTCAGGTTTTTAAATACAACTCTGGCAAACCCCTTGAAACTTAGGCTATTTATCAAACACATGGGATACTTTAAAGAAAATATATGACAAAATCTTGTCTTCATGGCAAATGTTACAGCTACATGGCTAGCAGCCATAACATCTCTTTCAGGGTGTTTTCTCTTTGCCTTTTCTAGTTTCTACCTCATTTAAAAAGCTTTTTGGGTGCTTTTCTCATTTCTAGCTCATTTTGGAAAGCAAACTAAGGAATTAATGGGTGAATGGCAAGCATTCATATATAGTAATTTACATCTACATTGATTGAATTCAGATTTTTTGAAAGTACAGACAAAATGAATGGCCCAGAGAGAGAAAAATCAACATATCTAATGTCGTAGATACCATAGTTGTACCCCCAAATGGTGATTAACAGAAACTCTGTAGTTTATCCTTATGCCTATCTCTAGTTATCCATTACTTAGAGACATTCTTTACTGTACAACATGTTAATTCTAAAAACACTCCTCCCCACTTGGGAGCACAGCAACTCTACAGGAAGCAGCACTCTTAATGCATGCAGTTTGCATTCCTACACAGAGTTCTTAGGTGAAAAGACAGGGAAGCAGAGTCACAAAATGTGAAGACACATTTCACAAACTTGCAGAAGTCAGATCATCTAGTCATATGCATATAGGGCTCCTGTTCTTATCAATGGAAATATTTTTTATTTTTACAGGGGACAGCCAATCCCTCAATAACAGAGGCTGCACCTCCGTAGCCAGTGAATTTTATTGTACTACTCTGTGGTTGTTGTTTTGACTTTTTTTTTTTAATCTCAGTAAGCCCCTTAGTTCTTTTTGGGCTTTGCATCTACTCTGTTTGACCAATGGGATAGAGGTCAAGCCATTGCAAACTCTCAAAAAAGATTAAAGGAACTGAATTGATATGAGATGGTAGGATGGGGTGGAATAATTTCTCCCTATATCAAACAGAGCTATTTTCTCCTTGTCTATTACTGATGCATATGGGGACTATAGGAGCTGTGAACTCCCCAGGAATTCTAGACAAGTCACTTTCTTGTCTTTTGTATTAGTAATGTACAAAATGGTTTTGAGATGTTACCATATTTTATTGGTGATTAATTAAAGTATCTTGTGTAACTGGTTAAAAAAATCACATACCCCCAAAGAGTTACTTTGAAATTATTCTGTTGTGTCTAGCTTCCATGAACATGTGCTTCATCCTAGAACATTATAGAATTCATCACAGGACATTAAGAAATGTTCTAGCTTTGCTAAACTCATCCTTTGTAAACATTTGAGTATTGACTAATTTAGATCTTATGGATAACTTTTTTGGAGGAAAATTTTGTACTTTAGAAATTGTACATTTTAAATATTTTATAGTGTCCTAGTAACAGATGTAAAGCTAAGAACAAAACTGCCCATTCTGGCTAGATAAGGAAATGTTTCAAAATTGTTCGGCTATACATTTTAGGGTGAAAATAGAGCAATGGCAGGGTCAGTATTTGGCCAACCAACTAGGACTTGAGAGTGCAGGACTAATGTGATTCCACAAAGATGTGAAACAGCACCACATTAAACCTTAAATACTCAGATAATGTCTAACCATATCAGTTATATGCTCTTTCATAGTCACAACAGAAAAATCACTTTTTTCAGATTAGAATAATTGAGAATTTTTGTACAAAACCTACCAATACTTGAAGGAGGTGCCATGCACAGTATTTGCCCTGTACACCATGCAGAAAAGCGTGAAAAGTAAAGAAAAGAGATATTTCATTATTTAAGCTTTACTGATAGAAATAATTTTAACTAAAAAGATAATCTTTGCAATATTAATTAATTAGCACATGCAAATCCAAGTAATCTCCTATGCTTATAATTACAGCCTAGTTTTAAAATCACAAACCCAAGTAATCAAAGTAATTCTTGGATGCTTAGGTATAAACATGAATATTAAATTTTCTTTAAGAGGATTATCTCACTTAAATTACATCCTTTATTTATTTTGGATAAATACATTCTAAGTAACTTTAATCATGAAAGGGATAATTTTATTTATTACATAAATTGTTTTCAAAATATGCACCAAGATCTGGTACCTAGTACCAATAGTTCTTTTTAGAGCATTTATCTATTATCACTACCTATTCCACCTTGTAACTGAGGACTTGACTATGAACATATGGCAAATAGGCTTTTTATCAAAAGGGGGCTCAGCCTGAAAGGTTTTTAATTTGTTATTACTTAAGGGGGACAGGGTTCTTCAGATATTTTGGCTTATGAAGCTAGATTTTAAATTATTCAAATCCAACAAAAAGTCTGAAAATTGTGAAAATTGTATTTACCATGAAAATTACTGTTAGTAACTAGATAAAACTTTTTAATAGCTTCTTTCAAAATGTATTAACTGATTAACTGATTAATTTATCAATTAAGCAAGAAGTTTTTTTTTCAAGTCCAGGTATACAATTCTATGCATTTAGTAGGTTGATACAATTAACAAGTCTTTATAAATTAATTTTTAAATCATATCATTTTCATTTAATAATAGTTTCCAAAGTGGGAATTTATAATTCTGGCAAGAAAATCTACTATACACTGGGTAATTCGTATTTTCAATTTATTCCTAAGAGACTATATGCTAATTCTTAAAGTACTGAACCACAGAAGAAAAGTATTTTCCCACATATATATATATTTGGACAAAATTCTAGCTTAAAATTTTTATTCAATTTGGTACAAAATTGTTAAGCTGTTAAATGTAGTTGAATGTAAAAGATAAAATGTGCTGCAAAGTGTCAGGAAAGTATGTCAGGAAAACTGCTATATTTTTTTAATATTAACTGGTTTAAGAATTAGAGGCTAGAACTACCTGTTATATTATACTACATATCACCTGTATATTATACTATACTATAAATTTAAGGGTAGTTTTATTATAAGTATCTTCAGTATATCAAAGATATATGGACTTTATATTTTTGCAATGCTGAAAATGAGAAAGATTTTTTTTTGAGGACAGACCAATGTCTTTGAATGTTATACCTAAGAATCAAAAAATTAATTTGAGACTGAACCAAGTGAATCAATGATAAGAAGCAAAAATTAAGAAATGTTAAAAAGAAAAATATGGACAATGTTTCCTAGTTTGATTTCAAATCATTACTTTTCAGAAATCACAGAAACAAAATTTTTTATATATACTAGCAGATCAAACGTAACTGCCCTGTTTCATTTTCAGTCAAAACACCTGTTGATAGTCCTGGCATAGCAGTCATTTGGTAGCTGGTGTGCATTGTATACACTTACAACATCATTACACTCACAGTGTCCACAACCCAGTTCTCACCTGTAGGGATAAAGGCTGGCTGCGGGAGCTGCAGGTTAGTCAGAGCCTGTTGGCAGTGGAAAACACTGGGATTAAAGAGCGGGATGGCACCATTAGTCTTTTCAAGTGCCGATCTCTTTGGTATCAGTTGAAATGCACCAGGCTGTAGGGCCTGTGAGGGAGGGATAGATTAATAAATAGTACCGAAGAAAGTAAAGAATGTACTCAAACCAAGCAAGCAGCAGTTAGATAAGGTATGGTCTGGGAACCCTCTGCAAGTATATCCATCGAGCAAGGTAACCAGCTGCAGAGATGAAGCAGTTCACTCAATGACAACTTAGTTCAAAACAGAAAAATGCATACAAGGAAAAAAAGAAGCTTTTCAACTTCGCTAATTTAGGCAAATAAAAAAGGACCTCGTCATTTGGACAGGGTGTGACAGGAAGCTGTTAACAGCAAATAAGCATTTAAAATTAACATGCTCATCTACTATTAAAATGAGATTAGCAGAGGCAATGGGTATAGCAGGAAAGACATTTTTTCCAGTTAAAATTCTGATAAGGATTTAGGAGATAAATGGTATATAGGCGATAAAAAACATTATCAGTAGTTGGAGTCTGTTACTATAGCCCAATAAAACAAATCCAATTTATACCAGGTCTTCAGATCCAAATTCTATAACTGTATATCTCCCAACTAAAATGTAAGAAAACAGGCAAATTAATTATTACTTCCCCATCACCCACCTCACCCAGGTACCACAGATAGTTAGCAAAATCAATTATCATTTGCAGAGGCTTGCTGCACATTTCAGTATGTGCCATTTGCTTTGTACAGTTCTTGTAAAGTTTAATTCTAAACTGTATTAGCATTTAAAAATCCTCCTTTCATGTCTACAATTCTTTCAAAATTCCACTATGCTTATAATACTCAGTCAAACTTGTCCCTGGATCAGTTTCATTGGAGAAGTTTGCCATTACATTTTTTTTCTCAGCAAATTGTACATTACTTAAAAAACATGCCCCAGAAACAACAATTAGGTGTGCTTCAAATTCTCAAGTAGACAAGGACATTGTGCTAAGTAGCTAGCATTCCACACACTAAAAAGGGATATGCCATGACCTCCTTACTTCTGTGAATAAAAGCCTAAAGCAGGAGTGGGGAACATCCAGCCTGTGGACCATAAAAAGCCCATAAAATCATTTGGTCTGGCCCTGCCAAGGCATTAGGGGTGAGTTAATTAAATGTTTGACCAAATATAGCAGGCTAATTTTTAAGTTGATAACTTTGTATGGCCCATGAATGATGTTATAAATATCCAAATGGCCCTTGGCAGAAAAAAGCTTCCCTCCTCTGGCCGGAAGGAATCAGTATTTTCTTTGGGAAAAACTTAACATCAACCCATGAAGTCTTTTTCTTTTAAACGCATACAAACTTCTTTCAATGAAGTCAACCTGAGCTAGGCACATGAACCTGAACAGCGTAAAAATATCTGTTTTCACTAAGCATTTCTACTCTGAATCCTTAAACATATAGAAAGCTTAAACTTCTTCATGGAAAGCCTCCTTTGTATAATCTTATTTCAGACAAATTCGTAAGGGCCAATTTGACTTTACCACTAGACTCTGCTCTGATCAGTTACTCAGAAAGGAATATTATATTAACATTCACAAGTACCAGTCAATTGAAGGCCAACTATATAATATTTAAATTTATACATGGAAATTTGGGGCTGATTTATGTGTATTTTACCAAATACCCTCAAATTATCAGGAATGAACACATACATATGAAGGCCCCCTGCCTAAATGTGGGACAAGTACATAAAGGCACAAGCAAGCCATTCTTTATACACCCCACACATATGAGAACCTTCACTTTTACGGAGCCAGCTGTATTCTTCTCTTTTATAATAGGTCCATGCTGTTTCTGAACTGTATGCCACCAACAGAAATAATCCAAAAATTGAAGGCTTAATTTTGCATCGAACATTCTGGATGCCTTCTATTTTCATAGTTTAAAATTCCCTCATTCAAAAGAATTTAAGATAAACAACATGTGGTGAGGTCTTTTTTTTAAAAACATTCATTAACAGCCCTAACCGGTTTGGCTCAGTAGATAGAGCGTCAGCCTGCAGACTAAAGGGTCCCAGGTTCGATTCCGGTCAAGGGCATGTACCTTGGTTGTGGGCACATCCCCAGTAGGGAGTGTGCAGGAGGCAGCTGATCAATGTTTCTCTCTCATTGATGTTTCTAACTCTCTATCCCTCTCCCTTCCTCTCTGTAAAAAATCAATAAAATATATATGAAAAAAACATTCATTAACAGATTATGTTTTCCAGATCAGTCTTTCATGAAGTAATGGGTTCAGTTCTGAGAGAACAGGGATATTGAGAAAGTGGAGCAAGTCCAAAATTAGTGCTGTGTCCTTAAAGCCGTCATCTACCAAGAAAAGTTGGAAGTATCTGGTTTAGAGAATAAGAGATCAGAGTCACCACTCATGGAATAGGGGTTGACGTATTTTGTGTAATAAAAAAAGTATGAGTTGCAGTTATAGCAAGATAGATTTCAACTCATTATGAGGAAAACACTGTTAACAAATATGGGGTTTGAAAATAAATGTATTTCTCTTATTAAAGGTAAGGTCTCTGTCAGGGGCTTCAGGTTCCTGTAGATGATTTTTTCCACAGCCAGGAAATATGAGGTTCCTCAAGGTTTTATCCCTTATTGGATTATTACACCCTGTTACACGAGGAAAGGCCCAAGCCAAAAAAGAAATAGCGAGGAGCTTATCAAAATAATTGACAGCTGTGACAAAGAAGTAATCATAATTCCTATTTCTCAACGTATCACACTGTAGTATGGTATGCAAATATTTTCCCTAGCTCCTAAAATCAATTTTTCCCCAAAACTGACTTGCTAGGACAACTTCTCTTGCCTCTTCTCCCAACCATGTAGAAATGCCCTTCCCAGCCTCAGCTGGCTGCTTCCTTAAAACCATTCCTCCAAAAAGGAAAGAGAATCTTAACCTTTGGGAAACAAGAGCCTACTTATTATCCCATCTTTCAAGTCCTCTGTTTTTGAAAGGCATTACAGATATTACTAACAAAGTCCCATGTAGGTGGCTCATAGGCAGAGGAGCAACTTGCTGCCCTTTTTCATATGCTCAGGTTAGTTACGCTATAAAAAATCATTCAAAACTAATTTACTATTTAAATGATATAATTTTATCTTTCCCTAAAAAATGGGAGAAAAAGCACAGTAGATTATAATAATCAGTAAAGCTTTTTAAATAATTACCTTTAGAAAATGTTAGTGAATGAAATAGAACAAATAGGTTCTCTCTTTTCCAGCTTATAACCTTGGCTATTCATATTAAGTTCCACTCGTGACTATCCAAGGTTATGGTTACAAGACAATAGACATGCTGAGGTATATATTAATCACTTACCCTCCCCCCCCCAAAAAAAAATAGTCCATAAGTCCTGGCCTGTTCTTACCATCCCAGTGGCAGCTGAGTGGTTCATCTGGTGATGAGCTGCCTTGAGTTTGGCTTGCAAGTGTGTGGGAGGATGAAAGTACTTGCATTTCTCCCGGGAGCATCGGCCTTTGATGTAATCCATGCAGATGGTCACAGTATTATCACTTGCCTCAATCATAGAAACATCAGTAGGATGAGCATAGCGACAATCGTTCTCACCACGTGTACAATTTCCACGCTGAAATTCTCGGCAAACCTTAAAGAAAAAAATATCACATTGATGACTTAGAAGGTGATTAAGTTTTATTTATTTTGCCAGTGAATGTAAGAGCAATAGTATACATTACTTTGCCATCTATTTAGGAAAAATCTAAAAAGCTGAAGGATAATGTAAAGCCATGTTCACTCTGAGATGTAAACATAGACAACATTTTGATTCTTAGAAAAAAAAAATCCATTCTCTCCAAAGGAAAGCTGTCTGTTTTTCTTACGTTGAAATAAAAGTGCTTAAAAGCATTGTTGGAAACCAATTTTTAATTTTCCATTTAATACAGCCTAAAGTGTAATTAGCTACATTTGCAAAAGGGATTTATTTTGTTAAGGTCCAAGATGAGTCTTTATCACACAGCAATGTGTTTTTGCAGAAGCAGACTTGTGGGCCATGATTGAATTACATTATGTGTACAATCAAATTCCATTATAATACACTGCCAGGCATTTAAGAAGCTGCCAATGAAGCTGACTTTGTAAGAAATTGACTAGTTATTAATTTCAATTTATGAAGAATGACAATTAAGAGATCTTTGAAGGACTTTAATAAATCAGAAAGCTGTTTCAATTTTTTTACATTTTATTTTCTTAGCATAAAGGGATATTTAATATCTAATATATCATTCTTTAAAAAAATGGGGGAAATATTTAGATACTATGAGACTCATTTACATTCTGCATTAGCAGATAGACTAGGCTACCTTTTTCTTCAGTTTGATTATTCTAGCACGTAGAAACCCATCAACAAGCATAGCAAGTCCAGTCTATGAAGCTGGAGCTTGAGTAGAAGCAGCATTCCCACCAGATTTCCTGTGCATAGCAAAGGAGATGCATCTGTGGCCAGTTACTAAGACATGCTTTAACCTACTGTACAACTGAGTCAATTCACTTCACAAAAGGGTATAATTGCAGTAGTAAAATAATTAACATTGTTCTGAGGTTATACTCTATAAGCTAAAAACCCAGGTGCACTCATTTAAGACATTCAAAACATAAGGCTCTGAGGCTGTGGTTTCATGCATAAGGTTAATATAAACCATGTAGTATTTATATATTTCTACACAAATACCTCCAGTTTATCTGAACGCATCGGTTTTGGACCAGCAGCTCCTGGCAATGTGAGAGGCGGGTTTCCAGGAAACAGAAGAGGTGTGTTTGGTAAAAGTTCAGCAGGAACCAGGCCCATCCCAGGATGAGTTAAGTAAGGATTGAAAGCCATGGTAGGATTAGCTGCAAGTGATGGAGTCATAGGAAAGGCAGTCTGTATGTTTGAAAGAAAAAAAAGTGTTAGTTAAACATTATTCCTATTAATACACAAGGAGGCATTCTTTTAGAAAGGCTAAGCATATAAAAATTTGTCATTGTTTCTCAGATTTATTTTGAGTCTTATACTAATTTCATATAGGAGTTATTTTAAACCAACAAATATCTTTGAGTATCAAATTTATTGGTAAACTGATAAAATGAGTCACATAATTTTAATAATCATGAGTTAGCCAAATTTCACCTCATTGATGGATTTTGTTCCAAATGTGTTTTATTTAGCACTTTCCTTTTTACCTTAAAATCATGCCACCAGCCCTGACCGGTTTGGCTCAATGGATAGAGCATCGGCCTGCTACTTTTATGAATCGTAATGTAAATATCTGATATGCAGGATGGTCTTAGGCGACCCCTGTGAAAGGGTCGTTCGACCGCCAAAGGGGTCGCGACCCACAGGTTGCGAACCACTGCTCTATAGTCGTCAGTGCCATGCTGTGCAACTTGTAGTGTTTCACTGTGTATTACTGATAGCTTGTGTTCTTTCTTACTTTCTTGTTATTTCTTTCACTAAAAAATAATAAAACTGTTACACTGACAACCAACCTGTGCCAAAACCTCTGCTAAATCACATTAATAGGGATAATTCGAAATACAAGATGAATAGGAAGTTGTAGACCACACTTAACTTGGAAGGAAGGACTTCTGCATTAGCACTCTACCTTAGATGAGTTTATCAAATTACCTAATTTGACATTGGGAAGGATGGGATAAAACCTTCCCCCTGAAAACTGGTAAGACTCACTAGGGTGATTAGAGAAGACTTGGGGGACAAGAGTTTTAAGAGGAAAGGGGCAATACCCGGTACCAGGAAAGATGATGGAACAGTCTGAAAGGTTCTTTTAAAGTTTGTGGACAGTCAGCCAAGGGCTTATCCAGCCTAACTAGGTACTATGATGGAAGAAACTATACAGACATGTCACATTTTTTATTGAATAAGATATGAAGGTCCAGTAATTAGCTGATGAGATATCATCTTTTATAATGAGGTAGAAATCTCTTGGAAAGAGCCACCCAGGCATACTTCCACAAAAATGCAGACTTTATCAATTTGATAATGTATGATTTTCTCAAAATCACCAAGAATCTCTCATAAAATCTCCATATTTGAACCACACAATAGTATGCTTTGTTGTACTTCTTTTTTTCTCTCTTTCATAGTAAATTTCTAACTAAATTCACTATCCTATTCCTAGATACTTTTTGCTTTTGCCTTTTAAAGAACTGAGAAGAACCATTAGTACATTTTAAAAACTATTGAATTAAAAGGAAGCTCTACCTGTGAGTGGATTTTCCAGATTAAAAACACCATTAAAGACTAATAAATACTGATCAATTAATAATAATTAAGCCTAATGTACATAGAAGCAATGCATCCTGTTTACAGTAGCACTGAAGTTCCTTTAACTTTTCCTTTCTTTTTAGGGTGAAATTTTTTTAGGTTAACTTCTGCTTTCTTTGGATTATATTTCAACCTTCTTAAATTTGTTACATACCCCACAGTTCAAAAACTGTGAAAATAAGCTGTAAATTAATTAAAGGTCTACCTAAAAAGTGCAAGGGGCTTGCTAAAAATGTTTAGGTTTTCACCACATACACTGTTCCATGTTTAGGTTTTAAAATGAGTATTATGTTTTATAATAATTTCCTCCTTGAGTACAAATTTCATTCAATAACACTGTTATTAGAAGAAGCAATTCTTCTACTTCCAGAAACTCCTGAGGTTTTTACTTATTTTCAAATGGACATTTCTGTTTTCTCACTACCATCTCTGCCCCAGGGTAACTACCCCATTTTATGAATTTGAACATTCAAGGTTCAGATTTGGGTAACAGCACCCCCCCCACCCCCATTAAGCCAAGAAACCTGCAAGCTTGCACATTCAGCTTTAATAAGTAAATTTAATCCTGCTTATACCTACATTGCAGCTTTAAATTTCATTTGAAATAATATAAACTGTTCCAAGGGGTAATCTTTGTTTTAAAGAAAAAAGTTCCTAGCAGGTTGAATGTGATTTCTATTTATAGCCTGAAATGGTCTAGAGCAGACTCTAGACCAGGGGTGGGCAAACTTTTTGACTCGAGGGCCACAATGGGTTCTTAAACTGGACCAGAGGGCCGGAACAAAAGCATGGATGGAGTGTTTGTGTGAACTAATATAAATTCAAAGTAAACATCATTACATAAAAGGGTACGGTCTTTTTTTTTTTTTTAGTTTTATTCATTTCAAAAGGGCCGGATCCGGCCTGCAGGCCGTAGTTTGCCCACGGCTGCTCTAGACACTTTAAATATGTTTCAGATATTCATTTGAACCTAAATTATTTTCTAAATATTTGAAAATATGAGAAGACTTTTCCTCCTAAAACCAGAAGTGTGGGTTTTCAGTTTTCTCTGAGTTTTATAAAACCAACAAGAATGGTGAAGACAATTGACTTTATGAATAAAATATCACCTAGAGAATTATTTACCCTCACTGTCTCTAGCAGGATTAGCTCCTAGAGTAGGAATTCCCACAGACTCCCTAGAAACTCTAAGGGCCTTAGGAAATGCCTCCTAAAAATCAGTGAATTGTCTCTAGAACAATGCCCCCTAATCTTTTTTAGTCTTGGATTTCTCTGAGAGTCAGATCAAAGCTGCATGCAATCTCCAGAAGTTCAAGGACATGTCTGCCTTGTTTTTGTATGGCCAAGTTGGTAACAATGGTTCCTACATTTTTAAATGGTTAAAAAAATAAAAGATAAAAATATTTCATAATGGATGAAAATCATTTGAAATTCATATTTTAGTGTCCACAAATAAAGTCAACTGTGCTCATTAGTAGATCTGTATTACAAAAAGTTGTGGACACTTGTTTTCTCTCTTGCCTACATAATATCTTCAACTTTGCCCATTGTCCCACAAAGCCTAAAATCTTTACTATTTAGTCATTTACAGGAAAGTTTGTTGACCCTCGTTCTAGAGGATTCCCAAAAATAAAGCACTCTATCAATTTCTGGATTAAAGTACTAATTATATATAAATCTATTGATGGGAATTTAATACTTTTTTGGCAAGATTCTAGAAATTGAAAACGTTTGGCTTTAGAAACCAGTACTGAAGTATTCACTGAAATGTTCCTTTAAGTTGTCACTAAAATTAGGATTCTTAACTACTTGTTAATAGAAGAATAACTACTCAGTGACAAAGACAGATGTAATCCTATACAGGCAAAATTTTAGGAGCCACCACATATTGGTCTAAAAGGATTTTGAAGCACCACTGAATAATAATATAATTCAATGAAAAACTATGCCTCAAATATATATGTCCAGTTTACACATACACTTTAGAAACATTGATTTAATACTTAAATGGGTTATTCCTCAAGCTAGTATAAAGAAATAAATGGTAAATATTATGCTAAATCAATCTTTGTGTCTCCCCAACAGCCTAGATCTATTTGTAGTTGTTTCAACAATATCCAAGGTCAGTTACAATTATTGTTGGATGAATGCAAAGTCACTTTGGCTAATCCTGGCCAGAAAGGAATATAATAATTGAGGCCTTTCATCTCTGAGGTCCTATTTAGAGGTGGATGACTAAACATTTTCTTTTATAGGATGGTAAACATTTGGTAACAATTTGTTGACTTGATTTTAATACGAGAAAAATAGTCCTCTTAACTTTTACTAGCACCCATAATACCTTAGTTTTATTGCTCATTTAAAAAAAATTTATATGGTACAAAAGGAAGCTTGTTTCACCATCACCATGCATATTTCTATCCTTAGATTATCCCAAAGCACATTGAAATGTATAATTTTAGTTTCTATCAGACTTTAGTAACTGTTCACATGGAGCACAAATGAATAATCTTGGTCTCATAGATTTGCTTGGTCATCTCCACACTCTGTGTGTGAATTTTTGCAGGGACTGGAGTGGCCAAAAGGCACAGCATGAGACCCACATAACCTCCAATAGTTAATTGGTCCCTCGGTAATTGAGAGTTAACTTTATAAACAGACACAAGCAGATAGTGGTGTTTATGTACTAATCATACTTGTTAATGAATAAGTCGCCATGGCTCCAGAGAACGCTAAGGAAAAAATAAGTTCAAGGGTCAAAAGTAGATAGCTGTTCTCACCTAGACCTGGATTTTCTGACCTTATTAGTCACAGAAGTCTCTAAGTAAGAGGAAGCATTGAAGGTAGGCAGGTAGGTGAAGGATTAATAGATTATTGTGGGCATAAAAGGTGTAAAGTATAGCATGCAAGAGAGGACAAATCCTGATTTGGATCTGCCTGTATTGGGTGGAGGACAAGCTACAAAATAGGCCAGGAGTTATAACGGCGAATTTACACACAGATCAGCATATCACCAAAAGATGACTGGAGGTAAGGATCTGGAAAGAGGGCAAATGACTTCTTCCTTATATGGACAAGGTATTTTTTACTTTGTTCCCAAGAAGTGAACAAGAACTAACCTAAAAATTACTTGTTGGTGAATCACAGTGTAATAGTAATGACAATTCACTTAACTTTAGCATGCGACTAGAAAAGGAAAAGTATTTTTATAAAATCAAATGGCTACTCAATTTAAACAAAAGGTATGAAACTAAATATAGATTTTTTGAGGAGAGGAATGGCAAGATCTTAGAAAAGCAAAAAACAAACAAACAAACAAAAAAACACATGGAGCCTGGAGACTATAAATATCTCAGTACAACTCCAGGATAAATGGATGCCAAGGGTTATAATGATCAGGAGTTCAACAAACAACCACCACAACCACCAAAATAACACAAATCAAAACAAAACCTTGCATGGTAATAGCAAGATAGCTATATACAGAAAAAAGAAAAGCCCAAAGCTATAAAAATACAGATTAGTTATATATCAGAAAGTAATGGGGATAAAAAACATATTAATTGACCATCTTACCATTGTCATACTTTCATAGAGTGTAGAGATTGTTTCTAGTTCATCTTTTTATCCACCTCTTATCCTTTTAGATGTTTGGCACAGAGTAGATGCTCAATAAATATTTACTGAATTGAGTGAAAAGGGATTCCTAAGCCATTGACTACTTTTATGATTACCAATTAGAAAAATCCAATTTAAAAATTACGGTACAAAAAGAAACACTTCAAGGGTCAAAAGCAGTGGACAAATGCATCTCCTCTCTACTGAGGGAAACTAAACAAATTGCCACTCACAAATTGTCTTTTGATATAGATGTGAAATGCTAGATCAAAAAATATGAGAAGCACAGGGTATTTTATACACTCATATATATGTGTGTGTATGTGCATGGATGTACACATACACACATATGTATATAAGCATTTTTACATTGGAGTGGATAAATCATAAGTACACAAATGTACTCAATGAAGAGTTCTGAGAAAAACAACTTAATGATACTATAGACTAAGATATGTAACTTCTTAACACAAAACTTGTGGTTCTAGGGAAGTAGTGAATTGTTAATATTACTGGTATTCACAGAATGGTTTAAGAGAGGAGATTAGGTAAAGAAGGGTTTAAAATATTCAGTAGATCCTTACAGGATATTAAGGCAAATTAGGAATGTTTGGGAGATCCGTTTAACTTTAAGATTGGTATCATGTGCAGTGGCAACCATAGGATTCATGCTAGGTCTCCTGACGGAGATCTGAGCAAGGAGATGGCTTTGATAAGAAAACAATATCATCCTCCATAGGTGAAATTGTCAAGCATTGGTTTTGTTTATTGTTAGTGTTGTTGTTTTATCTTCTATCAAGGAAAAAGCTTTACACAGAGGTTTCCCAACTTCCTACCTTCATCTCACTGGTGATCAACAGCAAGCACTTTTGAGGCAGCTGACTATAGCTTAGACTGTGACCAAGAACAGGAAAGCTAACAGGCTCACGTGGTTAGAGCACCAGACTCTAACCAACTGAGCTAATCAGCCCCAGAGGAAAAGGACACACAATGTACTGAGAGGAGATTACGTTTAATATACCCCATGAGAAAATGTGAAGGAGGATAAGGGGAGAATTTTGAGATTTATCTCTACCAAAGAAACTGGGCTCTATAAAAGATATCATGCACAAATTCCCTCTGTTTGTCTGCAAAATTGTAGCATTTTTGCTTAATTTTGGGAAAAGGATTTCTCATTATGAATTAACAGACTTGGCAGAAGGCAGCAAACCTACTGCTGGTGTCATTTATTTTGTTTTACTGCAAAAGGAGCTTGAAGCAGTGTACATAGCTTTGGGGAAGAACCTGAATAACTACTCTACTTTGGACCGGTAATTGCAATCAGGAGTGAATCCGGGATGTGTAGGGCCTGAAGTTTTTCAGTAGAGTTGGGGAGGGGAGGTTTGTACAGAAATATATTTTGCAAATTTTACAAACCCACTGTAAACATATTGTTTGGGCTTCTCCAAGGGCCTTGAAAGTGAGGGCTCCTGAGCCTTCACTAACCTCAAGTTAAGTATAACCCTGGAAATGATTTGTTGAACAAATAAATAATGTTAGGCTTCAGTTGCTATCTGTAAATAAAATCTTCTCTAATATTTTAGAAAACGCAGTGAAATCCAGACGAAATTTGAGCTCATAGTATGGTTTTACTCCATCCACTCTTGTGATGTGATTTGGTCAACTTGTCATTATGGAACTTCACATGATAATGGCAGTCATAATTATATTAAGAACACATTAGCCTTACAATCTACTGACTTGGACATTTTGCAAAAATCACTTTACAAGACATTCAATGTCACCACATCCATATGAAACAGGTACTTGTCATTTTGCAAGTGGGTAAACTGAGAAATCCACTGAAGAACCGCCATTAAAATACACAAGACTAGTAATCTGGAATATGGACATAGTTTCCCTTTCCTCGAAATTTACAAAATACCTTGGCTACCTTTTTCATGATAATTTTTTTATTTATTGTAAATTTAAAAAAAAAAGGAGACATATGTAATACTCTTTGTAATAATTTAAGCAATAAAAAAATTAAAAAAAAAGAAATAAAAAATGTTAGGGAAAAAAAAAGAATTCAGTCAATAAAATTAGTTTATGTGAACTAGAAAAAATGTACTCTGATGCTAATATGCAAAATGTGTAATGTGCCTTGATGAGTGAAAGATATTATCCTTTTGTCATAAACTACTAAATTATTTAACCATTAAACTCTTTCAAAAATTATAAAGTAAATAAATATTTTGCAATTTTCTTTCAACTTAATTAAAACTGTTTTAGTCCAAAGTTTCATATACTGATACATACCTTATAGCTCCCATTTTAAAAAGAAGGAAAACATTAAAAATATTAGGTTCTAACAATAATGATATTACTTATTTATTAGTATATCTCCCTTCTTCCTATCTATTAGAACTTCCTATCTTTCCCCTTTGGGTTCTGAAGTGTCACATAACCTTCCTTTCTTACTATATTAACGTCATATAAACATATAAGCTTGTTTATGATACATGTACTTAATAAATAGAACTATAAAAAACATTTTAAAAGGTGGGGAGGATCCCAGCGGACATCAGATGATTCTATCTGCAATGAAGGAAAAACTTGGAATGAAACCCATGCTTATAACCTCTGTGGTTTGGGACACCATAACCTGGCCACAGGAATGCAAGCCATGAAAGGCATAAAGCAGAGCAGATTTGGCACACCTTGATGGTGAGCCAAATGTGCCAAGGCAATAATCTCTGTATAAATCATCAGGTGAATACACTCGACTGAGTCAAGTTTACCTATGTGTAAGGAACTGCCTCCATGTGAATCAACACATTCAGAGAGAAACTACAGAAATTTACTAGATATGGACAGGTCTGGATTATGTGAAATGTCTAAATCAGAAATATTTTAATAGCCTTATAACACCGTGTGCACTTTATACCGATATATATTGCATCCAGCAGAGAGACTTCTTTCTCCCTGTAATGAAAATTCCTAGTTGTGAAATTAAAATTTTAAACCATTAGCTTTGTTTGAGAGTAATCCAGTGTGTCTACTTTTCCTAAAATTCTTGTACAGTGCTCAAGTTTGCCTCCCTAATGATGCCAACGTGAGTTCTTAAACTTATAATTTTTTGCTGTGAACATCAGAAATTCTCTTAAACAACACTGAAAAATATTAAGGGGTCACACGGTTTCTCTCACTTGCTCAACTTCCTCCATAGGGCTAAAAAACGCTTTCAGAGGTGGAAATTTATACTAGCAAATGTAAATTCCGGCCTGTTAAATACAGTGAATAAACTTGCCCGCTACAACAAGCATTCCATCCCAATTGACTAGGTGTGGCTTTTATTCATTGTTCAGTCACACTGAACAGAATCTGTTCTCTAGCTACCATCCCATTTAGGGAATTTAAAAATTCCCTTTAGCTGAGGGCTTATAATAAGCAAACCATACTCAGTTTTCCAAAAGCAGATGTGCTCTTCTGGTATCTTAGAAACAGATCAAAGTATATTTTGTGGAAAAACCTGAAGTTCAAGCCAGTGATATCATATAGGTCTTAATATACAACCATACAAACATCAGGATTGAAAATTTAAACAAAACGTGACTATTTTAGAGAAAATAATCACATTATGGTAGGTGTTAAAAGGGATCAAGGATTGTCTGGGGAGAGTAGGTGCCAGAGAAATTAATTAAAATCTTGTTACTGTTATAGTTATATCAAAATCCATAATAAAGAACATTTCTTTTGAATCACAATGGTAAATGTCATTTAAAATTGTCACTAGCTCAATAACAACATGCCTACAAAGCAGCTTTCTAGACCTCAAAAGAGGATCATATTAACCATTGTGGAGTTAATTTTTTTCTTTTCTTTTATTTTTTTATTGTTTTATTGCTTAAAGTATTACAAAGAGTATTACATATGTCTCCTTTTTTTCCCCGCCCTTGACAATCCCCTGGCCTCCCCTACCCCCAGTGTCTTATGTCCATTCATTATGCTTATATGCATGCATATAAGTCCTTTGGTTGATCTCTTACCCCGCTCCCTCCTGCCCCCCAACCCACCCCGGCCTTCCCGCTGCAGTTTGACAATCAGTTTGAGGCAGCTCTGCCTCTGTATCTATTATTGTTCATAAGTTTATAATGGTCTTTATTATCCATGAGTGAGTGAGATCGTGTGGTATTTTTCCTTCATTGACTGGCTTATTTCACTTAGCATAATGCTTGGAGTTAATTTTTTTAACTTGTAATAACTGCGAAAATTAACCTTTTATCAGTTTATGACATCACAACAGCTATTTTTAAATACATAATCCACAAGTTAGAAAAACAATTTCCAATTGTTCCCCGGGGTCTTATAAGTAATGACCTACATCTTGTGATATGCTATAAAATAAATTGTATTCCTGTGAGTCATATTAGTCATGTTCTACAGCCTGAAATCTAAAATTACCCTCACTGAAGAAATAAGGCAAATGTATTCTATTATAAAAAGCAAGAAGAATCTAATTAGAAGGCACAAGAGGCCAGAAAACTCAGTGTATCTCTTAGTTTCTAAAGAAAGCCATCCCCTATTCCCCAGTGTGAGCCATCATGATCGATAAAGCATAAAGGGTTGAGACTGGGAATGGAGAAACTCTACTAGAATCTGAATAGAAAATGAATAGTCCACCTTCTGTCTCTACCCCTACTTTAGCCTAGGCCTTGCTCTGATTCCCTGAAACAGGCGTTTGATTGCTGCCCTGATGCTATCTCTTTTTTTATTTTTATTTATTTTTATCTTTTTAAATTCTTTATTAGTTAAGGTATTACAAATGTGTCCTCATCCCCCCCCCATTAAACCCCCATCCTCCCCCCCACTCATGATTCTCTTAACTTGTGAAAATATATACACTCCAACTCTATAGAAAAGGCTGGGCTCACGTGTGTGATAAAATCTGGCTCCTATTCTTTGTTCAGTCTGAAATTGGGACATCCCACGAGAGGCTGAGAGTAGTAAGGATGGGTGAAAAAACTCCCTTAGTTTATTCCCCATCTACTCACATTTTCTGGACTCACCAAGCACATTCAGTCTTCTGTGGCTTTGTTTATCCTGTCTCAGTATCTAGATTTTCTCTTCCCTACCACTTTAGAAGTAGGAAAAAATGTAAATATTTCTGTGCGTGAAAGCCTAGTTTGAAGGAGTTCAACCATGTAAAGTAATCCTGAAGGCCAAAGAGGAGCTCTGAGGAGCTCACTGGTGACTTTCTGGGAACTAATTTATAACATAATTAATCAGCAATGAATTCCAAGGCAAATATATATATACATATTTTTGCAAACTGATATAACATGAAATCTATGTATTTTTACTTAAATTTGTCTAGATGTTCTGGGAAATGAGAATCATAGTGCAAAATTTTAGTGACTCATCAATGCCCCTGCCACCTGTTTTGTGCATTGTCTATAAATATGGAGTACTTAAGGGGTGTCCTATCTACACATATCTCCTTTAATTCTGAGAATCAACTTTATAATGGAATAGTCAATCCGCTCTCTGCACCCACATTTTCATTGTATTTAAATACTATATACATCTTTCAGCATTCATCAGCACTGATGAAATAGGTAACAGGATAACATAAACCTTTCAAGTTAGTATCTTGTTAATGGTTTAAAACAAGTAGGCCGGCTAGAATTAGAATGAGACACCACTGAACTAAATTTGAGACCTGGTAAATTCAGTAGAAAAGGGAGTTTTCAATTCCTCCTGAAAGACCAAACTGCAACTTTATATTTTAAGGTAGCAAAACAAGATGAATTATCAATAGGAAAAATTTGCTTTTAAAGGATCTAAGCTCACTGATCCACAAAAATAGTAGATACTGGTCTAGAATGACACCATAATCTTATTAATTTCTGCAAAGGAAAACTCTGTGGCTAGGTCAAATTAAATCCACCATCAAATACCTGACCAGTATTCCTCAAGACTGACAAGGTCATGGGAAACAGGGAAAGACTGAGAAACGGTCACAGACCAGAGGAGAGAGGGGGACAGATTCATATAAATGCACTGTGGTACCCTGGATTGGACACTGGAACAAAGAATGATGATGTCTGAATAAAGTCTGGAGTTTAGTTAACAGTAATGTGTAAATGTCAGTTTCTTAGTTTTGACAAAAATACCATGGAAAAATATTAAGAGATCATTTGGGAACCTTTTGCACTATCTTCGCAACTTTTCTTTAAATTTAAAATTATTTTAAAATAAAAAGTCTATTAAAAAGTAACAATAAAACCATCAAAAACTGTTTGAATTTACTATCGTAGAATTCACAGATTTACATCATGTAATAATAATCAAACCTCCTCCTCATCTTAAAATGCCCGTTCCTTTATTGATATTTTTCTATAAACTGAATTCATGTTTAAATACAGCCCAGATTTTAAATTGAACACACCTGATTGCTCCCTTCACATGCAGGGCAGCTTTGTGGTGTCAATTAATATATTAGCTTGGGTCCTAAATCCTTCTGTAACTAACTTCCCAAAGGCCCTGAAAGGTTATTCCAATGTAGATATATATTCTTAAAAAAAAGTACACATATGCAATTTTTAAAAACAATGCTGTGACTTACAAGTGATGACATTTGAGCATTTTGGAGCATAAACTGCATCTGCTGGGCAAACATGGCTGCGGCAGTCTTTTGTTGAATCAGATTGTTCCGTCCATTAATTTCCAGCTGCGTTTTTAAGTGTGGAGGAGGGTGAAGGTACTTGCAATTCTCTCTAGCACATCGACCCTAAAAATGAAGAATTAGAGTAATTTTCATTAATTTTTCTAAAAATCTGATATGGATAAGAAAAATAAAAGTGTATCAAACAATGAGAAAACCAAGGGAAAACGTTAAATTGTCCCTCAATTGAGGGGTGGAGAAAGAATATATATAAATATATGACATACGCATAAATATATTTTCTAAATTTTAGATCCATTATTCTGGACATTTTAGGGTCTCAAGTTCTTTTCCCTGAACCCGTACAATGTGAGAAAAAATCTTGAAATCCACTGACATTCTTTTAATCATAGAATAAATCCCTATGCCTGGTAGCCATGTTGTTCTTTAGGTTCCAGAGGCAATGGCTCTAGATCACTTGGATAATTGAGACCAAAGTTTATTTTGGAGCCACAGCTATATGAATGTTTTATTGATGGCTTAAGCACTTCCAAACAGAATAATATGTCAGTCCTGTGGAACCAAGCGTCTTTAGTGTTGCCTAAATGTTGACCCGGCTACTATAGATGGTGTTTACTATGTGGTAGCAAAACTGGACAGATATTACATTGTCAAATATGACCTGTTGTGGTTAGCTCATGAGTATATAAAGCAGCTAATGATTCATTTAGATTACTGGGTTCACCAGAATTTGTTTAAGGCAAACAAAACTGCAAGCAATTTTCACCCCCACAAATGCTAGAGATGGGTGAATAAAAAAAAGGCAACTTTTTTGTTTTGATCCAGGAGAAAATGAGTTAGTTCATCAAGTGTTTTGAACACATGCCGTGAATTTTCCTTATTTATGATTTCTAAATGGTTCTCACAATCATTTCTCCACATTTAGTTATCTTGTTACTAAAGCCTTCTTATAATTTCGCTGAGAATCAAGTTGTCTCCTTCAAAACTTTATAGAGCTACATATGATGCAAAACCAAATGTACTGCAGCTGCTCTTTTAAATATCAGGTCACTGGGATGAGGTGGCTCTATTATTTTACCTTCTCTGCCAAGAAGCTGAGTACAACTTAAAATGTGGCTTGAGAAATTAGAGGTTCAACTATTGTTTTCTGTCAGGGTTGCCCTTTTGTTTCTCCCATTGATCAATTTATTTTCAATCAAATTAACTGATTTATAAAATCAAATAATATCTTAGTTTCAATGTACCTTTACATTTCTCTGCAAATCCTGGGAAAGGAAAATTTATTAGTAGTTAAGAGTTGAGAATGGTATTAACCCAATCTTCCCAAATTCATAAAAGTAGCCTAAGAATAGCTATATAATTTCAGCACATATTATGGCTGTAATAAATTTTTATATGCACTAAATATCACAATAATGAAGATTCTCCCTCATTAATATGCCTTGCAACAGATACCATGAGCCTCTGTGTTACACTTACCACAACCTGCACCAAGCCAGAGATAGTCACAAGGATTTTAGTCCCTAGATTCTCCAGTCTCAACCCAGCATAACTGAGATTATCTGGCTCAGAATTAACAGCCTTGGGGAGCAGTGGTACTTGTGTCTTCCACAGCCAAGCATGTTAGTTTATACTTCAGCATTTCTCTTCTGCTTCTCACACCCTAACATTAAAGATTTCCCCAAAGTTTGGTCCTAAATCATTTGCTCTCCTCTCCACTCTCTTTTCCCTTGGGTAATGAAACTCCTGTGAAATTTCATATATCACAGTAATTGCTCAGATCTTAAATCTCTATCTCTCGGACTCCTCTTCTGAATTTCAGTCCTTTTTATTACTAATTGCAGCGGTTTTCGGAAATCCTGCCCCCTAACCAGATCTAAATAACTTACTCCTGGCCTTTCTTCCCATTAGACCAGGGGTGGGCAAACTTTTTGACTCGAGGGCCACAATGGGTTCTTAAACTGGACCGGAGGGCCGGAACAAAAGCATGGATGGAGTGTTTGTGTGAACTAATATAAATTCAAAGTAAACATCATTACATAAAAGGGTAAGGTCTTTTTTTTTATTTTTATTCATTTCAAACGGGCCGGATCCGGCCCACGGGCCGTAGTTTGCCCACAGCTGCATTAGACTATTTTCTCTTTCCCTGCATACTCACATTTAGGGCCCTTACTCAAATCCCCATACTTTCGGAAAGTTACATAACAAGCTATGAAAAAAGAAATTAGGCACTTGCTGAGCAGGATTGCCTTAGAAGTGTAAACCCACCCTGGTAGCTTTCCCAGACAAGTGGCAAACACAACCATAGACATTTACACAGAACACAATTTGTAACCCTCCCCCCCAAAAAAGCTGTATAATGAGGACTATCTCATGTTTTCAGAAATTCCAAACAAGCGATCTTTTTTTTTAAAAGGGGAAAGAAATAATTAGGAGTTTGACTTTTGTTACAATTTAGAGTTTTAACATCATTTACATTGAATACAACCAGAGACAGGATAGGAAGGAAAGGAGGGAGAAAACAGGGCGTATTTGGCACATGTCCTACCAATCTTCAGATAAAGAATTACTACCTGCATTTGTGTTTTTATATAATTTTCCTTTACATATAATAACTTTTCTTAAGCTTTTATCCTGGGAAACTAATGACATTTTTTTCACAAAGCAAAACAGTATATAGAAATAGAAAAAGAATTACTCTTTAAACATTACATCAAGTTGAGTTTTAAAACTGAACTATGGAATATAAGGCAGCATGATTTTTTTTAAAAACTTACATATGAAATTTTACTTGATTTATAAACTATTCTCTTTTTAATGACAGAATCCATAATTTAACTTTATAAAATGCAGATGCAGAGCAATAGTACCTTATCAGAAACTGTTGCTTATGTTAAAGAAAGCTTATAAAGAACAAAAATATCTGCATTTTCTACCCAAACAGTAAATGAGAAGACCAAATAATTTTATATGAATGTTATCTTTGAAACACAATATTTCAAAAAGAAAACCAAGGCCCTTCAGTTTTTTTTCAAAACAACTTTAGAACTCAGGATAATAAATCTCCTCTGTATAGTATTCAGTCTTCAAAAGGCCAGACTTAATTATACACCAAAAAAATTTTAATTGGAGTTTGGAGGGAGGGAGGGCAAACTTTTTTGACATTGGCTAACATTTGCTTTAGTCCTTGTAGGGAATTAGGCTTTTTGGTAAGCGTGAATGAATGGGGTGGGGTAAAGGCAGGGAAAGAACTGCCCAGCACAATATATAAACACCTACTGTTTTTGTCCTTTGGGAAATAAATGCCTATGAACAAAAAGGTTCCAATGTTGCCCCAGCCAGTTTGGCTCAGTGGATAGAGTGTTGGCCTGCAGACTGAAGAGTCCCAGGTTTGACTCCAGTCAAGGGCATGTACCTCGGTTGTGTACTTCGATGCAAGCTGATCCCCAGCCCTGATTGGGGGCACATGTGCGGGAGGCAACCAATTGATGTGTCTCTTTCAAGAGATGTTTCTCTGTCTCTCCCCCTCCCTTCCACTCTCTCTAAAAATCAATGGAAAAATATCCTTGGGTGAGAATTATTTTTTAAAGAAAGATTCTAATGTTGTCCTTAGGTCAGCTAAGCACTTTGGATGGGCCACAAGATACCCTCTCACACTGGGTCTATAACAGCCCAGAATGATTCTTGGTCTGAAAATAAATCACACCTCAGGTTTCCCAAGCCAAGTCAATAGTGTCCCATGTCCTCTAGAAGACCAAGAAGTTCAGAATTGCCATGTGCTCAGTTCAAAATATTAGACCATGTCATAAAGGATTACAAATTTTGTATCTATGACAGTCACCATCCACTGGCAGAGCTGACTATATACTAAAAACAGCAGCAAAGAACTGTCAAGCCATGCAGATCTTTTTCTTCTTCCCCTACATATACACACATAATTTTTAAAAGTATTGAAAATATTAGAGCGAAAACATTATGCTAGCCTCAGTTTCACTTTTCCCACTTCATTTGGCCTTAAAAACAAACCATTGTCATCTAGACTATGTAACTGAGTTAAGAAAATAACAAAGTGATTAAATAGGAAAGTGATTCTCTGCTGAAATAAGTGCTACTACACCTATGAATCTCCCAGCTTCCTTCTCTTATCTACTCTTTTTGAAAATGCATCCAGAAAGCAGCAGGGGGAGAAAATTGCCAATGAAATTTCCAAAATATGTCTGCATCAAAAACGTTGATGACAAAGGAAAAGTTGAAAAGCATTTATAAAACTTCCAAAATTCAATCTATTTCCCTTTCTTATCTTTAAGCTTTTCACAAATGCGGTCAAAGCCTTTGACTGAGAGAAAAAAAGTAGCATTGTAGAGATTCAAATCCCACCTAAGTCTTGGGAACTAGGAGATTCTGTCAGATATAAGGTTTTCCATATACTCGGTGGTAGAAAAATCCTGAGAAATGTACTTTTTATGTTCATGACAGAAAGTTCTACTATCAGAATAAGAAGAGGACCCTATGAAGCTGAAAATGACATTTTGTCAATTAATTTCTTAACAGAAACAGCTGTTTGCAAAATGACTTGCTTTTTCAAATACATTTGGAATTATAGGGGGAAGTCCTCTCAAATACAGTAACTCGATTACATTTTCAGAGATATCTTACTGCTCTGCGAGACTACCAAGAGTTAAGGGTTAAATGTTAAATAAAGGCAACAAACAGATGATTTGTTCTATGAAAAAAAGTTATTCCATTTAAATGATCATCTATTAAAAGAAAGAATCCTATTGATTTTATATTAACCCACTGAAAATTACTTATATGCATAGACATGGCCTCTCAGAGGAAGCCAAATTTGTAATTTTGAAATTACAAATCATACATACTAGGTTGCTGGGTTCCTACAACCATCACAGACCTGTTAAAGGCTAGGGACAATCAGAAAGAACTAAAAGTGAGTCACATCAACATAAACTATCAGCCAGATGTCAGCATGAGAATGGCAAATTCCCCACTTTCTTCTTTTTAGAGTTCTGTCTTTATAAAAATAAATATAATCGGTATTATTTTCTCCTCCAATATTTTACCATCTACCAATATTGATATACATGCACAAAGAGCATTTTTAAAAGCTTACATACAAGTTTTAATTTAAATTTGAGATGCAGACAAGAATTTTTTAAGTCTATAATAAACCATTTCCTGTATATATTGAAGGCAAAATTAATGAGGCTAAACGTAGACCCCATAGAGAGGGCGAGCCAAGTACACACACCCTCCACTGTAGTCAGCTCTGATATACATATACAGGGCAATGACTTTGGAGCAAACCAGAAACCAAGTTTGAATACGTAAGAAGCTGGGAGAAGGGCGGAATCATTTTCTTGCCTATCTGTCTCAAGAAAGCTTTCAAATTGTGACCTCCAAAAGATGAAGGGAGTAATAGGCTCAACAATCACACCATTGTTCTGAAATAGCCCACTAAGATAACTTGTTTACCAGAATTGCAACATTTAGGGCTGAAACAGATTTTACGGAACATCTTGTGCACCTTTATCTTACGGAGAAAGAGATGAGGTGGCTTGTCTTAATTAACAAGCAGCACAGTAAGCACAGAAGCCAAGTTTTCAGATTCTCACTACCCAATATGGATTTTCTGTTCAAATGACTCTTCCTCTGTAAAAGTTTTCCCGAGCCCATCTCCCCACCCCCATTGCTATTTATCTCTCCCTCTTTTGTGACTCCAGCTGCACCTTGTACTCAGTTTTATGGTTGTACTTATCACTGTGTACACTGTGATAAATTGTTTGCATGCCTATCTCCCCATTAGACTTTGAGCTTATCTAAAGGCAGGACTATATCTTCCTCATCTTTGAATCCCCAGGAATGTTTCTGTGCCTGGTTAATAGTGACCACTCCATAAAGGTTTGCTGATTGAATGAATAAACTTTGTAAAAATAATCTTACAAGGCCTTACACTAAGTCTGCCTTAGAAGCCTAATTCTTTCTCTTACTATTTCCTTTAATCAGTTCTTTTATCTTGCTCCAAGAGGAGAATCATAGCCAACACACGACCAAGGTTGTTCCTGGTTGTCTGTTCCAAATGAACCGTTATCCTATGCAGCCCCAGAAAATAACTAATTTATATCCTTTTTGCAATGAATATATACTCAGAGATGTATGTGACCATATGGCTGAAAAATTCTGGTAATTCAGTATAACTGAACCAGAAATGTCAAGAATCCACAAAGTATACAGACACCAACTTTGGTCTAATTGCAGGGGTCTGTGGTCACAGGAACCCCTAGGAAACAGGACCCCACAAAGCTGAATAAAGGAACCTACCAACGATTCATAGTTAAAGAGCATCTGGGCCTGCCTAGGGGGAGCACTGAAAGTCCAGGGTTGGTTTAGAATAAACTGCCTTCTCAAACTGCTCCACTTCCACCCCACATTTCTCTGAACAAGTTGCAAGTCAAATTCCCATAAGCTACTTGGACAAAGGTGGAATACCTGGTTTGGGGATAATCACATAGGTGGGGCTTCCTTGTGTATCTCTATTGCATATACTGACTTCTTAAAAGAAATATGTCCCCCTGTACTTCAAGACACATATCCAGCTGCATTCACATCAAACATTTATTTTCAAATAATCATGACTTTAACATTTTCACTTGAAATTTTTGAAGGGCAAATAAATAAATATCATAGTTTCTGTTCACAGTGAAACCAAGCCTGCCTCACCAATACCCCATATATGATTCCTGCCCCCGCCCCAGTTTCCCCTAATTTAATAAAACACCTTCAATCACTTTAGTAAAAAATTAACTGAATATCTGTTCAATAATAAGCTCCCCAAGAATGCATCATCTGTTTCCAAATAGCCAGCCAGAATCAAATTAAAACCCAGAGACAATTGAATTACACTTGTATTAAGTTACCAAAAGTCAGAAGGCATTTCTGATGCTAAGTATTCATGGAAGTTGTCTTTAAAGTAGTTGATGGCAGCAAACATAAAATGTCATTAAAATATAGCAAAAAAAAGGAAACAAAAATCATGACATTTAATGTTACTCTAAGAAATAAAATACACATAAAATCATGCAACTTCAAAATTCACTTACTACATAGAATTTGTTATGAAATAACATAAAAGGGTATCTTGACCAAGAGTCAGTCAAATCTCCTGCCCATAGGGTTCCCTCACTTCTCTTTTCTGCACACCCCATCCAGTCACCTACCACAGCGATTTAGAACAAGGGCAAAGAGGACACCAGCTACTTGACCCTTTCTTCCCAGCTAGGGCTTTTGATTAGAATCCTATCTAGGGTTGCCAAATTTATCAAATGAAAATACAGGACTCCCGATCAAATTTGAATTTCAGATAAACAAATAACTTTTTAGTGTAAGTATGCTTAATACAATATATTATCTATCAACCCTCTCCCTATTTTTTCTTCTACCCTGGTGAGTTGAGCTAAATAGAGTCAAATTCTCCAAAACTCAATTTACCCCCTTTACCTTAAAGTTGTAAGCAGCCCTCTCCATGGAATCAGCCTGGGTTCTACTTGGGCTTCAGTTGCCCAGAGCAAACCAGAAGGCACTCTCAGTCCCAGCTTACCTGACCAGCTACAAGGAATTTAAGGAAGTAGACTGTTGGGGAAAGCAGTTTTTATTCCATGGCTCCTCCCACAAAAAGCTTCACAGGGCTCCCTCCCAATCCTGTCAGCCACTCAGCTTTCCCACCCAGAGTGGTGCAAGTGTATATTCAAATGACTTTGATGCCTGCCAGAGCTCCTCCTTTAGGTTAGGATGAAGACAGGCATGGTGAGTGACCACCACGCCTAACTACTGACTCTAAATGTATACAAAAGTTTTGAATATATGAATTATTACAGGAAAAGTAGGCTTTTATGTTTTTAAGGTTTTTACATATGTGTCTGGGGGTGAGGAGGGCAGATTAACATTTTTTTTTCTTCAGCTCTGTCTGTGGAATACTCAAATTCAAGCAACAGTCATCTATTGAAGCCCAGGAAAATGACTGCTTAAGCATTATGTTTCTCTCTGCACACATAAGGTCTATGCAGATACTTATTCAAAACATGTAAAAATGACAATAAATAGCCATTATGTGCATATTTTTTCCAGTCAACCCTTGATTATGCATATTAAAAGACAGAGAGAAGTAGGGGGGCATGGTTAATTCTAATGAGCAAAATAATATATTCAGGAAAAATGGCAACCTATAATAGCTCCATATTACAGAATATATATATCACAAAAGTGGCAATTTTGGACATTTCAGAATCAGTTTCTAGTCATAATCCTGAAATTATTTTTTATTTATTAAGAATGCAAACTCCTCTTTTGGAATTATCAAAGATTCAGAATTAGTTCTATCAGAAAGAATGAAATGGTACTTAACTGAGGAAGTTTATATGATAGTAGACAATAGGTCACAGAAATATTAAATAGTAAAGCTGGAAAGGCTCTTGGAGATCATTTAGTCCAGCATTTGCCAGAGTGTGTACCACAGACCTCTATTCCCAATAAGCCTCAGAAACTGAGTTTCCTGGTTAAATACTTATAAGAAATGGCAAACTATATCCCTCTCTTGTATTCTGATATCACACCAGAGCATAGTAAAGGTTCTCTCTCATATGTCCTACAGTAAAGAAACCTGCTTACTTTTGTTAATTCAGCATTTCCCAACATAGTTTAATCACACAAACCATCCCTCTTTTCTTCTTTTACACTCACTAAGGGATTTACTGATTTTAGAGAGAGAGGAAGGGAGAGAGAAACATTGATGTGAGAGAGAAACATCGATCGGTTGCTTTCCGTATGCTCCCTGAACAGGTTCGAACCCACAACCTAGGTATGTTACCTGACCCAGAATCGAACATACAACCTTTTGGTGTACGGGATGACGCTCCAACCGAGACACCCATCCCTCTTTTTACCACCTTTTAACATATCTCATTAAAGTATCTTCATAAAAATACTGATCTAATTCAATTCCCTCCTACTCAAACTCATACCAAAAACCTTGTGGCATTTTATGAGTCAAGTTAGTGTTCCTTCATATTTTTAACTTCTCTTTCTCTCCTACATAAGAAAATATAGTGAACTCCAAAGAACTGGATCTTTTATTGAAATGACACAATATTTTTGCTTCTACAGTAAGTTCTCACTTAACATTGTCAATAGGTTCTTGGAAACGGAACCTTTAAGTGAAATGACGTATAAGGAAATCAATTTTATCAGAGGCTAATTTATATAAACACGAGTTCTTTTCCTATGGCATATTTCTGGTCACAAAAACATCATCAAACTTCTAAATAAAAACCCCAAAACACTTCTAATACTAAACATGGAAATAAATGGGGCTATACATACATATAAGAAAGATGAGTCAAAACAAGTAAGGGAATTGTTTTCCCGCCCACTTATTTTAGTTCAAGGTTGTGGGTGGCCAGATCCTCTCTCAGAAGCTCTGGGCACAAGGTGGGACTCACCCTGGACAGGACACCCTTCTATCACAGGGGCACTAACACCCTCTACTCACTCAGACTGGGACAATTTAGATACCCCATTTCCCCCAATTCACCTCACATGCACATCTTTGGGATGTGAAGGAAAACAGAGGACCCAAAGAACAGCCACAGAGACATGGGGAAAACATGCTAACTCCACAGAGATAGTGGCGCTGGCCAGGAATCTGTTTCCCACCCCCCTCCCCATCAACTCTGTAACAAAACGATGTTATTAGAAGATCTGCCTACTTGATTTCTCAAAAGTTAACAAAATGGAGAGTTTGCCTATGATTGCTACAAAGGCAGATGCCACAGTTATCTTCCCAACACCCCTTGCCAAAGCTGTAAGTTTTGTCAGATATTTCCATATGACTGCTGGAGCTTTCTTCTTTTATTTGAATGTTTCTTAGGCAACTTCTGAAGTTTCAACTTTGAGTCTTATCTGTCTAGCTGGATTTCCTACAATCTAACTTCTGTCCCTTGAACCCATGCCAGTTAGCTTAGGTTTTCCATGACTTAAGGGTCTCAAGTGAGTTCTAACTGCACTAAAACTTGGGAAGTAAGAATGTATTTGGCAATCCCCTCAATTCCTAAGGGTCTTAGCTTTGCACTCATCTTAAACCTTGGGGTTTCCACTTGGCAAAATTAAATTTCCTGTCTCTATAAAAATAAAGTTATAAGGAGAAGGGTATAAACTTATAAGGAGGAGGGTATAAGGTGAGAAATGCAATGATTATTTTTCATATTGAAACCATTTATCTTTGCAGATCTCAGTATGCTGCTAATAATAAATTAAATAATTACAACTCTATAGCCAGACATGTAACCCTCCTCCCAGAGGTTATATAAAGGGCAGATATAGTTATTGATTTACCTCTGCATTTTTAAATTAGAGGCACAAAGATGAAAATCAGTCCCTCCTTTGCTAAACATAAATCTTTCAGATAAAGAAATTTAAAAGCATGATATCAAAATGGCTGTTTATAGGATCTGGCTAAATTCATAAGTGTGAAATCATGTCTCAAACCCCAAACAGAGCAAAATGTATCCACTTTAAAATAAGCATTTTCCTCATATTCCTACCCGACACCAAATATACAATTTCTAAGCAGAAAGTTTTACTTGGTGACATGGACTGCCATGAAAATATTTTGAGGCACAGACTACATCTACATTTTGTTAATGAAAAGATATTTTTATTACCAAAAGTCTTACTGAAATCTTTGTGCTAATTTGTCATTAAAAATGTAGGCATTTTAGAGTATCGGACAAATATCCCTATCTCCCCTCCCCACCCCCCACCCCCCAAAAAGAAAAGGCTAAAAACTCCAAATGCATTGTGTATTTAAATAAAGTGAAGTGGTGTTTTTAGCCCAGGGAGTCTTTTTAAAAGCATCTGAAAATTAGGCCAACTTACTGTTTGTTTTGTTCTCCAGACATAAGAAGAGCAATTTACTAATACAAATTCTTTTTCTTTTAAAAATAAAGATCTATTCTGCCTGGCCTGAATATCTACCAAGTATATTAAGTTTCATCCAGAATGTGTTTCAGGGATTTGAAAAGAACTGACAAAGTTCTAGATAAAAGTACTGAGATTACTTTTAAAAATATATGTATTTTAATATTATCCTGTCTCAGTCTAACTTAGTAAATAGTAACCTTGTTAAGCTCACCTGCTTTCAGTGAGAAGTTAATATTTGATGATGATGAAACTGTTCCTGGTATTTAAAGAACTTAAACAAGGCTATCCACAAACAATGTGACTAGAAATGGGGTTAGTTTAAAAAAGATAAAATGATAAGTGGAGGTTTTATGTTTTAAAATAAATCAATCCCTCAACCATAAAGTCTCATATCTTTACAGAGAAGAATATGAAATATGATCTCCACCATAGAATGCCTATCTCCAAATCTAAAACAAGGAAAAAAATAAAGCAAAGCAAAGAACAGGAAAAAGTTAATTAGTAATTTTAAAATCTGTCCATTTGAACTCCTCAAGTCAGTTTCAACAGTTGGAAAAAAAGTTATTGGGAGAATAGTGCACTTGTAGAGATGTAGTGTTCTTTGAAAACATACCCTCTATATTAACCAAAAAAAGTTTCAAGTGTCATAATGATAGTCTAATTGGTGCCTTTTGATTGGTAGACTCCTTATTTTAGTGAGGAAAAAATAAAATAAAACAGATTTATTCTAGCTTCATTTGCCTTCCCTGAAAATTAGGAAACTTCAGAAAACGTCTTTTTGAAAAATAAAATGTGTCCAGTTTATGTCTCTTATATAAGGCAAATAAAATTTAATTCTAGAAAAAAATCCTATATAATAAAAGCCTAATATGCTAAGTGTCCAGTCATCTTGTTGGCCATTCAACCAAAGTGTAATAATATGCTAATTATATGCTAAGCCTGCTCAACTGCTCACTGTGATGTGCACTGACCACCAATGGGCAGACACTCCGGCCAGTAGGTTAGCTTGCTGCTGAGGTCCGGCCAATCAGGATTGAGCAAGATGGGCCGGACACACCCTAGAGGCCTCCCATAGTCCCTCCCCAGCTGGCCAACCTCCCGCATCCCTCCCCAGCCCCTGATCATGCACCGGTTGTGTCCCTCAGCATGGCCTGTGTCCTCTCGAAATCTGGGACCCCTCAGGGGATGTTGGAGAGCCAGTTTTGGCCTGATCCTGCAGGCCAGGCCAAGGGACCCCACTGGTGCACGAATTCGTGCACCAGGCCTCTAGTATTTTATAAAGTGACACAATGAAATAAACTAGATAGTATAAAAATCACTGTGCCAATCTTTTCCAGTTATTTTTCTACTAAATATAACTGGAGAATGTAATTGATTTTATTTTGTTTCATGTTTTACATTGACTTTATATACTAGACTCTAGTATATAAGGTCAAATGACCTTTAGAAGTGAACTATGCCGAAACCGGTTTGGCTCAGTGGATAGAGCGTCGACCTTCGGACTGAAAGGTCCCAGGTTCGATTCTGGTCAAGGGCATGTACCTGGGTTGTGGGCACATCCCCAGTAGGAGATGTGCAGGAGGCAGCTGATCGATGTTTCTCTCTCATCGATGTTTCTAACTCTCTATCTCTCTCCCTTCCTCTCTGTAAAAAATCAATAAAATATATTTAAAAAAAAAAGAAGTGAACTAATTCTTACCATTTATGAGTGTGCTGGAGAATAATTGTATATACAGTTTTAGCACATGTACTTGGCATGTGACAATTGCTGACACATATTTAAAGACCAGGTTGAGGCCTCCATAAGATTATATTTTCCATTAATATCTTGAAAGTGATCATAATGACAAAACCCCTTTAAGGACCTCATAGAACTTTGTGAAATGGTTTCCCCTTTTTTTTCACACCACACCCACTTCAGTAATAGCAACTGACTTTATTATGTATTTATCATGTGCTAGACACTGATCAAAGTGCCTTATTTGCATTACTTCATTTAATTTTCACAATAAACAACCTTAGGTGGTCAGTGTTTTACTGAGGAACTGAGACACAGAGAATTAAAGAAACACAGGCAAGCTGACAGATCTAATGTAGCAGAGGATGGATTGGAACTGAGTTGCTCTGGACCTGGAGCTCACATTCCTAACCAGTACACAATTACCTCACATACTTTGACATTAACTAAACTGAGGGATGAGCTAGTTCAAATATTTCTACTGTCTGGGCCACTAGTTTCCCTCGAAGATTATTTCATATTAACTGGCTGTTAGGTATGTCCAGAAGCTATTTAAGATACATTTATGAAAAATGAAATGTTTTGTTAAGTATCTAGGGATCTTGGGTGACTTGAAAACGAGTAAGACAAGGTAACTGAATGTCTTTTTTTTTTTTTTTTTTTACGGGACATACACCTGAATAATTACAGGTAACTTTATTGTGTATTGCCATGTGCTGGGCACTGTTCAAAGTGCTTTATATGTATTAAGACTTTCATCCTTACCGAAGCAGAACAATTAGTACAAACCTGTCCTCTCTTAGCTCAGCTTTTTATAACTGTTTGCACAATAGAATTTTGCCAGTTGGTTTGGGAGAAGCATTGTCATATTATCAGGAGTTGGGTTATGAGAGTTGAAACACAAACAACCATGACCTGACAAAAGAACAGTCCAGCAAAACCTGATGGACATAGAGAACAGATGGAAGTGGAACTCATTAAAATAGTTGGTTGTGTACATTTTGTGATTCTCATTACCATGCTAAAAAAGACTCTTAAAAACAGTAGTGCCATTTGGAAGAAGATTTACTCAGACCTCAAATGTCTTGAGTGCTGTAGCTTCACACTATCCCAAAGCAGAGAGAAAACAATGACAAAAGATGAACTGTATCACATAATAGTATGGAGTGTTCTTCTCAAGCATTTCATTCCACTAAGAGCACAGGCAAATAAGAATTCACATACACTACACACAACACCTCACAAAAGACTAGATGACAAAAGCTCAGTAGTAGTGGAGATTTGATTTAAATGACCAGAGAATGTACATACTTTGAGATGGTGCAAAGTAGGATGATGATTTACAGGCCTGGGAACTAGGGTTTGACTTTTTCAGTACTTAAAAAGTAGGATATGAACAAGAGTTATGTTCATTTCTTTTCTATATTGCAAATTTATTTGGAGGTAGGTATATAAATCTAAAGATTTCAAATACAAATCAATACCTGGATACATCAGGTAAACATTTTAATAATATAAACACATCAATTCCATTCAATATAATTTATCATTCAGGTTTTCCCACAGCTTTTTAAAAACAAAGTGTTATAGATACTTGCTGAGGATAGTTGGAAACCTGAATTTTATAAGTGACTGGACAATTGGGCATGTAGAACTCAAAAGTGTACTTATACTTTTAAAGACAATGTGATAGGGAAAATAACAATAATAACAAATCCAGTGTTGAAAGGAATCAACTGTTTAGAATCAGGTTACAGGCTATTCATACTTTGACTTCAGGATTTTATTAGAAAGAGTGCAAGATTGGGATTTAAGTGCCCTGGATTCTGATTACCTTTAGATCATGGCTAAGTTATTTTCCAATTCTGTTCATCAGTTTTTCTAGGAATAATTTCAGCCCCTAAATATTTCAGAGGTACTTTGAACAAATAAAAAGGGAAATTTAGTATGTTTTGAAAATAAAATCAGTACAAAATATTATACCTATTTCTCTTTATTAATTCTTTTCAAAAGAACTAAAATTGTTGCTATGAATTATTAAAACATGACAGATTGCAAACTATGTTTTACCACTTTACCTCTCCACAAAAGTAATGCATTGTATATGAGAAATTCTTGATATTGTGAGTAATGTGAATTATCATGTGCCTAGAGGGGGAACTTATATACAATGTTAAAGAGCCAAGGACACTTCTCTTCTTAGAACTGGATATTGTTAAACAGTTGTTGCTCCCACAGCTCAGTGGTATGATAGGTGAAATAGCAGAGGATAAAAAAGCCGATTCAGGCTTTAATCTTATCCTTGCAAATAACTGAAAAGATAAAAGAATTATTGCTCCCTTTTCAACTGGCAATGAGCCAGTGCTTACTTAGGGAGACCCGTTTATCTAATCAAGAGACACATGTCTACCATCACAAGCTTCTTACTTTAAGTTCTCTCATAATGAAAATTCGCTTTAGAAACATAATGACTAAACATTTAAAGTAATTTCTATTTTATGAAAAGGTTTGGAGCAACACACTTTTTGGTTGGTACATTTTAAATGTTTTACTTTGCCAAACTGCTGTTATATTTTATTTACAACATTAAAATGATAGAAAGAAATTGGGCAAGTCATTTTTCCTGGTAAATTAGGAGGATAAAGTCAAACAAATAATAGACAATAAGAGAAGATGTTAATGGTGCTTAAAATACTAACAAGTAATTAATTATAGCAAAGAGATTTTAAATATTATTTATATAAATTGGTGAAATACTAAAATTGAACTTCATTATAAAATGGTTTATAAGTTTTTGAACTAATTTTTCCTTTTTTAAAATTTTTATCTCATTATGCCAACATCTTAGAAGCCAATATTGACTCATATAAATGTGAAATATGTTTGAATATGTGATATATATGTACATACACATATTTCTATTGATAAAAACTAATATATAACATATTATAAATATATACATTAGAACTAATAAATATTATAAATATACAAATATACACACTTACTTTTATGTACCCACACTGACTGCATATAAAATTATGAAAGTCCACTTGTAGCAGCTTAGAACACCTACAATAGAGCTCTTGGGTTATTAAAAAAGTCACTAATGTCTCCAAAGGGTTATAATAGGAAAATTTTTTTTTGTTTGTTTCATACATTTGGACACTGATGTTATTTTGCCCAACTATCTGTAATGTAATGTTTTATGAGAAGTTTCTATATGCTCCACAAAAATAGGGTTCTGTGCTCAAAGAATTTTGATAAATATTGGGTTAAAAAGAATTACACTGCTGTCTTTTGTGCAGCATGTTTCAGAGCCTTATCTGTAATTAAGCCATATTAGCTAATAAGCATTGTGGTATTGCTTGGGGGAGAAACATAACAACCTTCATTCTACCATATCAGAACATAGACAATAACCCAAGAATAAGGCCATCTGAAAAGTGAGGAAAAGGAAGGAAGAAGCATTGAGGGACCGACTGCTGAGAATTCTGAAACTGAGAAATATTCTCTTTAGTTGATATTCTCCTGGCTAGGCATGGTTTTCTCTAAACCGATGATTTTCAAACTTTAGTGTTCATCAGAATAACCATGAATGCTTCTTAAAACACAGACTCTCAGACCCACCCCCAGAGTTTCTGATTCAGATGTTCTGGGGTGGGACCAGAGAATTGACATTTCTAACAAGTTCCCAGGTAGAGCTGGTGCTGCTAGTCTGCTAACCATTTTGAGAACCTTTGCTCTATGGGAATACCGTCCTATCCAACAATGGATTTAGCTGTTTATTAAGCATTTTCTTAAGTTACTGATAATCTAAACGTTAAGTTTCTTTTATATCTTAATTCCACATCTCCGATATCAGTAATGATGCATATATATATATATATATATATATATATATATATATATATATGGCTAAGTGTCCCTCCAACCAGTAGCTATGACATGCACTGACCACCAGGGGGCAGACACTCAATTCAGGAGCTACCATGATACATACCGCGGACCTGGCGCCAACAAACCAACACTTGGCTTCCCCCGAGCAGGACACAGGCCCGCCACCACCCTGGAGTGACACCCCACCAAATCGCAGCCAACACTGCCAAGACCCCATGGCGCAAAATGCAGCCCACAGCCCAGTCCAGCCCGGAAATGGTTGCTGTGGGCGCCGGGTAATGACATCACATAGCAACTCCTGGCCTCCTCTCCCTACCGACTAGCCTCCTTGGAGTTTCTTCAGCCCAGGAACACAACTTGCTTTATAGCCAGGTGCAAACAATTACAGTTTAACCAAATATCTGTGAAGCTTTTTAATGTGCCTCATCTCATTTGATCCTTACAGAAGTCCTGGAGTAGGTAGATAGGAGACTCAGTGGAATCCTATTTTCTTTTCATTAGCTGGAAAATGGAGATTTAGAAAGTTTAGAAACTTGACCCGACTAAAAAGAAGTAAGAAATGGTGGAACTTGAAAATGACTTTAGGTTTTCTCACTGTACAGAATATAGTCAAACACTGCTATAGTTAAACATTTCACCCTTTGTTCTCCCTGCATGATCTACAATAATAATCTGTTCATGTTGATGTTTACTGCTGTGTTGCTAACAATCACCTGAAAGAGAAGTTGGGGTGCTTTCCTGGGCTGGAAAAAGTTTAGCTAAATGAAAAAGCAGGTCTAATTGAGCAAGTTTATTATATATATATATGGCTAAGTTGACTTGTGCATGTGCCATACATATAAACCTCTTGCTGGCGCCAATTGCACATGTGTGTTTCGATTTGTCATTGTCGATCATGAATTTGGTTGACACTTCTATTATAGAGAAAGGGCGAATAGTGATATTAAAATATTTCTTCTAATTAATTTCCTTTGAATGTGCACAAATCTGTGCACCGGGACACTAGTATAAAATAAGGCCAATTGAAGTCATGCAAAAAAAAAAAAAGACAGGGATTCTCAAAACTCTACTCTATTACTCCTCAAAAACATTCATTTTCTGTTTACAAATTAGTGAGTGGTATTAGTTATAAAGTTAAATATATAAGAGCTTTGTACACTATGTTGCCTATATTTACTCTATAAACTTCCCCAGAGTGTTTTTCTAAATGATTGCTATATGCCCAAATTTAAGCAAATAAAAGATTTTGTAGTAAAGTCTCCTCAGCTTTCCAATAAATTAATACTTTTACTCACTGCAGAAACCCTACTCGATTGTAAGCATTATCCCTTCTTCTCGTTCTCCAAAATAATATCTGGAAAAAGACAAGCTAAGAGGAAAATGCTTTTCACATCAACTAAGCAAACACAGTGCGGATCATGGCATTTCAGCATAGACAAACAGAAGCTGAAGTATTGATAGATTCCCAGACCTCAAAGCTAGCACTGAATCCAAAGTTCATCAGTTGTACCCTGCAGGGATGCAATAAGAAAACAATACATTTCATACATCACTATGTCCTTTTAATTGTAAAGAAAACAACTAAATATAAGAAGATCCAAGTATGCGTTATTCTTTTGTTTATGTAGTAAGAGTAGTCTCAGCAGCACTTGTTTACTTCTGAGTATCGCTGAAGCCTATGAACACCAAAGCCCCCAGTTTGCATTACTGAAATACCTGCAATACAGAAATTCAGAAACAGAATTATCTCCTTCCCTTGCTCCCTTGATCTCTCACTAGTTATGCAACTACATTCTTCCAGAAGAGCTCGAAAATAACTTACAAGAAAGATGCCTTTTCAAGAAGATCATATTCAGAGTAAGAGTGAGGCAGGACAATAGCAACAACTATATAAAAAGTAAATTAAAAATCTAGACTAAGGTGAATTGCTTTAGCTGGGCAGGAAATTTAGCTCAGAGATTTCTAGCAACCATAGTATTGAATTGCATTGTTCTCACTGCCTGCTAAAAGAAAGCATATTGGTTAGTAAGGACCTCTCTGTGAAATGACTACTGATACTGTGGAAGACATAAAGAAGAACAGGACACGGAGTTTGCCCACAAGGAGTTTACCTATCTTATCTCTACTGCAATTGCAGAGACATGAAGAATGTTGCTGGAAGGGGCTCTAGCACTTGACCTACTAGTAGGGACAGAAATCAAAGAAAAACCATGGGGTAGAAATCAAAGATGATGTGTGGTACATTTAATGGTTCTATTGAGGAGGAGGAGCAAGTTTGATAGGAACAATGATATATCTCTGAGCCATAATTAATCACATATCTTTATTTTCGCTTCAAGAAGAGATGAGGAGTTTATAGTGGAAAATGTGTGATAACAATGGCATAAATAATTCTCTCTCTGGGGAGTCTCACTTTCTTTATCACCTCCTTTTCATTAGTATGTTATTTTATTCATTACACCATTCTGGTTTCATTTCAAATACATTATTATTGGAGCTGAAGTATTTCAAAATGAAAAGCTTTTCTCAATAGGTGTCTCTAAACTTCCTTCATTCCCAAATTTTAAAGACCTCACTCGAATGGCACATGACATTTACTCCATCTTTGAAGTTTTAGTGATAAAACACATTTAGTCATATTTTACTTATTTCGCCCTCAATTTTCCTTCCTTCCTTCCTTCCTTCCTTCCTTCCTTCCTTCCTTCCTTCCTTCCTTCCTTTCTTCCTTCCTTCCTTCCTTCCTTCCTTCCTTCCTTCCTTCCTTCCTTTCTTCCTTCTTTTTTCCCTTCTTCTCTTCTTCTTCTTCTTCTTCTTCTTCTTCTTCTTCTTCTTCTTCTTCTTCTTCTTCTTCTTTTCTTCTCTCTCTCTCTCTCTCTCTCTCTCTCTCTCTCTCTCTCTCTCCCCTCTTTCCTTCTTTTCCTTTCTGGCTTTCTTTTGGTTTTCTCTCCTCTCTTTCTTTCTGTCTTTCTTTCCTTTTTCTCTACAATCTCTGACTTAGAAGTAATGTCATTTTTTTCCTTATGTTTTTCTAGTGGGAAAATTGAGGGCGAAATAAGTAAAATATGACTAAATATGTTTTACCACTAAAACTTCAAAGATGGAGTAAATGTCATGTGCCATTCAAGTGAGGTCTTTAAAATTTGGGAAAAATGAGAGTCTTGGTTTAGTTTTAGCGGTCAGTAGCATATTACATAGGCTACTGATTAAAAATATTAATGACATCATCATCTTCATTATTATCATCATCACAGCTTCTGCATAGCAAAAGAAGCCATCAACAAAACAACAAGAAAGCCCACTGCATGGGAGAACATATTTGCCAATGTTATCTCCGATAAGAGTTTAATCTCCAACATTTATGGGGAACTCATACAACTTAACAAAAGGAAGATAAACAACCCAATCAAAAAGTGAGCAAAGGACCTAAATAGATTCTTTTTGAAAGAGGACATACAGAAGGCCAAGAGACATATGAAAACATACTCAAAGTCACTGATCATCAGAGAGATGCAAATCAAAATGACAATGAGGTACCATCTCACACCTGTCAGAATGGCTATCATCAGTATCAATAAATGACAAGTGCTGGCGAGGATGCAGAGAAAAAGGAACCATTAGGCACTGCTGGTTGGAATGCAGACTGGTGCAGCCACTGTGGAGATCAGTATGGAGTTTCCTCAAAAAACTAAAAATGGAACTCCCATTTGACCCAGTGATCCCACTTCTAGGAATATATCCCAAGAAACTAGAAACACCAATCAGAAAAGATATATACACCCTATGTTCATAGTGGCACAATTTACAATAGCTAAGATTTGGAACAGCCTAAGTGCCCATCAGCAGATGAGTGGATTAAAAAACTGTGGTACATCTATACAATGGAATACTATGCTGCTGTAAAAAGGAACTCCTACCATTTACAACAGCATGGATGGAACTGGAGAGCATTACGCTAAGCGAAATAAGTCAGAGAACGATAAATATCACAGGATCTCACTCATTTGTGGAATATAATGAACAACATAAACTGATGAACAAAAACAGATCCAGAGACAGAGAAGCATTGATCAGATGCTCAACCCTCAGAGGGAAGTCAGGGGAGGGTGAGGGTAAGGGGGAGAGATCAACCAAAGGGCTTGTATGCATGCATATAAGCCTAACCAATGGACACAGACACTAGGGGGGTGAGGGCATGAGCAGGGAGTGGGTGGGGAGGCAATGGGAGGATAAGGACACATATGTAATAGCTTAATCTATAAAGAAAAGTATTAATGACAGTTAAATGCTGCTAAATATTCAAATAATTTTAAGTTTCTTTTTAAAATTTTAGTGAATGTATTGGGGTACATTGCTTAATAAAATTATATGTTTCAAGTGTACAATTCTATAATATAGCATCTGTATATTGCATTGTGTGTTCACCACCTAAAGTCAAGTCTCTTTGCATCACCATGTATCCCTCTTTATCCTCTTCTACCTAGCCCACCCTTCTTTTCCTCTGGTAATCACCATACTGTTGTCTGTGTTTGCGTATTGTTGTTTTTTTGCTTAGTCCCTTCACCTTTTTCACCCAGCCTCCAAACCCCCTCCTTTCTGAGAGTTGTCAGTCTGTTCTCTTTATTTATGAGTCTGTTTCTATTTTATTTGTTAGTTTATTTTGTTCATTAGATTCCACATATAAGTGAAATCATATGCTATTTATCTTTTTCTGACTGACTTATTTCACTTAGCATAATACTCTTCAGGTCCATTCATGCTGTCACAAAAGGTAAGATTTTCTTCTTTTTTAGGACCAACTAGTACTCCATTGTATAAATGTACAACAGCTTTTTTATACACTCATCTACTGATGGGGATATATCTGAAGGAACCCAAAACATTCATTCAAAAGAATATATGCACTCCTATGCCCATTGCAGCATTATTTGCAATAGCCAAGTTTAAGTTCCTTTCTTTATGGAAACATTTTCTATAATGTTCCAGGTACCTTTCCTGTGTCTGAAAGTAGAGTCAGTTACCCAAACTTGAATCATATCTTGATTACTAAGGACTGAACCCAAGGCCTCAGGGTCATCTCTTCTGAAAAACAAAAATCACTATTCAGAAATGGAGATGAAGATGAAAAAGGTATAAAAGATTGAACTGATTACATGAACTCCAAGATGTACCTGATAAGTTCAGAGGGCACTAAAAAACAGCATCTTGAAATTCCTTTCCCATTTCTTATTTTCTCATTTTTTTAAAAAAGCAGATTATTTGGATTAATTTCTAGTTATTGAGGGTTCTAGTTAAGTTTATTTATAAATGTCAATGCCTTTGACATTATTCTATGATAATTATTCTTTGCCTTTCTATGATTAAACTTATTGGGCCTTGAAAATTTCACTGGGCATTCAGAACAATAGCTAGTAATTAAACTTTAAAAATATTTTTATTGGACCAGACAGTCACCTTTTACACAAAACCCTTTTCTGAAGATTATAATTTTATACTTGACTCAAAATAACCTTATTAGCACTAACCAGGCTTCCAAGAATACCTTGATTTGCAAGCTAGCCATCTGCTGTAAAATTTAATTTTAAACATTTTAAGACAAAAATAATGCTTGAATATTACTAGATTATCATGCTAATTGCTGTAAAATAATATTTAACAATGGCCACTCAGTAAAATTTTTAAAAATCTATATATAGGGTAAACGCACTCAAAATGCAACATTTGGAGAGTATAAACAGCATCTGTCCAAAGGACATTTCTATAATGTTAAGGAACAGAATTAAATTCACAAAAATCAGCAATGTGTAGGTCATCAAATCTAGGTTAAAATGTGGTTGAATGAGGACAGTCAGCAAATGAGCGTATACAATTTCAATTCATATTTAAGTAAAAGCTAAACTTGGAGTGGAAGTAAAAATGCAGATGTAGAGATGACTGGGCATCTTGCAAAGGAGCCCATATTTATTTTCCCTCATCAAAATGATTCATTAAGCTCATGTTTCATTCAACAAATAATTTTTAAGATCCTAGTATGTGCTACATGTACTAGGCACAAAAGATACAGCAACACAAGACAGCATCTAATGTGAAACTGAAATAAGTATGGCAGATTGGATGTAAAGATGAGCGCAATAGCAGTAGACTGGAATAGAATGTCAACCTCCTCTTACTTAACTACATTGACTTTACCAGTATCTCAATCCCATCATTGGCGTTCCCTTCCCACTGCCACCACCTAATTTAAATTCTTATTTCATACTTCCAATACTTAAACAGCTTTCTCAGAAGTCCCTCTCTTGCCAGCCTCTTTTGCTCTACCAATTCATTTTGCATAGGCTGATGATGTCATCACCTAAAAATTGTCAGGTTCCTGAAAGCTACAAAATAAAATTTAAACTCATCACTGACTTTTGAGGCTACTTCTCTGCCAACAAAAGCTCTATGTTTCAGCCAGAATACACATCACAATTTCCCCCTCTATCTTTGTTCAGGGTGTCCCAACTGCCTGGAATATCTTCCTATCCCTCTTTCAAAGGATACCTCAAACATCACCTCTTAGATGATTGCATCTTTAATCACCACAGCTGTATGTAATCCCAGCCCCTGCCTCTCCCCTTGGACTCTTTTGGCAGTTAGTTTGTACCTGGTTTATGGCAAATAACACAAACAGCTTCATACTAAGAGGTCAGACACGGACCATGTCTTCCATAATGTTGTATTCTGCACAATACTGAACCCTGTGCCTCACAAGTAATAGATTTTAATAAATGTTGCTGAATGAATCATTTCTTTGGGGAATTGAATGTATATAGAAATCTGAATGGATTTAACAGGACTTTCAGCATGAAATGAACCTTGACATTTATAAATCCTTGTCTATAACCAATAGTCCTACAAATTGAGTACTGCTTCTTGCCCTTGTATGAAGAGAAACAGAGGTGGTAGGGTTCCCATGACTTGCTCAAAGCCACATAAGAAGCGCTTGTTAAATCTATTTTCACAAGGCAACATTTGCTATGTTTATGCCACTTGCTGATACCATGCTTCATTTTATATATTTTCATGGTTATGTCTATATTTCACACAAGAAAGAAGCACCTATCAAGAATACTTCTAAAGCTTCTTGAAAAAATTATAAATAGCCCAAAATATATACAATAGAATATTATTCAGCCACAAGAAAGAAGGGATTATTGTCCTTTGTGACATGGTTGTACCTTAGGCCATTATGCTAAGTGAAATAAGCTAGACACAGAAAGGCAAATACTGATGACACCACTTGCATGAGAAATCTAAAACAGCTGAACTTAGAAATAGAGTAAAATGGAGGTTACCAGGGGCTGGGTATTGGGAAAATGGGGAGATATTAGTCAGAGTGTACAGACTTCCAAAACAAGTTCTGGGGATCTATTATATAGCAGGGTGACTAGAGTGAATAATACTGTATTATACACTTGAAAATTGCTAAAAGAGTGGATCTTAAATGTTCTCACCACAAAAATAGAAAAGGTAATTATTTGAGGTGAGAGAGGTGTTAACCTAATTGTGGTAATCATTTAAAATATATACTTGTATAAAATTATGACATTGTACACCCTAAACATACACAACATTACATGTCAATTATATCTCAATAAAAATAAAGTTGGGAAAATAAATCCTTTCTCCAGTGAGTACTAGCAAAATAAAAACAAATTTTTCATTTGTTTTTAAGATAAATGAAATTGTTTCTATATAAAATGCTTTCCTTACTAATAGAAAGTGAAATATCCAGGAAATTGCAAAAACACTAGAGATTATGATTTTACAAAAGCTGGAAAATTTGTAAGTTCATTTAATGGAGCATGTGATAAGCATAAACATTAACAACAGAAAAAAAATTTCTGGGATAGGTGTTCATCAAATATTTAACATAAAAACACAGAGCTCTTGAAGATACAAATAGCTTCAAATTGTTACTTCAGTATTACTCTCTTTCCAAAATAAAGTGAACAAAAATTGTTAAGGCAATGTGACAATGTGGTCATAAAAATATGTCATTTAAAAACATATAGCCTCCAAAAGTATTTGAAAATGAGTAAGAGATGATTGATACTACAACACAGCCTACTCATAATACCTAGACACATGAAAGATGGGTGAAGGGCTTAAAGACATAGACAACAAAATTTTTGTTTGCATTTCTGCATGCTAAAGGCAGACTTTAAAGCCTTACTGCAATACAGTTAGCTAGTAAATCATGGATGACACATAGCCTATGTCTTCGGTTAGGGAATTTGTCATATTTAACAGTTATATCACTGTGGACTCTATATTTTCAAGTAATGGATGGCTTTTAGAATGTAGAAACTGTCTTTACTATCCAATGTCTACCCATAAGAACATGGATAAGAATAAAAGGCTGATTTCTTTTCTGCAAATTTCCAGTGGGTAAATAAAAATTTGAGTTTTAATAAAAACACATATCCCCAGTTGTAAGAGAAAAAATCCAATTTAAAGCATACATTTAAATACATTTAAATACCTATGCCCCAAATTGATGATATATATATATATATATATATATATATATATATATATATATCTACTTCACTAAATAACAGATAAGATATGACCTAGGCAATATTATACACTCATCATGAAAAAACATTGAAAAGATAAGTTAACTTTAGAAACAACATGGTTAAATCCAAATAGTGGAGATTATTTAGAAAATAAATGGTTAAAAAACAAATGGAATCATTTATTTACTTTTAAGAAAACAATATCAAGAACACAGGAAAGCATTGAAAACCCAAGCAGGATTGCAAATTTGGATTACACAGCAGCAGCAACAACAAAGCAAATTTAAGAAACCAAAGACTGATGTGCTGGGTGGTAGGAGCAGCTGGGGAAAGGTCAATGGGGGCAAAGAAGACCTATGTAATACTTTCAACAATAAGGAATTTAAATTAAAAATAAAATGAAAAGATTATTTAGAAATAACAAGGAAATAACAGACAGCTAATTTCCCCTGGAATATATAACCCTATAGGTCACCAATCAAGCAGACGACTGAGATAGAGGAAAACAGGGTAACCTCAGGGATGTTATAAGCAGAAACCTCATCTGTAAGAGCAAAAAGAACAGTAAGTAAATGATGTTCTATTAATAAAGTTACATTCCTAGAAGAGCTAATTGCTATTTCCAGATGCACAGAAGTACCTTATCCACATGTCACAAAAACTTAAAATAGAGAAAAAAACTATATATATATAATTTACTTCATAAAGCTATGCAACACGGAAAGAATTTATTTAATGATCAAGTAGAATCACTTATATATTTCCCTAACATGTAAGAGTTTCTTTGAAGCCGAAACCGGTTTGGCTCGGTGGATGGAGCGTCGGCCTGCGGACTGAGGGGTCCCAGGTTCGATTCCGGTCAAGGGCATGTACCTGGGTTGCGGGCACATCCCCAGTGGGAGATGTGCAAGAGGCAGCTGATCGATGTTTCTCTCTCATCGATGTTTCTAGCTCTCTATCCCTCTCCCTTCCTCTCTGTAAAAAATCAATAAAACATATTTTTTAAAAAAAGAGTTTCTTTGAAGCAAAAGAGTTGAGAAATAGTAGACAGTTCTCAAACTTGAGATATTCAGATATCTCATACTAAATGGGGTTCCTATAATAAAGCATCAATCTTAATACTGACCATATCACAGGTCCTTTCTCACCAGGTAGCCAATAGCAAACTTGGCCTCAAGGAGGAGAGAAAAGATGTTGAGCTATGCTCCCATAAAACAACAATATTTGACCCATAATGGGCTGCTGCTACTACAATATTTGCAGCTGACCTGTGACAGGTACCCCTCTAGCTCACATGGCATTATTCTAATGAGTATATAACAAAATCAGACATCAAAGACTTTCATGCAATGAAGATGTTTACGATACACAGCCAGTTAGAATCCCCAATTCTGGCTGGCTAACTCAACAAAGCAGGGTTTAGGTAGAAGAATGGATAAAGGAGTAGAGATAGCTCAGTGTTCTGACTCTCAGCAATTAGACAAAGCTTAGTATCACTCATTTAGATAACTTTGTCTAAAAATAAAGAGCACCTTGCCTCTTCTCTTCCTTGTCAAAGTTAATAGCACAAATGATTGTCAAACTTCTAAATATGAAACCTTAAAGTGTTAATCTAACTACACTATCATGAAACAATAAGCGAAGGAGGGATTAAGAAAGAGAAAGTTGGCTTTTCACCCTTTTCAAAGTACAAAATGTGAAGGAAAGCAACAAAACTTCACAGGCAGTGTAAAAGCCAGGTGCTTTTTGTTTATTAAACAATAGCCCAGTTGCTGTTTACCCCATTTCCTTCTTCACAGGGAAAAAGAAACACTAACATGACTGAAAGAACACAGGAGTCCTCAGGCTCTTGTGAGAACTGCTTACGTGACTTTCGGCAAGTGCCTCTTCCTCACTATCTCCAGTTTCTTACATGGTAATCATCTAAACTGAATGGTCTTCCTTCTAAAGTCAAAATTCTTGATGAGCTAGGTTTGTGAAATGCTCTTATGGATATGAATGCTTTCTTATCTATTTCACTGTCTGACTCATCCAGCTAGATGGGGTCAGTTGCAGAATCAGTCATTTTATGAGTTTGAGAGTTTTCTCCTTACCATACCCGAAATTTTCAAAAAAGAAGAAAAAAATGAAAAGAAACAACACCCCACTATTTCCGAGCATTAAAAGACAGGAGATACACGTGTAAGACTAAAAAAGCTAACTTTTAAAAACATTTTATTTTAAAATAAGTTTAGACTTACAGAAGATTGCAAAACTACTACAGAGAGTCCCTGCATACCTTTCACTCCAATTCCTGTAATGTCAACAACTTACATACCATACATAGCACAGTTATCAAAACCAGGAAATTAACTCTATTACAATATTGTTAACTAAAATAAAAACCTTATTTGAATTTCATCAATTTCCCCCTAATATCCTTTCTATTGCAGGATCTCACATTGTGATTACTTGCCATGTTTCCTCCAATCTGTGACAGTTCCTCAGTCTTTCTTTATATTTCATGATCTTGACGCATTGGTCTTTGGGATCTCCTTCAGATTGGCTCCTGTATCTCTTGTCATGCTCCAATCTTTTTGAGAATTTCCTTAATTCCTGGCACAGAGCATTACAGATTCACCTTGCATTTGTCCTTTACTGATCCAGAAGCATCCATTACTCCCAGGAGCCCTAGTTTCTTTATTGAAGAATAGTATTAGAAACCAAGATCTGGGAGCTAGGTATGTTTATTACTATTGGGGTGTCATTGCTTTTAGGTCTTCCTAAGACAGAGCTAGAAAATATAATCAAACGTACTAATCTATGAATATACACACATCTAGATCTATTTCTACACTTGTATGACTATATACAGATTAAATTTAAGATGAGTTCATATTGATGTTTCCACTTAAATCCATATCACAGGATTCATTCTAGTCTTCCCCTTTCCTTATTTTTAATTATTTTTTTCTGATGGTAAGAAACTTGGCTACCTTTACCTATTATATAGTCACTTATTTGTTGAACCCTAGCATCTACATAGAGTATTTACGTTGTCTGTGAGAAACAGAGTTACTAACTAGAGCCCAATATCAGTGTGCAATTTTATTTATCTTTAAGATAAATATAGCACCTCAAGGTTTCTTTTGATCAATGTCTTCATGGTATTATCTTTCCTCATCCTTTTACTTTTAATATTTTTAACTAAAAGATGCAAGGAGAAGAACAATATGCTACTATTTGTGTAAAAAATTAATAGTAGGTATGTACCTATTTGCATGTATATGCATAAAATATATGTAGGGCTAAATATATTGGTTGGGAAATCAATGGATTAGCTGAAAAATGAGATGAGAGGGAGACTTCACTGCATATCCTTTTATACTTAATTTTTAACAATTTTCATTGAATGTATTGGGGTGACAATTAAATTATATAGTTTTCAGGTGTACAATTCTGTCATATATCATCTGTATACTGTATTGTGTGTTCACCATCCAAAGTCAAGTCTCTTTCCATCACCATTTATCCCCCCTTTACCTTATTCTACCTGCCCCCACCCCTTTTCCCTCTTGTAATCACCACACTGTTGTCTATGTCTATGAGTTGTGGGGTTTTTTGCTTAATACCTTCACCTTTTTCATCCAGCCCCCCAAAGCCCTCCTCTCTGACAGTTTATCATGCTTATTTTTAAAAATGTTTTCTTGAGATATTATTCATATACCATAAAGTTCACCTTTTAAAGTGTACACATCAGTGGTTTTTAGCACATTCATCAAGTTGTACAACCATTACCACTATCTAATTTCAGAATATATTTTACCCCCAAAATGAAACCTTTTACCCATTAGCAGTCACTTTCCACTGCCCCCTCACCTCTACCACAAATGCCCCTGGCGGCCACTAATCTTCTTTCTGTCTCTATGGAGTTGCTGACTCTAGATATTTAACATAGATGAAATCACACAACATGTGGTCTTTCTGAGCTGGCTTTTTTCACTTAGCATAATGTTTTCATGGTTCATCCATGTTGTAGCCTATATTCACACTTAGTTCCTTTTTATAAATAAGTAATATTCTGTTGTATAAAACCACATTTTCTTCATATATTCATCAATTAATAACCAGTTGTTGTTTTTAAATTTTAATTAAAATATTTTTTCAATTCAAAAATTACATTTTAAAAAATAAAAAGGAAAAGAAACAACCCCTTAATAAAAAGAAAAAAAAGTTTTTAAAAATCATCAAGTAAATAATGTATAAAGAAGAATAATGTATGAAAAAACTTGGTTGGTGCTTTGCCAGAGGACTCACAAGACTCAGAGAAGATTATACTAATGGCTAAGATTTATGAAGAGAAAAAGATACAGAGAAAGAGCAGCAGGAAAAAGATACACATTAGAAGAGTCCAGAGAAGCCCAGCACAGGACAGGCCAACTGCCCTGAGTTTTACTAAGATAAACACAGTCCTCCCTGATCTCCCTAAACCCAAGATCTCTCTGAACTCATCTCCTACAGCTCTCCCCCTTCATCCTTTTGCGCCTGCCACCCCAGTAGTCTTGATTTTCCTCAAACACACCAGGTTTATTCTTGCTTCAGGGCGATTGCTGTTGCTGTTCTCTTGGCCTGGAATGTTCTCAGAAATCTTCATAGCTCACTCCCTCACCTCTTTTATGCCTCTCCTCAAACATCACCTCATTAGAGAGGCCTTTCTGAGCATTTTATTTAAAAGAGCAGCCCCTGCTGCTCTCTGTGTTCTTTCCTTGCTTCATTTTCCTTCACACCTAACAATATGTCATTAGCCTGAACATTTATTTCTTTTTTGCCTGACCACTCCCCAGTTAGACTGTTCCATGGTGGCAGGGACTGTTCTAGTTCACTGCTAGATCCCATGACTACCACAATGCCTGGCACACAATAGGTGCTCAATATGTACCTATCCAGTGAATGAATGAATGAATGAATGAATGAATCAGATATAGCTATAGACACTGAGTGGAGAGGGAGAAGGAAGGTATTTGGTTTACAATAAGGTATTTGGTTTACAATAAGATTCCCTATTCTCAGCTCGAGGCTGTAGAGGAAATGCTCAACTAAATTCTTACTTTTAAGACTTGAGTATGCAAACATTATATTTAATATCATAAAATTTATTTAACAGAGATGATTTTCATTTCCTCTTAAAGGAAAGCCCTGTCTAACAAGGTTCTCTCTCTCTCTCTCTCTTTCTCTCTCTCTCTATTTCTCCTTAGAAGTAATGCATTTGTAAAAGAAGATACAAACAATTCAGAAAGGACTACAGTAGAAAGTGAAGGTCCTCTGGACTGGAAGTTAGGCGGGGAGGGGAGCATGCTCATTATAACAGGGACAGCTGAAACTCAGCGGCTGCATCAGAGCAGCTGTGTCAATAGGGCTCATAAAATGTCCTCAAAGTGTTGAAGAAGATAAATTGGTCACATCAAACTGTCTTGCTCTGCTGTTTATGTCCTTTGCCTATTTTACTAAGAAAATATTTTTCAAACATATTTTTATTGATTTCAGAGAGGAAAGGAAAGAGAGTGATAGAAACCTCAATGTTGTCACTGAAAGAAATTTTGGCCTGGCCCTGGTGGCTCAATGGTTAAGTGTTGACCTATGAACCAGGAGGTCACTGTTCAATTCCTGGTCAGGGCATATGCCTGGATTGTGGGCTCAATCCCCGATCATGCAGGAGGCAGCCAATCAATGATTCTCTCTCATCAATGATGTTTCTATCTCTCTCTCTCTCTTTCCCTTCCTCTCTGAAATCAATAAAGATATATTTTTTAAAAAGAAATTTTGAAAAGAAATATATTAAGAATTTCATTGGGTAATGGAAGTATATATTTTTTAAAAATAAATTTGTCTCTATATCAGTTTTCTAAAAAAGCTGTTTTTTAATTTTTCTGATCAGAAAAATAGCTCCTACAAGAGGTCAATATCCAAAATATATAAAGAACTCATACAACTCAACACCAAACAAATAATTCAAGTAAAAAAAATGGGAAGAGTATCTGAACAGAAAATTCTCTGAAAAAGACATACAAATGGCCAACAGATATATGCAAAGATGCTCAGCTTGACTAGCTATTAGGGAAATGCAAATCAAAACTACAATGTAGATGAGTGGATAAAAAAGCTGTGGTACATTTACACAATGGAATACCGTGCTGTAAAAAAGGATCTCTTACCTTTGAGAGAGCATGGAGGGACCTGGAGAGTGATATGCTAAGTGAAATAAGCCAGTCAGAGAAAGACAAGTATCACATGATCTCACTTATATGTGGAATCTAATGAGCAAAAGAAACTGATGAACAAAATAAATCCAGAGACGTGGAAGCAAGCAACAGACTGACAAATCTCAGAGGGAAGGAGGAATGGGAAGAGATTAACCAAAGAACTTATATGCATATGTGCATAACCCATGGACACAGACAATAATGCAGTGAAGGCCTGGAGTGGGGCTGGAGCAGGTTTCAATGGGGGAAAAATGGGACATCTGTAAAAAACAATTACAACGAGATGCCACCTGACCTCTGTTAGAATGGCTATTATCAACAAGACAAGTAATAAGTGTTAGAGAGTTTGTGGAAAAAAGGGAACCCTCATTCTCTGCTGGGAATGTAAACTGACCCAGCCACTATGGAAAACAACATGGAGATTCTTAAAAAAAAATTAAGACTAGTGTTATCAACTAACCAAATAACTCCTCTTCTGGGTATCTACCCCCAAAATTTGAAAACATTTATTCATTGATATATGCACACCTGTGTTCATTGTAAATGGCATTATTCACAGTGGCCAGGACAATGATTAGATAAAGAAGATGTCGTACGTATAAACAATGGAATATCACTCAGCCATAGAAAAGATGCAACACTGCCATTTGTGAAAACACGTATAGATCTTGAGAATACCATACTAAGCTAAATAAGTCATTCAGAAAAAGTTAAGAACCATATGATTTCACTCATATGTGGGATATAAAACTGAAAGCAACAAATGTCTCTGTCCATGAGTCTTTCAAGTGGTGTTTGAAATATCCAAAATAGCATTGACCTTTACCAAAGACACTTCCTTTTTAAGGTTAATATCATAGAAGATAGAGATCCTTAAGTAAAATGTTATTTTCCTTGAGTCTAAAGATGACAGGTGCTGCCTTTGTGTCTTTATAGAGCAGCAGACACCTCTGCTGGAGCTCAAAAATGGTTCTAAATCTTGCATAATCCAAAGACCCTTGGGATTATGTTGCTAAAAGTCTTCTGCTCCCTATAAATTTTCCCTTAGCAAACAGGGATGAGGTAAAGATTCAGTCAAAAGATGATCAAATTTAAAACTAGTGAAAACTGTTGTGACTAGTGATACTAGTGCAAAATATACTGGCAACTGAGGACAATTTGACCTACAAGGATAGATTCACATTCATAGGCCTATAGAACAGGTTTCACTTGTGAAAATATTATGCTTGTGATCATATGAGATATTTAAAGATAGTGTGGGACTGTTTTGTGTGTGTTCCAATATTTTAGGAATGTATATGGGTTAACATGACTATTTTCTGACTATGCCAGATGTTAAGACCTTTCCCGATAACTTTTATTACAAAACTACCCAAAGTGGTGAGTGGATTGGGCAGATGTGATGGGTGTTGATATGTCATAATGAAATAATGATAGCATTTATATTCTTTCTGGAAAACAGATGGCTGATTTCACACTGCTTCAGGTATGGAAGGGAAGGTTCAAGATATGACATTGTTGAAGCAGAATACATGAAGATAACATTCTTGACTATGAAAATAATCTCAAAGATTTTAGGTTGGTATTTTTAATGATGATGTTTTGTTAACTGCTAGAAACATTCACTAAAAATACCAAACCAAATCAATGGGAAACTGTAATATCAAAAATGTGGTGCAGAATGAGTTAAGCAATACTTGGGAGTGAAATTTTTAAATAAATTGTGTCAAGCAGACTAGGCAATTGAGTAAAAAACAGCTGCATATCAACATAACACAATACTCTTTTATGTAGCTGGAAAATAATCTATGGGCTACACTCTCTAGGGCTCTATCTGAAGATAGTGAAACCTTTATCATTGAACACTCAACATTCACAAAGTGATGGGCAGAGCACTTCAGCACAATGCACAATTAGCCATCAAGTTTGCCCTCTTTATATTCACAATATTATCTCATTATGAGTCAATATGGGACATTATATTTATTTTGCCTATTATGAAGGCAAAGAACCATCATCTGGTAGAGTACCTACTGTTAAAGGAGTCCTCATAAAAATAAAAAATAAAAACAACAAAAGCATCAGCCCAAAACTCATCAAATGATTGCTTCAATTATTTAACCACTCATAAAAGAAGAAACAGGTGCATTTTGAAGGTGTTTCAATTATACAAACTCAAGAGAGGGGGTAGCAAATGCTGCAATAATCATTGAGGTGTGTAATTTGTGTATTATAGATATGATAACAGTACAATCCACATAGGTCAATTACCCTCAACTTAGCATACATTTCAAGCATGTCTAGAATAAAGATAATAAAAAAGAAGAGAACTACAAAGCTTTTGTGCAGACATGGAAATGTGACAAATATGCTATCTAAATAGAAACTTTTTGGAAGGCATTGTATATTTGAAACATTAAGGTTTTCATTAAAATTTGATAGTGTAATAATGATGCAAATCATCCATATCCTGTGTGACTGGTCATCAGGTATTAACATAATGCAAAATATTTTTAAAACTCTGAATGTAGTGAATAGATAGTATATTTTAAATAAGTGGTTTATTAATATTTATTGGCTTTTATCTATGAGTTTCTGAATTAAACATTTTCCAAGCTTTAAAGTGATAGTGCAGTATGCATTTTGTTAACAATCACTTTCTATATTACTTTTCCTCAAAATGTTTCCTTTGTGGCACTTTATCTTTAAGTGGAAGAACTGATTTGAACTCTAACAATGATTAGGAACATCACATGTATCCTTCCACCAGATGTCTGGGAAGATAGATATTACAAAACCTGAAAGGAACTCTATGTCAAAGAGTAAACCATAAAAACAGTGATACTTAGTTTGAAGAACTAACATGACACTCAGGCAACTAGATTTGGGCATATATATTTGAAACATGAGTATATATTTTTAAATAATAAACACTAACTTAATAGAACTGTTTTTGAAGACTCCTAATAGTAAGAAAACCTTTCATTTAATTCACTTTTATAATAATAAATGATATTTCATTTATATTATCTATTGAAATCTCCACAATAATCATGGAGGATAAGTAGAGAAGAAGATCCATCTGTTAGAGATGAAAGAACTCAAGTTGTGTCAGATTAAGTAGCCAAGGTCAATAGTGGGGTTGGGACTGCAACACAGAGCTCCTGAAAATAAATATGTAAAATTCCTAGTGCAGTGACAGATCCTTTTTATGGACTGGATGAAAGACATATCCCACCCCCCAACTAACCCAGTGCTCTTCCACTTCATGGCACTGCCCAGTTCTGCAGCAGTAGATTTAAATAATATACAAAGTAACTGTAGATAGAAACTTGAATGAAACTGAAATAAAGAAAACAGAATAAGCCTTTAGTCATAATAATTACTGCAAATAAGAGTAATCCAGACATTTTTAATGGTAGGGATTACCATCCTTTATGGTAATAAGTTTTCATTCTTGAACTGGAATGATTTATAACAAAAACTAGTAACTACAAAATAAGTAAAAGTAACTACTTAAGTAGTATCACTTGATAATTTTTTTAAGAAAAGAGCACATGAAGAAATACATCTCTATTAGTCAGTGCATAAATAAAAATGTTAATAAGGTAAAATTGGTCACGACAAGTATAAAGTAATATCAAGAAATTTGAAAGTTCTTGCTAAGTTTAATTCATTTTAACACATTTTGGAAAAAAAATTTTAATGTATCCTAGCAAATTTTACTAATTAGACCAGGAATCTATTGCTTTTTTACTTCTTTAATTTATTCATCTTTATCCTTAATTTAAGGATAACTTAGTAAAAGGTGAAAATCAGTGCATTTGTTTGTTCTGCAATCATATATGTTCTATTCTACATAATATTTCCTTTGCTTTCATATTTTGTTTATTCTATAGTACATATTATTTGGGTTTGTTGGCCTTGGCAATAGGACTTTTCTTACAAAATGTACTGACAAATTTGAAATTGGTCAAAAAGCAGTTCAGGAAGATAAAACAAGTGAATCTAGTTTTATAACAATATGTTAAACATTCAAAATATACTTTGACTAAGAAATTTTAAAATGCCATCATTTTCTTTCTGGATAGTGATGTTTTCACCTTATTCTCTCTGGGCCTGACTTTATTCTCTGAAAGCTGACCGGTCCTTGACAATTGTATTTTGATAACATAATTCAGTAGAGGACTTCTCTAGATTATATGAGGATTAAGATCACTGTACTCAAAACCTAAATTGTACACAAGAATTATGGCAAGGCTGAAATTTCTCATTCTTACAAAAACTTTTAAATTTTTTTCTTTAAACCTATCTCTTTTGATCAGTGTCTTTGATGGGGTGAACTTTAGCCTGGCTTAGTTATACAAACACAAGGTCTACATCCTGTCTTAAAAAACAAACAAAAGAAAAACTTAACCACTTTCATGTTATTAACTTTACCAATTTCAAAGCACATCATCTTTCAAAAATAGAAATAAACAGATTTAATTTAAACATCATGTGCATTTAGATGAGACTCACCTTTAAAGAATCAAAACAAGCCACCACACGGCCATTTTCCACATGGCAATCTCTTGGTGGATGGGCAAACTTGCAGTCTGCATCAGCTCGAGAACAGGTTCCTCTCTGAAATTCTCTACAGACTTCTAAAGTCAGCCACTTGGTATCACGAACCAGGGCAACATTGACAGCCGTCATATTGAAAGCAAAATAAAATCAAGTGCACCCTTTCTAAGACAGTATTACTGCTGTTGTTAAAATATTAAAAATGAATTCAAGCTAAATGTAAAGAGATCACAGATTGCTTTGGTGAAATATTTCTTCGTTAGCACTTAGGTTTTCATTGAAGTCAAATTAGGTCTAGTCAAACAAAAAGCCAATCATACAATAAAAATTGTATCAGAATAACTAAAAACCAAATTAGAAACCAACTTCTAAGAAGGCAACCATAAAGGTTAAAATATTGAGTGTTTTATTTTGTTCTTCTGCCAAAGTTACTTCAAATAACTGGTGGACTTTCAAAAGAATTATGTGCTCTCCAGTTGATGTTTTCAATTATTTTGGCAAAAAGCATATGCTGTTGGCTGCCCTTCAATTTGTGAAATGGTCTCAGTTCAGGGGGAGAAAAGTTTTTCTCCCTATTTCTTGGCTTTAAAGATTATGGTTGGTAAGGATGTTACAATTGTAAAAAAAAAAAAAATGCTGCAAAATCAGGATGAGGAAAAACTGAGAATCAAAGAAATTAAAAGAATGAGCACACCAGGTTTTGGGTGGGGGTGGTGGTGGTAAGGAGAGGTAAGGAGAGGAGTTTATAAAGAGAGTGGAATCAAAGCAGAAGAGCTTTCAGAAAAGACACCTCAGAAACCTGCAAGGAAAACATAAAATAAAATTAGCAAATATCATACAATGCTTCTGATTTAAACTCTAGATTTAGAAAAGAAGTAACTATATCCTATTTAAAACAGGAGGCATCTAAATACTGACAGTGCAATACACTTCAATTAGCCATTGTCAATAAAATGTGAATTTCCCAGTGTAGAATTGTGCACAGTAAAAGGAAGCAAATACTTAGATTCACTGTTGTAATACAAGACTAGGCAACAACCCAATTTTAAAAAGAATTCTTAATTTTGATCATTTGGGGCAAGAAATTCATTCTTGGGTCTACTGCACAGAAAATCCCAGAACCTGACATGACAGACTTTTTCACAGTTATGATGCACCTGCACGTCTCAAGTTTTTACAGGCTACCACAAACCTGTCTTTAAACTGGCCTTACTGCATTCTGATTGAAGGCTTGATTATCTGCTCTCAAAATCCAGAAAACAGGAATTGTTAAGAAAATTTAAGTTGCTCTACGAGGTAACTCTGTATGTGTATTTGAAATGTAATTGTTTATGATCACATAAAATGGTCATGACATAGCTAGCTGGAGACCCACAGAAAATGAGGCAGGATAGAGGCTAGAAATGTAACATGTGCTTCACATAAAGAAATCCTTTGAAAAGATGCTGGGTTTTTTTCTGTGTATGCTCTATTAGCTATTAGTCTCCATGAAGGGATATTGGAACAACTTAGAAAAAGGTTTCAGCATGTACAAATAAGTGAGACAGAAAGCACTGTTCATTCATACATTCAGTATTGTGCAGCTTTAAGGTTTGCAGTTTAACCCAGTGTCAACCAGCAACAAATTCTAGCAATTCAGCTGATAAGGCAGATGAAAGGTTAATTTACTGGCAGTATGCCATGAACACATACTGAAGTAACAGGGAATTTCTAAAACAAAAGTAAGCAATGAGTACAAGGCAAATCAACTAACTGTTAACTTTATCAAAAAAAGTAGAATTACAGTTCTTTAAAATTTTTCATTTACTTTTTTTAAACAATGTCTTCTATAACTTTGTAGAATCTGAATTTGCTATTTGTCTTTTCCACATTCAAGATGAAGTTCAATATCACCTAATTTTTCAGATGCCAATGGGAAATTAAGTATCTAGGAAATCCATGGAAGCTTATCCATTCAAAAGCAAAGGGTGAATTTCTTGAGTCATTTTTTATGGAAATCTTTCTAAAATGTATTATATGTAGCTTTTGCTTCTTAGAAAATATTGAACATAATTTGGCCTCTGGTTGAAGGCTTGGGGTCACAAATGTCCTGGGAAATATTATAGTTCTTCTTCGGTGGCAGATGAATATTTGTCACTTCTATTATTTTTTTACTTGAAAATGTATTTATTTATTTTAAATTTTATTTTTTCAATTACAGCTTCATTCAATATTATATTTTTGCATTAGTTTCTGGTGTACACTGTAGTGGTTAGACTTCTACTCTTACTTGCCACAATATCTGCCATAGTGGACTATCTAGCTCCCTTCTGTAAAACATAATAGCCAATCATGAATGTTGAATAAGAGTTACTCAGTGAATGAGGGGCCTCAGGGAGCAAAGTGCAGGGCTTTCATGCAGAAGATCTATGACTGCTCTTATTTGTGTAGGGGACCTTTCACAATATGTTCCATAAAGGACCATGTTCTAGAGGGCTAAGGTTGTCAGGCAAATGACCCCTAGAAAAAAAATATATGGAAGTAGCCAGATGAGGGAAATGCAAGTGAAAACCACAGTGTGATACTACTCTACACCCATTAGGATGGCTCTAATAAAAACAGAAATGGGGAAGAAATTTGAGTTGTTATACATTGTTGGTGGGAATGTAAAATAGCGTACCTGCTGTGGCAGGCTGAAAGTTCCTCAAAATGTTAAACAGTTACCATATGACCTAGCACTTCTATACCTAGGTACATACCAAAAGAATTGAAAGCAGGGTCTCAAAGAAATATTTGTACACTCATGTGCATAGCAGCACTATTCACAATAGTTAAAAGGTAGAAAAAACCCAAGTGTCTCTCAACAGATGAATGGATACACAAAATGTGATATATCCACAAAATGGAATATTATTCCACATTAAAAGGAATAAAGTGCTGATAGATGCTACAACATGAATGGACCTCGAAAACATTATGCTAAATGGAAGAAGCCAGTCACAATTGCCACATATTGTATGGTTCAATTTATATTAAATATCCAGAGTAGGCAATCCATAGAGTAAAAAGCAAATTAGTGATTGTGAGGGCCAAGGCAAGGGGATAAAGTAGAATAACTACTTAATGGGTATGTGGTCTCCTTTGGAGATAATGAAAATATTCTGGAATTAGATAGTGATGATGGTCCTATTCACTACCTTGTACACTTTAAGTGGGTGAATTGGATAGTATGTGTATTATATATTAGTGCTGTTATTATGTTTCTTAAAAGTCTGCAGACACATGAAAACAAACCAAAAAAGCCTCATGAATGATGAAATTGGCTATACCAATCTTTCTTAGAATCTTCTTGGACACAAATTCTAATTAGTGCTACTAAGTTGAATTTCAAGAGTACATTAAGTTCCATACTGTAACTAACTTAGTATATAATGGAAAGTACTGTAAAAGTATATATTCTGTGAGTTTATGAGTTTATATTTAAAGAAAATTTTGACAACTAAATTATATAGGCTGCCTGAATACATTTGAAAGAAAAATACCTCCCCCAAATTTATATATATATATACATACATACACACACACACACATAATTTGCTCGTAATATAAACAGTGAGGGTCTGGAGAAATATTTTTTCTACAAAGGTCCATGAAGTATAGTAACAGATACTAAATAATAAATTTTGAACTTTTACATGAATAATGCAAACAGAAAATGGACTCTGGCCATGTATTTTATGTAAGATAGGGGTAATTGAAGAAGGAATTTTCATGTGTGTTTTTTTAACTCAGCCTGTAACCTCTTCTGGGTCCCTAGCCAAATCCTCAAAACACTTCCTTCAGACTGGAACTATTTTTGGAGCTGGCATAGAAAAAGCTAGATGCAACAACTAAAAAGAGCTGTTGTGACGATGGAAAGAATTTCTCTCCTGCAGCTGTGCTTATCTGACTGTGTATAAAAGACAGGGACGGTGTCCATTTTCCCTATATTTTAAATAAGATCAACTTTTGCAGACAATACAGTTTTATCTCCACTGCCTTAGATTTCAGTAATAGGAATACAATTTTGCTTGTTTATGTTTTTTACTACTCTAATGTAGAGCATAAAGTTTCCATTGCTTAGCATATTTGTATTTGTATAGTATTTGCAATTCACAAGTGCTTTCATTCCATTCATCATTGGAGCTCTAAAATATACTCAAAAGCAAGAGTGATAACCCCAAAATAATAGTGAAGAAAATAAAGCTAGTAGAGGTTACTTATCTGAGGTTACAAAGCCTTAAATGATAGAACCACAAGTAGAGGCAAGATCCTCTGACTCCAAAATTCATGTTTAAATATCAGCAGCGAACTGTAAATAGAGATCATTTCTAATCTCTTATCTCTCTTTGGAATCTTAAACAAGAAAATCCAGTCATTTTTGGGTAGTACTCATGACTCTCAAAATTGCGTGCATGTCTGTTGTATCACCATTTTCATAATATCCCTGAGTTGTGCTGCCCCAACATCTATCCATCATCTACTATGTGCCAGGCACTGTTCTAGATGTTGAACACGATTGGTAAGGTCCCTGTTATCATGGAACTTCCTTTGCTCATTTAAATAGAGAAGAAACCCAAGGCACAGAAAAGCAAAATGATTATGAGAGTTAAAGAAGCTCTAGAAGCACACACTAGATACTCTAACTTCAACCTCAGCCTCTAAATCACCATGAATGGTAGGTACATCACGCACTATGACTTAAGAACACTCTTAAACACTCAAACACCTTTGTATAGAAATGAGTCACCAAAAGGAATATCTTGGAATTACAGATCCCTTTTGAAGAGTGTGGTACTGCTCCCATTTAACAGATTGGAAAACAAGTGGAGAAAGGTTTAGTAATTTTAACTTGCACAACTTCATGTTGCTGTTAAGTTATCAAACCATGGTTCAAACCCAGGCAGTGTGAGTCCAGAGCCCACGCTCTTAAGCATGTCACAAATACTGTGTCTTCTTCCATTATAGCCCTCAACTTTTCTCCATTATTAGATTGTAAATTCCCTGTCAGTAGAGAGCATGTCTTACTCAGGTTTGTTAGCACTATCTTCTCATTGGAAGTTAGAGTGCTATAGCATTCCCTAGGATTCTTATTTTGAAAAGTCGAAGATTAAATGGTAATTCAACATGAACCCTTCTGCTGTAGCATGCTAGCAGTTTTGTCAGATAAGTACCTTCAAGGCTGGCAGAGCTTTGGCCACCTCTATCAGTTTTCAATCTATTAGACCTGTAAAGATGAGTTTTTCTCAGAATTTGAGCTTTCAAATTGGAATGTTAATACCTGGGATTCTTGATCTGTAGAGCATGCAGTTTCCATAAAAAATCTCTACCCCTGCTCATTTGACAGCAACAAGATCTAATCCTGTATTTAGAGTAAAAAATTTGGATTCCCAAATGATTTCTGCCTATAACTTTGGGTAGTAGACTAATCTATGAAATAATTTGTTCAACAATCCATGTGATGAAACCGCAGTGGGCATGGGGGTGGAGGAGACATCACTTTGAGCCATAGGAAGAAACATTATCAAAGTATTCTTCCTTAAAAAGAAAAGTTAATTTTGATTTTTAATTAATGTTCATCTATAATAATTCTAAATAAGACAACATAAGGAAAATATTAAAGTTTTTACTTTAAAATTGCACACACTAGATTCATTATTTAGATTTTATAATTTTATAAGTATTCACAAGTTTTCTCATGAAAGTTGTCTTGGTAAAACAAAATAAATATTATCTACCGATCTACTGGAAACAGTAACATGTTCCAGAGTTGTTTGCCAGGCCACCACCAGCAGCTACTTTTGCCCACATTTTCTACATTTTCCTTGTCTCCTCCTTTCTTTTGCTTTCCTTCCACAAACCAGCACATAACACAAACATTGCCAATGCCTGGTCCAGAAGGTCACAAAGATACTATTTTGCACTTAAAGGAATATATGAAGAGGCATTTACTTAAATGTATTTATCAAACTACTGAATAAACAATGTTTTCTTTCTTTCCATTTTAAACTTTCCTTACATCTGTATTGCCTTGGAATTTCTTGTGGCCATTTATTTTGGCTCTATGAATATATGACACACCTGCCACATGCTGCTTGAATTGGCAGGCTAACAAATTAAAAGCTTTCAAGTTTTCATATTTGCTTCAGGTTCTATTTCCCTCACATGTTATCATTAGTGGTCTACTAATACTTGTTCTTTAAGGCACATGAGAGGTGCTTAGCATTGCAGATGGAAACCATGATTTCACAAGAATCCTATGGAAAACTGAGTTTTTTTATCTGGAAAAAAAAACCCGACTGTAAAAATAATGATATTTTGCTTATGTGCATGCTTTTTCATTAAGTTTTTTAAAGCTTAATTGCATTTTCCCACAATTTTACCAGAGTACTAAATTTAAGATACCTTTTACAAAAAGCAGATAAGGGAAGATAGAAAATGACGGCCGAATAAGCAGCAGTTTTGTGCACCTCCTCCTAGGGCCAGGCCAGAAAAGCAACTAAATGGGAGAACATCCACCCTGAATTAACTAGTTAGACACAGATGAGGAGACAATTTCCAATAAGGAAAGGCAGAGGATGCCTAGAAAATTCCACTTGCCAGCCATAACCCACATGGAGCCACCACTGTACCCAGCAGTGAATGGCAAAGTACCTCTTGGAAGACTCCCAGACATTTGCAGGGAGCACTAACCACCATAGTGAGCTCCTGCACCAGGCCTCCTCACCAGCCTACTGGGACCCAAGGTCCAAGGATCTGGCTCCAGGATCCCGCAGTGAGTACAAGCCAGGGGGAACACCATGACCCTCTCCTGCCTCAGACAGCCCTGCTGGGGTGACCCAGAGCAACCCACACTTGCTTCACTCTGGCCAGAGAGGCACGACCCAAAGCAACCCAGTGCATGCCTCATTCAGGGCCACAGGGGAGGTCTGACTGTGTGACCCAGAGCAACCCACACTCCCTCCACCTTGGCCCCTGGGACAGTCCTACCAGGGCCATCCAGAACAACCCAATGCACACCTCACTTCGGGCCACAGGACAGCACTGATGGTGCAACCTGGAGTAAGCCAGGTTGTCTAGCCAGGGGACACAAGACCGTGCTGCAAGTGTCCTGACAGAGAGAACTAAGGGTGCCACCCTGCCACAGGTTCCAGGGCTGCACAGCGAATTGCATGACAGAGGACTCTGGGTCTTCACAGGGAATCGCACATCAGAGGAACTGTGCACGTGCTCCTGCCACCCCAAGCATCTTAAGCAGACAACTGAGGGACCAGATCTGTGGGAGAAGGGGGCACAACTCAGAGCAGAGACAATAAAGGTGTGAGACTCAAGGCAGACCAAGCCTCTGTGCTAACGATTCCCTGACCATTGCTCTAATAGGGTCTTCAACCTATTGAACCCCAAGAAGGGTACCCAGGGCCAAAAAGAGACAGCAAAAATAGAGAGACAAAGAAAAAAAACCCAAAAGAGAAAAGGGGGACTTGCCAGAAAAAGAATCAAATGAAACGGAGGCATGCAATATGTCAGAAAAAGAATTCAGAGTAAGGGTCATACAGTTCATAAAAGGATGGATGAGAAAATCAACAAGAGGAATCAAGAGGAAATCACGAATGATACAGCTACAACGAAAAGTACAATGGAAGGTTTCAAAAATAGACTAGAAGAAGTGGAGGACTGAATTAGTGAGTTAGAAGATAGGGCAGGAAAACACACCCAATCTGAACAGCAATTGGAGAAAAAAATTAAAACTGGAGAAGAGCCTAAGGGAGCTTTGGGACAACATGAAATGAAGTAACATACATATAATAGGGGTGACAGAAGGAAAAGAAGAGGAGCAAGGATTAGAAAACCTATTTGAAGAAATCATGACAGAACACTTCTCTGATATGGGGAAGGAAAAAGTTACACAAGCACAAAGAGTGCCAAGCAAGATCAACCCAAAAAGACCCACACAAAGACACTTCATAATTATAAAGGTAAATGTTAACAACATAGAATATTAAAGGCTGCAAGAGAGAGACAGAGAGAAACCTACAAGGGATCTCCCATTATATTATCAAATAATTTCTCAACAGAAACACATCAGGCAAGTACGGAATGGAATGAAGTATACAAAATGATGCAAAGCAAGGGACTGAATCCAAGAATACTCTATCCAGCAAGAATGTCATTTAAAATTAAAGGGGAAATCAGGAGCTTCACAGACAAAAACAGGTGAAGGGAGTTTATCACTACCAAGCCAGCAATGCAAGAAATGCTAAAGGGACAATTGTAAAAGAAGAAATAGAAAGGGAGGAAGGAACACAGGCATAAAGAATAAAAATGGCTACAAACAAGTACCTATCAATAATAACATTAAACAAGATGGACTAAATACTCCAATCAAAAGACATAGAGTGGCTGAATGGATAAGAAAACATGACCCATATAGATGCTATCTAGAGTAGACCCACCTCAGAATAAGAGACTCACACAGACTGAAAGTGAAGGGATGGAAAAATATATTTCAGGCAAATAGAAATGAAAAAAAGCTTGGGTAGTAATACTTATATCTGACAAAATAGACCTCAAAGTGGAGGCCATATCAAGAGACAAGGAAGGCCACTTCATACTTCTTAAGGGATCAATACAATAAGAGGATATAACTCTGGTAAACATATATGCATCCAATGCAGAAGCACCCAAATACATAAAAAAAAACAACTTCTGGAACATATCAAGGGAGAGAACAACAGCAACACAATCATGGTAGAGGATTTTAATACCCCACTGAGATCACTGAATAAATCCTCTAGACCAGTGGTTCCCAAACTTATTTGGCCTACCGCCCCCTTTCCAGAAAAAAATATTACTCAGCCCCTGGAAATTAATTTTTAAAAAATTTTAATAGCAGTTACTCATCGCCCCCAAATGCACCTGTGGCCATCACTGCCCCCCTGGATCACTGCAGCGCCCACCGGGGGGCGGTAGCACCCACTTTGGGAATCACTGCTCTAGACAAAAAATCAGCAAAGAAACAGCAATCCTAAACAAACAATTAGATCAGTTGGACCTAATTGATATCTTCAAAACATTTCACCCCAAAGCTACAGAATATACATTCTTCTCAAGTGCACATTGGACATTTTCAAAAATAGACCACATATTGGGTCACAGGCAAAATCTCTTCAAATTCAAGAAGACTGAAATCATGTCAAGCATCTTCTCAGATCTCAATGGCATAATATTAGAAATCAACTACAATAAAAATAATCAAAAAATTCAAACACTCTGAGTCTAAATAGCATGTTATTAAACAATGATTGATTTACCAAAGCAATCAAAGAAGAAATAAAAGACTTCCTGAAAACAAATGACAATGAAAACACAACAATCCAAAATCTTTGGGACATAGTGAAAGCAGTCCAGAGAGAGAAGTTCATAGGATTACAGGCCAGCTGAAAGAAAGAAAGAAAGAAAGAAAGAAAGAAAGAAAGAAAGAAAGAAAGGAAGGAAGGAAGGAAGGAAGGAAGGAAGGAAGGAAGGAAGGAAGGAAGGAAGGAAGAAAGAAAGAAAGAAAGAAAGAAAGAAAGAAAGAAAGAAAGAAAGAAAGAAAGAAAGAAGAAAGAAAGGAAGGAAGGAAGGAAGGAAGGAAGGAAGGAAGGAAGGAAGGAAGGAAGGAAGGAAAGAAGGAAGAAAGGAAGGAAGAAAGAAAGAAAGAAAGGAAGAAAGAAAGAAAGAAAGAAAGAAAGAAAGAAAGAAAGAAAGAAAGAAAGAAAGAAAGACTGGTAATTATCTAACTCTACAACTTAAAGAATTAGAAAGAGAGCAACAAGAAAAGCTCAGAGTGAGCAGAAGGAAAGAAATAATAAAGATAACAGCGGGAAAAATGACATAGAGACAAAAAAAAACAATACAAAAGGTCAATAAAACCAAAAGATGGTTCTTTGAAAGGATAAACCAGATTGCTGAACCTCTAGTTAGGCTCACCAAGAAGCAAAGAGAGAGGACCCAAGTAAACAAATCAGAAGTGAAAGATGCAAAATAACAACAGATCCCACATAAATACAAAGGATTGTTAAAAAATACTATGAACAACTCTAGTCCAACACACTGGTCAACCTAGAAAAAATTGACATATTCCTAGAAAAATAGGACTTTCCAAAACTCAATCAGGAAGAATAAAAAAATCTGAATAGACCAGTAACTATGGAGGAAATTGAAGCAGTCATCAAAAAACTTCGAGCAAACAAAAGCCCTGGTCAGAACAGGTTTACAGGGGAGTTCTACCAAACATTCAAAGAAAAACTAAAACCTATCCTCCTAAGTATATTCCAAAAACTTCAAGAGGAAGGAATACTTCCAAGCTCTTTCTATGAAGAAGTATTATTTATCCTAGTCCCAAAACCAGATAAAGACACTACAAAGAAAGAGAATTATAGGCCAATATCTCTGGTGAGCATGGTTGCTAAAGTCCTCAACAAAATTCTAGCAAATGGGATCCAGCATAACCTGAGAAATATCATACACCATGACAAAGTGGGATTTATTCCAGGGATGAAAGGATAGTACAATATCCGAAATCAATAAACGTGATACATCACATAAACAAATTGAGAGATAAAATCACATAATCATATCAATTGATGCAGAGAAAGCATTTGACATAATCCAACAACCTTTTCTGATAAAAACTCTCAGCAAAGTGGGAATAGAGTGTTTATACCTCAACATAATAAAAGCCTTATATGACAAACCTACAGACAATATCATACTCAATGGGAAAAAACTAAAACCATTTCCCCTAAGAACAGGAACAAGACAGGGATGCCCACTTTCACCACTCCTGTTCGACAGTACTGGAAGTGCTAGCCATAATGATCAGACAAGAAGAAATAAAAGGCATCCAAATTGGAAAAGAAGAAGTAAAACTGTCATTATTTGCAGATGACATGATATTGTACATAGAAAACCCTAAAGAATCCATGAATAATTACTAGACTTAATAAATGAATTTGGCAACCTAGCAGGATACAAAATTAATACCTAGAAATCTATGGCTTTTTTATACACCAATAGTGAACGCACAGAAAGAGAAACTTAAAAAAAATCCCATTTACTATTGCAACAACAAAAAAATTAAGATATATAGGAATAAACTTAACTAAGGAGGTAAAAGATCTGTACTCACAAAACTACAGGATATTGAAAAAAGAGATAGAGGAAGACAAACAAATGGAAAAATATACCGTGTCCATAAATTGGTAGAATAAACATCATTAAAATGTCCATACTATGCAAAGCAATCTATAGATTTAATGCAATTCCCATTAAAATACCAATGGCATATTTCAGAGACCTAGAACAAACTCTCCAAAAATTCATATGGAATTAAAAAAGACCCAGAATAGCCACAGCAATCCTGAGAAAGAAGAACAAAGTTGGAGGGATCACAATACCAGGTATTAAGCTATATTACAAAGCCACTGTTCTCAAAACTGTATGGTACTGGCACAATAACAGACATGTAGACCAATGGAACAGAACAGAGAACCCAGAAATCAACCCAAGCCATTATGCTCAATTAATATTTGACAAAGGAGGCAAGAGAATAGAATGAAGTGAAGACAGTTTCTTTAATAAACGGTGTTGGGAAAATTGGACAGCACATGAAAAAAAAAATGAAACTAGACCACCCACTTACACCATACACAAAAATAAACTCAAATGGATAAAGGACTTAAACATAAGACGGGAAACCATGAAAATCTTAGAAGAATCCATAGGCATCAAAATATCAGACATATATCATAGCAATATCTTTACCTATACAGCTTCTAGACCTAGGGCAATGGAAACTAAGGAGAAAATAAACAAATGGGACTACATAAAAATAAAAATCTTTTGCACAACAAAAGAAACCATCAACAGAACAAAAGAAAGCCCACTGCATGGAAGAACATATTTGCCAATGAAAACATGCTCAAGGTCACTAATCATCTGAGAGATGCAAATCCAAATGACAATGAGATACATCTCACACCTGTCAGAATAGCTATCATCAATAAATCAACAAACGACAAGTGCTGGCAAGGATGTGGAGAAAAGGAACCCTCATGCACTGCTGGTGGGAATGCAGACTAGTGCAGCCACTGTGGAAAACAGTATGGAGTTTCCTCAAAAATCTAAAAATGGAACTCCCATTTGACCCAGTAATTCCACTTCTAGGAATATATCCCAAGAAATCAGAAACACCAATCAGAAAGGACATATGCACCCCTATGTTCATAGCAGCACAATTTACAATAGCTAAGATTTGGAAACAGCCTAAATGCTCATCAGCAGCATAGTATTCCATTGTGTAGATGTACCACCGTTTTTAATCCACTCATCTGCTCATGGGCACTTAGGCTGTTTAAAGGAAAGAATTCTTACCATTTGCAACAGCATGGATGGAACTGGAGAACATTATGCTAAACGAAATAAGCCAGTTGGAAAAGATAAAGATCACATGATCTCACTCATTTGTGGAATATAACGAACAACATAAACTGATGAACAAAAATAGATCCAGAGACATAGAAGCATCAAACAGACTGTCATACTTCGGAGGGAAGGCAGGAGATATGGCGGGGGTTAGAGATCAACCGAAGGACTTGTGTGCATGCATATAAGCATAACCAATGGACTCAGACACTAGGGGGGTGAGGGCATGTGCTGGGGGGTGGGAGTGGCCAGAGAGAGGTCAATGGGGGAAAAAGGTAACATATGTAATACTATATGTAATACTTTAAACAATAAAGAATTTTAAAAAAGAACTGATATCTTCTAAAAAACACACATCAAAAAGCAGATAAGTTATTTCATAAACCAATTAAAAAACACAGTTCATACATATGGTAATAGAAAGGAAAAAAATAGGTGCTGCAGTGTCTCTTTCAAACAAAGCTTTAGCAATGTATGTGACTGGTTTTTGTCAAGCAAGTTCATCTTTTTTTAAAGGTTTATCTCTTTTTATTATTTTTATAATATATTTTTATTGATTTTTTAGAAGAGGGGATAGGAAGAGAGAGATAGAAACTTCCATGATAAGAGAGAATCATTGATCTGCTGCCTCCTGCATGCCCCCCATGGAAAATTGAACCAACAACCCAGGTATATGCCCTGATGGAGAATTGAATCATGACCTCCTGGTTCATAGGTCAACACTCAAGTACTGAATCACACCAGCTGGCCAAAGTTTACCTTTTTTTTTTTTTTAAACATTCATTAACTTTATTTTTTGTTTGTTTGTTTTTGTTTTTTTTATTGCTTAAAGCATTACAAAGGGTATTACATATATGTCCTTTCCCCCCCCCCCCGCCCTTGATAATACCCCGGCTTCCCCTACTCCCCAGTGTCTTATGACCATTGGTTATGCTCATATGCATGCATACAAGCCCTTCAGTTGAACTCTTAACCCCCTCCCTCCTGCCCCCCAACCCTCCCCGGCCTTCCCGCTGCAGTTTGACAATCTGTGTGAGGCAGCTCTGCCTCTGTATCTACTATTGTTCAAAAGCTTTTTTTAAATAGTATACAAAATTATGAGAATTTGTTACCTAATGCCATTTAAATACTTTAAAATAATTCAATTTAATATAAGAACAATTTAAAATCTGGATTTTAAACACAGTTGTCATTAAACAATTCCGGTTAATTGCTTGCTTATGTGGATGGGACAGATGTCCTAGTGCCATTAAAAGATTTTTGTTCACCCAAAACTGTATTTAAACTTGAAGAAAATGGAAACTTAAGATATTTAGCAATTCATGTCTTTTAATGTTCAGGTATTTTAGATGAGTAAAATACAAAGTGAATCACAAGACTGATTGCATTTAATGTATACTGGGTGATTTTGCTGTATTAATTCCACAGATATTTATTGGGCATTTAGTATGACCTAGGTATTTATCTAGGTGCTGGGGATACAAAAGTGAACAAGATAAAATCCCTGTCCTGAGAATCATACAATCAATTAGTTGGCCATGGATGAGAATTTGGGAGTGTGAAAATAAACAATAACATATGCATCATTCATTTTATCCATTTAGCAAATATTTATTATCATTCCCTAAAATCATGCAAATTAGGCCTTTGAAAAATTCACGTGGGAAAATATCAAACAACAAACATTATTGTACACCAACTATATGCACAGACTTGTGTCCCCTGCTTTTGGAGAATCAGAAGAACCCTAAGACACTGCCTTTGCACTCAAGAAGCCTCTACTGAATTGGGGAACAACATAATATAAAATTAAATTAAACAATCTAGACAAATAAGAGAAAAATTCAGTAACAATAACAACAAAACCAATAAGAGTTCTGAGATGAGAATGTCACTCAGGCCTGGAGTGGTCAAGAGAGTTTTCTTTTCTTTTTTTTTATTCATTTTTAAAAATTTCTTTATTGATTAAGGTATTACATATGTGTCCTTATCCCTCCATTACCCTCCTATCCCCCCCTGTTGTCTGTGTCCATTGGTTAGGCTTATATGCATGCATACATGTCCTTTGGTTTTCAAACAGGATAAAGTGGAGCTGGGCCTTAAAGAATGAGAAGCAGAGAGCATTCCTGGAAAGAAGAACAATGAGGATGAAGTGAAAAGAAAAGATTAGGGTCCTGGAATTTGTAGGATGGTGAGCAGATGTGGGCTGACTGGGATGGCAGGTTCATACTGGGGAAGAGAAATAATGTGTGGGTAGTTTCTGAAGGACCTTGAAAGTGACTCAAAGAGTGTATCTGTGTTATGAAACAGGAGCCTCTCTCAAAGATTTTAAGCAGAGTAGAAACTTAGTAGCCACAAATGTAGCATGGTAACAATGATCTGCCCTTGGAAAATTGTTTTTATTTAAGTAGTCTACAACACACAATCAGAGCAAAGTTTATGTATCCAACATATTCTGGAAGAACAAAAGATGAAAGGAACTGGATGAAGGTCAGAGTGTTTCTCTCCAGTTCACAGACTGTTAAGCCAGGACAGGCAGTGATTCATGTCAGGCCAGAATGAAAAGTAGGTAGAGAAACAAACTGAAAAGTGCAGCATTCTGTTTGCATTTTTAAAAGCATTTTATGTCATCTTTATTAATGTACACAGGATTATAGAATAACTTAATTGGTTAATTGAGCAGGCAATTGTACACTTGTGGAAGTTGAGGCCAAGGAGCTTAAGTGACTGGGTCAAATTTATTAGTTATTAGGAAGTATTGGTATTACCTACTTATCAAAGACCCCACTCGTTAAGGACATGTAACTTTATTCTTATTTCCTAAATTGACTCAAACACTTTTCAATCTTAATCTATATAATGAAAATTCCTTTTAAAAATGTAGTTGAAATTTCAACAAGGATTTTCTTTGTTAGATTTTGTTATAGAACAAGCTTATGCTGGGAGTTAAATTAAGATAGTAACTTTTAAATTAAAATGGCATCCTGTAAGTTCCTGTTACAGGACTTTAGCACTCCAGTGATTTGGAAGTATTCATGGTCCTCCAAAAGTACATATTTAATTTAACTCAATTGAATTTTAGGGGCTGATTTTTTCACTGATAAGATTTAGTTGAGCATTCACTGTTCACCAACACAAACACACACACATACACACACACACAGCAAAACAATAATAAAAAACTATCACTAAGTGTTTATTCTCAGAATACTAATAAACAGTTCAAGTAAGTCTGTAGTCAAAGTTGTCAATCATATAAGGATATTATTTGTTAAAGATAAACAAAAGTAACATCTAATGGATTTAATGGAGTAAAGCAGTTATTTTCAACCTTTTTCATACATAAACTACTAAAATTCTGTGGCACAGCAAAAGAAATATTTTTACCAATCTGACAAAAAGTAGGAATAATTTTCATTCATTCATACAAGACTGTCATTGCTTTGTTGGCTGTTATCATTTTGTTATTTGATAATCTTAAAGAAAAGAGGTCAGTGCCCCTGACTAAATAGTCAGGTATTGCATGTTTTAAAAATTCTGTGGCACACCTGTTGAATATCGCTGGTATATAGGATTCATCACTGTATCAAGTAGGCATTCAATGAAGGCTTCCTTACATGAATTCAACACTGGTGTTATAGCCAATAAATTCAGATTCTCAGTCTCAATTCAAAGTCCCTATTATTATTAGGAGCGCTTATAAAAATAGTGAACAGGTAGACAAAAATATTTGTGGCTGAAATGTTGAGGACCAAATATGCACTAATTTCAAAGACCAAGTAGCTTAATACATCAATGCCAATACTTCTAGTGGACTCAAAGGGATTTTTCTGGGAAAGTAATTTTTCTGGCTAAGTGTACACAAGAGTTCTACCTTTTGTGTCTGAAGTTACTGCTGCTGGAAGGCATTATTTCACATTTATATCATACAGGTGACTGAAATATATTAGAGGCCCAATGCACAAAATTCGTGCAAGGGGCTCGGTCCTCGCAGCCCCACCTTTGTCAGGAAGGACGTTCGACTGTCCAGTTAATTAGCATATTATGTTTTTATTATTATAGATATATGCCAATAGTCTATAGTTAATTGAAAAGATGGCTACTTTATTAAAGAGTTAAAAGTAAATTATTGGGAGCACAGACAGTATAAAAATCTTAAATTCTACATCTCCCAATATTCATAAAGGCCTCAGAGTATCCTTCCTTAAAGAACTCGAAAATTCCATTTTTTCTCTTGATTTTTCAGAGTGGTTTATGCTGGATTGGAAATTATGGGCCTTTCTTTATAGAGAAATTTAGAGGAAATGTAAAATGAGCTGGCCTTTAAAAATAATTTCATCAAATTTTGGACAAGTGAAGTCATTATAAAGTCATCTTCATGGCCCCAAAATAATAGTTCTACTCTATCTCTCAAGGTCAATCTCAGCAACTATCACAGGAAAGATTAAGAAACCCTCAAAGCAGTAGAGACCTAGAAAGAAGATTGGTTCAATTATACCATGAGAATAGAAAGAAAAACCTTAACCCTGAAAAGTAATAGTCATCTTCAATAAAAACAACTTTATGAAATCAATCAATTTCAACCCTAGTTTGACTTAAAAAATAGAGAAATATTTTTATGTAGTCCAATTTGTTTATTTTCTTCTTAGTTTCTTTTGCTCTGAGAGATGTCTCTGCAAACATATTGCTACAAGAGATATCTGAGATTTTCTTGCCTATGGTTTCTTCTAAGATTTCTATTGTTTTACGACTTACATTTAAGTCTTTTATCCATTTTGAGTTTATTCTTGTGTATGGTATATGTTGGTGATCTAGTTTCATTTTTTTTGTATGTACCTGTCCAGTTTTACCAACACCATCTATTGAAGAGACTGTCTTGACTCCATTGTATGCTCTTGCCTCCTTTGTCAAATATTAATTGAGCATAATGGCTTGGGTTGATTTCTGGGTTCTCTGTTCTGATCCATTGATCTATATGCCTGTTTTTTTGCCAGTACCACACTGTTTTGATTACAGTGGCTTTGTAGTATAACTTGATACCTGATATTGTGATCCCTCCAACTTTGTTCTTCTTTCTCATGATTGCTGCAGCTATTCGGTGTCTTTTGGTTCCATATGAAATTTTGGAGTATTTGTTCTAGGTCTGTGAAATATGGTATTGGTATTTTAATAGGGATTGCATTGAATCTACAAATTGTTTTGGATAGTATGGATATTTTAATGATGATTCTACCAATCCATGAACACGGTATATTCTTCCACTTGTTATATCTTCTTCTGTCTCTTTTTTCAACTTCCTATAGTTTTCTGAGTATAGATCTTTTACTTCCTTGGCTTTGTTTATTCCTAAGTATCTTAAATTTTCATTGCAATGATAAATGGGATTGTTTTTTTAGTTTCTATTTCTGAGAATTCATTATTGGTGTATAAAAATGCCATTGATTTCTGGGTGTTAATTTTGTATCCTGCTACATTGCCAAATTCATTTATGAAATCTAGTAGTTTTTTACAAAGTCCTTAGGGTTTTCTGTGTATAATGTCATGTCATATTCATAACAAAGGAAACCATCAACAAAATGAAAAAAGCTTCTGCACAACAAAAGAAACCATCAACAAAATGAACAGAAAGCCCACTGCATGGAAGAACATATTTGCCAATGATACATTCCATAAGGGGTTAATTTCCAAAATATATAAGGAACTCATACAACTTAACAAAAGGAAGACAAACAATCCAGTCACTAATGATCTGAGAGATGCAAATCAAAACGACAATGTGGTACCATCTCACATCTGTCAGAATGGCTATTATCAGCAAACCAACAAATGACAAGTGCTGGTGAGGATGTGGAGAAAAAGGAACCCCTTTGCACTGCTGGTGGGAATGCAGACTGGTGCAGCCACTGTGGAGATCAGCATGGAGTTTCCTCAAAAAACTAAAAATGGAACTCCCATTTGACCCAGTGATCCCACTTCTAGGAATATATCGCAAGAAACACCAATCAGAAAGGATATATGCACACCTATGTTCATAGCAGAACAATTTATCATAGCTAAGATTTGGAAACAGCTCAAGTTCCCATCAGCAGATGAGTGGATTAAAAAGCTGTGGTATATCTACACAATGGAATACTATGCTGCAGTAAAAAAAGAAGGAATTCTTACCATTTGCAACAGCATGGATGGAGCTGGACAGCATTATGCTAAGCAAAATAAGTCAGTCAGAGAAAGATAAATATCACATTATCTCACTCATTTGTGTAATGTAATGAACAACATAAACTGATGAACAAAAACAGATCCAGAGACCG
>NW_005871050.1:7035843-7043585 GCF_000147115.1 Myotis lucifugus | reverse complement strand
CACACAAGGGACACATATTAAAACCTCCCAGGAAAGCGTAATGGGACTCTTGTCCTACGGTCCTCAATCCCATGAGGTTGAGAACGTTGCACGGTACATGACGCTGCCCCAGCGACCCTTCCAAAGAAACACAATTTCTGGAGGATGAGCCCAGAAATCAGGATTTTAAAAAGATTACCAGGTGATTCTAATGTGCAGCCAAGGTTGAGAATCACTGTCCTAACTGGACATACAGAAGGCCAAGAGACATATGAAAAAATGCTCAAAGTCACTGATCATCGTAGAGGTGCAAATTAAAATGACAATGAGGTATCACCTCACATCTGTCAGAATGACTCTCATCAACAAATCAACAAACAAGTGTTGGTGAGGATGTGGAGAAAAGGGAACCCTAGTACACTGCTGGTGGGAATGCAGATTGATGAAGCCACTATGGAAAACAGTATGGAGTTTCCTCAAAAAATTAAAAATGGAACTCCAATTTGACCCAGTGATTCCACTTCTAGGAATATATCATAAGGAACCAGAAACACCCATCAAAGAGCATATATGCACTCCTATGTTCATAGCAGCACAATTTACAATAGCTAAGATTTAGAAACAGCCCAAGTGCCCAACAGCATATGAGTGTATAAAATCTGCAATATATTTATACAATGGAATACTGCACAGCTATAAAAAAGGAAGAACTCTCACCTTTTGCAACAGCATGGATGGACCTGGAGAGTATTATGCTAAGCGAAATAAGCCAATACAAGAAAGGTAAGTATTACATGATATCACTCATATGTGGAATCTAATGAACAAAATAAACTGATGAATAAAATAGGTCCAGTGACATAGAAGCATGGAAAAGACTGATGAATTTCAGAGGGAGGGCGGGGGTGTGATGTGGGAGGGGAGTGATTAACTGGGGAACTTACATGCATACATGCATAACTCATGGATATAGACAATACAGTGATGAAGGCCTGAGAGGGGTAGGTATGGGGTGGATGGGGTCAATGGGGAATAAAGCACACAAAGGGGACATCTGTAATACTTGCAACAATAAAAATAAGTTTTAAAAAATAGGGAAATGACTTATATGCAAACCTTTGTGTGGTGTGTAATTTAAATCCAGATTTCAGATTTTAAAAAGGAGAGTGTGGAAAATAAAGTCCGAATCAAATATAAAAATAGTCTAAATAACTCTAAATGAGCTCACAACAGAGTTATCAAAGCCAGGGTTGAACAAGTATCCTTTTGATTGCTTTGACCTTGAATGGAGGCCCACAAAGGTTAATCTACTTGGCTAAAATGCCTGACATGTTAGTGTATATATGAACAGCTCGTGATCAAATTTCATCATATTTGATATCTTGGCAATCTGTGTTCAGAATGTGTAGGCAGAGTCCCAAAAGTTTAACCCAATTGCCCTGATTCATTTCTTTTCTTTTTTTCATTGTCAACTCATATATATTGGAGCTTATTTCCTGGCTGTGGTGGCATTTCATAATACTGAAAACCAAAAGGGCACTCTGGGTAGCTTTGAATCCTTGGGGAAAGGCAGCACCTTGCCTCTGAAATTATAAGGATTTATTGATCCCTGTTGGTCTGTGTCTTCCATTAATTTCATTGCAACTGCCTTGACACCCTCTTTCAGTTTCAGAAAACACCTTTTTTTGGCATACATGGTTTTGTCCCAACTTCTTCTCGAATGTAGGTTATCCAAACTTTGAACTCTACTCGATCCACTCTAATTTCTGAAAACCTTTGAGAATCAGACTCAGCTTACTGGCTTATAACAATCTGACCCTCCTGGCCAAAGCATATTGCTAACCAAAGCATATAATCGAGCATATTTATCCCATTGACCAAATCTTAACAAAGGTTTTGACCTCTTATTTCTTGTTTCTACTTATGTGAGACCATTTCATCTACTATCCTCTGGTCGGAATAAACATATATACAAAATATTCTATAAACGAAAGGCCTAAGACCATAAAATTCCTAGAACAAAACATAGTTAATAACTATTTGATATCAATGTAGTAATATCTATTTGGATATATTCTCTCAAGGAAAACAAAGAAAGCAAAATTAAATAAATGGTCTTCATCAAACTAAAAAGTTTTTGTACACTGAAGAAAACCATCAGCAAATAAAAAGACCACCTATGAAATGGGAGAATATATTCGCAAATGGTATATCTGATAAGGGGTTGATATAAAAAAATACAAGGGACTCATACAACTCAATAACAAAAAAAATAAACAATCCCATAAAAAATGGGCAGAGGACATAAAAACAAAACATTTCTCCAGAGAAGATATACAGATGGCCAACAGACATATGAAAAGATGCTCAATATCACCAGTCATCAGGGAAATGCAAATCAAAACCACAATGAGATACCACTTCACACCAGTCTGAATGGCTATTATCAAAAGCCAACAAATAACATGTGTTGGTGAGGATGTGAAGAAAAGGGGACTCTTGTGCACTGTTGGTGAGAATGCAAATTGGTGCAGTCACTATGGAAAACAGTATGGAGCTTCCTTAAAAAAACTAAAAATAGATCTACCACAGAACCCAGCAATTCCATTTCTAGGTAGTTATCCAAAGAAAACAAAAACACGAATTTGAAAGATATATGCACCACTATGTTCACTGAATCATTATTTACAATACCTAAGATATGGAAGCAACCTAGATGTCCATTGATAGATGAATAAAGAAGAAAAGACGTGATATATAGAGTCCATTATATATGATATACTTTATATATAATGGAATATTACACATAAATTTAAAAAAGAATGAAATCTTGCCATTTGTGACAATATGAATAGACTTAGAGTATTGCGCTATGTCAGACGGAGAAATATAAATACCATGACTTCACTTATATATGAAATCTAAACAAACAAACAAAACAAAACAAAAACAGACTCATAGAAACAAAGACCAAGGGTATGTTTACCACAGAGGAGGGAATAGGGGGATGAGTAAAAAAGGTGAAGAGGAATACAGTCAATAATATTGTGGTTAGTTTGCATGGTGACAGATGATTACTAGAATTATTGGCATGATCACATTGTAAGGGATAAAATGTTAAACCACCATATTGTACACCTTAGATGGATATAAATAATATAATATTGTATACCAAGTACACTTAAACTAAAAAGTTCTCTATATAAATTTATAATCAATTGAGATACTGGGGATTTTACTGAGTAAAAATTCCAAAAGTGAGTTTAGCGATAACAGAATAACCACTAAAATACAATGAGGATAAATTAGCTTTACTGAGCGCAATTTATGATGTGCTCTAAAGTGGTATCTTGGTTATGAAACAATTGGTATTCCTAGATGTTAATAACAGTTAACATTTATGGTGCTCTTATTTTGTGCCAGACATTGTGTTGTGTTTTTATATTGATTATCTCACTCAATCATTCCAATACCATATGAAGTATATAATAATAAAGAGCAATGCTGAAGTCTCATGTTTTAAAAAATCTGCTGTAAATCTCAACTCTAGATTTGTCACCAAATATTGAGTTTTTTAATATTTAAAGTTCTCAGATGTCATATTAATAGAGTCATGAACACTAATTTTAAAATCTCAAGTTTCTCATCTGGTCAGTGTTGCTCAGTGGTTGAGCATCGACCCATGAACCAAGAGGTCCCTGGTTCGATTCCTGGTCAGGGCAAAGGCGATCCCCAGTATGGGGCATGCAAGAGGCGCTGACCGATGTTTCTCTCTCACATCGAGTTTCCCTCTCTCTATTCCTCTCCTTTCCTCTCTCTAAAATGATTTTTTTTTTAAAAAAAAAAATCTCTAGTTTCTCAATTTTCTTTCCAGTTTCTTGTAATTGCAATGTGGAAGTTCATTACTGCCTATCCATGAAAGCCAGAGGGTTCTGAACTGCTTATAATTTTTTGAATATATCATCTCATGCACGTCTGGCAAATAAGTTAGAAAATGCTTGACACATTGGGTTTAAAATCTGCTATTCAAGCGAACATGTGGTCCAGAAATCTGGCATCCAGCTGGCAGAAGGGAAGTATAAAAGCCTTTGGGAATACTAAATCCCTCCCCCAATAATAAAAAAAAATATTTATGAAAGTAAATAGTTATCCAAATCCAAGTGAAAACTTTGAACCAAGATTTATAAATTATAAAAAAAAACACCTGTGAAGGTAGGCAGTGCTTTCAAAAACTCATCTCTCTGTTGCTAGTTTGTAAGCTTGCTATATCAAAATCTGGAATATGCAAATCATAAAGAGAAGGAAAAATAAAATAAAAATTTCTCCATGTGAAGGTTTCAGTACAAGATCTGAGTAACAGCCTGAAAAGAAAGCAGGAATTTGAAAGTAAAATTCAAGGAAATTGCTGAAGTCTAATTAGCAAGGAAGTCTGTACACTAAGGTAAGCTCCAACATATATGGAAAATAAGAAGATACCTATAGATCAAGAATCATTCAAAAAACAACTCAGCTTAAATGGCCAAGCAAAAAAGAAAGAGGAGGAGAAGAATTAATGGCTTCAATATTGTGTTAAAGAGAGCACTTACATTTATACAGAGGTGAATGGACTGTCTATTAAAGCTGATGAAAGGCTATATGGTAGTCACCATGCTGTGTTCATCAGATTAAAATCATATAAGTATACCTTAGGAGGATATAGGTAACATTCCATTACCTATATCACCACGTACTGATTTAAATGATTAAACTTGACTGCTGTACAATTTGAAGGAGACCAAAATGCCTTGATTCTATTGTAAGTAACAGTATAACCCCACAAAAGATCATAAAGATTCTCAGCATAATAGAAACTTCTTCAACCACAAAGACATAAAACTGAGCTTAAATTCCCAACGTCTGAATATGAATGATATTATTAATCACATGTACTACTAAACAGTGGTTCAACTAAAAACATTCAAGCCACAAGTAACAAAACAACTTTCATATTAGTAATCATTGAAACAACACAATTGGGTTATCAAATTTATAAAAATCAAATACGATGCTTCAAAGTGTAAGGATTTTGAGAATTCTAAGTTGCAAGTAATCATGAAAGATCAAATTTAGTTCATTACCATCAGGCAAATAAATGAAGGACTCTAAACCATTCAAGGTAAATGGCTCATATTCAATTACTGAATGCATATCGATAGTAGTTCTTTATAATTTACTAGAGGCCCGGTGCATGAATTCATGCACTGGTGGGGTCTAGCCGGGCCGCCCCAATAGGGGCGGGGCCAGCTGGGGGGAAGGGCTGTAGGCGGTTGGCCAGCTGGCCCTGCCCCCTGGTTGAACTCCTGGTGGATGGGGCAATTTGCATATTAGCCTTTTATTATATAGGATTTCTCATAAATATATTTCCTGAACAAACAATTATTGAAGACTACCTTAAGGCCACATAACTAGATGTTAAGATGTATAAACATTAATAAGCCACAATCCCTCATGGTTACATTTTATTTTTTAAATTTCAAAGAAATGTATAAAAGATAATCTTAGTGGATATATGACATGAATTTAGGAATCCATATGTTATATACACTTCATTTTTTTTTTATTGCTTAAAGCATTACAAAGGGTATTACATATATGTCCTTTTTTTCCCCCCCGCCCTTGACAATACCCCGGCTTCCCCTACCCCCCAGTGTCTTATGTCCATTGGTTATGCTCATATGCATGCATACAAACCCTTCAGTTGATCTCTTAACCCCCTCCCTCCTGCCCCCCAACCCTCCCCGGCCTTCCCGCTGCAGTTTGACAATCTGTGTGAGGCAGCTCTGCCTCTGTATCTACTATTGTTCAAAAGTTTATAATGGTCTCTATTATCCATGAATGAGTGAGATCATGTGGTATTTTTCCTTCATTGACTGGCTTATTTCACTTAGCATAATGCTCTCCAGCTCCATCCATGCCGTTGCAAATGGTAAGAGTTCCTTCTTTCTTACAGCAGCATAGTATTCCATCGTGTAGATGTACCACAGTTTTCTAATCCATTCATCTACTGATGGGCATTTAGGCTGTTTCCAGATCTTAGCTATGGTGAATTGTGCTGCTATGAACATATAGGTGCATATATCCTTTCTGATTGGTGTTTCTGGTTTCTTGGGATAAATTCCTAGAAGTGGGATCACAGGGTGAAATGGGAGTTCCATTTCCAGTTTTTTGAGGAAACTCCATACTGTCTTCCATAGTGGCTGCACCAGTCTGCATTCCCACCAGCAGTGCAGAAGTGTTCCTTTTTCTCCACATCCTCTCCAGCACTTGTTGTTTGTCGATTTGTTGATGATAGCCAGTCTGACAGGTGTGAGATGGTACCTCATTGTTGTTTTGATTTGCATTTCTCGGATGATTAGCGACTTTGAGCATGTTTTCATATGTCTCTTGGCTTTCTGAATGTCCTCTTTTGAAAGGTGTCTATTTAGATCCTTTGCCCATTTTTTGATTGGATTGTTTATCTTCTTTTTGTTAAGTTGTATGAGTTCCCTATAAATTTTGGAGATTAGGCCCTTATCAGATATGACGTTTGCAAATATGTTTTCCCACGCAGTGGGTTTTCTTGTTGTTTTGTTGATGGTTTCTTTTGTTGTGCAGAAGCTTTTTATTTTGATGTAGTCCCATTTGTTCATTTTCTCTTTAGTTTCAACTGCTCTAGGAGCTGTGTCAGTGAAGAAATTGCTTCGGCATATGTCTGAGATTTTGTTGCCCTTGGATTCTTCTAGAATTTTTATGGTTTCCTGTCGTACATTTAAGTCCTTTATCCATTTTGAGTTTATTTTTGTGTATGGTGTAAGTTGGTGGTCTAGTTTCATTTTCTTGCATATATCTGTCCAATTTTCCCAACACCATTTATTGAAGAGACTATCTTGGCTCCATTGTATGTTCTTGCCTCCTTTGTCAAATATTAATTGAGCATATTGGTTCGGGCCAATTTCTGGGGTCTCTATTCTACTCCATTGATCTATATGTCTGTTCTTGTGCCAGTACCAGGCAGTTTTGAGAACAGTGGCTTTGTAATACAGCTTGATATCTGGTATTGAGATCCCACCTACTTTGTTCTTTCTCAGGATTGCTGCAGCTATTCGGGGTCTTTTTTTATTCCAGATGAATTTTTGGAGAGCTCGTTCTAGATCCGTGAAGAATGCCGTTGGTATTTTAATGGGAAGTGCGTTGAATTTATAGATTGCTTTGGGTAGTATGGACATTTTAATGATGTTGATTCTACCAATCCATGAACACGGTATGTTCTTCCATCTGTTTATGTCTTCCTCTATCTCTTTTTTCAATGTCCTGTAGTTTTCTGAGTAGAGGTCTTTTACCTCTTTAGTTAAGTTTATTCCTAGGTAGCTTAATTTTTTTGGTGCGATGGTAAATGGGATTGTTTTTCTAATCTCTCTTTCTGCAAGTTCACTATTGGTGTATAGAAATGCCTCAGATTTCTTGGCATTAATTTTGTATCCTGCTACTTTGCCAAATTCATGTATTAAGTCTAGTAGTTTTTTGACGGAGTCTCTAGGGTTTTGTATGTATAATATCATGTCGTCTGCAAATAAGGACAGTTTTACTTCCTCTTTTCCAATTTGGATGCCTTTTATTTCTTCTTCTTGTCTAATTGCAATGGCTAATACTTCCAGGACTATGTTGAACAGGAGTGGTGAGAGTGGGCATCCCTGTCTTGTTCCTGTTCTTAGGGGAAATGGTGTTAGTTTTTGTCCATTGAGTAT
>NW_005871050.1:6849902-7034519 GCF_000147115.1 Myotis lucifugus | reverse complement strand
GTCCATCTGATCAAGTGAGTCATTTAGGGTTGCTGTTTCTTTGCTGCTTGTTTGTCTAGAGGATTTATCCAGAGATGTCAGTGGTGTATTAAAGTCCCCTACTATGATTGTATTGTTGTCAATCTCTCCTTTGATATCTTCCAGGAGTTTTTTTATGTATTTGGATGCTCCTGCATTGGGTGCATAAATGTTTACCAGGGTTATATCTTCTTGTTGTATTGATCCCTTTAGTATTATGAAGTGGCCTTCCTTATCTCTGGTTATGGCCTTCACTTTGAGGTCTATTTTGTCTGATATAAGTATTGCTACCTCAGCTTTCTTTTCCTTTCCATTTGCCTGGAAGATATTTTTCCATCCCTTCACTTTCAGTCTGTGTGAGTCCCTTCTAATGAGGTGGGTCTCTTGTAGACAGCAAATGTATGGGTCATGATTTTTTATCCATTCAGCCACTCGATGTCTTTTGGTTGGAGCATTTAGTCCGTTTACGTTTAAAGTTATTATTGAAAGGTACTTGTTTGTAGCCATTTCTTTTTTTGTGTGTGGCTGTTTTCTTTCTGAGCTTTTTATTTCTTCTTTTTACACCAGTCCCTTTAGCATTTCTTGCATTGCTGGCTTGGTGGTGCTAAACTCCCTTAGACTTTTTTTGTCTGTGAAGCTTCTTATTTCCCCTTCAAATTTGAATGATAGCCTTGCTGGATAGAGTATTCTTGGATTCAGTCCTTTGCTTTGCATCACTTTGTAGATTTCCGTCCATTCTTTTCTGGCCTGATGTGTTTCTGTTGAGAAATCATTTGATAGTCTAATGGGAGATCCCTTGTATGTAACTTTCTGTCTCTCTCTTGCAGCCTTTAAGATTCTCTCTTTGTCCTGAACACTTGCCATGGTAATTATGATGTGTCTTGGTGTGGGTCTTTTCGGGTTCACCTTGTTTGGGACTCTCTGTGCTTGTGTGACTTTTTTCTTCCCCACCTCAGGGAAGTTTTCTGATATTATTTCTTCGAATAGGTTTTCTAATCCTTGTTCCTCTTTCTGTTGTTCTGGCACCCCTATTATTCGTATGTTGTTTCGCTTCATGTTGTCCCAAAGCTCCCTTAGGCTCTCCTCCTGTCTTTTAATTATTTTCTCCAATTGCAGTACAGTTTGGGTGTGTTTTGCTTCTTTGTCTTCTAATTCACTAATTCGGTCCTCCGCTTCTCCTAGTCTACTGTTGATGCTTTCAATGGTGTTTTTTTATTGCAGCTATATCGCTCTTCATTTCTTCTTGGGTCTTGCATAAGTTATTGATTTTTTCATCTGTTTCTTCTTGCTTCTTGCATAAGTAGTTGATTTTTTCCTCCATCTGGTTTATGCATGCTAGGACCCTTATTCTGAATTCTTTTTCTGTCATGTTGCATGCCTCTGTCTCACTTAGCTGCTTTTCTGGCGAGTCCTCCTTTTCTTTCCTTTGGGGGTTTCTTTGCCTACCCATGTTTGATCTCGCTGACATATGTAGGTGTTGAGATGTTCAGTGGCTGCTCCCTGGGTGGCAGGGGCTCCTTGGGCTGTGGTTGCTGCTCAGACGGTTGCGGTAGCAGCTGCTTTCCAGTTGGCAGCAGCTCCTCTGGTGGGTGTTGTTCACAGCTGTGTTGGCTCTTCTGGCTGGTGGGGGGAGGCTTCACGTATAGCTGCTGTTCCTCAGACAGAGGGTGTGGTGATCAGGCGCCTGTGGTGATCAGGGGGCTGCTGTTGCTTGGATCGGTCTGGGAAACGCTCCTCTCTTACCAGCACTGCATGATCTGGGAAACGCTCCTCTCTTATGGGCACTGCATGGTCTGGTCAGTTCCTCAGGATGCCCCCTTTAGTCTCAGTTCTCCGCAATCACAAAATCCAAATCTCAAATCTCCCGGCGCTAGCAATCCCGCGTAACTCCTTCCCCCAGTTAGGGTCTGTGTCTGTCTCAAGAGACTCGGCTGTCTGCCATGCGGTCTCCCTCTGACCCTCTGGGCTCAGGTCTGGCAAACTTTCCTGCCCAGATCCCTGGTTTTTAACCTTTCCAGGGGAGGTCTGCCCTTCCCGGCTGCAAGCTGTCTCACCAGCTGAGTAAATTCGCCAATTCGGGGTGGGTGTTATTAGTTTCAGCTGCTTACTCCGTTTGCTCCGGGACAAGACCTGGGACGCATCTGCCTATATCACCGCCATCTTCAAAAAAAAAACAACTACACTTCATTTTTTTAAAACTTATGTTTAGAGCCAGAAGGTTACTGATTTAGAGATCAAGCCATATCATGAAAAACTCATCCATTTCCTAGCCATGTTCTTCAGGTGTTTGCCCAGTATATCTTAAGTTCTGTCTCTCCCAAAAACAACCCCTTGACTTTTCTACAAGTCAGCTCTTTTTCTTTCTCAGGGAAGGCTTCCTTTAGCCTTCATTCTGAAATATTTTCCACCTGATACCTCCTCTTCCTCACTCCCAATCACTCCTGTAAGCACTACAATATGGCTTCCATCTATACCATTCTATTAAAACTGCCCTAGACTCAGTGGAATTTAAGAACAACATTAATTTGATTTAAATATCACTGAAACCATAGGTATAACCCCAGGACAGTACCTACACAACAAGGTTCTCAATAAATACTAGCTGAGTTGAATATTATATATATATATATATATATATATATAATATGCTAAGTGTCCAACTGTCTGACCGTCTGCTATGATGTGCACTGACCACCAGGGGGCAGATTCTCAATTCAGGAGCTGCCATGACATGCACTGGCCATTTACAGTGAAACAGCACTGTGGACCTGACGCCCACAAAGCAACACTTGGCTTCCCCCAAGTGGGATAAAGGCCCTGCCACCACCCCGGAGCAACACCCCACCAAATCGCAGCTGACACTGCCAAGACCCCATAGCGCAAAATGTGGCCCTCAGCCCAGCCCAGCCCAGAAATGGTCACTGTTGGTGCCTGGTAATGACATCACATAGCAACTCCTGGCCTCCTCTCCCTAGCAACTAGCCTCCTTGGCATTTCTTCAGCCCAAGAACACAATTTGCTTTATAGCCAGGTGGAAACATTTTATACTTTAACCAAATGTCTGTGAAGCCTTTTTACATGCCTCATCTCATTTGAGTCTCACAGAAGTCCTGGAGTAGGTAAATAGGAGACTGGGTGGAATCTTATTTTATTTTCCTTAGCTGGAAAATGGAGATTTAGAAAGTTTAGAAACTTGACCCGACTAAAAAGAAGAAATGGTGGAACTTGAAAATGACTTCAGGTTTTCTCACTGTGCAGAATATAGTCAAACACTGCTGCAGTTAAATATTTTACCCTTTGTTCTCCCTGAGTGATCTACAATAATAATCTGCTTCATGTTGATATTTACTGCTGTGTTGCTGACAATTACCTGAAAGAGAAGTTGGGGTGCTTCATTGGGCTGGAAAAAGTTTAGCTAAGTCAGAAAGCTGGTCTAACTAAGCAAGTTTATCTATTATGTAAAGCTCTTACTGGTGCCAATCACATGCATGTGTTTCCATCTGTCATTGCTGATCGTGAATTTGGTTGACACTTCTATTATAGAGAAAGGGCTAATAGCGATAATAAAATATTTCTTCTAATTAATTTCCTTTCAATGTGCACAATTTCGTGCTCCAGGCCTCTAGTATAAATAATAAAGGTGGCCATGCACATAATACAGTAGTTACTCCTTAAAAATCTTTGAATTGTCAGTTGTGTATAGGAGAAAGTTTGTTTATTTACAAAAGCTGTTTTCCTTAATTTATTTTCCAAATATGTATTAAGTACTATGTACAAAGTATTGGACATGGTTTCTATTCTCATGGATTTCAAGAGTCTAGCAAACTATATGTTTGATTCCACAAGCTTAAATTTTACATATATATGTAAAATAATGGAATTGTACTTCCTTAAAAAGGGAGAAATCCCCTTTGTTCTTCTAAGGCCAATTTCCCAACTCCATCAACTGAAGGAATCACCAGATTCTCAAATCATTGTTCAAATAGAACTATCCACCACAGTCCCATCATATCATAGTTGTGCACCTATTTCTGTGAACCAGTTTGGGGCAGGACTTATTCTGGTGCCTGGCACTTATTAGACTCTCATTCCATTTGTTTTCATTGCAAATATGAGGAAACAAAGGCCCAGAAAAATAAAGAAAGGTTAGTTTTTCTCTGGTATATAGAATGAGCTGTAAAATCACAAAGACCTGAATTTAAACCTTGGTAAAAATATTTAACCTCAGCATTTCAGTTTCCTAGCAGGATTAAATCATATGACAAATGTGAAAACCCCTGGTGTGAAGTAAGCACTCAATAAACCCATGATCACAGTTAATGACATAGAACTTATGGTGTTAGACACCATAAGTAGGTTGTTAAAAATTTAAGAACAATGAAAAATATATGTAAACAAATTATGGTATTTATTTGATGTTTTAGATTTGATTTTACCTAAAGTGAACATTTATATAAATTCAGTGTGGGACAGTGCAAAGGCCCTAGATGGGAAAAAGTAAAGAGCTTCCCTAGGGGCAGAAAACAGCAGATTTAACAGCATCCTTAGAGGCTAGGGAGAAAAACTTACCCAGATATTAGCAACATCAGTTATATAATTAGGAAAAATGTTTTATATAATCAAAATAAATGTACAGTGCTTCAAGGTGGCAAAACAGAGTAAATGAAAGCAGTATCTCTTCAGATATTTAAGTAGTATTTTTTCCAGATCTTTAAAAGGGAAAACATTTAAAAATAAGTAAATAATGTCTCATGAAAAATGAAAATTTTAAACAACTAGGTATTTACTTATAGAAACAAAAAAGAAGAAAAATTGAAATGTCTCTGGTTTAAAAAAAAACCATGAAACATATCCCACGATAGCATAATGGTTTAGAAGAGAGTCAGAAGTCCTTGCTCATAATTCCACCTCTTATCTACTAGTTGAGATACCTTGTGCAAGTTACCTAAATGATCAGTACTTCAGTTTCTTCATCCATGAAATGGTGTCAATAATAGTATGTATCTCATAGGGTTGTTTTGTAGCTTGGAATGTGTTAATATTTATAAAGCACTTAGAACAGTGTGTGGCACAAATTTAGCACTAAGTGCTTCTGAAATAAATCACCTGAACTCATCTTGTTCAATATGGAAATAGGAATCTGACAAACCTCATTCCATTATTTTATAATGATTAATTTTAAGGTTTTGCTATGTATTTACTCTGCAGCCATTGAGTTCCTTATATAAGTACTTAAAAATTAGAAACTCTAGAGATTAATGCAAAAAATAAAAGCAAGAAGTTGACTTGTTTTCTGTTTCTTTAGAAGGTTCTATTGGTGAAAACTACGGAGTCATGGAGATACACATTTTATTCAACACAGTGAAGGGCTGGCTCTTCAACAACATATTGGACTAATTCACTAGGTAGTATACTCCTCTTCACTTGGTTTCTAACACATTACATGGGAAGTTGGATTAAAAACATAAAAAGTACTATACACATCTAAGATGCCAGGAGTTAGAATTTTTTTTATTATAGTATCAGAAAGGATGTGAATTGCTAACTTGTATACTACGTGCATAGCACTGCATTTGGTTTTCAAGTGACGCAAAATGCATATACTAGTATGAGGCAGATTCTCTTCCCTCAATGAGTTTATAATCTAGTTGGAGAGATAAATCTCACATCCACAAATTGTTAGAGGTAGCATATGATTAAGTTCTGAATCTCACTTACTTTATAACCACAAACTCTGAGAAATATAGAATGACAAGCTGTGCCCTTTTAAAATACTTTCTTATTCAAAGGTAGTATTTCTTGTAAACCACAATGACTGTATCTACACAAATGAAAGAAATACCATTGCAGGGTTCCTGTTTTCCTTCATTGTGAATATAATGTGCTATATCTACCAGTGTCTCCCAAATGCAAAGCATTTGATACATTGATAACAGCAGGTCAAGAAATTCCAGAAAGAAAAGGAACAAACCTATACATTTTCATTATGCATAAAAATCTGTTCTTTTTATCGGTAGTTGACTTGTTCAGTCATGAACTCAAGCAGACCTAAAACTAAAATGCATTCTCCACATTTTTGCTTTAATATGAGCCTGAGTCAGACTCACAATGTGGGGAATGCTGATCTACAGACCAATTCCCACATTTTTTGGACAAGACAACATGTCTATAAAGATAAAGCACTTGGTCATAGTTTCAAAGGGATTTAGTGACACAACCAGCACAAGAGCTCTCTCTCTCTCTCTCTCTCCCTCTCTCCCTTCTCTTTATATTTAAATTCTTAGTTTTCATGGCATGAAAATACATGTGATCAAAATAACTAAGAGCTAATAGCCAGACTTGAACACTTTGTTCTACACGTTCTAATCTATACCATAGAGACACAATCTATAACTTGGAGACATTTTAATCTCTCTCTCTCTCTCTCTCTCTCTCTCCCCCTTCTATTTATATTTAAATTCTTAGTTTTCATGGCATGAAAATACATGTGATCAAAATAACTTAAGCCACTATGTCTTTATGTCTTTACTTAATACCATCCTATTTATTTCATTTGGAAGTTGAAATAAATATTTTCAAAGGAAGAAATAGAGTAATGGCCTCCTTTTACAAAGCAGACTATAAAACTGCCAGGAACCTGCGAAAGACGTTAATAAATAATTTTTATTATTTGATACAAATTAACTTTTTAAAAACAATCTAAGCATCAAAATCCAAAAGAAAGCAGGAGTGAGAATGAGTGATAGAAGCTGGCAGCTAGCCGGTGGAAGAGACCATCACAGGATTTTTCAGACCAAAGGAAGATACAGGCACATATCTATGTGTTTACTAGTATATTATATTGCTGGAAACCAGTGCATCCAACCAAGGGATGGAGGGATACATGCACTTAAAGTGTGTGTGTGTGTGTGTGTGTGTGTGTGTGTGTGTGTGTTATTGGGAGAAGGGATAAAATCTTACGACTGCTGGCTGAAAAGAAATTAGGCCTAGTGAGACATTGCACTCAATGCATGACACAGTTATTTCCTATTATCAAAAGTGCTAACAAATAATATTCACTTGAAACCTAAAGAATTCAAACTTTAGTTATTTAAGACAACTGGAACTAGCAGCACAACAATTAAGTAGGGCAGTAGAAGAGAAAGCTATAAGCAGAAAACCTACAGGAAGCTACATATAGGATATGGCATAGACTTTCTTAAAACACAATGTTGAAGTTATTAATATCAAAAGTTGGTGGGAAAGGGTACTCATAATTATGCACGTTCATTTACGTAAATATTAAAATTGTGTATTACTCTGTCTATAATTGATAACTGAATAGTAATATTGATAATTTTAATAAAGAATTAATTTTCATAGAAAAAATCTGATTCAGCCACCACCTAGTGGCAGCTGACAGAATTGTAAGCACAGTGGCTTGTCTGCATCAGGCTAGTTTTGCAAGCATAGTTTAAGAAATAGGTACTTTCAGACCATCAAACCTCAAAGGGAAGGTAGGGGAGGGTCAGGGTAAAGGGGGTCCCGGGTTCGATTCCGGTCAAGGGCACGTACCTGGGTTGCGGGCACATCCCCAGTAGGAGATGTGCAGGAGGCGGGGAGAATTGGGGGGGCAATGGGGAGATAAGAACACATACGTAATACTTTAATCAATAAAAAAAATTTTTAAAGAATAATTTAAAAAAAAAAAAAGAAATAGGTACTTTCAGACCATCAAACCTCAAAGGGAAGGTAGGGGAGGGTCAGGGTAAAGGGGAAATATCAACCAAAGGACTTGTATGCACACATATGAGCCTAGCCAATGGACACAGACAACAGGGGGATGAGGGCATGAGTGGGGGGGGGATTGGGGGGCAATGGGGAGATAAGAACACATATGTAATACTTTAATCAATCAAAAAATTTTAAAAAGAATAATTTACAAAAAAAGAAATAGGTATTCCCTAAAAGGTCACCAAATAACTAAAGCCATGCCTTTAACAAAAACTGGTTTTATCACTTTGGTGGTATTTAAAGTATATACAGATATTACAGCTGAATCAATTGAATAGCAGTTCCTATCAATGAATAAGATTGAGAAAATGAGTGGATTTCCCATTTATAATTAAAGAAATATGATAATAAATTTAACAAAGATTAAGCCATCATTCTATCTAAAAGAGATTGGGCTAATTTTTAAAGATATAAGAGGATATAATGTGGCATGAGATTGTTAACATAAATAATAGATGCATGAGAAAAATAGCTTTTCTTCATCAGTTTATGTAAAGATAAAGTATGCTACTGTCTAAAATCAGTACCATGTAAAATACATACAATTAATAAAATACTGGGTGATTTTTTAAAAAATTTAACAATTTTTTTTCAGGTTCCAAAGTAATGTATTTGCTCCAAAAATGATACTTAGTTTAAAAAAAAACACAAGTAATTATAGAACACTCATTATATTCTTAGCAGTATGCTAGGTACTCAAGGTACTATTAAAAATATATAGCAAATGATTCTAGCTCTCATAGACCCTACAAGTGAACTGGGAAGGTAAACCCTCGCTTCTCCACTTGGTTGCTATGTTAATCTTCACTTATCTGACAAATATTTATTATGTTTATGCTATTCTTTAGTTTTTGAGCTACTAGTAAGCTTGGGAGATACACAGGTTAAAAAACACACACACACAATCCAATCTAAGAAGCACTTAAAGTTTATAACCTTTCTAAAACTTAATATATTCATGCATAAAAGGAATGATACTTACTTTCCAAGATTAAATTAATGTTTGTCAAAGTGCCTAGGACAGACCTGGTGTACAGAGCAGGTGCTCAATAAATATGTCTTTTGTCTGGGAGGCTTCATATCAGAAATAGGACTTGATCTGGTCTCTGGGAGTCGAGGAAGTTAGTTCAGGGCTATCATAGCCCCATGGTACAGGTCAATAGAGTGTTTTTCTAAATACCCCTCACTGTGATATGCCGCAGATTCCCCTTCTGCACCGACAGTGGCAGAACTAGCCTCAGAGGACCCCAGACAAGCTCTGAGAGCAGTGTCATCACTGGAGTTGACGCTCCCAAACATCCTGGAGGGTGATGAGTTGAGAAGCAGCAGTGTGTGAAATTTCTCAACCCCGGCATCGTTGTGGTCTGGGTTGGGCAGTTTTTTTTTTTGTTACCAGGGGCTGTCTTGTTCACTGTACGATGTTTACTAGCATCCCAGGTCCCTTTCCACTAGATGTTAGTAGCGCTCCTCCCTAGTTGTGACATCCAAAAACATTTCCAGACATTTTCAAATATCTCATTGTGGTTTTGATTTGTACTTCCCTGATGATTTTAATGATGCTGAGTATCTTTTCTTATACCTGTCGGTCATTTGTATGATATGCCTAGTCAAATCCTTTGCCCATTTTCAAATTGGGGGGCAAAATCACCATGGTTTTGAGAACCACTGATATAGAGGGACTCTTACACACATATAGTTGCCAGATTTAACAAGTAAAACTACAGGGTCCTTCCAAAGACAAACTATGGAGTGGGGGAAGATATTTGCAAATTATATATCTGATAATATGGTTTCAGGAATTTATTTCCATAATATGTAAAGAACTTCTACAACTCAACAACAGAAAAACAATCCAATCTGAAAATGGGCAAAGGACTAGAGTAGACATTTCGCCAAACAGGACATATATAAATGGCCAATACATACATTCAAAAGCTACTCAGCATTACTACTCATTAGGAAAAAAGAAATCAAAACAACAATGAGTCATAAAAAGGCAACCTGTGGAATGGAAGAAAAGATTTGCAAGCTTCATGTCTGATAAGGGTTAATATCCAACAGATATAAGGAAACCAATCCTATATAATAAAAGCCTAGGTGGCGTCACGCCGATGCCCCACATGACATTGTCACAAGATGGCTGCCCTCACATCATCACAAGATGGCCACCACAAGATGGCCAGCAGGAGAGTGTTCGGGTCCAACCACAGCAGGGCCAGGGGTCCCCAAAGGTGTGGACGGAATCGGCAAAGAAGGAATGACACGGAGACAGCCTTCAGTTGATCAGCAGCCTAGTCAGGACCTCTAGCCAGGATCTCCAGCCAAAGTTCTGGTCGGGATCTCCAGCCAAGTTCTGGTTAGGATCTGATCAAATTTAACAATTTTTAAAACCTCTTTGGGTAGAATTATTTTCAATACAATCCTCTGTGTGTGTGTGTGTGTGTGTGTGTGTGTGTGTGTCTTAATACACCACTAAACCTATATATCCCTCTCTCATTACTAGAGATATTACAATGCCTTAAAATAAGCATTCCTGGACATCAATTTTTTATTAAGGTTAACAGAAGCTGTTGGGTGTTTTGCTTCACTATAAATTGACTTTAGGGGATAACAAGATTTTTTGTCTGGTAAAATCACATTTTATTTTTCCTAATGATCAAATTCAGATAAAATTCTTATTTGTTGGCTGTGGGTTTCAGACCGTTGAGTTCCACTTAATATTGCGCTGTACATGAGAATGTATTAACAACCTCAGTAACAGGAAAATATGATCCTACAATGTGAATTCAAAATTAATTATATCTTATAATGGTAGCTAAAATCAAGAAAATCTGCCTCACAATTGCAAAAGTCTACAAGATAACATAAGTAATGGGAAGACTCTCAATTCTCACATCTAGTGGGAACTATAATTAAAACTTAAAACCTGGGAAAAATAATAATTCCATATCCCATTGCTTTACTGGATTATTCATGCCAATAAAAAAAATCCGGAGAACCATTAGTGATAAGTGGAATGATATTGTATCAGCTAAAGATGAAATCACCAAAAAAATGTCCTGTTGTAATTGTTATCCAAATACACTATTTATGCTAACCAGAGGTTAAAAGAGCACACTTTAAAAACTATTTGATGCAACACAAATGCTGCTTTCTAAAAGCAGGTGGAAGCTGAAATGCTAAAACAGGATTAAAAAATAAAAGGGAAGGGAGTAACGCAGAAAAAAGGAACTAAAACAGGCTTTCTATTGCTGAGCACATAGTAGGTTTTCAAAAATACATGTCAGCATAAATATCATAGCCTAATATGGAGTCTACCAAAAAGCCTCCCTTGAGTAAATTTCTTTAAGTATATACATGTGTACATAGAAAACTCTATTTAAGGCACATCTTGTAAGCTACTATGTTGTTTATTTTGTTATGAAAAAGATACCTCTTTTAAATTAATTAGAATATTTGCTGCTCATGACACTGAATAATACAAAGCTAAACTTAATTTTAAAAGCTATGCTTCTGAAGAAAATGCACATGGGTTTCACTAAGCACACACAAGCAGCATTTCCATTTGTATAGTTTCTTTTCAGGAGAATAGTACCTCTAATACAAGGTAGTGTGAGCATTCACATCCACACAGCACTTGAAAATCCTCATGTGATAAGCAAAGTCTTATTGTTATTTGAAAGAATTTCCAATGGCAAACTGAACCTCATAAAACATTTTAAGGTGTTCTTTATCTTTATTCTTGTTTTAGTCCACAATTCTATTTCTAAATAATGCACAAATATTTTGGATTACGTATGATATTAATGAGGGAAAATAATTTTCCCTCCAGAAACAATGCATACTTATGGAGAGGGGGTGTACATGCAGAAATTCAATGATGACAACAGTTCATTTTAGACAATTCTTCGCCAGGCTCCTTTCTACTATTATTAGTGAGAAAATAATTCTTCAATCATATTTCATCAAAAAGAGAACACAGGAGATTAATATTCTATATTCGTTCCCTCCATAAACAAACTCTATGAGCTTAGAAGTTCCTTCACTGAAATCAGGTACCTCTTTTTAATGCTGGTTCTGGTTCCAAAATAATTTTCTCAACACCATAATTTCTATGAGGAATAATTTTTGTTAATATTACTGTCCCATCAGATACTACAAAAGTCCACAAATTCGCACTAAGGTCTTTTTACAGTAACACCTTATTTATTAGAACACTGTCTAGTCAGGAGGTATCAATAAACGTGAAATTTCAAAAAAACATTAATATTTGTCTCTTATCAAAATGAATAAAAATCATTCTGAAATGCTCTTTAAAACTATTTTCCCCCTTAGACATAGGATAGAAAACAAAAGTTATGCTTTTTTTTTATAATTCTAGGTCATCTTAATAAAGGAACATTAGTCACGCCTTGAAGGATATGTTGGGCACTGTTAAATGGTCCCAGATGCCTGTGTGTTCGGAGTCCTCATGTCCACTTTTATAGTTTGTGTGTCTTCTGCCTCACCGGCAGCTATTTATTGGCTATGACTTCAGAGTGTACCTGCCTCTATTACTTCCCTCACAAGCACACCAATTAAATTTTTCTGTGGTTTACAAAAACAAATTCAATCAAATACAATGTAGCAAACTATTTCTCTGTGTAAGGTGTTGAATCAACTATGCTAGATAAACATTTTAAAATACAAATGTCATGGGCTCTGAGAGTGCTCTAAGGCAGGGCCCTGAGGGCTTACCTATTAATACAGTGCAGAAGCTTTAGGACCTGGTTTTCATGAGGTCGAAAATGTCTGTTAAAAGGTGAGGTTTAGAAGTAGTACTCCATCTCTTTATGGGATATGACTCTTCTCTCAGAATGCTGGCTAACTTTTAGGTTGCAACCAGAGGAAAATAGCCCACGATAAGACTGTGAAGGCCACAGACCTCCAAAGGCATGTTGTGGGGGACAGAGGTAGAACTCACAAGTGATTATGAGCCAAGGAGGATATTTAAAATATTGAACAACTCTAACAACATAGGCACATGACAATCAGAACTAATCCTACTCTGCCAGGCATCGCCATTTTTTGTTTGTTTGTTTTGTTTGTTTGTTAATCCTCACCCAAGGTTATTTTTTCCATTGATTTTCAGAGAGAGTGGAAAGGAGGAGGAGAGACACACAGAGAGAAATATCGATGTGAGAGAGACACATCTCAATTGGTTGCCTCCTGCACGCACCCTGACTGGGGCTGGGAACTGAGTCTGCAACCAAGGTATGTACCCTTGACTAGAATTCGAACCCAGGACCCTTCAGTCTATGGGCTGACGCTCTATCGACCGAGTCTTACCGGCTTGGGTGGCACTGCCATTTTTGTTGCTGAATCATGTGGTGTCTGCAAAATGAGCATTGGAAAAGGTGTTCTGGTCAGTGTCTATTGACCATCCAATAAGGAAGTATTCCAAAAAGTATTTCAATAATATATTACCATATTAAGGTATGCTAATGAAGCATCAGACTGTTTGTGCTAGGTTCTTGTTAACACATAACTCATGTTCAAATCTGTCAGCATTACATGCACAATATAAAGGGATGATCAAGAGCTTGATTGGACTTTAGTCATTGAGCAACAGGGAGGCTTAGATTTTCCATGGAGCCAACTAGGAGATAGCATAGTTTGGATTCCTAAGGAGAAACAGAGCTCTCCTTAAATCTAAAATCTGATTAAAAGTCATGTCAATGATTGGGAAATACTAGGGAACTGGTTATTGCTGCCTCTGTTTATTTATCTTAGTGAAAGCTCTAGAGAATTAGTCACTGAACACATGATGATTTTTAGAGATAATTACAGTAAGTAAAGACTATTCATCGGTAAATTCCTAAACATAACTTAACTGCTTACATATTTATTTAAGGGAACTTCTGAATAAAAACCAATAGCCATACATGTGAAAGCTATAATTAACCCATTACTCATTGCTACTGAGGACGCACTTTTGGTGGGGACAGCATTAATCTGTATCCATTTAATGACAAATATAAAATTATAATTTAAATATAATGATGAGGACATTGTAACCACTTGGTTCATAAAAGTTGAAAGGACAAAGTGGATCTCCCCTGGATCCCGGACTGAGCTGCACTTAGTATAGCGTCCGGGCTTCTATTTTCTGTGCCAAACTGACTACTTCACTCCATGTCATTTTTAGCCTTTTTAATGTGCTTGATCCTGAAAATGATGATATAATCACCGTACTAAAATAATAAATGTGAAACAATATAGAAAGATGAAAGGTTAACAATAACCTGTACTAAGGCAAAAACACTTATGTTGATTTGCTATTTTTCTAAATCAAAATCATGTATTGGCAAAGATATATGCTCCCCTATGTTAATTGCAGCATTATTCACAGTGGCCAAGATATGGAAACAATCAAAATGTCCTTCAACAGAGGACTGGATAGAGAAGATGTGGTACATATACACAATGGAAGACTACTCAGCCATCAGAAAGGATGAAATAGCGCCATTTGCAACAATATGGGTGAACTTAAGGAACATTATGCTAAGTGAAATGTCAGTCAGAAAAAGCTAAGAACTGTATGATTTCACTCATATGTGGGATATAAAACTGAAAGTCAGGAACACAAACAGCAGTGTGGTGATTGTCAGGGGGAAAGGGGTGGGAGGAGAAGTGGGTCCTTATATATGGTGACAGGAGAAGATTTGACTTTCGGTGGTTAGCACATGGTGCAGTATACAGGTCTTGTAACATAGAAACCCACACCTGAAAACTATATGTTCATGTTGACCAATGTCACCCCAATAAGTTTAATAAAACAAAAAAATTGAATTTGTATTTCTCAGGGTGTTTGTTTGTTTGTTTGTTTGTTTTTTGGCCAAGTAGAATTCCTAAACACTGAAAAAAAAACCAGTTATCATTAGTAGAAGAATAAAGTCACCACTAAATTTAGATAGCATACTGGCCAATGATCTTACTGGTTGACTAAAACTATGCCCATCTAAATCACAAGGCTGGCAAACAACGTGCTATCAATGAGGCCAAAAAGTGTAAATCCAACTCTGTTGTATGCTGTATTTCTTGCAGATTTCAAACTATGCATCAAATATTCTAAAAGCACTAATCTCTTAGCATGGGATAATATGGGAGCTATGGAGATTTTATCAAGTTGATGGGAGATAGTCACGTAGTTTATTCTAAAACTCTGAGGTAATGTAAAATGAGCAGAAAGGAATGTCAAAGTTGGCTTCTCATTTCCAAGTAGAGATAAGAAAGAACCTACTTGGCTTTTGATGGAAAAAGAACAAAAGGTCAAAAGAGCACTAAGTCAAAGGATTATATTCTCCATGTAAAAGAATCCTTCGCATCAGAGATTTTCAACCTTTTTCATTTTATAGCACACAAACTAATTACTAACATTCTGTGGCACACCGAAGAATATATTTTTGCCAATCTGAGAAAAAATAGGTATAATTTTTATTCATTCACACCAGACAGCTATTGTTGTGTTAGCTGCTGTCATTTTTTTTGGAGAATCTAGGGGAAAAGAGGTTAGTGCCCCTGACTAAATAGATATTACATGTTTTAAAAATTCTTGTGGCACATCAGTGTGCCTCTTGCAGCACAGCGGTTGGAAATCGCTGATTCACATTGATCTCAAATGGTTTGAATGCCATTTGAAGGTGAGTGTGTATGAATATGATAAACAGAATAATAAAACATGAAATTTCAGTTGAACAAAAAATGTAAGAATAGCAAATATAAACACTGTGTGCCTAGTGTTAATCTTAGCATTTTCACATACATTCATTCATTTAGTGCTCATAACAATCTTTTGAAGTAGAGAGCATTATTGTCCCTGTTTTATGGATGAGGAAATTGAGACAGAAAAATTAAACAAACTGGACTAAGGTCATGCAGTGGATGAGTGGAAAAGCCAGGATCAAATCCAGGCATGCTCCAGAATGCTTGATGTCAACCACTACTCTACTGCCTCCCATGGGCACAAAAGTGCACAAACATAGCCTCAAATTCATAGGCTTATTACTAGCAATTTCAGCACATAATGAATCCAAGTTTTTTTAATTGTAAAGATTATTCAAACTTCTATTAAAATATAATATGACTTCTGGAGGTGCCAAGTAGTATTAACACAGTTCTCCTTAAGTTTTATTTTCAAATGAAATATGTAACTGCATTGTATTCATAGCTATGATGTCAAAATACATAGGCATTTGTTAGAAAAATGAAATTGAACTTCACTGTCTTGGTAAACAGTGAGTGCATTCTTAATGGATGTGTTCAAATGCAAGGGAGAATGACTCAGATAGGATATGCATATCAGATGTGTGGTTGAATTAGATCCAGACACGGAACTATACTCAGGGTTTCAGCACCCCCGTCAAACATGTTGGCCAGTCTCCATCTCAATACTTGTCATATTATAGTGGAACTCTAGCTTATTTTTCTGCTTGACTCTGAGGTTCTCAAGGGCACATCTTATTCATCTTCAGTATCTGGCTCAATACCTCATACATAGTAAGTTCTCAATAAATACTTGCTAAACCAATGGAAGCAGTGAGCATCTGCTATATGGACGACATTGTGCTAGCTGGGAGGTCAAATATTCAGTGGAAATCACCCCAGGATTTAAAATGTGCTGTGATAGCTCACGCAATGAACATAGTTTACATTAAAATCTCCTAAACAAAAGATTCCTATAAAATATTAGGACTTGTCACTATTGAATAATAGTATTTCCCACCTTAATACAACTTTTAAAAGTCTGGTTGCTGTTACTGACAATATTGTGTAGAACAGACTTATCCTGCACAAGTATACTGTTAATTTAATAATGATTTCTCTCCTCCACTCCTAACAATTTATAGTTCTATAACTCAGAAGTTATTGTAAAGTCTGTAGCATCTGGTCATTCCAGATGTTTACTTCATTTAAGCAGCACTGTGTTTTATCAGTGCTCAGTGCTATGTCTCTAAGACATAGTGAAAGAGACAGGCAGCAAACTCAAGATCCTAATGAAACCTTTTTCATACTTTCAAAATAAAACCATGGGGGTTATAAGTATAGACTGCTGAATTAGAGAGGCAAGTTCGCTGCTCTATACTAGCAGACTGCCTTTGGGTGCCGTACTTAATCTCTCTGAGCCACACAGTCTCTTTCTGTTAAAAGAAGATAAATAATAACACCAACTTCACAGGGTTTCAGTGAGGATTAAATGAAACAATATGTGTAAAATGCTTACTACAGTGCCTGGCACAGAGTAAGTAGCTGTTTTAATTAGAAAAGACTACAAACTTATAGCACTTTTACCTATAACTTCTTTATATCATCTTAATATTCCTTTTACTTTCCTTTTTTCACCCTAGTTAATTATTCTAGAGTTACGCCTTCTCTGATACTAAAAACTAGTTATCAATAAATAAAAATGTATGATTGATTTATGTTAGGTCAGATAATACATGGGAAGACATAATTTAAAAAGATCCATAGCCACTACATACCTACCATTGCAATCTAGTACAGAACTCAGGTTTACATATAGGTTAAAACTGTTCCTGTGTGTGTTTGTATGCATGTGTTGGGACTGTGCATTTAGTACTTTGGATGCCCTATTACAAACTTCTAATAAATATGTAGTCTATAAACGCTTTTCAAACAAAAAGAAGACACAACATCTAATACATTTTATTGCTGCACCAACTTTCCAAGGTTATAGGTATCATGATTTCCTAGTCAAACACTACTTCAGAAGAATGCCAGGGTTGATACACTGTAAAAGTCAATTGCAAAAGTCACACAAAACTGGTATACCTGACTTTTCTCCATGTATTTTTGCAGATTTTCTTTTCTTTCATATGAATTTGTGTAGTTTGCTTTCTGGATTCAGATAAATGTGCCCCCTTTCCCTATTTTGACAACTGCTCTGCACCTATGAGGCTACAATTTTCAATTAGAATATTGGAAAAAAATTAAATTCCTGCCAAGAAAAGCAGGATGTCAACATCCTTTGGATGTCAACATGGGTATTTGGTAACATTAATGTTGTACCAGGAACTGAGGCTAAAGAGCCAAATGTAAGCTTGCTTTGGAAACAAGAGGGAGCTTCAATGATGAATATACACAAGAGAAATCAAATAGAATTTGAATCTGAAAAAAGTGAATGACTATCTCTCAAAGGCGGCAAGTCCCACAAAACCAGACTTCCCTAGCTTTGAAAAAGACAAGGGACTTGGCATCCTGAAGTAAATGTTCCTCTCAACTTAATGCAGCTGGGCAGAAGTGGAGGCAAAGCCTTTTACTGCAAAGCCATTTTAAGAGGGGTTTGTTTGAAAATACTCTCTCATCACTCACTTTTGTCTTCTTTGCTGGAATTTTTTCATTTGAAGCTCAACAAACAAGTCATCATTTCATCAGCATTTATGACACTATTAATCATACACATGCAAACAGATAACACAATAAAGACTTTTGGAAAATACATTTTCCTATATGAATTTTAATGTTAATTATTAATTATTTTAATAATCTTTATTTCAATGTGTAAACCTCATTGCTAAAAATGCAATTGCCCTGCCTTAGCTGGTTTAGCTCAGTGGATAGAGTTTCGGCCTGGGGACTGAAGGGTCCTGAGCTAGAGTCTGGTCAAGGGCACATGCCTGGGTTGGGGGCACATGTGCAGTAGGCAGCCAATCAATTATTCTCTCTCATCATTGATGTTTCTATTTCTCCCTCTCCCTTCCTCTCTGAAATCAATAAAAAATATATATTTTTAAAAAACTAATTGCCCTAAGCAAAAGGATTCTGTGAATGTGTTATTATTGATACTAATCAAACACAAAAATGATCCACTTGCAAATTCAATTTCTTTACCAAATACAATAAGAAATTGTAATAATAATATACCAGAGAGCAGATCCTGAAAGAGGACCTGAGATGCCTATAAGGTGTAGTTAATTGGTAACATGGAACAAGACCTTTGAAGATATATCAGACTAAGTTATTTAGTTAAGAGATACATGAAGTTCACAACTTTGATTAAGCTATTTAATTTCTTCAAAATAATAGTCTTAGTTTGAACCAACCATATAAACTTGCTTTCCTTTGTTATCCTTCCAATTATAAAGCAAGAAGTTGAAAGTTGTTGAACACATATTTAATAAACCAATTTATGCTATTATTATAAGTTTGGTTCCACAGAATATTTTTTACTTAAAGCAAAATGATATCCTCAGTAACTTAAATGTGAAACTATTTGGTTTGCTTCTCTATTTATGTACCATAGAAATCTATTTTCTCCAGTATAAAATGATAAGGAAGAAGTTTAAACTAGAAATCATAAACAAGAAATTAATATCCAAATTTTCAGTCATTTTAGAAATAAATTTAAACATTTTCTCTGGAATGGGGGTAATCGTTTAATGTAAGTTACTGCTGATTTTGTGCACTGTGTTTTCTTGGCAGGAACATGTTATTATTAAACTACTTTGATTCCTGTTGATGGAGTACTCTTAAATTCTTATCAACCAGTAATGTTTGCACCGTAAGTTGAAATGCAGAATAAAAATACAAAAGCTGAAATAAAAAAAATACATATTTGGGGAGGGGTATCTTATTTTAATGCAATTTAATTCTCAGGATGTGATATTTCTTTTAACCATAAATCCACAGGCATTCCACCTAAGAAAACTTTTCCCCCTGGAATATGTGGTGAAATAAACACAGTTTGGAAAATGCTAATTTAGATGATTAATGCCTGTATATCATTATTCACATTGGCCAAGATAGGAAAACAACTCAGCAGTCTATCACTGGATGAATGAATAAAGAAAATGTGCCTCTGGCTGGTGTGGCTCAGTTGGTAGTTGATTGGAGAGCTTCATCCTGTATGCCAAAAGGTGGCGGGTTCCATTCCCGGTCAGGGCACATACCCAGGTTGTGGGTTTGATCCCTGGTCAGGGTGCATGGAGGAGACAGCTGACCGATGTTTCTCTCTCACACACATCAATGTCTCTCTCTCTCTCTCTCTCTCTCCCCCTCTCTATCTTTCTCTAAGATTAATAAAATAAATAAAATTGAAAAAGAAAGACAATGTGGTATATACACCATGAAATATTACTCAGCGTTATACAAGAAGGAAATATTTTCATTTGTGACCATATGAGTGGATCTTCGCTTATGCTAAGTGAAATAAGTCATATATAGAAAGATATAAACTGCATGATCTCTTATATATGGAATCTAAAATAGTCAACAGAAGGAGTGAATAGAATGGGGTTGTTAAGATCAGGGGGAGATGTTAGTCAAAGGATATAAAGTATCAATTATGCAAGCTGAATACATTCTGGAGATTTAATGTACAACATTTTTTACTATAGTTAACAATACTGGATTGTACACTTGAAAATTGCTAAGAGGGTAGATCTTAAGTATTGTACTGAAAAAAAAGAGAGGAAATGATTAACTATGTGAAGTGATGGATATGTTAATTAGCTTGATAATGGAGTTCATCCCACAATGTATGCATACATCAAAACATCAAATTGTACACCTTAAATATATACATTTCCTATTTGTTAATTATACCTCAATAAAATTGGGAGGAGGCAAAAATAACTTCAAAATTTTAAGTTTTTCAACATGTTAAAAATTTGCATCATTTTTCTTTTTTATTTATTTATTGACAGAGAGAGGGGGGGAATTTGTTATTCCACTTATTTCTGCATTTATTGGTTGTTTCTTGTATGTGCCTTGACCAGAGATTGAACCTGCATCCTTGGTGTATCTGGACAGTACTCTAACCAACTGACCTACCCAGCCAGGGCTTCATTATTTCTTTTTAGAGTAAAAAGGATTCTAAGAACCTCAAAGCAGCCAACTTTTATCTTTGAGTACAGTCAACAACAAACTAGACATTAAATGCAAAGCTTACATCAGAGATGTTTTATACCAATAATCATCAGCTTCTAAGAAAAGAAGAACAAAATATGTTCTAGAAGAGAGAATGGGGAGGGTGACTGAAACGAGGAGAAGTGAATCTGGACCTGAGGTTTACTTTTTAAATTACATATTAAAATATAAAATCCCTGAAAAACTGAAGATGCCTGATGTAACACAGAGAAGTTGTTTCCCATGTTAAAAATTCTAACATGATGACACTGAAATTTAGTCTAAAGGGAAATAATAGAATAAAAGTATATTGTTGGTAGTTACATTTGAATCCTCATTATTTTTAATAGCTTTCCCCATCTTCTCTTTATTTTTGTTGAGCGCAACCTATGGAAAGATGTCAATCGCATTTTCACTAATTCACTTGTACTGTCTCGTCTCTAAAGCCATTAAAAACAAGCTTATCTATTATTTTGGTTGAATTCCACTATTTTTAGGGGGAGGGTGCAAACCTATCACATTTCTTTTATTACAACCTTAACTCTGTCCCTTAAGGGCAAAAAGAATAAATACCAGAGTTCTTCATGGAATACGTAATCACACTGCACAATAGTACTGTGCATATTAACACAGATACTGGCAAGTCGGGTAGCCACTTAATACATATTTGGTGATTTAGAGACACTTCTTATATTCTACATTTGATGAGCAAAAATAGGGTCAAAGATCAAATTCGGCTTCACTTCTGCCTCCTTGTCAGCCAGTAAGCATGTCTAAGTCACTCCTACGCTAAAAACAACAAAACCCTTCCCTTGATCCTATTTCTTTGTGAACTTCCAACATGTCTCATCATTAATCATCAAATATCTAAAAAAAGTAATCATTACCACTTTCAATTCCCAACTTTTCATTTACTCCTCAAACCTTTTAAACTAGCTTCTGATCTCTAAAATGTCACAAAAGACCTAAAATACCAATACCAGTGGCCTCAATTTATTTAATCCCTATGATAGTTGTTGATTGCCCCCCTCTTCTAGAAAGTTACTTTTTCCTTTGCTTCTGTGACTCATAGAGTTTCCTCTTCTGGTGCTCTCCTTGTGCTTCCTTGGCCATTCCTAGGGGTAAGAGACTGACTTCCAAGGTCTTGCTCTGTTATTTTCTCGCATTCTGAACAAGTTTAATCCAATTTGTTCTAGATTTTTCTACATGACTGTTTCAGGAGCACTTTCACTCAATGTCATTTCACACATCCTCTGGTATTTCCTATTCTACTACTGCACCATCTACCAGATAGTTAAACCAGTCAGTTCTATCAAGATGAGTAAGAGATTAATATTGGCCTGACCTACCAGGAAATAAGTATCTTCACTGATGGAAGAGGCAAGTCCCAAATGATAAAAATAGTGTGACTAGACAATGAGGAAATTATGTGTGAGGGGTGAGGTTGCATTGAAACGTGAGCAAAGAATTAAAGGTGCAATCTTAGCCTGATATCTTAGATGCCAAAGAGAGTTTTTGCCTGGCTAGCACCAATTGTATTTCTCAATTAAAGGCAATTTTGTCATAACAAAACGAAAGCACCTAGTATACAGTAATTGTTCAATAAATGTCAGTTGACTCTAAATCCATATCTATTATAGGACATTTTTATTGGGTGTAAAAGTAGGAGTTCAAATTTTATTCCTATATATAAATGCCTGCCTACAGATAATTAAAATTGATTTAAAAAGTAGACTACGCTTTGATGCTGATTTCTTTTGCTGTGCAGAAGCTTTCTATTTTGATGCAGTCCCATTTATTTTTTCCCCTTGTTTCTCTTACGCTAAGCATTGTGACAGTGAAAATTTTGCTACGTGAGATGTCTGATGTTTTGCTATTTATGTTTATTTATGTTTTCTTCAAGGATTTTTATGGTTTCACGACTTACATTCAAATCTTTCATCCATTTTTTAGTTCATTCTTGTGTAAATTGGTGGTCTAGTTTCATTTTTTATATGTACCTGTCCAATTATCCCAGCACCATTTATTGAAGAGACTAAAGGATGTAGGGAAAAAGGAACCAGAGTACACTGCTGATGGGAATGCAGACTGGTACAGCCACTATGGAAGTCAGTGTAGAGATTCCTCAAAAAATTAAAAGTGGAACTGCCATTTGACGTAGTGATCCAACTTCCAGGACTATATGTTAAGAAGCCAGAAACACAAATCAGAAAACACATATGAACCCCTATGTTCATAGCAGCACTATTTACAATAGCTAAAATCTGAAAACAACCCAAGTGCCCATCAGTAGATGAGTGGATAAAAGAGCTGTGGTACATTTATACAATGGAATACTATTCAACTATAAAAAAGAAGAATCTCTTACCCTTTGAGACAACATGAAGAGACCTAGAGAGTTTTATGCCAAGTGAAATAAGTCAGTCAGAGAAAGAAAAGTATCACATGATCTCTCTTATATGTGGAATCTAATGAACAAAAAAAACCACAGATTCAGAGATGTGGAAGCATGCAACAAACTGAGGATCCTCAGAGGGACGGGGGGGGGGGAGGAAAGAGATCAACCAAAGAACTTATATGCATATAGGCATAACCCATGGACACAGACAATAGTGGAGTGAAGGCCTGAAAAGGGGATAGTAGTGAGGAGGGGGGTCAAGGGGGAAAAGGGGGAGACATCTGTAATACTTTCCAGCGGTTCTCAACCTGTGGGTCGCGAACAATGAAAATACATCCTACATATCAGATATTTACATTACGATTCATAACAGTAGCAAAATTACAGTTTGAAGTAGCAACGAAAATAATTTTATGGTTGGGGGTCACCACAACATGAGGAACTGTACTAAAGGGTCACGGCATTAGGAAGGTTGAGAACCACTGCAAAAATTTTAAAAGAAAAAGCATGGAAAGAGTAATATAGAGAATAGAGTCTCTGCAGTACACAGAAAACATTATAATGGTGTTGTCAAATGACAACAAAGGGAGGATAAATCAGAAAGTGTTCCCTGGAGAGATGAAGTCCCAATAGAAAAAAAATAATAATAATAATAATAATAACCAAAAAATAGTAGACTACAATCCTGGAAGTGAAGGTGGTATTTAAAGCTGCCACCCAAGAACTCCAAGTGCAGATGTTACCCTGCCTGGGCCTGCTAGCATAAGTGTCAAGGGAAGTCACAGAACTTTGACATCTCATGTTGTTAAATTCTATATCGCTATTTACACCAAGCAAATCAGAAAGGGGCCCTTAATGACAGAAAAGCAATGGCTATTTATTTTATTTTCTAACTTCCTATTTCCTAAGTCTGTCCTGCTCCAGGAAACTAAAAGTATAAAGTCTCATAAGACTGGATGTGTGTGTCATTAAATTCCCTTTATAGGGATCCAAGGAAACCCAAGTTATTTTTACTTAAAAACAAATCTACCTCTCATTTTAAGAAGGTTTTTTTTTTTATTTGAATCATTACCCAACATAAGGAACAGTATGTGCCAGAGCTCCTTTCTTGGAGCTGAGATTATCAGGTTTTTATTTTCTTTATAGGGTCCAATCATTGTAGGCTTCCTGAAAATGCTAATAGTTGCAATTCTTGGGACCAAGGTATTTTCCTCATCAGTTAGGATAAAATTTGCCAACAGAAATACCATCATCTTAATTTCCTTTTGGTCAATATTCTATGAAAATAAAAAATATGGTATAAAGGGTTATACCATAACTAGAGGCCCGGTGCATGAAATTATTGCATGGGGGGGTCCCCTCAGCCCAGCCTGCACCCTTTCCAATCTGGAACCCATCGGGGGATGTCCAACTGCCAGGTTAGTCCCTCACTAACCCCCTGCCTGCCTGGTTGCCCTATGCAGCCTGCTTGTTCAGTCGTTTGGTTGTCCCTTACTAACCCCCCTGCTGGCCTGGTTGTAGTCAGCCATCTTGTGATGGTGTGACATTCAATTTGCATATTACCTCTTTATTATATAGGATTAGCAAAACATTAGCAAATCTAGCATCTCTTCCTTTCCATCTTCCTTCTTCATTTTAGGAGAAAGTTTATCCTCACAGTCTCATTGCCCCTGAGGAAAACTTTTATTCACAACAAACAAAATAAACTCACCTGTCAAAGGTATTGAGTTCTATGTTTACTTAAAGTTTTAAGTGGCAGATGTGTTACACAAAGGATCATAATAGTTCACAAACAGACTGAGAAATGCTAGAATGCTATGTGAAATGAATTATATTTTGGAGGCTAGTTGGTTTTAGCACACCTTCTTACACAATTTTTTCTTATCACTATTAATTTGCCAAGTATTCCATAAAAAAAAAAAACCTAGAAGGCTAAAGTGAAGAAAGTAGCTTATACCCAAACCAATGACTAATTTTGTTTGCCTAAAGCACACAACCAGCCACAAGTTTGCTTGCTGCAGCTGAAAATCCTGAATAACTCACATAATAACTTCCCACACCTTATTCCACCTACACTATGCTACTCTGTAAATGTTTACAGTGAAATAAATGCTATAAGCAAAGTTATCATCTGTCCTAAACAGCTTTAAAAACAGAATAAGAAATAGTTAAAACCTATCACTTCCAGGATCTGGAAATATATGCAGGGTCACCCATTAACATTTTTTTTTAGTTTTTATCATCATAAATATAATAAGGTATATACCTTTTCTTGGTTATGCTGTCACACATTATTGTGGTGCTTAATTTATTTTACATCTCATTTCATAAATCGATTGCTAATTACACAACCAGATGTGTAAATCTTTTTCTAGTCTTAAAAAGTTTTAAATATGGTAAATATGAAGAGGGAAATAACTCATTTACAATGACAGAGCTTAGTTACCAACTCATTAGAGCTAAGATTATATTTTATTTTCAGAGCAGTAACTTGAGTTTAACATTTAAATGTCTATAATGAAAAGCCTAATTGCATTTCAAATTCTCAGAGCTGAGAAAGCAGCAGTGCTTTAAGGCTCTGGAGCATGTCCACAGGAAGAGACCTTTGGGAATGAAGTCAACATGTCCAGCGATAAAAGAGATTTAATGGAATGGGGCGGAAACTGGGGGTGGGGGGTGAGGATGAGATCCTAATGGTCCTCCTGCAGATATAACAGTACTCCAGAAGGCAATATTTTCCTCCATCTAACAATTATTCAAATCAAATGAATATGCACAAATTATCCAGACTTCTAAGGACATTTCTAATCTCCTAATGGATTATATTCAGTACTTCATGTGAGTTAATGTTTTGGTTTTTTGGGTTGTTGTGGGTTTTTTTTTTTTACTACACTGGGCTTTAATTCTCATCAGTACAAAAAAGTAATTAGAAAGACCATGTGGCTACTGTTTTCGTTATTTGTATAATCATTCCCATCACTATCTCAGGTATATTTAGCAGCCTCTCAGCTTATGCCTTCCATCCACAATTTTTAAATTCATTTTAATGAGTGCCTTTGTTGAATGCAGAAAAAAAGCCACTCACGGGCTTTCTTCCAATGCATGGTTAACATGTACATTTATATTTATTTTAAAAACAGCTTTCTTCTTGCAAACATTTTCTCATGTGACTGACCACTTTTAATTTGTAAAAAGCAAAACTAATTTTTGAATTCTTTTTAACTTAAATTTAACTCATACTAAAATAAGGAGGGATTTTTGCTATTAGAAGCACCTCATATGCTCCCACTCCAAGATTTTTGGGTGTTTTTTTCTAAGTCATCCTCTTTTGGCTTCTGTTCCAAGCTCACATTATATTCTGTCCCGTGATCTAGTGATACCACTTGATAAATACATAGTACTTGCCATAATGTACATGCCTCCTCGGGACTACAAAATACCATAGACATTAAATCTTACAGTTTACTTAGCATAGAAATATATCTTACTTCTCAGTTTGAGAAACACACACATAATTGTAAGCACCCAAGCACCCAGCCTACTTTGACTCCTTCCCTTAAAAAAAATGGAAAAAGCATTTCTGACCCAAATTGAAATAACATCCACTAAAGCATTAACTTTTAAACCTTTTACAGCAAAAATAGTAAGAAATTCATTTTACATACATTTTACACATGTGCATAGATCCTAAATAAGCGTCACCAAAAATACCCAACCTTACTTCATGATGTATTCTGATATTTTCTTATTGTCTATCTTATTATATTTTGTTTAAAATAAATGCCAGGGACAACCTACTAAATGGAATACATTATGCACTAATGAGTTGTTGCTCACCACTTGAAAACTACAACGATAGAACAAATAGGCTTTTCTAATATCACAAAGTAATGTTGTTGGCTCCACATATAGTAGGGTATATCTTAATTAATTTTGATGCCACCAGTACAGACTGGTAAATGAACCTAAACCAACTTGAAATATATATATTTTGGATAACCTATAAACAAACGGTTTGTTTAACAAAATGATAATGTCAAGAAGATGGAAAGGGTATGTAACCTCTTAGAACAAGAACTTCTAAGGTTTGGGGGATCATTATTTAAATGCAGCTGCATTGCTACTTCCAATGAGTGTTAATATTCAGGCCAATAGGACATCAATTTAGAAAAACCTTTGTTCTTACTCTAAAACATGTTTTTATTCAGAACATTGCCTTTAATTTGAGTTAGCAAAATTTTAATGTATATTAACATTCAAATTCAATATTATTCAAAAATAAAATCATGTTTTAAAATATTTGTTTAGTTCATCCAGCCACTGTATTGTTTTTAAACCTGCTCAAGGCATCACCTAATAATAACGACAGTAATGAGTATACAGTTCAATTGTAGAGTATTTTAAAATTCAGAAAGTGCTTTTATTTTGTGAACTGGTAATGACTAGCAATCCTTGGATTACTGAATATTTAAAGCATATAATGACATTTTCCAGACCCAAAAATGAAACTTAATATTTGGTTTGTTCTGAATGTGACAGATTACTCAATCCCTTGAAGAAATCCAGGTGCTGGACTCTAATGATTGCCTGTATTATAGAGGTCCAGGCCACTCCTGCCATCTCTCACCAATCTTGGGAGATATGAAATAAATTAAAATTTCAAGGTAAAGGACCAAGCCAACTTCTGGAGTGGGGGTGTCACACAACCTCCTTGTGTGGAAGTATTTACTAAAGATCGTAAAACAGATGTTTATCTTTTATAAACATTTAACATTTTGGCAAATTGAAAGCTTAGGAAGCTAAGGGAGTGAAGGACAGGCCAGGAAGTCAGGAATTCCTGGATGTGAATCTAATCTTGGTCTTATTTTGTTTTTGCTCTAAATCAATGCCAAACGCTTCACACCTCAGCTGCTTTATAGCAGGCAAGAATTATACGGGGGATAAAACTGTTTCCTGGGAATGTCACAGGTTAAATGGTTAATATTTCAGCCCTCAAATGTACTTCCACAAAAAGCAAGACATCCTCCATGTATATTAGTTACCTTCATTATATTGGGAATCAAAACGGAGCATCTGTATCCTGCTAAACTGAACTTGAAAATAGATAATTCCATTTCTCGTTTCCTGTCCATTTTAGCAATGATCAGTTATACGACTGATTGGGAAACTCATTCATGTGAGTTTTAAGGTTTTTAAGGCAGCTGTAACATCTGTGAGTTGAATATCTTCAGGCAGTTAATACTCGGTAAGTGCAGGGCCCTCATCTTTATTTGTCCCCTCTCCACGGGTTCATCAACTTAAAGGTCATCTCACCCAAGTCCTAATTTGACAATTTATGGAAATATTAGTTGGTCTCTGTCATGAAAAGAAGCTCAGTTTTCTGTCAGGAGGCACTACATCCAAGTCTAGCTCTGTCCATGCTGCTTTGGGCTCTTCAAAGGCAGAATGTGGTTTCACTTTCTCCTCACCACTTCATGATAAAAGTGTCCTGGTCCCGTCTTGTGCCACTTAATGAATGGCCCTCTCTCCCTGGATTTGGACTGTTGGCCTTTCCAACCACTCATTAACTGGCAGGAAATGCCCTCCTCAGCAATCACTATTGTGTAAATAGAGCTATAAACTTTGGAAGGCTGGTACAATCCCAGATCCTAAAACTGCACGTGTGTGTGGGGGTGGGGTGGAATCTTGATTGTAAAAGCATTGCCTTCCAAATTAAACTCAAACCACATGATACAGTCCATAAAATATACAAAACACGCAGTCCAGTGACAGATTTATTGTAGCCATACAGCATAAAGCAAAAAAAAAATCTATATGGAAAACACTGCTACTTTTGACCCAAACAGCCCCCAAACAGGAAGCTAAAAGCAAATCAGCCAGCTGTGGCCTCCCTAAGTTATGAAGGAGACCAATGCAACCAGCATTTCCTGTCATTGCTTGTCACCATTTCTGAGTGTCTCTGTCTGAACTGTTTTCTTAGCTAAAAAATTATGGAAATTTCTTTGGCGATAGATGGAAGGCTATTATATGATCTAGGCTTGAAAGTGAAAAATGTCCCTTTTACCAAAATTTTTTACTTTGTACAGGTCACACAACCAGTCAGTTCAACTTCTGCATTTTAATAAATACAGGAAAAATAGACTACATTAATAAATGTTAAAGTGTTTAGAATCAGACACTTTCCTGCTAATTTAGAATCAATATTCAAAACCACAATTTTCATGCATCAGATTAGTAAGACAGAACTGCAGACTACAATATCCTTGAGAAGAGGAACTAGCTTCTTAGAGTTTCTCTCTTCTCTCTCTCTCTCTCTCTCTCTCTCTCTCTCTCTCTCTCTCTCTCTCTCTCCATTCCCACAACACAACTTCAAAGTGTATGCATGCATGACAGCTTTCTAAGGGAATCACATTTAAGATCCTTTTTATTATTATCATCATCATCATAATCATCACAGTTTCCACAACACATGGAGGTATTTTCATGTTTTCCAGCACCATAAAATGTCAAGGCCTATATCATATTTTCCAGTTTGTCGTGTTCTCACTCACAAAAGAGCTCTGGAGGGGGAATTTCAGTCAGAAAGTAAAAGCACTGTGCCCTCATATTATCTCTACATTGAACCTCTAAGTATGTCTAAATGAGTCCTCCAGCAATACCAAGTTTATCTTTCTAAGAAAGAGGATTAATAAGTGGCAGAAGGGCAGCTTGTTCCGCCAAAACCCAAAGTCATTCACACACACACAAAAAATTCCCTCCCTTGGGGAGCCTGTCAATCTGAGTCCAGACTAGACCCTAGCTTAAGAAAGCCAGCAGAACCCTACTGACATGGTCTCTATGGGATGCTGAGGCCACTGCTCCAGGCATTCATGAAACAGATCAGATTACACAACTCCCCTGCCCACTCCCCATGTTTTTCTGTATTTTGAAGTCCTTAGACATAAAATGTGACCCTATAATGTGTGCTATTTTTCACTTCATACTTTTCGGTGAACTAATAATGATTTTCTTCAAGCTATCCAATTACTTAGGGAAAATGCTGACATAAACGAGTTGGGAGTTCAAATTTTCCCCATAATCACGTCTGAAAAGAAATACAGTCCACCTCTTAAGGATCCTCATCAATCACAGACACCAAGAATCTTAAGAAACAGCAATGAACCCTTTAACAAAATAGCACCCACAATTTGACCATTTATTGAATGCCTACTTTTCAGAAGACAAATGCAAACTCCACTAGGACACTGAGATGAAATGTGATCTCCATCACTATGCTGTAGGTCTTGTTGAATGTCTCTATAATATTTTTAATAGAACTCAGAAAAACCACTATACAGTACATGAATCCAATCATAATAAAGCAGCCACCTTAATATTATGCGACAAAAAATATTACGGGACAATTTCATTTACTCAGTTTGTAAAGCATTAAATAACTGAAGAATTATACTATGAGATACATGCCCAAGTTAATATTATACACAATGCTTTTGTTTTGCTTTGTTTTGTTTTCCTGAGTAAAAGTTGAAGACTACAAAAGATGAAATATATGCTCTCGGGTTCTTTCACTCTCCTTTTTTAACAGGCCACCCCTAAAAAAAACACCTTGTTTGTTTTCTTCATACTGCCACATACGGGGAGACTGCAAAAGCTGTACCTAAAGACTGATGGTCCTCTGGGCACAAAAGATAATTGTGATGGATCTGAAATGGCAGCTCTTGTCTCTTCTACTATGTAGACTTTGTTTTCTGGAAACATTTAAAAAAGAGGCTCTATTTATACCTGTATCTTGGTAAATAAAAACCTATGCAAATTCAACCTCTAAATGGGCAATCAGTGTTTGACTGAAAATGAGACAGCTTCCAGTATTGTTTTTGGTTTTCGTCTGTGACTTCATCACTTTCTAAACTATACATGACATGAGGCATCTTAGTCACAGTACTTCGTATTTTTGTTCCTTTTTATCTGCTGAAACTGTTTAAAGAACTGTTTCTACATGACTTCTAGCTGAAGACTGATTTACCTTGGATGTAGAAGAAATATACGATGTAGAGGTGAAATCCTCCAGGTCTCTTGCTTGCTTTTCCCTGAACTTGTTAGTTAGTTGCTATTATGGCCTCAAGCAGGACAACACTCAACCTAGTGTTCAGTCTGTTTTGCTGTTGTTGTTGTTGTTGATTTTTTTTTTTGTTAAAAAAATAGATACTGCTACCTGAAATCACGGGATGGTTGTTCTTAAAAAAAAAAACCACAAGCAAACAGAAAGACAAAACTATTCTATTTACTTAACAGTCTTTTACTGAGACTCTACTATGTGCCAGGCACTGGGTCCATGAGCTAAGGAGACTCAGTAACCTGCCTAATAAGGATATACTCCTATATTCGGGGAAACCTTTCTCAAATTTCCACACCAATTCTGGGCAATGCCAAGGAGCTCAGGATTCAAAGAATCTAATGGAGATAATTTTAAGCGAATTTCAGTGATCCGAAATGGAAAACAAGATCCAGCAAACTGCCTGTCTCTAGGATGCTCCCATGTTCTAAGCCTCTAAGGAGATCAATTATCTTGCGGGAAGCCCCTGAATTTCTGTTCAGACCGCTTTTCTCAATTGGAAGCCTTTTCTTTCTGAGCTGTTGTAGTTCACCCACTGTGAGCATTAAAACACACACACACACACACACACACACACACACACACACACAACTCCTGCCTAAAATTGGAAACAAATCACTTCTACTCATGAGCCAACTTAATGCTGATGGAAATAGGGCTTGAGAGTGGACATAATATTTTAACAAGCATGCCTAATTGATTCCTAAAACTCTAATCAGACTCCTTTTATTTCCTTAACACTTTGTTCTTATGGCTGTTATAAAGAATAAAGAGTTCTGGGATTACATGCTTGAGTTTCTTGAAAAGTATCATATACATACAGAGGGAGAATATATACATATATATATGTCATGTATTTCTGTATGCAAACTTACATAAATATACACGTTTATATATACACATAATACATATGTATATGCATGAACATGTAATGTACATATATACAAAATATACATTTTGTATATTCACATACATACAACACACACACACACACATACACACACTTATATTAAGCTTCATTTCATTCCTGCTTCTTTTTGAGCTCTGAGCAATGTAATCTTTTTGTGAAAGTTACCTGCCTGGAGTTGAGCATTCAGAGTCCTGGCTCTATTTCTGAGCCTGGCCGACATCACTTAATACAAAAATTAATTATAGTTTATTGTGAACCTTTTTTCTTTCATTCTTAAAATGGGAGAAATGCTGTAAAGATAGGTGTTTTCCTATAAACCTCCAGGGAGAAATCAATGCATAGCTGTATAAAATGTTCTAACATGACAACTAATTTGCACACACATGCACATGTATGTGCTTGTGTATATGTGCCCATACAAATTGGGAGTACCTTTATTTCTCAAATAAAAATACTTCTCAGTTTATATTACTTTGCCCATCAGTCTTTTAAAAAGAGTTGCTCAATATAGTACAAAGTAGAACTAAATGATGGATTTATACAGGGTGTCCCAAAAATGTATACACATTTTAATAGCTGATAGCTCAGTTTTGAAAATGAAATGTACTTTAATAAACACTGCCTTTACAATTATTCAAAACGTGTGTATAACATTTGGGGGGACATATTCTATTGTGTCTGTACTAGAATCATCTGGGAAAATATCATTTCTGATCTATTTTAGGTCACATGGATATTATTAACACCTGATAACGTAATTGATACCTTTTTTATCCTAATTCTCAAAGTTGCTTTTCCAATATTGTTATTTGGCTATCGTGAGGCAATATACAACCATTCAGAAAGAGTAGGATGCCATGGAGACCCCTAGTTTCCTTAAGATCTAAAAGTCCACATTAATATAGATCTAATTTCTTTCCTTTTGGTCATAAATTGTGTTTGTTTGTTGTTTGGTTGGTTGGCAATTAAACCTTTTGCTCCCAAATATTTTCATAGAGGAAAAATGCCCACCTCATTTTATCTGAGACAGAGGTTTCTTTCTATTTTTGAAGTGATAGGAATACAAATCCCACAAAGAAACAAGACTTCTGATTTATAATTTCTTGACATCACATACATTTGTAATGGGGGAAAATCCATCTTTTCAACCTACTAAACATTTTTATAAGAAAACTTAACAGCAGGGAAGCACCTTGATGAAGTAAAGGTGATCATAGTCTGCATGCTCTTTCAGACACTTGATAGTTTTAACACAGCAGCGACCATTATCTGACTTTAATTACAGAATCAAATTACTTGTCAAACATGTACTGTAACTTATTCTTGTCTGTTCTGCCCAATCCCTGTTTGTAATCCTACCGGACAACATTATTTATTTCAAAACAGAAAAATTCAGCTACCTTCCTGAATTTATTGTGCTATGAGCAGGAAAAGTATACAATTTTAGGAATGAAAATCTTCTCACCTCTTTCTTCCTTCCACTCCATCTCACATATGAATACAAGTGGGCGAAGAACAAAATTGTACTTCAAACTATATTGTCAGCATCTGCATAGCAGCCGAGAGACTGTCACTGTCCCAACAAGTGTAGTACTGTACAGCCTCAACAGACAAAACCTTTTTTTCCCCAAGCTGCTGTGATTATTTTTTCATATTGCAGAGCTGGGCCAATAATAATGCAACTACTGGTCAAAAGGATAAATGACACTAGTGCCTGGAAGTACAATGAAAAGCGAGAGAACCTTTTTTGAGGCAAATAGAATTCAAGCAATTAGGGTCTGTACATTCTAATCTACTTTAAATGTTTAGGTTCTTGCAAGTACACAAAAATGTCTTCTGTTTAAATGAAAAGCTATGCACAAAATCTGCTCCATTGTGAGTTTACAAATGATTCATTGTTTTGTTTTACTGTAACATTTATTAAGCACCTTCTTTGTGCAAAGTATTGCTTAGGTAAAGGGTGGGTGCAAGGGAATACCAAAGATATTTTGGATACCAGCTCATAATCAGAGGTTTTATCTCCCTTAAAAGGCAGCTGTTATGAAATGCCTGGTGTAAACAGTCGAGGAAAAAAAGGTACTTTATAATAATCCTGGGAATCATTATGGGTGCTAAAAGCAGCGAAGGAAATTAGAGAAATGAATTAGCTTTTAGAAGTAGAGTAAAACATGCAATTTCCACCTCTAGCCCAGTAGTACAGGGTGCCCCAAAAATGTATACACACTTTGAATAATTATTAATTCCAATGGGTTAAATCTGAAAAAAAGAAACATCAATTGAGCTATCAGCTATAAAGGGTGTATACATTTTTGGGGACACCCTATATATCAATTATCTCTCAAAATATTATTTTTACAAACTCCTTCACTTATGTTTTCATACACGGTCTTCAATGTCATCATTATATGAAGCTGCAGATGATACTGGCAAAATTTCCTTCTAAGGTTTCTGACACTAGTTTAACTTGTCTATTCTGGCCTCAAGGTTTAGTATTTTCACTCCCCCCACCCCCCAAAGGATGCATTTAGTCAGAAGTATTTCAGCAAACAAGGCAGCAAGCACATGAGGAAGCAAAGCTTGCTGAACTGGGATCTAAATATGTAATCACTAAAAAGGAGAGAAGTTGCTTTTGGTCACCTCTCGCTCCACCCCTTGCAAAACTGCAAGTATCTATTGCTCTACCTGCAGGAACTCTTCTTTCAGATGTGAAGCAATGGATTGCTCCATACACTCCTCTCAACAATCATCCGAAAAACAGATGCAAAATTTATTATATAGTAAATTCCACAGTTCACTTTTTTCTTTCTAGGCACTTTAGCACCTGGGCAGGGAAACTGCACTGTTCTGTAATAGGTGGTAAACAATACCTTCCCCCCACATCCCAGAAGCTTGCTAAATTTAATTGCAAGACAGTGCCAGCCAAGTAGCTTCTATTGTTTGGGGAGAAGTAAAAAGTAGACAGAGATATTATATTACCTGGGCTATGGGCAAAGGTCCCTTTAGGCAATGTTTAAGAAAGTTTCTATGAATATGAAGGCATCCCCCCAAAATATTGCATATTGGAAAAAAATTTAAAACAACTTTAAAAGTATTTAACATTTGCATAGGCAAAAGAGAAAATGTGAATATAATCAGAGAAATCTGAGGTCTCTGGTAAACTTTATTGTTAACATGCCTTTATTAGAGGGAGGAAACCCCTCATGGATGAATTGTATGAAGAATTGATGTCTAATCATTTGTATAAGTATTTCAACAGTCTGCTTTCCAACGATTATATCAGTAATCAGCCAAAGACTTATTGATTAAACTAGGGAGTCAACATAGTGAAAAATCAGCAATCATTTCAAAATTAAATCTTGGAATAGATTTGTTTTAATTGAAGCTTTCCCATGCACACAATACATGTAAGGGATCGGTGCCCATTTACAAACACTAGCAATTTAAGAACATCTAAGAAAAAAAGAACTCCTCTAAAACATATTCCCTTAATCAAACAGCAACACAATAAATTCACCCTCACGGTTGTCTCGCTCTATACCAGATCAATGGGTAATAGTCAGAAAAACACATAGATCTACTACAGTAATGATAAAACGATACAAATGAATCACTTAATGTTAACTTTCATTACTCGTCTTGATTTAATTTCGTTTTCTTACCATAAAAGCCTATTGTGTAAATGCTGAAAACTAAAGTTTTTCATAGTTTAATAATTTGAATAGTCTCCTAAAATCTACCGTCATGCCCTCCAGATGCAGGTAGTACAAGGAAGCTGCCCAAATGCGTTGATCTAGAGCGGGAAAAGGCAAGGGCTGCAAAGGAAGCTGTGGCATTGCTCCTGATGTAGCATGACCATGAGCGAAATTAGTTGTTAAACGCATTTGCTGATGCTATGCCATGCAAGAAGTTTCTTTAAATTACTATATGTAATAGATAATTTATATGAATAAAAGAAAACAGAAAAAAAGGGAAAGGAAGAACAAGAGGACGAGAGATCAAAGCCCTAAAATTGCAACAAAGTTGCAGGGTTAATTTGCCTTCTTTTGCCATTTGGAAAAAATAAAGTTTAAAAGGCATTTTATTTCGTTGGCGTCCTAGGAAGGTAGCCACTCTCAGGAACCCCAACTCATCTCCAGCCTTACCTTATGCTGCGAGAGCAAACCCTGAGGTTAAGAGGTCCTGCTCTCAGCGGCAGAGGCAGTGGCAGCGACAGCGACAGCGGCACATGCCATCTGTTAGCTACAGAAGCAAAAGCAGCGCTGCGCGAGGTGGCCCAGGTGCCCAGAGAGCCCTTAGCAGGGGTGTATACTGAATGCCGCCATTTTAAAGCGAGGCTCTGAAATCATTAGATATAAGCAAATTAAAGCCCGCCCCACCTACATAACTTCATGGCTGGGACGTGCAACCCGGTTCCAACTCCGCCGCTGCGGGGTATAAAATGTCACGCCAAGAGACGCGGACACGAGGGCACCCGGACGGAGGTGATAATCCCTCCGCTCCCCTCTGCCCTCTACCCCGCTGAGCACTTGCAAGCCTACTTTCAGGCCCAGAAGAAATAATATTTTCTTTTCTCCAAAACACGGGGGCCCTTTCCCGGGGCAATCCGGCGTGCTGGGGGGAAGAGGGGCCACGGGCCGGCCTCCCCCCTTCTTGCATGCTCTTGGTTCAGTCCGCTTGGAGCACACGTCGGAGCTCCCCAGCGCCCTCCCGGCTACAGGCTGGCTTGGGGCTCCCGCCTGGCAAGCGGCTGCCATGGCAACCCCGACCCAAACCCCGCCCGCCCCGGCCAAAGGCGTGCCCTCCACCAGCTGTCCCCTGGCGGAGCCCGCCGACACCAGCAGCTCGGCCCAGCACGCCCGCCCTCCCGGTGCTCCAAGCCCCGCAGACCCGCCAAGGGATCGGCGCCAGTGGGGGGGACTTCGGGTGCCAAAACGACAACTCCTGCGAAACTCTGCCCAGTAGCCCAGCTGCGAGCGGGCACTGGAGCCCAGGCCGCCCTGGGCCGCCCGGCCCCGCCCCACCCGTCCAGGTAGCGCGGTGCACCCCGCACAGCTGCCGCCACCCTCACCTGGTTCCCGCAACTGGACTGGTGGGAAGTCGCCGCGTGCCGCCCGGGCGCCCGCGCCCACCCTCTAGCTGTCCGTCCTCTGCCTCCTGCTCGTTGCTCCCCCCAAAAAAGCGCCAAAAAGTCGCGCTCCTGATCACGCTCCTAGTGCGGGCACTTTCTTCCTGTAGGGCGCTGTTTCATCGCCAACTATATTCTTTGTGTGGTTCCGTTCATACGTGCACGGTTCTCAGAGAGTGCAGCGCGGGCTTTATTCTCAGGGGGTGTGGCGCCTCTGCCCCAAACCCGGCGGCCCAGCCCCCACTGCAAATGCTCTTTGTCATTTCATTATTAAAGGAAGGGGGGCAAATCATAAGCTCAGGTTTTACAAAAGCGAAAACAAACAGCTTGCACACATGGGGTGGAGGTGGGAGGCAGCAAAGTTTCTATAGCCTCGGGAACTAAAATGCCAATAAGAAATGCAGTGTGATTCAAAGCTGTAGTCTTATAGACATTTCAGATACAGGTAAGGTGAAATAGGTAATTCTTTTTTAAAAAATGGCTTTAGTCAATAAATATATCGGCTCACTGAAGGCAGGGGAAAAAAAGAAGGAAGGAAGGAAGGAAGGAAGGAAGGAAGGAAGGAAGGAAGGAAGGAAGGAAGGGGAGGAAGGGGAGGAAGGGGAGGAAGGGGAGGAAAGAAGGAAAGAAGGAAAGAAGAAAGAAAGAAAGAAAGAAAGAAAGAAAGAAAGAAAGAAAGAAAGAAAGAAAGAAAGAAAGAAAGAAAAGAAAAGAAAAGAAAAGAAAAGAAAAGGAAAGAAAAGAAAAGAAAAGAAAGGAAGAAAGAAAGAAAGAAAGAAAGAAAGAAAGAAAGAAAGAAGAAAGAAAGAAAGAAAGAAAGAAAGAAAGAAAGAAAGAAAGAAAGAGAAAGAAAAAGAAAGAAAGAAAGAAAGAAAGAAAGAAAGAAAGAAAGAAAGAAAGAAAGAAAGAAAGAAAAGGAAGGAAGGAAGGAAGGAAGGAAGGAAGGAAGGAAGGAAGGAAGGAAGGAAGGAAGGAAGGAAGGAAGGAAGGAAGGAAGGGAAAGGAGAAAGAAAGTGAAAGGAAGAAAGAAAGAGGAAAAAAGAAAAGAGGAAGGAAGGAAGGAAGGAAGGAAGGAAGGAAGGAAGGAAGGAAGGAAGGAAGGAAGGAAGGAAAAGAAAGGGGAAAGGAAAATACTCACCAGCTGCTTTTCTGGGTCCTCTCTCTTCTATAAATTGTTCAGTCCTTTATTTCCCTCTAAGAAACTCACAGAGGGAAATGCTGATATGTGCGAATAGTTCCCCTTCTTCAACAGAGTTTGAAGGGTAGGAGGAGCCCTAAGGTAGAGTTCCAGATACTTTTGAATAAGAAATAAGAAATGCAAATGCAATTTTATATTTTGATTAAAAAGTGTGCATCTGGACAACTAAATTACAGGTTTCAACTTAATGCAAGTGTAATAGGAACACCAGCTGTCTCTTAATTGGAGCCTTACAATAATAAATGCATGCTTTTATTTAATTTTACCAGGACAATCATAGTTGATAACACACACATTTGCAGGAGTCTCAGTGACAAGCTTAGCAGTGCCTGGGCTGCTTTCCTGCAATGAACTGCTTCACCCTCACAGAGGTGTCTAGATGCTCCGCAGAAAGTGCAAAGACATCACAGGAGGTATTTAAGCAGCAGTTAGATTGAGGAGTGGAGTGAATTCTCAGGCTAATTATATTTTTTTCATTCTGCCAGACTAATCGAAATAGAAATTTCTAGCTAATTTTAGGCAAGATATCAACCTCTGTTTGTTAAATGCGAGATAATAGAAGCAGGGTCATAATGGTTAGAAGGAGAACACTGGCACAATTTAAAACCTGAGAAGAAAACCTCGTGGTGTTTGACATGCACTGTGAAAGTGATCAGGACAGTGTTCAGGACAGTGTCTGATATGTTTGTATTACTGAGTGGAATCTTAGTATAAGTTCAACAGAAGCCAGGAATTTCTGGTCATTTGGGGGGGCAGGGATAAGAAAGGCTCTAATTCGAAACCACCTCTCCCCACCTCCCTTCAAACTTGCCAAATTACCTGCACTACTCTAAAAGTCAAATTTGGCTGACATATAGGAAGTAGCTTTGGCAGTCCAGGAACTACCAGATAAAATAGGAGGTGTTGGCTACCACAGTAGTCTGGAGAGAAAGGCAAAGCTGAATTATATAACATTATTCCCAATGATCTAACAAATGAGGAACTCTTATCACAGAGAGTCAACAAAGGAGTCTTTATACTAAGCCTAACCTGGGTCAACACCAGTTCTCTTACCTCTGTCCACCACTGCAAACACCATCTCCTCTGGGACACTCTGGGTTTCCCTAATCCCATATAAACTGGATTGGTTATAGATTGTTGAAATAATTGTTTGATCAGAAATTTAAGGCCAATTGGCTAGTTCTCAGGATAGCATAGCCTTAACATTGTGTCTTGATTGAAATTTCTGACCAGTGAAAGTTGCAAATGAGACTTTATTATTCCCTTTTTCACACTGGAGGGGAGAGGAACCTTATAAACAAATTTTAGCCTCGTAAATGTCCTCCTTTTATCCAGGGAGGTATGACCTGCACAAATGAAGCTAGGTAAATTTCCATGCAACAGGTCACTAGAGAGTTTTCAGAGATGGTAGGAAATTGCTGTCCCCTCCCCTCAGCATTTTAAAAGGGCTCATTTGCTCTCTGGGGTGGACTCACCTTGGAATTACTTTCCACTTTAGTAGAGTGGTTAGAGCTAGCTAACATTTTTTTCTTTCCTTTTCTTCCTCTTTGGCATGATTGAGGGCATGACCCAAGGAAAATTGAGTTGTATAGTGACTGATCCACTAGATGAGTTCCTAAAATAATGTATGTACATTATAGTCTCTGAATACTTGTTCTCCTATTGTACTTTGGGCTAGTTGATGAGCTTTGTCCTATGCACCAGGAGGTCACAGGTTTGGTTTCATCTGGGCACATGCCCAGGTTGTGGGCTTGATCCCCAGTGGGGGACTTGCAGGAGGCAAGCCAATAGATGTTTCTCTCACATTGATGTTTCTGTCTCTCTCTCCCTATCCCTTCCTCTCTGAAATCAATAAAAATATATTTAAAATAATAAAAACATAACCTATTATCACTTAGGAATATGCCTGACGTGGAAATACTACATGTCAGACACTGTACTAAGAAGCAGTTTCCCAAGTTAACTCATTTTTAATTCTCACAATGATCTCTATAGGGTGTGTATTATTGTGTTTCTATGCTAAGAAAAGGAAAGTGAGGCTCTTTCAAAGTAACAAAGCTATTAAGTGGCAGAACCAGGACTCAAAGTTAGTTGTCTCTGAAGGCAGAGCCCATGCTTTTAACTACTACATAATACTAAACACAGGTAGTATGTGGTCAAGTTGGATTTGAACTCAAACACTTGCTCCTTCTAGTATGTCACACTACCTCTCATTGATATGGGCATTTTAATCAAATTCTACAAATAAAATGAGGAAATGTATTAAAATAATTTAAGTATTGATCAAGTATTGTTTACCCCAGAAATGTAAAGATGATTTCAGACAAAAAATACCAATCAATATTGTGGATAAATGTATAATCATCTTAGTAAATTGCAAAAAGGCATTTGATAAAATCCAACTTTTTTTATGGCTAACATATTTTAAATATAGAATTAGTGAACTATTCTTTAGCATGATAAAATAGGTATATTCAAAAAACATAGAACTAATTTCCGACCTATTGGGAAAACAAAGGCATTTCCCATAAAAACTGGACCAAAACAGGGAACTTTTATTCATTTATAAATTTAGTGTTTCTGAGAAATTCTTGTTTTGGTAGTAAGGCATGCAAATAAATTAGAATTAAATATTTGGAAGTAAGAAATTAAAGAAAGATAATTTTCAGACAACACAGTAGTATATACTTAGAAAAGCCACAGAATCAACTTCAAATGATTAGACAAAACTATAGCATACAGCAAATTTAAAAAATACAAGTAAGTGTTTGAAAACCAATAAAATATCTACCAGTAAGCCAATCAAAAGGAGAAAAGGTAACATTTACAATAAAGCAAAAAACATTAAAGTGTTTGGAAATAAGTAAATATACACACAAAAGTGTGAGCAAAAGAAATAATTTGAAAACTTAAAGGCAGAAACAAAGAAAAATCTGAATAAATGTAGTCATACTTCATTTCTGAATGGGAGCACAGATGGCATGAAACTGATATTTCTTCACAGGTTGACTTAGAGATGTAGACAATTCAAATGAAGAAATGTAGATAGTTTTAATGAATTTTATTTCAAAAATTATATCATACTAATTTGTAGTAGCAATTGTACATTAATATATAGGGAAACAAAAGTTTAAAAGAATATCAAATACTAGAATATATATAAATTAACAATAGATGAAATGGCAGATTCTGATGCAAATCAGAAATATTGATTATTAAACAGCATAATTAGGCCAGGAAAAGACTCTAGTAAAAGTAAGAATTGAATGTTTGATGAACAAAGCAGGAAAACAATGGGAAAATTCTGATTATTACATAAATTCACCTGCAATAACTGCTCATGAATATGTAGAGGAGGTACAAAATGATTCTTCTACATGAACTAAAAACCTAATTATTTAAGTGAAACTAAAAAATATATTAAAACTAGACTGGAGTATTTAACATAACCTTGGCGATTTTTAAAGTTTTGAAGTAACAGAAAACATTGCAAAGGAAATACTGGTCAGAGAGTACTATGTAATACAAAAATGTAAAATCATTCTCAAAACAAAGATTAAATATTGGAAATATTAGGAAGATTATCAATAAATAAATAGCATCTAAACTGTATGCACAGGTTCTGCAAATTTACAAGACCATCACTAGATCTCCAAGAGATGGATGGTCAAAGGGTATCATCACAGCTAGAAGAAATAGACATTGTTCTAACTAGGAGGCACCATTTGATACTTAATTTCATTGACAAAAACAACAATTTACAAAACAAAATTGTAAGGTTCTGGAAGAACAGGCTCATTCAAGTTGCTGATGGCTTTTCGAACTAGGTCAAGAATTATAAACATATTCATAGTGCTGGAACCAAGGGTCCCAATTCTGGGTAATAATTCAAAAAAGGTAAAAAGAAGCCTTAGCTTAAATATCAAAAGCCTTAGATGTCCAACAAGAGGGGAATGATAGAACTATTTATTATATACTAGAGGTCCAGTACATGAAATTCATGCATGGATAGGGTCCCTAGTGGCTGCCATCTGCTGGCCAGGGCCTCCCTTCACACCCACCTTGGCCTGACACCACCCACTCACCTGCTCCACCATCCCTCTACGGTCCCGCTTTCATAGGGGGCCCACTGGGGCCAGCAGCGCCTCCACTGCTGCCTGCTGCTAGCGCTGCATTCCACGCCGCCCCCTCATGGTCAGCGCATGTCTAACTCCTGGTCGGTCTAACTCCTGGTCAGTTGAGCTCCCACCCCGTGGGGACAATTTGCATATTAGCCTTTTATTATATAGCCTTTTATTCAATGAAATAATTTGAACACTGTAGGAAAACAGAAAATTGTATAAGAGATAACATTAATTGGAGGTTACAATGCAAAATTATTTTTTTCCACTTTGATTGTATCCAAGAGTATTCATAAGGATAATGATCAGGAGAACCCAAAGATTTAGCTTTTTTATTTTTATTTTATTTTTTTAAAAATATATTTTATTGATTTTTTACAGAGAGGAAGGGAGAGAGATAGAGAGTTAGAAACATCGATCAGCTGCCTCCTGCACATCTCCCACTGGGGATGTGCCCGCAACCCAGGCACATGCCCTTGACCGGAATCGAACCTGGGACCCTTCAGTCCGCAAGCTGACGCTCTATCCACTGAGCCAAACCGGTTTCGGCAAGATTTAGCTTTTTAAAAAAAGCTAATACTGGGGAAATGTTTTTAAATTTTTACTACTTTCAAAATCTGTTTAATTATTATGTTGAAGAACACTATTATGTTGAAGAAATATTTTAATGTGAGAATCAGACCTCTGTTTTAAATAAACTACTTGTATTTCTCTCATGTTCTGCCACTTCTATCTATCTTCCCCTGCATGTCTCAATATCTGATCTTTTATCTTCTACTAGAGGCCCAGTGCATGAAATTCATGCACGGAAGGATGTCTCTCAACCCAGCCTGCATCCTCTCCAATCTGGGACCCCTCAGGGGATGTCTGACTGCCGGTTAAGGCCTGACCCGGCAGTCAGACATCCCTCTCACAATCTGGGACTGCTGGCTCCTAACCACTTGCGTGCCTGCCTGCCTGATTGCCCCCTAACTGCTTATGCCTGGCAGCCTGATTGCCCCTTAACCACTCCCCTGCCAGCCTTATTGATGCCTAACTGCTCCCCTGCCGGCCTGATCACCCACAACTGCCCTCTCCTGCTGCAACCCGCCTCCTCTGCCGGGACCAGCCTCCTCCACGCCTCGCAGAGCTGTGGGATCCCCAGGCCTCACCATGCGGAGTGGCCACTGGGCCCTGCCTCCACTGTTTGTGTGGCCATCTTGTGGTGGCCATCTTGCGATGACGTCACATGAGGGCGTCGCGCAAGGGCGTGATGCCACCTAGGCTTTTATTATAGAGGATGGATATGTCTTTGGTCCTCTGTCTTTTTCTTTATTTCTCTCTATTCTCTCTCTCTCTCTCTCTCTCTCTCTCTCTCTCTCTCTCTCTCTCTTTTTCTTCCCCCTCCCCTTGCAAAGAACTTTATTGACCTTTGTTTCAAACTTTATTCCCAGGCTTCTTCAGCTCCATTAGCTGCAAAGAGTAACTTGTGTATAAGTAAATACTGTAAAGAGCTGCAGTGTCCAAGGAGCTTAGGCTTAAAAATATTAGCAATCTTGATTTTATCAGATCCATTTTAAAAAATTGAAAAAGCAGTCATAATATAAAATAGCAGTTCCCAGTAACTTAAGTTTATCTTCTTCAGAATTTGACAATTCAGTTTGCTGCATTCTTGGAAGCCTCATCAAAATTCACCAAAATATCTGGAAATTCATCATCCTCATCCTATTCCATAGCAACTGATGCTTTTCCACCTACAGATTGTTTGGGCAGAGCTTCAGCCATTCTCCTTAAACTAGTCAGATTGTCTGCACCAAACTGGTATAAGATGCTGGGTAGCACTTCTGTCACCTGCTCTGTCTCAGCATGACCTGTAATGATGAAAGTGTTTGCTGCCAGATATGTCTTAACTTTAGGGTTGTTAAAGTGGATCACTGTTTCTTGATTTGTGAACATATTCGCCTCTTCAATACCAGAGATATTGTTTATCCCTATCTTCTTTAAGGAGAACTGAAGTTTTTATCATCTGCTCTAGCTGTTCTGTGAGCCACAGTCTTCTTTCTGTGAGCAGTTCCTTTCTCACCAACATACACTGGTGCCTACAGTTTGGCTAGTTTCTCTTGGTTCGTGATAGTTGCTTTTATCTTGTTGGAGAGGAAACAGAGGCCACATGGGGGACAGGGTTGGTGCTCAGCAGGCTCTTGAGCAGACCAGCTGAGAACAGTGCACACATGCTGAGACGCAAGACAGCAGCTAGCTCCAGCTATGTCTCTCTTTCTCTTCTCCTATCCCCCTACTTCACCTTTTCCCCCCTTTTATACTTCTTAGCTCTTTGTATGATTCTGTTCTTTGAGTGGTTAAAATAGGGACAGAAATGTATTTTATCTGTTGAAGAAAATATTGCTTTTGTTCATTTAAAAGTGAATAAGCTGAATTAATTACTTTTGAATTCTTTTTTAAAAGCATCTGAATTTAATTATATTTTAATTATATATTCATGGCCAAGGCCAAATCAAATGCTTCTGCAAAGCTGTAAACTATATCAAGTGGAAAGACTTCATATCATAATTCCAATGAATTTATCATCACAGAAAGAATGAACATAAATATGCCCCCTATCCGCTCCCCTACCAGCCTTATTGATGCCTAACTGCTCCCCTGCTGGCCTGATCACCCACAACTGCAGTTGCTATCCCAATTTTCAATTTTCCAAATATCTGATTTCTAGTCATGCAAAAACATGCTCTAACCTCTATGAAACATGTTAATACAATAATTACAATCTTGCTTGTATTTTGCATTCATGATATTGTGAATGTAATATCTGTATGAACAGTATGAACAGGTGTCCTTAATCATAATACCTGAGATGATACTGATTCACAATGAACAAATGCAGCAAATGGGCAATAGATTTTTAAAAATCTATTGGAAATACAGGGGTGGGCAAAATTAGGTATACAGTTGTTTGTATGGAAAAATATATAATACAAGAATAAATTCAAGAATAAACTCTGTGTTTTGTTTACTCAGGACTATAAACATACTTTTGCTCACCTCACCCTTTTATAGTAGTGACCTTGGACAACTTAATCTCTCTCGATTTCCTCATAAATAAAATGCATACAATTCTAGAACGTTTCTTGTAGCATACAGGTATACCTCATCTTATTGTGCTTCTCTTTATTGCACTTTGCAGATAATGTTTTTTTGTTTTTGTTTTGTTTTTACAAATTGAAGGTTTGTGGTAACCCTGAGTAGAGCAAGTCTCTGGGCATGATTTTTCCAACAGACTTAGATGTTGGTTAGCATTTGTTAGCAATACAATATTTTTAATTAAGGTATGCACATTTTTAAATATATATTTTTATTTTTTTATCTTTTTATTTCAGAGAGGAAAGAAGAGGAAGAGAGAGATAGAAACGTCAATGATGAGAGAGAATCATTGCTCAGATGCCTCCTGCATCCCCCCCCTCCCCCGCACACCGGGGATTGAGCCCACAACCTGGGCATGTACCCTGACCAGGAATCAAGCCATGACCTCCTGGTTCATCGATCGACACTCAACAACTCATCCATGCTGGCCGGGTAAGGTATGCACAATTTTTAGACATAATGCTATTGCACACTTAGTAGACTATAGTATAGTGTAAACATAACTTTTATATGCACTAAGAAACCAAAAAATTCATGTGACTCACTTTATTGTGGTGGTCTAGAACCAAACACACAATATCTCTGAGGTATGCCTGTGTATTGTAGGATTAAATATAACAAGGTTTTTAAGCACATGCAATGCCTGGCACATAGTTAGCACTTCATCAAAGGGGGAGGACATTGCAGATTTGGAGGCTCACTGTGCACATTGGCTTAGAGGAAGGAATTCAGAGGGCTTGTCAGGGAAAGAGAAGATATTGGCTATAGTTGTGCTGGAGAGTGAATTTAGTAAATCTTCTTTTTACTTACAGAAAATAGGATTGGTCACACTTCAACTATACCTCATCAAGTCTTCAGAGTAGCCACCAGATTTAAACATCCCTTTCGTTTTTGGAGTGAAGGGAGGGAGGGTGTGAGAGGCAGTTCCTTGTCAATCTTGTGTGCAACACAGAAAGAAAGAAGGTGTTATCAGCTCCACAGTAACTTGGACTTCTATTAGCAAGGTCAGAGTGCTGGATCAATGATCTGTCTCTGTCCTTTCAAACAGGGACATGGCTGAAATATTCTGGATATAGAATGAGAATGTGTTCTTCAATGGTGAGTCTATGAGCTGATGGCTATGTCAGGTCTATCTGCTGATGCTATATAAGAAGGTGGAACTTAAACATGAGATGCTGATTGGTATAATATAGTGGTTAAGGGCACAGATGTTAAGGGCACAGATCCTACAGCCACACTGCCTGCGTTCACTTACTAGGAGTGTGACCTTGAGCAAATGACCCTCTCTGTGACTCAGTTATTTGTTTGAAAAGTGGGGACAATGATAGTACCTCCTTCATGGGGTTTGTGGTGAGAATTAAATAAGATAACATTATGTAAAACACTTAGAATGTTGCCTACCAGATCATGAATGCTGCCTATTTTTATCCATGTACAAATATTCCATTATCAGCTTCTCTTTTGATCAGAATAATCTTCTTCATGGGCCCAGAGAGAACACATCCCCATATACAAAAGAGAAGTATCAGGCATTCTCTCTCTGATCCTAGCTTGGGTGGGGCATAACAAAAGCCATAAGACAATGGCATTGACACCAGAGAGACTTTGCAAATGACTATAGAAACCAGACAGAGGTTAATCCTGAAATCCTGGGTTGTGTAGGGGCACTCTTCCTCTCCAGGCTGCAGTGAGACTTGAAATTTTCTGTCATCATGCTTTAATGTCTTCAGAAAAGCCCCTCTAGAAATGAACAAATTACCCAGGAAGAATAACACATTAACCCATTAGCTGGATGAACACTTTAGCAGATTACTTTGATCAGATTACTTAGCTTCAGGAAGCTTGACCGTAAAGCCAGCAGATGAAGGAAAGTTAAATGGTGCTGAGCGGAAAGAGGGAAAGGGCATCTGAAGGGCTGCTGAGGGCTAAAGCCTGGCAAAACCAGCATCTGCATGGTTTATTTTCTCTATTTTTTTCATATTCCATACATCACATAGTGTAGGGCCAGGCACACAATCAGCAGATGTTTATGAAGTACCTGCTGAGTAAATAAGTACCTGTAGTGGACAGAAGTCTCCAAACGCTTCAGGGATATTCTATCTTGCACACAAAAAACTACCAACTAGGTCTGTACTATAACTTGAAGTCAGGTAGTGTGATACCTTCAGCTTCGTTCCTTTTTCTCATGATTGCTTTGGCTATTTTGGGGTCTTTTGTGGTTCCATACAAATCTGCTGATTTCTCGTTCTATTTCTTTAAAAAGTGACATTAGGATTTTGATGGGTATTGCATTAAATCTGTATATTGTTTTTGGGTAATATGGCCATTTTAACTATGTTGATTCTTCCAGTCCATGAACACAGGATATTTTTTCATTTTGTTGTACCTTTTTTTCAATCTCTTTTAATAATGCTTTGTAATTTTCAGTATATAGGTATTTCACATTCTTTGCTAAGTTTATTCCTAGGTATTTTATTCAAATTATACTACAAAGCTCCAATAATTAAAACAGCATGGTATTGGCAGAGAAACAGACAGGAAGATCAATGAAACAGAATAGATAATCCAGCCATAAAACCACATGTATATGGACAGATAATTTTTTACAAAGGAGCCAGAAATGCACATTGGAGTAAAGATAGTCTCTTCAATAAATGGTGCTAGGAAAACCGGAAAGCCACATGCAAACGAACAAAACTGGATTACAGTTTGTTCCTATGTACAAAAATTAATTCAAAATGGATCAAGGACCTAAACATAAGACTTGAAGCAAGAAGTTACATAGAAGAAAATATAAACACCAAACTTATGGACCTGGGTCATAGAGAAGAACATTTTATGGACTTGACCCCAAAGACAAGGGAAGTAAAGGCAAAAAATAAGTGAATGGGACTATATCAAATTGAAGAGCTTCTGCACAGCAAAAGGAACAGACAAAACAAAACAAACAAGCAGCCAACCAGATGGGAGGTGATATTTGCAAATAGTAGCTCTGACAAAGGTTTAATTTCCAAAATATATAAAGAATTCTTAAAACTCAACACCAAACAAACAATCCAGTCAAAAAGTGGGCAGAGGACCTGAAAATACACCTCTCCCAAGAAGACATACAAACAACCAATAGATATATGAAAAGATGTTCAGCCTCACTGGCAATTAGGGAAATAAATCAAAACTACAATGAGATACCAACTTATACCTGTTAGAGTGACCATTATCTACAAGACAAGCAATAACAAGTGTTGTAGAGGTTGTGGAAAAAAGGGAACCCTCATTCACTGCTTGTGGGAATGTAGACTGGTACAACCACTATGGAAAGCAGTCTGGCGATTCCTCACTCAAAATATTAAGAATTGAGCTACCAAATGACCCAGCAACCCCACTCCTGGGTATATACCTGGAAAACTTGAAATCATGTATTTGCAAAGATACATGCACCCCTATGTTCATTGCAGCATTATTCACGGTGGCTAAGACATGGAGACAAGGAAAGTGTCCCATGATAGAGGGCTGGATAAAGAAGATGTGGTACAAATCCACAATGGAATACTACTCAGCCATAAGAAAACATGAAATAGCACCATTTGCAACAACATGGATGGACCTTGAGAACATTATGCTACCTGAAATAAGTCAGACAGAAAAAGCTAAGAGCCATATGATTTCACTCATATGTGGGATATAAAACTGAAACATATGAACACAAACAGCAGAGTGGTGGTCGCCAGAGGGAAGGAAGTGGGAGGGAGAAGGGGGTTCTAATATGAGGAGAAGATTTGACTTTGGGTTTTAGGCACACAGTGCAATACAAAGATCTTGTAACATAGAAATGCGCACATGAAACCTATATGTTCATGTTGACCAATGTCACCCCAATCAATTTAATAAATAAAAATTTAAAAAAACTACTGACTAGAGAGGGTTAAATAGTGGATGTTGACCTGCTTCATAGGGTGAGGCAAGCACTTGAGGCTGGGAACAAAGCATGTACTAAGAAAGTACTCAAAAAACAAGTGGAGTATAATGATGGGCACTCCAGAATCAAACAGGGGTAGAAGATCCAAGCATAGAGGTGGTGCACATTCAAGAAAATGGCTAGGCAAGATTGATCCCAAGAACCAGGAGAAAGCTGAGTTTCCAAGAGAGAGGAAATTAAGAAAAGAAGTAATTTTTTTATTGAGTGCCTTCTTTGTGTCAGGCACTTTCACTGATCTTATCTAATGTATTCCTCCCAATAGGGCCAACAGTAATTGTCTCTATTTTTTATAAGTGGGACAGCTAATCATCAGAAAAGCTAGGCAAAAGTAGCATACTGAAATCACTTAGTGCACAGACTTGGACCTAATCTATTTGGGCTTAAGTCCTGGCTCTGCCACTTATTAGTTGAGTGGTCATAGGCAAGTAATTTAACCTCTCTGTTCTTCAGTTCCCTCAGAGAATCAATATAGTACCACCAAAGTTCCCCGGGAAAACATAAATTTCTATATTATTCCTTTCCAGGCATATGGCACTGAGTCATAAGAAATAACAGCAATGGAAAAAGGCCAGATGCACACTGGTGTATTTGAGCTAAGTACAAAAGGAGATGTAGAGTTATTTTTAAGATACACTTTATTTCTAAAGTGCTTTCTGAGCCTTAAATATACTGTACAGTCATATCACTAAAGGAAAACAGAAAGTTACCTAAGTTCTGAAAACACTTGATAAGAGTAAATGAATGTGCATGATTTCCCTGATCAGAGACCTTCATTCCAATTTGATGCAAGCCATAAATGAAATGACTTGGCTGATTATGTCAGTCCCCCATGAACATTTGTTTACATCTAAAAACTTCTACACATAATTGCTGTCTCTTCTCAGGGGAGGCCCAGCTGGGATAACAAGAAGTGTTGTAAGGTTCTATGGAGGTGTGATCACCGTTACGGCATGAATCTGGCACTGCATGTCCACACTCTGTCTGCCTTGGCAATTGGATCCATCAGTTTCTCTCCTTCACATAGCTTAAATTAGCTAACGAGACAGCAGAAGTCTTGGGAAAGAGAATACAGGGCTGTAAATAACATTCAGATCTGGTATGCCATGGAACAAAGACCCCAAGTCCACTTTGCTCCTGAGTCATAGTCTGTAATTACACCGTAGTTATGGTGTTCTTTCAAAAAGGCAATGATAGTACCATCTGATTATCTGAGAGAAGGGTGTGGATGGAGATAAGTCAGGATTAAGGACATACCCCTCACCCAATGATATTTTTCATTTTTTAGAAAGAGTGGAAGGGAGGGGGAGAGACAGAGAGAGAGAAACATTGATGTGAGAGAGACATCGATTGATTGCCTTCCACACATGCTATGACCAGGGGCCTGGGATCAAGCCTGATCAGAGCCTGGGATCAAGAGCAGCCGAGGTACATGCTCTTGACCAGGATAGAACCCATGACCCTTCCGTCCATGGGCTGATCCTCTAACCACTGAGAAAAACCAGCTAGGGAGATATTTCTTTTTAATAAAACAATTTATTGAGTTATGATTGACATAAAAAGCTGTACATATTTTATATGTGCAATTTGATGAGTTAAGTATACACTTGTGGAACCATTACCACCATCAAGGCCATAAACATATACACCACTTCTTTGTTTCTTATTTGTTGTTGTTGCTGTTTGGTGATAAGAAAACAATATAAGATCTACCCTCTTAGCAAATTTTAAGTATATGGTATTATTAGCGATAGGCACTATTCTGTATAGTATATTCAGAAATTATTTATTTTGCATCACTGAAACTTTGTAACCTGTAACTATGACCTACCCATTTCCCTTTCTCCCCAGCCCCTTGAAACCACCATTTTAGTCTTTGCTTCAATAAGTTTGAGTATTTTAGATTCCTCATATATGGAATGGGTTATTACATAGTATTTGTCCTTTGGTGTCTGACTTATTTAACTTAGCATAATGTCTTTCAGGTCCATTTATTTTGGCATAAATGGCAGGATTTGCCTTTTTAAAAGCTGAATTATATTCCATTGATTATTACATTTATTCTTTAAATGGACACTGCTAAAACTGCTTTTAGTTATCTTGTCAGAAACATTTTTTTCAGAAGCCTTGTAAAAAAGACTTTCCTAAACTCATTATAGAACCTATATGTGTCCTATTCACTGAAAGAATATTAGAACTTTTTTAGTGTCTTCTTAAATATACCTTTATTATAAGCCTTGTGAAATGTTTCAGGACATGTATGTTTTATTATAATTTTTATTTTCTTTTATTTTTACTTTATATTTATTGTTTACACTATTGTAGATGTCCCACTTTCCCTCTTTGCCCACATCCCCTGGACACTTGCCCCCCGCTTCCCTTTGACCACCACCACAGTGTTGTCTGTGTCTATGGCTTATGCATATACTAGAAGCCTGGGGGTCCCTCAGCCAGGCCTATACCCTCTGGCAGTCCAGGACCCCTCAGGGGATGTCTGCCTGCCTGCTTAGGCCCAATTGGGCAGGCAGACATCCCTCTTGCAGTCCAGGGCTCTCACAGTCCAGGACCCACTGCTCCTTACTGCCCACCTGCAGCAGAGGCTCTCACCACTGCTGCTGGGCTTGCCAGTCATGAACCAGGCTTCTGGCTGAGTGGCACTCCCCCTGTGGAAGGGCACTGACCACCAGGGGACAGCTCCTACATTGAGCATCTGCCCCCTGGTGGTCAGTGCGTATCATAGCGACCAGTCATTACACTGTTTGGTTAATTTGCATATTAGCTTTTTATGATATAAGATTTTCTTTGGCTAATCTCTTCACCTTCTTACATCCAGTTCCCCGCCCCACCCCCATCCCCTCTGACAGCTGTTAGTCTGTATGCTTCTGGACTTATTTTGTTTGTCAGTTTATTTTGTTCATTAGATTCCACATATAAGTGAGATTATATGGTATTTGTCTTTCACTGGCTTATTTCACAAGGCATAACCTTTTTTTTAATCCATTCATCCATAAATGTACATTTAAGTTGTTTCCATATCTTGCCTATTGTGAATAGTGCTTCAATGAATGTGATGATGCACATATCTCTTCAAGATCCTGATTTCATTTCCTTTGGATTTATATCCAGAAATGGGATTGCTAGAGCATAGTGTAGTTCTATTGTTTAACTTTTTGGAGAACATTCATACTTCTTTTTATTGTGACTGTACCAACTTACATTCCTACCAACAGTGCATAAGGGAACCCTTTTCTCCACATCCTCACCAACACGATATCTTTAGATGATTTAAAAAAAAATAATAGCACATACTAACAGTTTGAGGTTTTATTATTCATTACTTTGATAATTAGTGATATTGAGCACCTTTTCATATATCTGTTGGCTATTTATATGTCTTCTTTAGAGTGATATCTACTCAGGTCTTTTCATCAATTTTTAATCCGGTTATTTATTTATTTTTTGAAATTGTGTTGTATGAATGCCTTGTATATTTTGGATATTAACCCACTATTAGATATATGGTTTACAAACATTCTTTTATTCCGTAAATTGTCTTTCATTTATTGATTTTTTTAATTTACAGAACTTATTTATTTTGATGCAATCTCAAGTGTTTATTTTTTTATTTTGCTGTTACATAAAAAAAAAAATAATTGCCAAGACCAATGTCAAGAGCATTACCCCTATGTTTTCCTCTAGGAGTTTAATGGTCTCAGGTCTTCAGTTTAAGTCTTTAATCCATTTGGAGTTGATTTTAGTGTATCTATAATAATAAAAGCATAATATGCTACCTTTCAGACAACCTTCTGGACGAAGCCGGGGCTGAGAGGGCTGAGCCCCTTGCACGAATTTCATGCATGCGGCCTCTAGTAGTATAAGATTTAATTCCGTTGCATGTGGATATCTAGTTTTCCCAAAAACATTGCTGAACAATTTTGACTATGTATGTGGGGGCCTATTTCTTGGCTCTCTATTCTGTTCCATTGGTATCTGTATCTGTTTTTAATGCCAGTGCCATATTATTTTGATTGCCATAGTTTTGTAATATAATTTAAAATTATAATTCATAATTTAAAAGCCTCCAGCTTTGATTTTCTTGCTAGAAATTGCATTGGCTACTCAGGAACTTTTGTGGTTCCATATAAATTTTAAGATTTTTTTCTATTTCTGTGAAAAACTCCATTGGAATTTTTGATAGGATTACACTAAATCCATTGGATGCTTTGGGTAAGTATGGACATTTTAACAATATTCTTTTTAAAAATGTTTTTATTGATTTAAGAGAGAGGGAGAGAGAGAAACATCAATGATGAGAAATAATCATCCATTGGCTGTCTCCAGCACACAAGCCACTGGAACTGGAACCTGCAGACCAGGCATGTGCCCTAACTGAAAATTGAACCGTGACCTCCTGGTTCATGGATCGATACTCAACCACTGAGCCACACTGACTGGGCAACAATATTAATTCTTTCATTTTATGAACACAGGGTATCTTTCCATTTATTTGTATCTACTTTAACTTTTTCATCAATATTTTACCTCCTTGGTTAAATTTATTCCCAAATATTTCATTGTTTTGATGCTAATTCAACTGGGATTAATGTCATAATTTATATTTCAGATAGTTTGTTCTTAGTGTATAGACATGCAAATGATTTAGGTATGTTAACTATGTATCTTGCAATTTTACTGAATTTGTTTATGAATTCTAATAGTTTTATGGTATTTAGAGTTTTCTATATATAAAAGCATGTCATCTGCAAACAGCTTTTACTGCATCTCATAAGTTTTGGTGTGTTGCATTTTCATTTTCATTTGTCTCATGATTTTTATTTCTACTTTTACTCTTTCCGGTGTTGTTCAGAAGTGTACTGCTTAATTTCCACATATTAGGAATCTAATAATTTTAATTAGAAAAATGAAAATGAATTTTTTTTATTTGAGTAATTATAGAAGATAAACGCATAACTGCTTTTTACCTTCATTAACAAATTTTAACTTGAAAATAAACTTATTTAATATCTGTATATTTGGCATATAATGTTACATAATTCAAAGGGTAGTTGGAGGATTAAATGTGCTTACAAAATTTAGTTTTAAATGTTTTTTAATATATTTTTATTGATTTCAGAGAAGAAGGGAGCAGGAGAGAGATAGAAACATCAATGATGAGAGAGAATCATCGATCTTCTGCCTCCTGCACATCCCTTCCTGGGGAATGTTTCTCTATCTCTCCATTTTGACTGTCTCTTTGTGTTTTTATTTTTTTTATGTATGAGGTATACCTGCTATGTCTCCCAGTCTTGGTAGGGTACCTTATGTAGTAGAAGTTCTTTGGAGTCCAGTGGTGCAGTCTCCTTGATCACCTGAGCTGGGAGTTCCAGAAATGTCCCTTGAGTCAGTTATGTGGTCTATCCTGTTGTAATTGAGTTTTGATTGCTATTGGCCCGTTCATGCATCATCAATTCTCAAGCTGGCTGCCTGTGTGGGCGGACCTCAACCATAGTGTATGAGCTGCTGTGCAGGTGCCAACACATGAAGCAGAATTGGTCTGGTGCCTACTAAGATCTCCCTTTGGATGTGCCACTTGTGAAGCTAATTAGATCCTACTCTCATGTTGTCTGAATCTGGTCACTGTGTGTGTTGGTTTGGGGGCCTCTAGGTAGGGACTCTCATGCAGGCCAATATCAGACACTGCCTGTGACTGGCCCTGGGCAACCTGTTTGGAGCCATACACAGTTTGTGGCTGCCTTTGCTTGGCCTGCCTGTGAATAGAAAAGACCAAGCTGTGCACCAAGGCTGGCTTTTACCAGTCCCAAGTCCCAAGGACAGGTCAGCAAAAGTCCCAAGTCACCCCAAAATGTGCCTCCCCATGCTTCTGCCTGCTGGCTGCCTGTTTGTTTCGGGCACTGAAAGAATCTCTGATGATACTTAAATTGCATGAGGTAGATCTTCAGTGAATCACCAGGTAGGGGCCAGTGGTGTTCACCAGGTTGATACAGGTTTCAAACTCGGTATCAGTGCTGTGTCTGAGGTCACTCAGCAAATGTCCTATAATATACCAAGTCTAACAGCCACTTGCTGGGTGCTTACACACCTTTGTAGCGAGGTCTCGGGGATTTGTCAGGTGAGGCCAGCAGAGTTTATCAGGCCCAAACAGACCAAGATTTGCCCACGTGAAAGGAGGATTTGCTCCACTCAAATGTGCGAGGGAAAAATGTTCCCCATCCTAGACCTCCACAACTCAGTGGGTCTCAAATTCTGCCTGGAGCCAAATCTCAATAGAGCTGGACCTCTGGGAGTCAGGAGGATGGGCCTAGTAGATCTCCCATTACTGGGAGGTGCTGATGAGGCTCGGGTGAGGTGGTGGACTGGCCTCTGCCCCAGAGTCACACAACTCAGTCTGTCCCAGATTCTGTCCAGATCTTGGCAAGGCAGATACTCCAAGAGTCACGAGGTGGGGGCTGGCAGGGTGCTCAGAGAGTGAGGCTAATGAGTCTCCCATGAGGGGAAGGCACAAGTTATGTTCAGGGAAAAATGGGGGGAATGACCCCTGCTCTAAAGCCACAGAACTCAGACACTGGCACCCTCTAAGTCTGCCCAGACCTCTACACCCTGGCCCAGGCAGCTGACTCCTCAACAGGGTGAAAGCTTGACAGGGAGTCCAGAGGGTCAGGCTATTGCATTCCCTCTGGCTGATGCCATAGGGGAGTGCTCCACACAAGAAATATGGCATATGAGGTGTAGGAGTGGAATTCAGCTTAGGGATTCTGGCAGCTGTCCTTTCAACTCTCTCCCCAGAGCCACAAACCCCAGTCTCCTTATAGAACTCTAGTCTTCTCCACATCCACCTGAGCTCAGAGTGAGTGTTTGTTACAAGATTTCAGGCCAGAAGGAATAGGAAAACTGAGACGGGAAAGTTAAAACAAGGCCAGTGTGGGCAATTTGCAGCCAGCTTGTAACAAGCCATTATCTTTCCCAGCCAAGGACACTTGAGAGCGACTTTGAGAATTAATCTGTACCAAAATAATCATCAAAAGAACTTTGAAATCTATAGACAGGAGGGTATAGATTTCAGAAGACGAGGCCCAGGATATGGAGTTGTAGTAGAGAAGGCACCTGCTTTTCAGAAAGACTATTATTTCCTAACCATGAGAAGCAGACTATAATATTCATATTTAAACAAAGCAATTTTTTTTATTACTAAACAAGGTTTTTATGAATAAAAAAAAAAAAAAACCTCAGACCCCACCCAACTCACTCTTCAGATTCCCTGAGAGCTCATCTGTGCTTCATAAGCCAGATGTATAGGTTTACTTGCTTTGCTTTTTCAATAAAGGTTCGTGCTTTAATTGATTTAATATATTGGCTTTTCACAATGCAGTCAAGGTCTCTCATATAAATTCATTTGTACGAGAGACCTTGACTGCATTGTGAAAAGTCAATATACTAAAGCGGTGTTTGGAAATATAAAGAGGTGTTTGGTAACACCTCTCTGGTGTCCAAGAGAAGTGCCTCTAACAGTTGTGATCAAAATGTTGTGCATTGGCCTTTTAAGAGGATGCCTGTGTCTTTAGTGGACTCCCATCTCTTCCTGGTGGACATCATCCCCACTGATTTCAGAGCCTGATGTTATGTGGGTGCCTTTTCTTGGCTCTGGTACTCTGAGCTGGGGAGGCTGGCTTAGAGTTGAGATCCCATGCTTCTCAGGGGGAACCTTTGTAGCTGAGATATCTCTCCAGCATCTCAGCCACCACCCATGGGAGAAGGGCAGCACTTTTTACATCTCTGACCATCTTACCAGTCTCCATGTGGCTTCTTCTGTAAATCCTTAGTAATAAGACTTCTCTTCAGCTAGTCTGCAGTGGGCTATTCATGTTGATTGCTCTATATTTTAGTTGTGATTCCAGTTTGATACTGGGAATATGTGAGTGCAACATCCACCTACACCACCACCATCTTGAATTGTAAAAAGAAATTTTTGTAGTACAATATTACTCTCATTGGCTAGCTATATAATATAGACACATGACACATATTCATTTCCATTTTTTTCCACACACATTTTTACTTTCTAATTGTAATATGACCCCAAAAAATTTAAATCATGGCTTGAGAGTCTGTATCATTGCGTCCAGCACTATTGATTTTTAACATATTCTTTGATAAATTATCCACCATCTTATTCCTTCTGCTATACATATATTCTCTCTAAAAAGAATATGGACAATTCACAAGTATGCTTTAAATGTTCAAGGAAGGAAATGAACTAATACTCTTTATACTATCCCTTATATTTTTTTAAAAAAAACTTTATTGTTGAAAGTATTACATATGTCCCCTTTTTCCCCCATTGCCATCTCCCATTCTCCTACCCCCCCCCCCAGGCCTTCATCACCCTATTGTCTCTGTCTATGGGTTAACAAATAATGATAAAAACAGATTATCATACTGGGTCTGTTATTTTTTTCTTAATGTTCAACCTTGTAAAATAAAATCCTCTGATTAAAGGGCATCTTGAATTTTGTCAGTAACATTTTCAGAAGGTGGCATGGTTGGGGAATGAAGTGGTCAGATTAATGGGGGGAAAGAAATGATTCTTTTTTCTTTATGCTATAAAACCCTCCCCTACTCATGTTGTGCCAGCAGAGTAAACTCCTCTTCACTCCTGGATGAGGGTGACATATGCACTAACTCATCTAAGTTCTTAGTTATGGATGTTTAGAAATCCAACTCTTTACCAACTGACATCATCAACCCTGGTGGCATTTCACTTATAAAGTGGCTCATACAGTTCCTAAATTTAGGTTATCTTGGGTGGCTCTGGCTGAGCAGAATAACCTTGAGGAGAGGTAAAAGGGGAGAGAGCACTGAATATTTTTCTCAAACCATTCTATCTTCTCATGTTCCACATGAAAATGTAATTCTGTTTTTGTAAAGTTCTTTGAGTAAATGATTGAGGTATCCTTAAGTCTTAACTGGGACAAGGTCAACCTGTTACTGTGCTGAGGTGTGACACCAAAGACCTTTATGACAGGGCAAGGTGGTATCAAAGACTACTTTGTTTCATACCTATTCTGGCACAGGACTTATATGGCTCACTTCCCTTCTCCAGGCTGCGTTTTCTTCATCAGTAATGGTGTGACCTGCTCTTTGGATTATTCTTTTTTAAATTACCTTGCCAAATGTGATCATCCTCCCTTTGGTGCCCTCACTGTACATTGGACCCAACCCAATCCCCTCACTGTCTCCTCTGTCTGCTAACACGCTGCTACATCTCTGCTTCCCCCACTATGTGGTGAGTGCTTTCAGAACAGAAACTATATTTTACTTATATTTGCATTATGGTTATTTGAATTTGGTGAGCATTCAAAAATGTTTGATGAATAAATGAATGAAGAAAAGAACAAATGAGCTCCCCACTCCAGGTCAAATACCTCCTCACTCCAATTAAAACCCAATTTTGTTTAGGTTTAAGATTAGATAACAGAATGATTCAGAAGAACATAGGAAATTATAGACAAGTGTATTAACTATCTCATTTCGTATGCAGCCTCTCCCAGTTCCCCACCCCCATGTTTGTTTCCTTCATCCCCTTGCCTAAGATCTGCTGTCCTCTTTTTTAAGGCAAAGAAAGAAAAATTTACATTTGCACTTCTCCACTAGCCTGTATCAAAGTTTATTCTAAAAGCAACAAAAACATTCTAGCTCCTTAGAGAAAATAAATATATGGGACAGTATATGTCACGGTTGGTACATGCAACCTTTTTATAATAACCTTCACCCTTTCTCCCAGATGCACACACATACAAAAAGAACACGCACAGTAATGTGCCACAACCAGCAAATCAAAGACACACAGTGAAAGAATCCCTTCACTTCCAAAACCATTGATGTCTGCAATTTACGTATATGAAATATTTCTGAGCAACTTCAACCGCTTTATCCCTATGTGGGAAGACCTAGGCATCCAGCTTTGGAGTGCAGGCCTCCTGGGCAGTGTAGGCTTCCCCAGATTTCACCTGCAACTGTAACTGCTGCCAGTTGCTTGAAGATTCTAGTTGCCCTGGTGACAATTAAGTGGGAGTGTAACTGTAATTACATTTAGACCTTTACATTTTATATAGGTCAGAGAAAAAAACAACTTTAAAAAATGTAGTATACTTAAGTAGTACATTTATCAACGTTTTTTCTTATATGCTTCTGGCATTTAAAAGGTCCAAACACTCAGGTACAAATATAAGACCTCATAATGCAGGTGATTTTCAGAGGGGGTGGGGATGGAAAGTTGGAAAGACTGTTGGTTTGTCTTAATATGGTTTCTATGAAATGATTCCTTTAATGGACCTAGAACAGCAGAACAAGGAGGACAGTATGAGGAAAGGCAGTGGAATTTAAATCGATGGTTCATAACAATGTGTAATGAATGACTAAGGCTTAAATCAAAGCCCAAAGGAAAAGAGCAGTCCAGCCTTGCCTGTAAAAGTCAAAAGTCAAAACATACATTAAAGTTGGCCCTCCCTGGTCAATACCAAAGAAGGGCTCATTGTCTTTTAAGGAAACATGCCACTGTAGCAAATGCTAATCACAAATGGATATTCTTTTTAAAGTTCATTTTATTATAGTTTATATTCACTATTATTTTGTATTAGTTTCAATTGTACAACATAGTGGTTATGTTATCCGAGGATTACACGGGGGGGGGGGGGGTTGTTCCTACATTGTCAATCGGAGTGGGCTTATTGGGCCACCGCTGAAATAAGTGTTTCCAGGGGCCCCCACAGGAAAATGAGATGTGATTGAAGACTTTACTTACATGGAGTTACATTCCTTGGGTTGTAAAGTTCCATGTTCCTTAATCCAGTCTTGGAAAAGGGGCAGCTGTGGATTCAGCAAAGCCAAAAGAAGGGCCAGTGTCCACAGTGTCCATTCCATGGCAGAGCTGGGTACAGCATTAAGCTACTCATAGTCCATTAGTTCATAGTGTGGGTCCCACATGGCTCATGGCATATAGGGGAGCGTGCCCCCGCCCCAGGAGCACAGACAAGTGGCAAGAGAGAGAGAGCCAAGAGAGAGCGCTCCTTTGTCCATGAGTTTAAATATTCAGGTTTCATGCCCTTGCAGTAGCCATACCTATTCTGGCCACTGACTTGTTTCCAGGTGTGAATGACAAGTAAGCAACTTCCCATATCACTCAGACCTTACTGGGTATGCATCTACACTGCCTTTGTCCAGTCCTTTCCCACATCTATCACCGGGGAACAGAGTTGGAGATTGTTAACTGAAGGTTCCTGGCAAAGCTGTATAAATGGCATGCTTCAATTATCCAGTTTCCCCTTTACTCCTTTCCTGTTAAATAATAACCAGATTATTACAACTGTATCAGTTAGACAATAATATACTTTACATAGTGGCCCCCCCTAATATTTCAAGTACCTACCCAGCTTAAAGGAGTACTTCTGTGCTCCTATACTGCATAATGCTCAAAGAACTGTACCCCCTGACTGTGCAAATGCATAATGTTGTGGGGGAAAAATTTCCCTTGGGTTTGTAGCTTCCAAGATCCCTAACCAAGGTCAATTTCTAGATCAGGGGTCCTCAAACTATGGCCCGCGGGCCACATGCAAATACAAATATTGTATTTGTTCCCGTTTTGTTTTTTCACTTCAAAATAAGGTATGCGCAGTATGCATAGGAATTTGTTCATAGTTTTTTTTTAAACTATAGTCCGGCCCTCCAACGGTCTGAGGGACAGTGAACTGGCCCCCTGTTTAAAAAGTTTGAGGACCCCTGTTCTAGATGCATATTCTTTCCAGAGAAAGCATTATAAGGAGAGGCATAAAGGTTCCTTCACAGAAGTATGGAAATTTGGTGACCTTCTGGAAAGACACTGAACGTTCTTCTTCTTCTTTTTGTCCCATTCCTGCTGTGCCATGTGCTGTGTGTGTGCAACTCGGCTGCATGCCCTGCCACCAAGAGTTGGCTGAATTTCAGTGGTAAAGAAGAAAGACACCACAGAACTGTGACTACTCCTTAATACTCCTGAATACTATTATATATTTCTCAGCATGCTACTGTTACTGGACCCTTGATTAAAGTCCCTTTTAACACCATGGACACCCAGAATTAAAAGAATGTTGAATGCTGCCAATTGTCTTTGTTTCTTAGTCCTGAACTGAGTTACTATTCCTATGAGCACAGTACAATCTACATGCAACCTTGTTCTTTACATTTGGTATATTTGGAGTAAGTTATCTAACTTCTGAGATTCCTCCATCCCATCAACAGAGGCACTTTACTTCATTAAGATGTTTCCTACATTAGCAAGACATTCAATTTATTCTTCCTTTTGATCCTAAAGGAATGCTTGCTAAGGGCTAAGTGTTACTTAAGTAGGCGGGGCCTGGGGTTTTCAAAATAAGTGACTCCTGCTGAGTGGTTAAAGGCTTTGTTTTACCAAAGGTGTGGTCAGTAAAAGTGAAATTATACTTAAATCCTCAGAGAACAGGCTGGTCCTCTACCCTGTAATGACCACTGCCTGCCTAAAAAACAATGAGACTACTTTGTTTCAATAAAACTCAGTATTTAAAACATCCAAGTGACTTTTTATTTCCAAAATTAGCCTCTTCAATACCATTGCTTCACATTTTGGAACTCCTCCTAGGGAAATGCCATTAGAGCCAGTATCTCAGTCAGATCCACACCTAGTCCCTGAACAAAAACAGCATTACCCAGTTTGATTCCCTCCGCGCCCCCCCCCCCCACTGCTCATCAGACTTGGATTTTTTGAGACTGTATGCCCTTACCAAAAAGTAAATTCACTCTCAAAATACCAAATTTTTAACTATTGAGGGTCATGAGAATAGGTTCTCAAGGCAGTTTTCAAATAAGTGGGCCAACATGTTAGGAGCTTGTGAATCCCACTGAATAACTGTATGGCCCCAAAAGAGATAGCACTTATTTTTATATTTAAAACATGGAATGCTATTTAAATATTGGATAAGGTGTGCCCAGCTATAGTGGCTCAGTTGGTTGGAGCATCATCCCATACACCAAAAAGTTGCGGGTTCAATTTCTAGTCGGGTGTGTGAGGAGGCAACTGATCAATGTTTCTCTCTCACATGGATGTTTCTTTCTCCCTTCCTCTCTAGAATTCAATAAAAACATATCCTTGGGTGAGGGTTAAATAAAAAAATAAATGTAGGCTTTCTCGTTTTTAAATATAAAAACGGGGATGAAAACACTGAATTCAGAGGGCTATTGTGATAAAAATAAATGAGATATATGGATATATTTTATAATCCTCAAAGTGGACCTTCAAGAGTAAGATGCATGTGTATGTAGATAAGTAAATATAAGTATATGCACATATCTACACAGTACATAAAATAAATGCTATTATATTCCTGTCTTTTATCTATACAGGAAACATGAGGAAGAGTTAAAGAGGATGAAAATGAAAGGAATCAACAGTTGAATTCAGATGGATTAAAAGAGTAGAAAGTGAATACAGTTTTAAGAGTACAATAGGATGACTTGAATTTTCCTAATGATTCACTTTTCTTATCTTAATGCCAAATGTGCAGTTAAAAAAGGTTAAATCCTCAAAAAGAGGACTACATTTAAATACAATGAAAGAGGAATTCTCAGTAACTGCTAATGGTGCCTAATTATTCCCAAATTGACTTTAGATTTTTGCCCTTCTTATACTGGTATTTCAACCCCAAATACATTTAACTAAAAGAAACTAAATGAATGGATAGAGAAGCTTAATTTTAATTCACTTGAACAAAATTTTATTGGACTAAATTCCTTTTTCACAAATATAATACTTGATGACACTCAAAACCCTTAAAATAGTCAAATAGAGAATTTATTACATTATTTGTCTTTGTCACTTTTCCTTTCAAATTATACACTCAAAGGATCATGAGGATATTTCTCTAGTTAAACTTAACTTTCAGTTATTAGTAGTAGATTAAAAACTCAATTAATTAGCACTCAACCAATTAGAACTATCAAGTTACTGGAATGTCGCCATTATTAACTTTTACTAGTAGTTAACAAAAACCAAATCTTCTGGAGGAAGAGTGTCTTAATTTGACATTGGGCCCAGTTTCCTGCAATTTTTCTATGAAAGCTATATAAGGAAGCAGAGGAAGCAATACATGTTTAGGAAATACTTCCTATGTACCCATCCATCTCTGTGATCCGGCCCTGGCTAATATTTTAAATTTATTCCTTCACACCTCTTCTGTTCCAGACATTCTGAGCATCTGCAATTTTATTTAATCCTGACAATAACCCTGTAAAAATGTCATATATTTTAATTGTACTGATGAAGAAACTGAGGATTGGTGGTGCTATGTAACATGTCCAAGAACATGAAGTCAAGTCACTTGTCCATGATCACATAGTAGTAATAGGACTGGTATTTGAATACAGGTCATTTTAACACCAAAGCACATATTTGAATGATGACCCTTAAACAGAGAAAAATCTTCAACCAGCATAGAAGTATTCTATTGCATTCATTAGTGTCTGTGTCATGAGTGAATCATGAAATGTAATTCATATACATAAGAAATATTTTCAGCAAGAAATGCAATTAAAATAGTTTTTTCATTTAAATTTCAGTTAACTATAGTTTTTTCTAATTCTAAAATTCCAAGTTAAAAAAAAACTTCCATCAATTAATAAAATAAAGTTATCAATATGGAGTAGGCACTAAGATCACAATACAATATCAGAAATTAAAAACAAAATTCTCTCAAACATTGATACACTCAAGAAAATATTTAAATGTCTTTATAAAATGAGTCAAGAAATGGCATCAGCAAAAAATGGCAGAGTGTGGAACTCTGAAATTATACCTTCTAAATGGTAACAAAAGAGTGCTAGAATGGCTATCAGACAAGTTGACTTTAACACAAAAAAAATGTTACTAAAGAAACAAGGGGACATTTCATAAGATGTATGGGACAATCCCTCAAGAATATATAACAATTATATACATATCTGCATCTAACAAGAGATCCCTAAGATACATAAAGCAATACTGACAAAATTAGAGGGGGAATAGTTCAATAACAGTTGAAGACTTTAATTTCCCACTTGCAATCATATTTATAACAACTGGGATAAGTAAATAGAACAATAATGGATAGATCAACAAGGAAATTGAAGACTTGAACAACACTGCAAACAACTAGAACTAACAAACATTTATAAAACATGCCACCCAACTAAAGCCGAATACACATTCTTCTCAAGAACACAAGGAATATTCTCCCAGATAGATCATATGCTAGACAATAAAATAAATTTCAATAAATTCAAGAGGATTAAAATCATACAAGCACATTTTCCAACAACAATGGAATGAAAATATAAATCAATAATAGAAAGAAATTTGGGATAACCACAAATACGTAAAAATTAAACCACACAGTGAATAAACAATGGGTCAAACAAGAAATCACAAAAGAAAGTACTATTCAATGAATATAAATGAAAGCACAAAAAAACCATATGAAATGTAGCAAAAGCTGAGCTTAGAGGGAATTATAAACACTTTAATTTTACAAAACAAATCTAAAATAAATAAGAATTTTAGAGTTAAGGAGCTAGAAAAAGAAGAACAAATTAAGAAGCTAGAAAAAGAAGAGAAAACTAAACCCAAAATGTGCAAAAAGAATGAAATATTAAAAATTAGAGCAGAAATTAATGAAATAAAGAATATAAAAAGAATTTAAAAAATAAACAAATCCAAAAGCTGTTTTTTGCAATTACAGAGAAAACTGAAAAACCTTTAGCTAGACTTATAAAAAGAGAGAAGACTAAATTACTAAACTCAGGAATGAACAAGGAATATTACTACCAAACTTTCAGAAATAAAAGGGTTATACAAGGACATTATGAACAATGTAGGCCAACAAATTGAGTAACATAACATAGATGAAATGGACAAATTCCTAAAAGACACCAACTACAGAAATGTACTCAAGAAGAAACAGAGAATCTGAATAAACCTTTATCAAGTAAATAGATTGAAGTAGTTATTTTTAAAATCCCACAAAGAAAAGCCCAGTCCCAAACAGCCTCACTGGTGAAATCTCCCAAATGTTTAAGCAAGAATAAACTCAATACCTCACAAACTTTTCCAAAATGTCATAGAAAAGGATAAACATCTCAACTCATTCTGTGAAGCTAGTATTACACAAAGCCAGACAAAGACATTATAAGGAAAACAAACTATAGACCAATATCTCAAAAGTTTGTTTTCCATTTGAGAAAGCAAGAGAGGAAGAAAAGTGAGAAAGAAGGGCTTCCTCATACAAAGCAGAAGTACCATACTGGATCCCTCACCACCCAACCAACTCTCATGTAACTTCTATAATACAAAATCACAATTTTATTCAAGTTAACTTCTGTGGACTGAACATGCAATATGAGCTAGGACTGGAGTTACCAGGGTGAATACAGAACAGTCCCTGGCCTGTGGGTACTCATGGTTCAGGGTGAGTGACAGGCACATTAATGGATAATTACCCAACAATGTAATTGGGGCTCTAATTTAGATGTGTGAACAAAGTGCTGTAGGTTGGAACCAGAAAGTACAGGGATATAACTGCATCACAAAGAGTTTGTACTTTGTCCAATAGAGAGTCCTTGATGTTTTGTGAGCAGGGAAGTGACATGATCAAATAAATGTTAAAACAAATCTGGAAACTTTGTGGCGTAAGGACAAAGATATGAAAGAAATTGTAAGAAACAAGATGATTAGGAGACTACTTAATTAATCCTGGCATATTGCAACAAGGATTTTAATTAAAATAATAATGGCAGTGACTAAAATAAAAAACCATATGGAGGTGCGGATTTTTTTAATGGAAGTATTGGAATCAACAGGGCTTGGTGGCTCAGTGGTTAAGAAGGACAAAGCAAAGGATGGTTTTGTGTCTGTATAACTGACAGTGTGGTGGAGCCATTGATAGAAATGGAAAGTTTATGACAGGAGCACATTTTGAAGCAGAGAGGCTGTGTTGTGTTTTCAACATGTGTGTATTGAGCAGCTAAATGGAAATGTCTAGCTGGACACTTCCATGGCTGGACAGTTAGGCTTGGGCATAGAAATGAAATGTTTGTGATTTAAACATGTGAAATAACAGTATCTTAATATACACTGTAATTACATACACCAAACGCTAGAGAAGAAGGGAGGGGGAGTTTTATTTTCCAGTAATATTTTATTTCTTTAAAAAAAAAGAGTTCTGAAGCAAGTATGGCAAAATGTTAGTTCTTATTAAATCTAGATGGTAGGTAAATAGGTGATTATACAATTTTCTGTACGTTTGGTGTCTTTTAATGTATGTAGAAGTGCAATTGAATTGTGTATGTTGATTTTATATCTTGCAAATTTATTGAATTCATTGAATAGTTCTAATAATTTTTGTCTGACTTTTTAGGATTTTCTATATATAAAATTATATCATGTGCAAATAAAAAAAATTACTGCTTTCTAACTTGCATGCTTTTTATTTTATTAGGATCCCAGATTGCTGTGGCTAGGACTTGCAGTACTATGTTGAATAAAAATGGTGAGGGGGCAACTTTGTCTTATCTTTTAGCTTACAGCAAAAGTTTTCCACTTTCCAACATTGAGTATGAAGTTAGTTGTGGGCTTGTTGTATATGGCCTTTATTCTGTTGAGATTTTATCCCTTCTATACCCAATTTGTTGAGAGTTTTTATCATGAAAGGTTGTATTTTGTTAAATGTTTTTTGCATCTATTGAGATAATCATATGATCTTGTCTTTCATTCTATTAATGTGGTGTAACACATTTATTAATTTGCATATGTTGAAACATCCTCATCTCCCAGGGATGAATTCCACTTGATCATGATGTATGATCCTCTTAATGTGCTATTTTATTTTGTTTGCTAATAGTTTGTTGAGAATTTTTGCATTTATATTCTTCAGAGACATTGGTTTGCAGTATTCTTTTCTTATAGTAGCCTTATCTGGCTTTGGTATAAAACTGGGCAATAAAACTGGGTAATTCTGGCCTTGCAAAATTAATTTGGGATTTTTCTCTAATAGAAAATAATTTGAGCATTACCTAATTGTTGCCTTCTGTTCTTCCAATGATGCTGCTGAAGAAAAAGAACAGGTAGATAAGTATTGAGAGTATTCATTAGAGCAAGGAGTAATCAGATCTAAGAAATTAACTTCTTAACCAGAAAAGGACCATGCTGAGCTGACTAAATATTATTTTGTTCTTAGCAGTAAAATATTCAAATTACTCTGTAAGGGTAAAATAATTTAAATCAGAAAATAGAATAATCTACTAATATATTTTAAAAGGAAAACAGCTGTTTTTCTTGGGCTAAAGGGGAAATAATTATTTGGAAAGTTATAGCTGAGACCAACCTATTGACATGTTATCTTGATGCAAAGTTAATAATAGTGATTGCTAGTAATAGTCATGAAGATTTACTGAGTTATTGCTATGTGTTAGGCATGCTTTTAAAAGATTTTCATTTAATTTTAACAATAACCCAATGAAGTAATTATTAAGACCCCTTTTACAGAGGAAGAAAGTAAATCTTAAATAAACCAAGTGACACATCCAAGCTCAGAGAGCTTATAAGTGGCAGAGCTGGGTCAAGAACCCAGGCAGTCAAATTGCAACAACATGGATGAACTTTGAGGGCATTATGCTCAAAGAAATAAGGCTGACAGAGAAAGACAAATAATGTATGGTCTCCATTATGTGTGGAATCTTAAAAACAACAACCCATAACTCAAAGAAAAAGATTTGTGATTACCAGAGGTAGAGGGTCGGGGAGGGTGAATGAGGTGAAGGTGGTCAAAAAGCACAAACTTCCAGTTATAATTGCTAGGAGGAATGTAATGTACAACGTGATGACTATACTTAACATTGCTCTATAATATATACAAAAGTTGTTTAGATAATAAATCAGAGTTCTCATCACTCATCAAAATATATTTTTTTATTTTTTGCATTTATATTAGATGATAGATATGAATTAAGCATCCTGTCGTGAACATTTTATGATCTATGTAAGTCAAGTCATTAGACAGGCTGTATACCCTAAACTTATACAGTGCTATATGTCAATTATATCACAGTAAAACTGGAAGAAAAAAAAACCCCAGGCAGTCAATACTTGAGCCTGCACTGGGGATAAATTGTAAGCCAGCACTGACATGGTCCCCGCCCTCAGGCAACACAAACTGGGAAAAGTTCTGAGAAGTCGGTGTACGAATGACCTGAGATTATATATATGAGGAATTTAACTGGTTTGGGGAATGAAGAAACACTTAACTGCATTGAAATATGGAGCATGAGTGAATGTGGTGCAAAGCAGGGACACGTTTTTGGGAGAGCATTCCAAAAGGAAGGATTAGCCTATGCAGAGAAAAAAATGATGTGGCTAGAACACATCCCAGGAGCAACGACAACCATGGCAAGAAAATGGTTATTTTGGCTGGAGCATAAGGGGAATAAGATACAGAGTTCAGTCCATGTAAGCTCTTATAGGCCATTGTAAGGAATTGGGGTTTACTCTAAGTTAGTGGTTATGAACCAGAAGGGATTTTGCACACAGCTCTGCCCAGAGTATATTTGGGAATGTTTGTAATCATTTTGGGTTGTTACAACTGGGGGTGGGCTGCTATTGGCATCTAGTGAGTAGAGGTCAGGGATGTTGCTAAACATTGTACTGTGTACAAGACAGCCTCCACAACAAAGAATTTTTGGCCTGAAATGTCAATAGTGCTGAGGTAAGAAACCCTGTTCTAAGGTTAATGGGAAATTATTAAAGGGCTTTAAGTAAATGAGTGGCCAAATCTCATAGCTATTTTAAGATTGATGTCTGATATCAGTTTTGAGCACTGAAGGTGGAGAGATATGATTGGAAATGGGTAGATTCATTAAGAGCCTTTTGTAGACATCCAGGCCAAAAATGAATTAAGGAATTGCCTAAGATTGTGGCAGTGGTAGCAGAGAAAAGTAAAAGAATTCAACTTTTCCTTTAAAAGTGGAGGCTAGAGGACTTGCTGAAGGACAAAATGAAAGTGGATACAGAAGGAAAAAGAGAAATCAAAGATGATACCTACATTTCTGACTTTAGCTGAATGAAGGGAAGTATGATTAAGAGAGAACTGTACATTTTTTATTTTTTGCATTCATGAACTTTCCACCTAGAATAACAAATGGAGAAGTCTGTGATGTCTGAGGGCAAGTCTTCACCCTCTGAAAAGAGTATCATGAAAACATACTGCTGTTCTCTCCTTAAGACTGCCTCTTTGTATCACTGTCGCAGACACTTCTTGTTGGTTGGGTCATAGGGCTTGCACAGCTTCACATATCTTATATTTTGTAAACTAATATTCACATTGCTTATATGAAAACCAAGCAGTTTTTGTTTCCCTAAGCCATGAAGTTTCAAAAATGAACATTATTATATGAGTTTATTTCATACTGGAAGCTAATACAGTGGGGCCTTGACTTACGAGTGTCCCAACTAACTAGTTTTTCGAGATATGAGCCGTCTCTCGGCCGATTTTTTGCTTTGAGTTGCGAGGTAAAATTCGGGTTACGAGCCAGCTTCAGATACCTCACCGCTAGTTGGCGCAGCGAACGTCACAGTAAACGCCACAACATCAGCCCAGCATCACCTGTCTCACTCATTCACTTTTTGATTCGACATACGAGTAATTTGAGTTACGAGCTCCGTCACTGAACGAATTAAACTCGTAAGTCAAGGCCCCACTGTAATAAAGTTCTTGTAGATCTGGTGTCATAGTTTAATTGTCTGCTTATCACTAGAGTTCAATTCAATTCCACTGCAGTTATAATAAATGGTTGTACTAGTATAATGCACTATTTGCCAATGCAAAGCCCTATGTTGTTCCATATTTTACTACATTAAATGATGGATGAATCTGTCTACCTCTTTCCACCTCTACTACCATCATGCTGGTGCTAACTACCACCAACTATCTCCTGGACTTTTGCAACGGGCTCATATTTGTTCTCCCTGTTTCATTCCATTCTTCAGACAGCTACCAACATCGGTTATTCAAAAAACATAAATTTAGAGTTCATTACTTAAGTCCTTAAATATTTTCCAGAAATTCCCCCTGGCACTTACAGTATAATTACAATCCTCACCAAGGCTTCACATGATGTAAAACTTGCCTATCTCCTCATACTCACCACTTTCCAGAGACATCATCCTTCTGTATGGGCCAATTTTGTTTTGTTCTCAAGGTCTTTGCACTTGCACTGAAGAGTAGAAAAAGAGAACAAATTCAAGTAACTCTTTTTTCACACTTAAGATTTTTATTGGTTGTTTTGAGGATCAGTACACATTATTATGTTGTTTTGAGTAATCAGTACACATATATTATGAACAATTTGTTCAAATTTTAATTATGAACTAAAATCTAAAAAGCCAGGCAACTGTTATTCTTCTATAATTATGTATTTCAGTGACTCCCCAGCTTAAAATTTGAAGGCAATTTTTTTCAGAGGGTGTCAAGTACCAATACCTTCAAATGTTTGATATTCTGTTACATTGTAAGTCTCACTAATTCACAATTTAATATAATACATAGGTCAATTTTCAATATTTCACACCATATAACGAAAGAGAACTGGACTGCCACCACCAAACACATTACAAAGTGCACACACTTCTGACAGATAAAGCCACGGTCAAGGAGAGGTTTTCTTTAAGCAATGATTCTAATAAACAACAACAACATAGAAGTTATTTAAAATGCTGGACACACATTAAATGCATGACTATGACTTCAACTTGCCTTTTCCAATGCTTTGTATTAGAGGATATAAAAACTGCCTCCCCAAATATGCAGAATGCTAAGTTCACATTCAAGATAGTCAAACCCTTCCATTTAATTCAACATCCCTCCTTTTTCTGTTTGCACTAAAAACAAAACAACATAAAAGAATCCAATCAGCAAATTATTCTACCTCATGAATAAAAGCATTTTCACTTAACAAATGAAATGAAGTGGCATTCCCTTCTTGTAATAGTTTCTAGAGCTATTAAAGAGCTTGCATTTGCAAAATAGTTGATAAGTTCCTATGATTTTACAGAGATACAGGAACCACTGGTATGACATGTATACATATTCATACCTATTAGAGGCTTGATTCTGCTGTTTTGAGTTCTCTTTTTTCTACAGGTGAATCTTTAGTTTTTTGGTTAGCCACTTCAGTCTGTTTGACCTTTGTTCCCTTTTTGTTTTCCATTTTGTTTGAGGACTTACCCTTTCCCAATGCTTTTTGGGCTTTGCTTCCACCAGTTGCAGGAGCAGGTTAACCTGACCACATCATAGTTCTCTTGGATTCTTCCTTCACCAACCCTTCAATTTAATTAACCTTCCTCTGGGGCACCTTAGCAGAAGAGAGGGCACAATCTGGGTGCTTGCAGAGAGCCTTTGGAAAGCTGAGATGCTGGGCCCTTGACCTCCCCTAGCCTTTCAATACCTTTTAAACACAGTGTCTGCACAATATGACCTCGGGCTTAAGAGAAGACGTACTCCAAAAAATATTGAACATTAGTTTGCTGGCTTCTTTTCCTCAGAGGCATGAGTTAGTCATACTGAATTTCTTTCTGTGTATTTTAGAATTGACCAAATATGTAGATATATTGTGGATAAGGCCAGCCAGGTTTCTCATTGTCAGAGAAGAGACTTACAAATATAGAAAGTGAGGGAAATAGAATGAACCCTGTAGTGTTGAATTGGATTTGGAGGTATCATTGCAACCTAATAGATTTTAATATAGATATAGGTATATAAATAGATACAGATGTATATGGGTAATACACATGTCTATTTTCTAGGTTAGTTAGTGGAAGGGGCCTAGAAGCAATGACACCCAAGAAGTAATGGGCACACCTAGCGCCCAGACCTTGGTTTCTAAATACTCAAAGGAATCTAAGCTCATTGAAGCAATGGGTGATTTTGCCCTAGCCAGATTGCTCAGTGGATAGAGCGTCGACCTGTGAACTGAAGGGTCCCAGGTTGATGCTGGTCAAGGTCATGTACCTCAGTTGTAGGCTCCTCCAGACCCAGGCCCTGGTTGGGGTGTGTGAAGGAGGCAACCAATCAATGTGTTTCCCTCACATCGATGTTTCTCTCTGTCTTTCCCTTTCTCTTCCACTCTCTCTAAAATCAATGGAAAAATATCTTCGGGTGATTATTTTTTTTAAAAAAGGAAATGGATGATTTAAAGGTTGAGGCAGAAAAATAACAAAATGAGTGTAATATCTTGGTGTGCCAGAAAGTTAGAAAGTATTCAAAACATGAGGGGATTGATCTCCCCCCGCCCCAGTGGACGTGTATGCATTCATATAAGCATAACCAATGGACACAGACACTAGCAGGGGTGAGGGCATGTGAGTGGAGGAGGGCTTTGGGGGGATAAGGACACATATGTAATATCTTAATCAATAAAGAATTTAAAAAAAACATGAGAGGGATATGTCAGAAGGAAACAGGAACCATTTGTAAGGGCCTTCCACTGACCAAATGCTGGATAATTTGAACATTCAAATAAATGAGAGTAAAAGATTTTAAGAAATTTTATTGATTGATTGATGAGAGAGAGAGAGAGAGAGAGAGAGAGAGAGAGAGAGAGAGAAATTGAGTTGTTGTTCCACTTATTTATGCATTCATTGGTTGATTTTTGTATGTGCCCTGACTAGGAATTGAACCTGCAACCTGGCGTACCAGGACGACACTGCAACCAACTGAACTATCCAGTCAGGGCAAGAGTAAAAGATTATATTCTATTAAATAAAATAAGAATCTATGACTCTATACTGATTAAGTGAATAAATAAGAAATAAAAAGAGAAGGGGAAGGTCCTTCTTAGAGTAGAAAGCCAACTAATAAATGTAGAAACAATTATGTAGTCTGCAGGTTACCATTTGGTAATCAGAATAGTAATAATCTTTTCAGGCAAGACTCAACTGTATCTAGTAGGTAAAATTTGGAGGACATTTATATAATTTCAAAGTATCTCCCCATAGGAAAGATTTAAATTACAAAGGGGAAAAGTAGTCATGTGAGAGTGAATAATCCTGGTAGATATGTCTTTAACCAAAGATCAAAATTAACATCATCAGCAATGGGAGTGATGTGTCTCCTGATATGATGCACAGAGAATAATACAACCTCACTTCAGAGTTATTCCTGTCCAAAATGCATAATCTGAATATAATTAGGAGTAAACAAACAGATCCAAACTGAGGGGTATTCTATCCAATCAGTACTGCTAAAATTGTCAATGTCTTAAAACATAAAGAAAGATTGTGTTTCAGGTTAAAGGAGACTACATAGGCATGACAATAGAAGGTACCATGTGTTTCTGTATTTTGCTTCTATAAAGGATATTATTCGGGCAATTTTCAAAATCTGAATGAGGTCCATAGATAAGTAATATTGTGCTGATGTTAATCTACTGATTTTAATCATATTATTATTATGTCAGATAATGACTTTGCTTTAATAAATATACACTAAAGTAGGGATAAAGGGCAACCATGACTATAACTTACTCTCAAATGGTTCCAAAAATAGACATAATAATATGTATATTAAAATAATAAGTATGCATGTATATAATCTATGTATACATATAATGTGATGTATATATTATATGCATGTGTGTTACATATACATATGCAGTGAAGTCCCTATATTGCAGAGATATTGTAAGAATTAAAGAAAAACTACAGCCCTAACCAGTTTGGCTCAGTGGATAGAGCATCAGCCTGCGGACTCAAGGGTCCTGGGTTCGATTCCAGTCAAGGGCATGTACCTTGGTTTCGGGCACATCCCCAGTGGGGAGTATGCAGGAGGCAGCTGATCGATGTTTCTCTCTCATCGATGTTTCTAACTCTCTAATCCTCTCCCTCCCTCTCTGTAAAAAATCAATAAAATATATTTTAAAAAAAGAAAGTACTACATAAATATATTAGTATTATATTTGTACAAATTAGATATTGGATATATGTTAATGATTATTGTCATTATTGACATTTAGAACTTAGTTTTTTCACCTCTAAAATAGAATTAATTTTCCTGTTTTTTTTTGTTTATATTGTTCTTTGGATTTTTACATATAAGTGAAATCATATGGTATTTGTCTTTCTCTGACTGACTTATTTCACTCAGCACAATATCGTCTAGGTCCATCCATGCTGTCACAAATGGTAACATTTCAGTCCTTTTTTATGGCTAATATTCCATTATGTGTACCCCTAAGGTATTAACTAAGATAATATTTGCAGATGTGGTATGTATACCTTAATGTTCTCTGAAAAAGTAATCATTATTAAAATTATTTAATAATGTTTATTGTGTAGCAATGTGGGTTTATTTAATCTTCCTAGCAAACCTATTGAGGGAGATGCTATTATCACCTCATTTTATAGGTGAGGAAACTGAAGTCCAAGGTCATACAGCTTATAAGTTGTAGATCCAGGCTATGAGACTTGACTGATTCTAGAGTTGTATTCTTAAACATTATGCTGTGTTGATTGTCATTTCTTTTACTACTTAATTTTAATTTCATATATTCTAACACTTCTCCAGATTTTAAGAATATTTACAGTTAATATTCTAGGATTTGTGATAATCCCATGGTGGTCTCTAACTACTTAACACAATACCATTTTTGGTTTTATATAATTTTTATACCTTCTTTTTTGTTTTCTCCTTGATATATTACTAGAGGCCCGGTGCATGAAATTCATGCACTGCGGGGAGGGGGTATCCCTTAGCCCAGCCTGCACCCTCTCACAATCCGGGACTGCTGGCTCCAAACCGCTTGCCTGCCTTCCTGCCTGATTGCCCCTAACCTCTTCTGCCTGCCAGCCTGATCACCCCCTAACCACTCCCTGCCAGCCCGATTGACGACTAACTGCTCCCCTGCTGGCCTGATCACCCACAAACTGCCCTCCCCTGCCAGCCATCTTGTGGCTGTGGGCACTGCCATCTTTGAGGGCGGGGCAGTCAATTAGCATATTCCCTCCTTATGGGCTGTAGGTGCCACCATCTTTTATGGTGGGGCAGTCAATTAGTATAGACCCTCTTTATTGGCTGTGGGCGCCACCATCTTTGCAATGGCATGACAGTCAATTAGCATATTCCCTCTTTATTAGATAGTATTCTGATAGTCTTCCTTATGTAAAATTATGTGGAAACTTTCTCATTTCACTTTTTTCTCCCTGAATCTTCCTTAGAGTTGCACTTAGTGGTCCACATGTGATAGAATAATGATTTTATACAAGAAAATGAGCATAATGTTTCCATTTTGTTTCCAGTCCCATTTGTGAAAATGACTGAGCTTTTAGGAAGCCTGCCTTGAATGAAACTGGTACTTGCAATCTTATCTCTGGTTGCACTATTAAAATAGGACTCTAAAAGTGATAGGGGGGTGTCTAGAAATAATTTGCTTCTCTTATGCTTTACTATTTGCTTCCTTTGGTTAGAGATCTATTATTATTCTAACTATTCTTTCAGTTTTATATGTTTAAACATGGTAAATAATTTCTGTAAAAGTGACAATAGATACATAATAGCTATTGGAGTTTGTGAGAGATACTGTGACAGTTAAATTTCTGACTTAGCAAAATTCCAAAATGTTAATTACATTTTAGCAAATTTGCTCCTAAATACTAGTTTTAGAAATCTACAATTTAGTTCTATTCACAAAGGATTGATTCTTCAGTTCATGAATTGGCAAATATATGAGGCAATCAAGTCTATGTGTAAAAAACAAATCCACTCTTGTTCTTTTAAGCCAGTCATGAAGCATTTGTGTTTGAACTCGTCCTCCTTTAGGAAATTAGGATGTGTGATTATGTATTTTCTTGCTCATTCTTAAAGAAATAACCAGCATAACATGACAGTGGTAAAGAAATTATTAAAAACAACAACAGTAGTTTGATATACTAAAGGATGCCCCACACTTCTCTAAAGTCTGTTCAATTTTCTTTATTTTTTAAAATTTCCCCCTGTTCCTCAGATTGCATTCTGTGGTCTGAATGCCGCCCTCCCACCAAAAAAAAGTCACATGTTGAAATCCTAGCCCCAATGAGTTGGTATTAAGAAGTGGGACCTTTGGGAAGGGATTGGGTCATGAAAGTGAAACCCTCATGGAAGAAACCAGTGCCCTTATAAAAGAGAAAACAAAGAGATCTCTCATACCTTTCCCCAAGTGAGGAGACAGTGAAAAGATGGTTGTCTATGAACCAAGAAGTAGGCCCTTGCCAGATACCAAATCTACTGGAACTTAGATCTTGCACTTCCCAGTCTGCATAATTGTGAGAAATAAATGTCTGTTGTTTATTCTATAATGTTTTGTTATAGCAGCCAAAATGGACTAGGACATTGCATAATATCTATTGATCTATCTTCAAGTTCACTGATTCTTCCTTTTAGTACCTCAAACCTACTGTTGTATCCTTATAATGAATTTTTTATTCAAATTATGTTTTTCAACTCTAGCATTTCTATTTGATTCATTTAACTATAATGCCAGGAGGGCTTTTCTTAACTGTTTCTCTGATTTTCCCTCTTAATCTAGCTGCTTTGCTTTTCTGCTTATATCTTTGGCTACAAGCCACTATTGTTCTCCACCAAGATCTTCAATGTTTTCCAGAACACCCTCAGGCATAGAGTTCTCCATACTCTGTTCCAAATAAAGCTAGTACCTTCAAGCAGAGCTGTGGAGCACTTCACTCTCTTGGCCTGCCTCTCCCTCCAACCCACCCTTACCCCGCTCCCAGGCATAGTCCCTGCACTACTACATTGAGCTGGGACAAAGGACCTACTTTTTCTGGAGTGAAAACATCACCCTATGAGATTGCTATTGAGGGGTTGTGGCAATCTCTGATCTTGGGTTTCCCCTCTAGGCTTGGAAATTTCACCCTGTGAGCCAGTTAGGGTGGGGAAGTAACTGTCAAACCTTCCCGCTTGGTGCCATTCTTTAAATTGTACATGGATGTTTTGTAGCTGTACCTGCTCAGGGAGGGGCTCCAATCTCCTGGAGTGGGGTGGAGGCCGGGCCAGGGCCGAGCCAGGCAGGCTAGGAGGGCGGGGTTAGCCACGCCCCCAGCGAGGTTCAGCATGCTTCCGCTGCAGAGATGGTGCTGCTTCTGTGGGGGTGGGGGGAAGGGTCTGACCCTGGGGGGCCGCTCAGGCCTGCCTCCATCCGGGTCTGGAGTTGTAGGGAGGCGAGGTGTGTCCAGCCCCAGAAGAGGGGGCCCAGCAGCGGCAGGCTGCGGCCCGGGTGCCTCAGGGGTGCTGACGGGTGGTCCCCAGCATGCTATTGTTGTGGGCACCCCTGGGGGCGGGGGTGGTGGGGAAAGAGATTGGGAGTCTGTAGCCTCAAGGGTCAGCCTCCCTGTCCCCCCAGGGGTGTGGGGGCTGGGGTAGGGGGTCTATCTGTCCCCCTGGGATGTGGGGGCTGTAGTAGGGTGTCCATGTAGGGAGATTGGAAGAGCTCCCTGTGGCCGCTTTCTCTTCCTTCTTTGCAGTCCCGGCTCCTGTCAGGCACTGTCCTCAGACCCCCGGGAACTTGGCTCCGGCTGCCCACCCCCTGATGCACGTGCAGCCTCCTGCTGGTCTGTCAATATGCAAATTGTCATTACTGGGACACCATAATGGACAATTAGCATATTACCTCTTTACATGTATAGATATTCAAAGGGCAGATCTTCCTTGGAGATAGAGTCTGGATTTCTGTCCATTTTGTTTTAGTTTGTGAATCTGGGGTTTCTATTTCCACCCAGCTTCTTATCTATTTTCATGGCTGTCCCATTAACCTCAGTTATCAGAGAATCTAGAAATAGTAAAGTAATTCACTAACTTAGTAGTCTGAAGTTCAAAGGGCAATTGTTTTATGTAAGTGTTTTACAAGATCACATCCTTCCAAACAAATAGTTTAGTAAATCTGTCCAGTTTAAGTGTGTTATGATTAGGCTGGATTAATCTCCTTCTGTTAAAAGAGAAATACAGAATTCTATGCTGCAGCCAAAGGGAACTGGCTAATGTCCATTAGGAATCAACAAAATAGTTGCTTGGTTCTAGGCTGACACTTTGTTTCTTAACCTCAGAGTTTTTAATGAAATTGGTATGAAACTCCCAGAGTATGTATGTGTGTGTGTGCTTGCCTAGGAGGAGGAGTCTGAATGTGGCCTTGGAGGTTCATGAAGAGATCAAGACAAGTCACCAAAGATCACAATAATAATTAAGAATTACATTGTGTTTAGAATTTTGAGGCCCTATTTTAAGTGGTTCATAATTATTAATTCATTTTGTGCTCACAAAAACGTTGTGAGGTAGTTGTGATTGTTGTTCCCATTTTATAGGTGAGTATTATGAAACACAGAAAAGTGACTTGCCTGTCGTAAAATTTGTCATAGAAACTAAAATGGCCAGCTTCAAATTCATTTCCAATTAGTATGCTGCCTCTTGCATAATGATGTGGACTAAGAAGAATTCAAATGGCTTTTCATTATCCTTAAAACTGCATTCTTTTTTCAAAAACATTTATTTTGGTAAAATAAATAAATTACCTGCGAGGTAATTTATTTACGCTCACCTGCTACCTGCGAGGGTACCCATGAGCTTAAATTACAAATTTAACATCTTCACAATTTTTCAGTGTATAATTCAGTGGTGTGAATAACTGCTTTTCTTTTTAAATCTATTCTTTCTCTCCTCCAGCTTTATTGAGGAATAATTGACAAATAAAAAATGTATATATTTAGGGTGCGCAATCTTTACCCAAGTAGTGTAAGCAAAGGCTACCAATTGAGGAAACAGCAATGTGTACTCCTCCTGAGTATGGCTCAATGGGAAGCCTCCCAGTCAATCTTGGGAAGCTCTGCTCTCAATCCAAGCAGGAGAACACGTGTATCTGACTCCAGGGCCTCATGCTGTCAGCCCCAGAGATGATAATAGAGGCCACTGAGAGGGAGGCTGCTGGAGCAGGTGCAGCAGATATAGGTTGACTCTTGACAGTTCTCTGGGGAGCTTTTGTATGACTCTTTCAGGACAAGGAGCAGAGTACATGCTGATAGTTTAGAAGCTTACCAGAGAAATGCTAAAGTGACATCCATGGGAAGGGGAGCCCAACCCCCCAGGACTACTCTGAGGCCAGGTCAGTGTGTGAGTAGCTCTCTCTCTTACTAGAACCCAAGAAGACGTTAAAGAAGTAATTTCTACCCTAACCGGTTTGGCTCAGTGGATAGAGCATCGGCCTTCGGACTGAAGGGTCCCAGGTTCGATTCTGGTCAACGGCATGTACCTTGGTTTGGGGCACATTCCAAGTAGGGGGTGTGCAGGAGGCAGCTGATTGATGTTTCTCTCTCGTCGATGTTTCTAACTCTATATCCCCCTCCCTTCCTTTCTGTAAAAAATCAATAAAAAATATATTTTAAAAAAAGAAGTAATTTCCAACCAGTGTGCCACAAGAATTTTTAAAACATGCAATACCCGACTATTTAGTCAGGGTTACTGACCTCTTTCCCTTAGGTTGTCAAATAAAAACAAAATGACAACAGCGAACACAATAGCTGTCCAGTGTAAATGAATAAAAAGCATACCTACTGTTTTGTCAGATTGGCAAAAAATATATTTTTTGGTGATGCCACAGAATTTTAATAATTAGTTTATGTGTGCCATGAGATGAAAAACTTTGAAAGTCACTACATTAGACTCCTGCCACTTTTAGGACAGCAGATTGACAAGAAACTAATTGGGGAAGCAAAGGCAGTTTTCCTGGACACCCAGGATGCTGGATAAACTCTTCCATTTGAACTCAATCTTGGGAGGACCCACATGCCAAGAGTTGCCCTGATTCTGAACCTCCAATTGTCCATGGATTTGCATATATGCATATATATTCTTTGGTTAATCTCTTCCTGTTCCCTCTCCCTCAACCCACTTCCCCAAAGACCTGTTATTCTGTTCCATGCATCCATATTCTGGCCCTATTCTGTTCATCAGATTATTTTGTTCTTTAGATTTCATTTATAAGTGAGATCATGCAATATTTGTCTTTCTCTAACTGGCTTATTTCGCTTAGCATAATACTCTCCAGGTCCATCCATGCTGTCTCAAATGGTGAGAGATCCTTCTTTTTTACAGCTGAATAGTATTCCATGGTGTAAATGTACCATAGCATTTTTATTCACTCTATTGATGGGCACTTGGGCTGTTTCCAGATCTTGTAAATTGTGCTGCTGTGAATATAGGGGTGCATATATTCTTTCTGATTGGTGTTTCTGATTTCTTAGGATCTATTCCTAGAAGTGAGATCACTGGGTCAAATGGGAGTTAGGAAACTCCATATTGTTCTCCACAGTGACTGCACCAGTCTGTATTCCCACCACTAGTGCACCAAGGTTCCCTTTTCTCCACATCCTCACCAGGACCTGTCATTTGTTGATTTGTTGATGGTAGCCATTCTGATACCTTATTGTCATTTTGATTTCATCTCTGGGATGGTTAGTGACTTTTAGCATTTTTTTTTTGTATGTCTCTCGGCCTGCGATATGTCCTCTTGGAGAAGTGTCCATTCAGGTGCTTTGCCCATTTTTTAGTTGGATTGTCTTCCTGATGTTGACGCATTCTATTTGTGTTGAATCTTTTAGTTTTGATGCTTGTTGCTTGTTTGTTACTTTATAAAGAATTTCTTTCATGTGATGTAGGTACCTAAAAAAATAGTTAAAGGAGCTGTTGACCACAGAACTTAGAGTTAACACAAACACATTGTGATAATTTGCTGCCTACCAATGATTTTTGTCTGCCATTTGCTATATTGGGGAAGGGTTGGAGAGGGGAAAAAAACTCTGATGATTCCAAAATTCAATAGTCAGTAATTGTACCAAAACAAATGCAAGGAGAGATATTTTCTACCCCTTTCTTTGCACTCTTGTGTCCCCATTGGGAAGTGTTTTTCCTGAGAGCATAATGTATCCTATGCCTTTAAGAGAAAGGGAAAAAATAATGTGTAATAAGCTAGAGTTACACACATCTAGGATGTCATTCTCAATTGTTAATTCAAGCAGGAGGCTTATCTAGCTTTTTGTCTAATCGAATGAAGGCATTTGATACCTTGTCTATATTCAAATTGATTTCCTCTTACAAAATAACAAGTGCAAATGACTGCTCAACATGGATTGATTCATGCTATACCCTAGAGGCCACTGACTTAAGATGCCAGCTGTTGAGAATCTCAAAAAAGATTTTGGTCCATTGTCCTGCAGTAGAATCACAGTGGGGAGATAAAGGAGCACAGGAGTTTGCTCCACTTCTGCCCTATATAAGGAAGAGTTATACCCAGTTTGTGCTGTGATATGTGTTGCCAGAAGCCAAACTGAACCTGTGCTAATAGGACTTTTTGTTATCGTGCTTCCATGCCTACATCATCTCCTCTTATGCCCAACCAGTTCCTTCTCCTCTTCTCCTTTCTTTGATTTTCCTCTGCTTTCTCATTTTTTCCTCTCAATTTCTTCTTTTCCCTTGCCTTTTCATTAACATTTCAAATTATCCCTGTCATTGTAATGACAATATTTAATTTGCATTTCCTTAATGAATAACAATGTTGAACATATAACCATGTCTTATTTACCATTCCTATATCTTCTCTGCACATGCTTTAATAAGGTTATTTACTTCCTTTAGGTGGAATTTTAGAGTTCTCTCTCTTCTCTACACACACACGCACACACACACACACAATACAAGTCCCTTGGCAAATATCCTATATAATAAAAGGCTAATATGCATATCGACTGAACGGCAGAATGACCGGTCGCTATGATGTATACTGACCACCAGGGGCCAGATGCTCGATGCAGGAGCTACCCCCAGGTTATCAGTGCACTCCCACAGGGGGAGTGCTGCTCAGCCAGAAGCCAGGCTCATGGCTGGCGAGCACAGCGGCGGTGGCAGGAGCCTCTCCTGCCTCTGAGGCAGTGCTAAGGACCCCTCATGGGAAGTCTGAGGGGTCTCAGACTGTGAAAGGGCACAGGCCAGGCTGAGGGACCTGCCCCCAGTGCATAAATGTCATGCACCGGGCCTCTAGTTTGATTTATAATTATTTTTCTCATTCTGTGGCTTATCTCTTATTTTTCTTAACATTTTATTTTCAAAAACAGAGTTTTTAGTTTTGATGAAGTCATATATATATATATATATATATATATATATATATATGTAAAATCTTGCGTTTTGTGTGTTTTGGTATCATATCTGAAACTCTGCCTAAATAAGGACCCAATAATTTTATCCTATATTTCCTCATACATGTTTTATGTTTTACATTCCTTTCAATGATCTATTTTGAGTTAATTTTTGTGTACATTTCAATGTAGGGATAAAGGTTTATATTTTTGCGTATGGATATCCAATTTTCCAGCACCATTTCTTGAAAAGTCTATCATTTCTCTACTGTATTGCCTTTGTAGTTCTGTCAAAAATCTATTTCTTGATTCTTCATTCTGTTTCATTGGTCTATTTGTCTATCTTTACACCAGTACCACACTGCTTTTATCACTATAGCTTTATAGTAAGACCCTAAAACAGGAAGTGTTTAACCCTCCAACTTTGTTCTTTTTAAAAGTTATTTTGACTATTCTAGGTCTTGTATATACATGTCATGTGAATTGTAAAGCAACTTGTCAAAATGTACAAAAAGCCTGGTGGGAGTTTGAGTGGGATTCCATTAAATCCACAGGTAAGTTTTGAGAAATTTCACATCTTTACAAAATTGAGTCTCCTAACTTATGAACATGACATAACTCTCCATGTATTTAGGTCTTCTTTAATTACTTTCAGCAATGTTCTATAATTCCAGTGTCATATTTATCCCCAAGTATTTCATATATTTATGCTCTTACACAGACAATAGTGAAGGCCTGGGGAGGGGGTGGTGATTGAGACAAAATATGTGAGAGTTGGAAGAAATTAATGTAGACATGTGGTTAGGGCCAGATCATAGGGGGCTTAGAATTCCAGGTAAAATTATTGTTATTACAGACAATTAAAAGTTCTTTTAACAGAAAAGTGACAAAACCCACAGGTATTTAAATGGATGTTTCAAATATAGTTATCTTAGATCCAATCTTACCTGCCTTGTAGGAAATACAGCTCTGTTTTTCTTATCACAGTATCTCTTGCCATTTGATGAGAGACAGTAGAATGGACAGGGCCTCTAGAGTCAGACAGACTTCCTTTTAATCATATACTTCACGAAGTGTTCCCCCACTGATATTTCAAATACCCAACTGGCACCATACATAATTATTTCAATGTTAGTGTCTATATTCCCTACACTGTACTTTACATTCCCATGCCTATTTTGTAACTACCAAACTGTACTTCTTAATCCCTTCACCTTTTTCATTCAGTCCCCCAGTCTCCCTCCCCTCTGGCAACCATCAGTCTGTTTCCTTTATAAGTCTTTTTCTGTTTTGTTTGTTCATTTATTTTGTTCTCTAGATTCCACATATAAGTGAATTCCTATGGCATTTGTCTTTCTCCAACTGACTTATTTCACTTAGCATAATAGCCTCTAGGTCAGCCGTGGGCAAACTACGGCCCGCGGGCCGGATCCCGCCAGTTTGAAATGAATAAAACTAAAAAAAAAAAGACCGTACCCTTTTATGTAATGATGTTTACTTTGAATTTATATTAGTTCACACAAACACTCCATCCATGCTTTTGTTCCGGCCCTCCAGTCCAGTTTAAGAACCATTGTGGCCCTCGAGCCAAAAAGTTTGCCCACCCCTGCTCTAGGTCCATCCATGCTGTCGCAAATGTTAAGATTTCATTCACTTTTATGGCTGAGTAATATTCCATTGTATACATGTAAACTTCTTTATCCACTCATCTATTAATGGCACTTGGGTTGCTTTTATATCTTGGCTATCTATATATAAAAGCCAAGTGACCAGAATGCCAGAACGACCGGAACAACTATGGCTATGATGCACACTGCAGCAGGCCAATGGGCTTGATGGGGGGGCCACTCCCCTCAGCTGACCCAGGCCGGATTGGGGGTGGGACTGGCTGGCCAACCTCTCACGTCCCCTCCCCCCTGCCGGCCCTTCCTGATCGGCCCCCATTGAGGTGGGCCAGCTGGACCCCACCCATACACGAATTTGTGCACCGGGCCTCTAGTTATTAATAATGGTGCAATGAACATAGGGGTGCATATATTTTTTGAATTAGAGTTTAAAGTTTATTTGGCTGGTTCATAAGCCAAATCCACTTTTAAGACATACAGATGGCCAATAGACATACAAAAATATGTTCACCATAACTAATCATTGGAGAAATGCAAATTAAAACCACAATGAGCTATCACCTCACACCTGTCAGAATGGGTATCATCAATAAACCAACAAACAACAATTGTTGCTGAGGATGTGGAGTAAAGGGAACCCTCATGTACTGTTGAAGGGAATGCAGATTGCTGCAGACAGAATTCCTTTAAAATCTGCCTCTACCACTTACTCATGGTGTGTTTTGGCCTAGCCTTGATTTCCTCATCTGTAAAGTCATCTTGTGAAGATTCAGGAAGATAATCTATGCAAAGTATTTGGCACGGGTTAAGCACAACATACATGTTGGACAATATTACTGTTATTAGGGCAAATTATGGGGACATCCTACTGCTATTCTCTTTCTCCAGGGAGTTGCCTGCTTCTCAGCCAGAAACAATGGTTCTCTTTTCTCAGAAATTTTACATGCTTGTTATATTAAGTGCATCTTAAACATATCACATCATACCCCACATGTATAATTGGGGTGAAGATAGAAAAATTATTGCTGAAAGCTCGACTACTACTGTGTTACCTCACAAAATGGAGTCATGATGCCACCATTCTAAGCTTTTTTCATGTGTCTATTTCCAGAAAGCTTGTAGGAGACTCACGCCATGCTGGCCAGCAATATTGCTCCTACCTCAGCATACACAGACATGCCCAAACTGAAAAAGTTAGATATTATACAATCTTGAGTAATTTTTGATAGTTGAATAAAAAAGTACTCTCCTGTAGATGATCTGTGTACTCTGCAGTTGAGATTTCAAAGTAAGAATCACTAGTGTCTTGCTTCTATATTAGTGACAGAAAAGGAAGATGGTTTATCTTTGCATCTAGTAGGACATTAAAGACATTAAACAGTCTGCTAATTAACTTTTGCCCATCACCACATTTTATGTAATTTTGCCAAGGACTGAGTTATAAAATAATTATTGTGGGTACACACAGCACTTTAAGTGATCATCTTGTATAATGATTTACTTAGCAGATTGCCTTTAACTAAAATAAAATTACCCATCAGGCTTTGTTTCAAGACCTTGGACATCAAATAGGAATTTTTAAGGAATTAGAATGGTAGCACCTCTTACTTGTGAGATCCCCGAAACAATAAGTTGATGTTTAAACTATACAATTCAGTAGTGGCTGAGGGAACAATTTGCTGTGTATTTCTTGTAACACAACATCAGATTTTCCATTTAGAAAAATTTTAGTTGTGCTAGGATATCTTCACTATTTCTATTCCTGGTTTGGATTCTAAATCCTCAAATATTATTTACTGAAAGAATTAAGAGGTCTTTGGCTGTAAATCCATTTTCAGTACCAAAATTGTTAGAAACTGGGTTTTGAGAAGTAAGTCATAAAAAAACCCAGATTCACCTTTTAGTTAAAAAAAAGCACACCAAAAACAAACAAACAAACAAACAAACAAACAACCTAATGGTATGGAATGGAGAAATCGCAGAATAAAGTCTTTAATCCTGGATGACATTTCTCATGCATGGACCAGGAGTTTCAAGAACTGTTACAGAAAATAGAACATAGAAATAATGGCAACTTTCTATTTTGTTTTTATAAGGCCATGTTTCTTTCATTTGTTCCTTTTTCCCATCCTCAAAAATTCCTTGGGTATGAGCTTCTTAGCCAGAACTGGCTACAAAATTTCTGGAGCCCAGTGCACATGAAAATGTGATAGCCCTTGTTCAAAAATTAAGAAATTCAAGATGGCAGCAGGAGAGTATTCAACCAATTACAGGGCCCCTCTAAGTGTGAAGCCCTAAGTGACTATACACTTCACAGACCCATAAAGCTGTCCCTGTTCCTAGATTTTAAAATCCCAGAGTGGGAAACTTTGCATATAAAATGTCACCTTTATGTTGAGTCAATGGTCCAATGATCTTCAACATTTTGCAGTAACTAAGATTTCTGTTACCTTTTTCATCTCCTGTCCTCTTTTTTTTTTTAAATATTTATTTATTTTTTTATTTCAAAGAGGAAGGGAGAGGGAGAGATAGAAACATCAATGATGAGAGAGGATCATTGATCAGCTGTCTCCTGCATGTCCACACTGGGGATCGATCCTGCCACCTGGGCATATGCCCTGACTGGGAAGCAAACTCTGACCTCCTGGTTCATAGGTTGACTCTCAATCACTGAACCACACTGGCTGGGATCATGTCCTTTTCTTAATGACCCTTACACTATATCTTGAAAAGAACAATATGTTTATTTTGGTACTGTAAAAATCTCTATACTTTGCTTCTTTTCAGATTTTGTCTTTGATACTCGTATTTAAAAACCTTGCTGAAATATGCATTGAACTTGATGATAAAACCCCTACTCCACAGGTGTTCACTCTCATTGGGACTTCTCTTTATCCTAGTTTTAAGGTTTGTGCTAAATAATTTTGACATTAGAATGCATGTAGGTTTTCTCTGTCTTTCTAATCAAGAAATATATAAAATTCTTCTTTGTTTATGATTATAGGTTTTTTTTAAATTGAATCTTAGGGCTACTTTTCTCAATTTTAACCTAGGTACTTCCTTTTGATATTAATCCTATCTCCCATACATAGCGTTATTTTCTTTAGTTGTTACAGCCCCAAGCTTTTTCATCAATTACTCAGTAATTGGATTGAGCATCTGCTACACTTTTGATCTAACAAATTGGCTTAGTTGAAAATCTTCAACTAAGATCGTGCACTTGAAACAGGTTTTTCAGCATTGGTGTATTCACTTGCAGAAGATTCAGATTGCAGTGTTTATAGAAAAAAATAGGAGTGTTCCTGATTTCCCTACTGATGTGTTTTTTAATTGACCTTTTCTTTTATAGATTTGTTTATAACTTTATTTTATTTATTATTTTCTACCCTTTTGCTATTTCCATAAACACTGCCCCATCATGTATCGTAATATCCCTAAAACTTTTTAAAAAATATATTGTATTGATTTTTTACAGAGAGGAAGGGAGAGGGATAGAGATTTAGAAACATCAATGAGAGAGTAACATCAACCAGCTTTCCTCCTGCACACTCCCCACTGGGGATGTGCCCGAAACCAAGGTACATGCCCTTGACCAGAATCGAACCTGGGACCTTTCAGTCCGCAGGCCGACGCTCTATCCACTGAGCCAAACCATTTAGGGCAAAACTTTTTTTTATTAAGTCTTATTCATAGAAGTGTCTAGTACAAAGCTACACATGTAAAGATTTCTCTGGGGAGATATCTTTTAAGGTATACTTAAATTATGCAGTAATGTTCTCAAGAAAGGCCATTTATGGGAGCACTACTTATAAGAAAATCAGATTTTCTTGTCCTTCTTTGACTTCATAGCAAAGAACACAGATTCCACCTTTGCTCTAACTCAGGGGTCCTCAAACTACGGCCCGCGGGCCACATGCAAATACAAATATTGTATTTGTTCCCGTTTTGTTTTTTTACTTCAAAATAAGATATGTGCAGTGTGCATAGGAATTTGTTCATAGTTTATTTTTTAAACTATAGTCCGGCCCTCCAACGGTCTGAGGGACAGTAAACTGGCCCCCTGTTTAAAAAGTTTGAGGACCCCTGCTCTAACTCTTAGACCACACTCTTTACTACTGAAGACTTAATCATTACTCTAAAGTAGAATGTTACTCATTGGTATTTCTGAGATGAACTCCATCACGTTCACTTCCCAACACCACTTTTCTCCTTACCAACAGAAGAAACTCTCACTTATGGTAGAACTCAGGCTGCTGGTCACAAATGTGGAAAACAAAGCACAGCAGAAATAGTGAGGTCTGTAAATAAATCATCCTAGGGTTAGGGCTCCCTGTCAATGCTATAAAGCCATAATTCACTACTTACCAAACTCTATAAGACACTCAACCTCTTTTGCTTCTTTGCTGATTGTCAACTCAGCTCAGATTCTGTGAGGTTCACCATATTTTTGGAAAGCAAGTGGGTCACAACAATCATAAAGCAAGTCTAACACTCTTTTTTTAATTTCTTTATTGATTAAGTTATTACATATATGTCCTTATCCTAATATTACCCCCTATCCCCCCTTATAAAGCTCAAAGCATATTTGGCAGAAGGCATACATATGTGTGATATGATATCAAAGAAGCAAGGATCCTAAGCTGTCTGTTGAAGGTAGTTCCTCCCCCCACCTTTTTGCATTACTCCACCTGCTAAGCTCAATGCTTGGGCGAACTTATAGGTGAAGATCGATTACAGAGGAATTCTACCCATCTAATTGATAGCAGGGTAGTCATTGAAGATTAGGGAATTTCAAATAGGTATGGGAGATTATGGAAATTGTTGACTACTCTACTTTCAGGCAAAGCTATTGGAAGATAATTCTTACAACTCTGAGATGTGGCATTTATGGTTTTACCTAATGCAATTTGTGTGATAAGCAGTCTGAAAGGGCTCCCAAGCTTAGCCCAACACCTGTTGCTGACCATCCAGTAGAGCAGAGATGTATCCATGGTGATCTTCCTGTTTCAGCCAGAATAAGGATTCCCATGGGGCTTAATAGCTTAGCATATTTCTAGCACCCTTAATAAATTAATTACTGCATCACATAGGGGGGAATCTGAAATCTCCTTTCAGAGATGGTGAAGGTAATAATATTTGCTATATTATGTCAGTAGGGGGTACATAGTAAGAAGAGATTCAAATTGGAGGTTATTAAAACACCTCTATTCTTTGACGTGTCTATTTTCTCCATTCTTTAATCATGTAAATGACCAATAAACAACCTTCCCAGGGGGGTGGGGTATGTGATTGATTGCACATTACAAATGATGAGAAGGATGCTATACTGAGTGAGACAAATAGTAAAATAAGCAAATTTTATGGAAAGGCATTTTTTCATTTAATGTCCTGTTAGTTTGGGAACATTTGAGGGAGAGGGGAGGAAGGACAAATGTGACAATTTAGAGAACATCTGTAGCTGAGTATGGGTGTGTGTAGGCCAGGGATTTGATTATTTAAAGCATAATAAGTAATACATTAAATCATTCTCTCCTCCCCTTTCTCATCTATTCTAAAATGTACCTAGATGAGGCAACAAAAATAGTACTGGTTTTGAGGTTGAGAGAGAGAGAGAGAGAGAGAGAGAGAGAGAGAAAGAGAGAGAGAGAGAGACTATAAGCAGTGGTTCTCAACCTTCTGGCCCTTTAAATACAGTTCCTCATGTTATGACCCAACCATAACATTATTTTCGTTGCTACTTCATAACTGTAATGTTGCTACTGTTATGTATCATAATGTAAATATCTGATATGCAGGATGTTCTTAGGTGACCCCTATGAAAGGGTCATTCGACTGCCAAAGGGGTCTCGACCCACAGGTTGAGAACCGCTGCTCTAAAGGATGCCACTGCAAATCCTATATAATAAAACCCTAATATGCAAATCAAACAAATGGCAGAACGACTGGTTGCTATGATGTGCACTGACCACCAGGGGGCAGACGCTCAATGCAGGAGTTGCCCCCTGGTGGTCAGTGTGCTCCCACAGGGGGAGTGCTGCTCAGCCAGAAGCCAGACTCGCAGCTGGCTAGCACAGCGGCAGTGGCAGAAGCCTCTCCCACCTCAGCGGCACCGGGCCTCTAGTCTATATATAATTGCCATCTTGAAAATCAGAGAGGCTGTGACCCAGAGAAGGGAACAGAGGACTTTGTATTGGGGGTAGTCACATGATAAGTCAAGGATGGCTGTGGAGAGCAATGGGCAATGGGCATGGAAGGGAAGCCCAGAATGATGGAATGCTGACATGGTAGAAGTCTCAGAAATGCATTAGAGCCACAGTGAAATAAAATAACTATCTATATCCATGGCTGATAAAGAAGAAGCCAGAGGCTTTTTGGAAGGGCTTTAGATTCCAAGATAACAAAATGATTTGATGATTTAACATGATCCATTCTAATCAGAGCCTGTAGATCAAATGAAAGCTGTGGTTCCCAATCCCAGAGGTTTTTTTTGTTTGTTTGTTTGTTTTTTTAATAGCTATAGTGGAAATCAGAAATACAGGTTTTAAGGTCTTGAGCAGATTCTGGTACTTGACCAGTCTTGGCAACCACCATTTTAGACAGAAGTAATGGCCAAACGACCTGAATTTTACCTAAGCTACATTATCCCCATGTTTTGAAAAAAGTGATACTTCATAATCAATACAGATTTTCAAGGTAATTATTATTTTTAATATGCTATCTTTTAGCAGACAGGCCCCTTTCATTTTTTTAAAGCATAACTTTAAGACCTATAGCCCTGGCTGGGTAGCTCAGTTGGTTAGAGTGTCGTCCTGATACACCAAGGTTGCAGGTTCGATTCCAGGTTAGGGCATATACAATAAGCAATCAATGAATGTATAAATAAGTAGAACAAGAAAATCTCTCTCTCTCTCTCTCTCTCTCCAATTTAAAAAATTAAAAATACTTTAAAATAAAGACCCTATATCTTAACAAGTACCCAGTAGATCTACTTCTGTTTGGTGATAGAACACTCAAATATTCAGTATTATCTTTGCCTATGTGTTTGTTGTTTTGTTTTGTTTTGTTTTTTTGCTTGGCTGTTGGTGGTGGGAGGTTTTTTGCTTGTTTTGTTTTCCTTGTTTTTTGGCTTGTTTGCTTAGCAGGGGAAAAGATCAGTTTTGAATAGTTAATCCCCCATCCCTTGATTTCAGAAGGAATAGGAAACAGTGTATGTGTTCATATAAACAGATTAAAATTGTGACAAATACAAGTAAATATACTGGCAGCTTCCATTTACAATAGCTAAAAGGTGGAAGCAACTAAAAGGTGGAAGCAACCCAAATGTCCACCAGTGGGTGAATGGATAGTCAAACTGTGGTAAATACACACAATGGATTTGTATGCAGCCTTAAATATGAAGAAAATCCTGTCACATGCTACAACGTGAATGAACCTTGAGGAGATTATGCTAAATAAAGTTGGTCATAAAAATACAAATACTGCCTTAACTGGTTTGGCTCAGTGGATAGAGCATCGGCCTGCGGACTCAAGGGTCCCAGGTTCGATTCCAGTCAAGGGCATGTACCTTGGTTGCGGGCACATACCCAGTGGGGAGTGTGCAGGAGGCAGCTGATCGATGTTTCTCTCTCATTGATGTTTCTAGCTCTCCATCCCTCTCCCTTCCTCTCTGTAAAAAGTCAATAAAATATAGAAGAAAAAAATACAAATACTGTATGATTCCAGTTAGATGAAATACTTAGAGTAGTCAAATTCATAGAAACAGAGATTATAATGGTGGTTGCCATTATAATGGAGGGGAGAGGAAAAATGAAGTTGTTTTTTAATGGGTATACAGTTTCAAAATGAAAAATATTCCGGAGATCTGTTTCACAATGATGAGAATATACTTAACACTATGAAACTTAAAAATTATTAAGTTGGTAGATTTTATTTCATGAAAGGTTTTTTTAAACCACAGTTTCAAAAAGAAAGCATTGGCCATCTCTCACCACCATCAAGCCATACAGAACTTTCTTTTCCAAGTATATAATAATTTTGAACTCCAGCATACATTTTTCTGAGCTTCCAATAAGTTGTTTGAAAATAGTCCAGAATTCTGTAAGTTATTAAACTTATAAACTCTCCTTTTCAGTTTTTTCTTGACATACACAGTTTTTCCATGGTCCCCCTTTCCAAATATTGAGTGCACAAAGAATTTATTTATTTCTTTCTTTGCCTTTTCTGAATTTCATTGGGTCATGATCACTGTGAAAAAGGAAGTACCTGTGGGAAATGCAAACTTCTTGCTCTTCCTTACTTTAATCCCACATAGCCTACTTCTAGCTTATATGCAGAAATAATACTTCTGTATTCCTGGCATGTACATCCCCCAGGTAATCATGATGCTATCACCCCCTCCTTGACTATCCCCTTGCTGATACTGATTCAAAGTCATGTCCAATTCAATTTTCTTTATAAGAAGTCTTTGTAATCCATTTCTTATTTAATCATGCCATTGCACTTTTCAGAAATCCTTTTAATTTGTTTTATCTTTTTGGATCTGAAGATCCCCAAACAATTTATTTGCTGTATTATAGGTGGAAGTGGATTCTGTAAAATTATCCAGAAATGAATTTATGAGTGAAATAATATTCTTTTTCATAAGGAAATTTTGGTTATTGTAGAGTCCAGAGGACATTGGCCATTTACAGTATGCGCCTAATAAAAGTTGTGGACTCTTCTTAATAACATTTTGAACTGTTGCTATCTGTTGAATGAGAAAATACACAGTGACACAGTGAATGTAATAACAATTTTATCGATAACAACATCTAGATACATTTGAAGAATAAAACCATCCTATATAATAAAGAGTGAATATGCAAATTGACTGTCACTCTGCCACAAAGATGGCGGCGCCCATAGCGGAAGCGGGGGTTTCCGTAACACAAGATGGTTGTGCCCACAGTGGAGGCCGAGTTCCCGTAACAAGCCTTAACAAGCAATCAGCAGGGACCTGAGGCTGCGCCCTCCCCCTGCCCCCATGAGGCTTGACAGGAGACCTCAGGCCGTGCCCCCTGCCTGGCGGGGCTTGACTGGAGACCTCAAGGTGCGCCCCCCCCCTCCAGTGCTGGGCCAAGGGACCTCAGGCTGCTCCCCTTGCCCCAGGCTTGGGGACCTCAGGCCATGCCCCCCTCCCAGTGGGGTTTAATGGGGGACCTCAGGCAATGCCCCCCACCTGGCAGGGTTTGACGGGGGACCTCAAGGCGCATCCCCCACCCCGGCCCAGCCTGGGGGACCTCAGGCCACTCCCCCACACCCCAGCGCCGGGCCAGGGGACTTGAGGCTGCGCCCCCCACCTGGCAGCAGGACAAGGGTGGGACCGGCCAGGTCTGGATCTAGCTCAAAGGGGGGTGGCAGCCGGGTCTGGGTATCACGCAATTTTGAGATACATGTGGGTGGGCGAGGACTTGACTCTGGGTCCCGTGGTGCACCCCAGACCCTGACAGGAGGAAGATTTTCTATACATTTTACTAATTTTCTTTCATCTCTGACACTTAGATGAAAGGGCAAATAGCTATATTAAAATATTTCCTCTAATTAATTCCCTTTTAATGTGCACAGATTTTGTGCACTGAGCCACTAGTATAAATATGATGTACTATTTATCCAGAAAACTTTTATTAGTCATGTAACTTTAGGCAACTTCTCCAACACCATCAAGAGATCTGTGGTCAGAAATTTAGCAAAACTGTTATTTAGACTAATCCCTGGTTACAAGTAAATTATACATAAGTAACTCCAGAGAGAGGGTGATGTAACCCATCCTAAACACCTCCAGCAAAGGAAAGTCCATAGGCTTACACTTCCCATTCCACAAGCTATTCTGGCAGCACTTAACAACTTCATTCTAAGCTCCCTGCCTGCCTCACACATCCAAAGGCAGTAACTCAAGGCAGTTTTTATTTTATTTTTCCAGCCCTGCTGTTCCCCGAGTCAATATATGCAATCATTTCTGGGGATGGCCTCTGTTCCCCACCCTCATGCTTCAGAGGTGAACAGCAGGGAGCCAGTTATAGGGATATGGATTAAGAGACACCAGGTCTCACATCAAATGTCATTTATTGTCATTTTGCCTGTTGATCTTGTTTTATTTCCAATTAATTTCAGAGACAGAGGAAGAGAAAGGGAGAGAGAGACAGAAAGAGAGAGAGAGAGAGAGAGAGAGAGAGAGAGAGAGAGAGACAGAGAGAGAGACAGAGAGAGAGAGAAAGAGAGAGAATGATATGAGAGAAACATCTATCGGTTGCCTCCTGTGCGTGCCTTGACTGAGGATCAAACCCTCAACCTGACTATATGCCCTGACCAGAAAGGGAACCCTCAAACTTTTAATCAGTGCATGGATAATACTGCAACCAACTGAGCCACACTTGCCAGGGCTCTCTGAGTTTTTATAACCTTGTTCAGTAAATGGAGGTAGAAGTAGAAGTAGTTGACATTATGCTGTGGAGCTTAGGTAATTAAAATTCTGGCTCTGAACTTATGTTTTCTAAAGGCTGAAAACCTGATAAATAATTGTCCTCTTTAAAATTATTAATAAAGTTATTAAAGAAATTGTGCTTAATGCTGACCCTTTGATGGATAGCTATACCAAGACTAAAACTAATGTGTGTAGCTATTTAATTATGATTATAGTCTTTATGGAACTTTAGTATTCACAGGGATTTTCTGTATTAAAATATTTTATTTTTAAAATATTGTATTTTTTGTAAAGAAAAATACAGCTGGTAGTAGAGTATCATGAAATAGCACTAAACATAAATGAGTGATATCTGCTATTGACTGATTTTATGATCTTAGATAACACTTAACTTGTCAGAGCCTGTTTCTTCATCTATAAAATGAGGTGATGGAGTAGCAGATTTAAAAAGCTCTAACAACTCTGCTTTCTCAGATTCTGTTTGCAGATCACATTGCAGTCAATTGAGACAAATTACATTATTTTAGAAAACATATGTTTAACATATAATTTGTGAGAAAAATGATATAACCATAGTAGGCTAGTAAGTCTCCAAACAGCTATTTTAGACTTACCAACTATAAACTCATGATTTGCAAAATGATAAATGCTGGAAAATTTTAAAAATCTGAGCCAATACTTTGAAGGTCTCTAACATCATTCTCCACCTAAAGGAACTAAGGAAACAGAGAAATAGCTAATTCCAGGGATAGAACAAGGAAAGTACAAGATAAGCCTGGGACATCTTGTTATATCAGAAAGCAATGCAGTGCTAAAAAAAATAATGGGGTATGTCACAGGACACAGGAACTAACTTGGAGGTATGTTCACTGGCCAAATCTAGGACAATTTGAGCATCATTATAATTAAGTAATAATTATAAACCCTTGTGGGAAAGTAGAAAATTATGAGGTCATATCAATAATAAATAACTAGGGAGAAACAAAAAATTCTTGCCTATCGTCCAATGATGAATGCTAACTAGTAAATGAAGAGGAATTGTTGTAGTTGAAAGGTCAGTATTTTGTAGGCAAAATAAAGGTTGGATAAAATAAAAATCATTGGATGTTAAATCTTGGTGGAATTCTAATGAGGAGCAGGATATTTGCATGAAGTTAATGTCTTCCTATAGACTGCTTATTAGTTGCAAGGGGGGAGTAATTATATAGGAGAGAAATTGGACAACTATTTGTCCAGGTGACCAACATTAACATCATTAATCATGAACATATGAACATTGTGTACCTTCAGATATACTACTCTGAGATCACAACACTTATGTAATATTCCAGTCTAGAATGTATAGCCTGAATATGATCATGAGACAGACTAACCCCCAAGAAAGGAACATTGGAAATGTCAATATCTTTTTGTTTAAAAAAATGAAGTAAGCCCTAGACAGTTTTGTTCAGTGGATAGAGCATCTGCCTGCAGACTGAAGGGTCTTGGATTTAATTCTGGTCAAGGGCACATGCCTGGGTTGCGGGCTTGATCCCAAGTAGGGGGTTTGCAGAAGGCAGCTGATCAATGATTCTCTTTCATTATTGATGTTTCTATCTCTCTCTCCCTCTCCTTTCCTCTCTGAAATCAATAAAATATATTTTGGGGGGCTGGTAAATGATTTTTCTTTACCAAAAATACCAGGGCTGGTAAATGATTTTAACCATAATAAGATTCCACTGCACACCCAGTAAGTTAAAAAGTCTGACCATATGAAATGTTAGTGATAATGTAGAAGAATTGGAACACTTACATGCTGCTGGTAGCAATTTAAAAAGGTGCAACCTTAGAAAATATTTTGACATTTAGTTAAAAAGTTAAATCTGAACTTATTATATTATCCATCCACTCAACTCGTAGGTATTTACCTGAGAAAAGTGAAAACATATTTCCACACAAAGACTTTATAAGAATGTTTATAGAAGCTCTGTTTGTATGGCCCACACCTGGAAACTACTCTAATATCCATCAGGAGGTAAATGGTTAAATAAATTGTGGCAAAACACTACAAAATAATTAAATACTGATACATGCAACAACTTAGATAATCTCAAAATAATTATGTTGAACAAAAGAACGCAGATAAATGAAAGCACATATTGCATGAATATCCTATATAATAAAGAGGTAATATGCAAATTGACCATCATGCCCTCACACAATATGGCCACCCCATGTGGGCACAACATGGCTGCCACAAGATGGCAGAAGGGGAGGGCAGTTGTGGGGTCCAGGCCTGCAGGGAAGGGAGGGCAGTTGGGGGTGATCGGGCCAGCAGGGGAGTAGTTTGGCTTTGGTCAGGCTGGGAGGGGAGTGGTTAGGGGGTGATCAGGCTGTCAGGCAGAAGCGGTTAGGGGCAATCAGGCATGCAGGCAGGCGAGTGGTTAGGAGTCAGTGGTCCCAGATTGCGAAAGGGATGTCTGACTGCTGGTTTAGGCCCGATCCCATCCTTTCCACAGGGATTGGGCCTAAACCGGCAGTTGGACATCCCCAAGGGGTCCCAGATTGTAGGAGGTGCAGGCTGGGCTGAGGGACAACATCCCCCAGTGCACAAATTTTGTGCACCGGGCCTCTAGTATTTATATAAAAGTAAAGAAAATACAAACTAACCTGTAGTGATAGAGGGCAGAAGAATGATTGCTTAGAGCAAAAGGAGATGGGAGGAGGGGCGGGAGGGAAGGATTTTAATGGTGCATGAAGAAACTTTTGGGCTGAACAATATTAAATATAATATCAATTGAGGTAGTAGTTTAATCATGGGTATATAAATATGCTAAAATTTATCAAAATGTACATTTTAATTATGAACAGTTTTTTGTGTGTCCATTATATCTAAATTAAATTGCTTTAAAAGTGGCTAACACAGTGGCTAACAAGTCTTTTATTCAACACAGTGGTACACACCAAGCATTCACTACCTACAGGTTTTCATCTCTTTCCTCTACTAACCCCCACTCCCTATTCTTTACTATCTAGTGACAAAGAACATCAGTTTTCATTATAGTGGGGATTTTTTTGGTCAGAAATTTAAACACCAAAATAAAAACCAAAACAAACAAACATACACAAAATCTGAGCATCAATTAATTCTGTTTACAAAAAAAGGAGTAACAATCATTTTCCTATCCTTTTTATCCTGCTTCTCCTTTTTCTCCTCATTCTTCTTTTGACAACTAGGTTTTGCGAATTTAATGGAAACAGCAGTCACCACCTTAGGATATGAGCTTCCAGGTCAATTAAAGAGCAAGAAAAAAATTCAGATTCCACCTCAGAACACCTGCAACTCAAAAATTCATGGAAATGTAAGCAGCTACATATCTATTAACAAGTTGAAAAGGGTTCATTGTTCTTTATTTCTTTTTCACAAAGATTGAGATTCAGGAAGGCAGCAAATTATTCTATCTTTCTAGGGTGATATACTCTTAGTTGAAGAATGAGATGGGATGGGTAAGATGGGTTTGAGATAGATCAGAGAGTGTTTCCTTCTGAAATGGAAATAATGTCCTTGGAACTAAAGAAACTTTGAAATTCTCTTTAAAGCACAGGCAGTTATGTTGCTCACATTAAGGTTTAGGCTAATATATCTGTTCTTTGCAAATATTGACTCTCTCATGAGTAGAAAGTGATACTACTGAGGAAGATTTCCTGTCTGCACAGGCTCATCAGATACCACCAAGATGATGCAGAGAGAGGTTTTTGTCAACCTTTATTCCAACTCCTTAGATGGGTCACCAAATTTGCCATATATATATATATATATATATATATATATATATATATATATATCAGCAGAATAAAGGAAAAGGATTGAAAAACAAATATTAAATCCAAGTTTTAACTTAATTTTATCAACCAGTGGGGCAAGTACCAATAGGCACAATGGCGTATGCTCATTGTGAATATATTAACTAGAAAGTATGGTTTTTAATATTTTGGTGTGTTCAAATAATTTCAAAGTTCTAAAAAGTAAAATTGAAAAGCTCTTTTATGACTTATATACTCTCTGGTAACAGATAAATTTTATATGTTTCATGTAGTGCAGCAGATCAGTAAACCAGGCCTTTCTCTAAAAATGTATATAACTCTTTGGATATTGAGTGGGGTTAAGAGGGAATTTTATGACAGCATAAAACCTAAGGACTCTAAATGAGCACACAGTAGACCCACGGAGTAGACAGAGTGAGCTGGCAATTTAAGAAATGATGCTCTAAGTGAGTGAGATGAAGTATGCATTTATAAGGTTATAATGCTCTGCAGTTGGGCAAAGTTTTTTCTCTTTTTAAAAAGGAACACTAGCATTTGGATTAACAGTGACAAGACTGTGAGGATTAAACTGAGTTTAAGACCAAGGTGAGATTAAGGGAGCTATTGCTTGGCCAAGGAAAGAAAACCAGGGTAGAATTAGTTCAATATTTGATACTGAAAAAAAATATAAATTGTTACCTATATATTTTGTATCTTCAAATTCATGTTACATTTTTATATGGATTCAACTTCTAAAGATAACTGCCATATTGTAATTTTTATTGGTGGTTTAAAAAAACAAAGAAAAGAAAAGAAACACCATTTGATTGCTTTTTAATTTTTAATAAAATTAAAATTGTGTTTTTAATTTGCTTCTCAATTCTGTAAACCCTGGGAAGAGCTGAACTATGAGGACCTATGTTATACTGACAGGAGTCAGTAATAGGGCAGTGACCTAAATGGCAGATGTTGATCTAAATGACAGATATAGTAGTAAGGAGATGCTAACCTATCTCTAAACTGTTGTGTGTTCCATGAATGTTGACTGATCTAGTGAAGCTTTATCAGAATGAAGATTTTCAGTTCATGGAACCAGTCATGAAAAATGCCTACTTGGTCTTAAATGTAATTACATTGAGTTTTAGTTCATCTTTGTGTCACACTATTTCTCATGACTGTCCAACTAGAAATGAAACAAAGCAAGCAAATAAAGAAATGAAAATAGAAAAAAAAAGCTAATAAGATAACCGGGCAATTTATTTCCCCCAAAACAAGACTTTGGAGGCCTAGATAGTAAATTTAAAATACCTCCAAGATTCCAAAAGAAACAACCAACACATTATTTTTCATGCATACAAAGACTTTAAGATCCTGTAAAAAAAATAAATAAAGGATTCTTTGGAAATTCAACTTTGAAATTTGAAAATAAAGGCAGTAATATGATCTTATAATGCAGAAGAGTTTAATTTTTTTAAATTGCTAAAACGCTCAACTTTTCAAAAGCCAATCTCTATCCCTATCTTTTTACTCTGCCTTTGTTACCCTGTGAATATATATTTCTTTCTTACCCAATCCTTGTTCTAATATATTTTTAGTTCCCTTCATCCTTCTTTGTCCACCCTCCATTAATTGGTTATAATATAGAACAATGTTTTTTTAAAAGATAATATGCAAATATAATATAACCTTTTAATTTAAAAACCAGATGAACAAGATTGCTTTTTACTTAAATGATATTGATTTTTTCCCCCCTGTGGGTCAATGGTCAGAAGAAAAATTTCCCCAGCCTTTATTTATGTAGCCAGTACTAGGCACTAACAAAGATAGTAGGATGAGGAACCAGCAGGAGTCCAGGAAAACTTCTGTTCCATTTCATTTGTGGACGGAGTCGGCGAAGATACATTTCCTGAGCAATGAAATCAGTTGATCAGCAGCCTAGTCAGGACCTCTAGCCAGGATCTCCAGCCAAAGTTCTGGTCGGAGTTCTGGTTAGGAACTGATCAGGATCTGATGAGGATCTGATGTTTATTGTCTTGTTACATCCATATTTATACCAGCCGATTTTAATCCTGTCAATTTCTATTACAAAGGTTAGGGCGTTTCTTATCTCCATTCCAGGGAGTAAAGATTATGTAGCTTAACTACCCGCCTGGCACTTAATTAAGGGGTTGTATCCCCTCCCTAACCTCAGGGAAAAATTCCTACCTGGGGAAACAACCTTTCTCGGAGAGGTGACTTTGGTTAAAACACATAGCGCCAAGAAGGGGAGCAAACATATTAAGACCTTTATTTATGTAGCCAGTACTAGGCACTAACAAAGATAGTAGGATGAGGAACCAGCAGGAGTCCAGGAAAACTTCTGTTCCATTTCATTTTTTTATTAAATTCTTACCTTAAATACATTTCCTGAGCAATGAAAGAAAGATGTCCTTCCAATTGCTCTGCTGGTCCTGTCCCTGTTCTACGAACTGCCATTACTTCTCTTTGTGGGAGGGATTTGGCTCCTCCTAATTGCATAATGCTTTGGACATATAGGGAGATTGGGCCTTTATTTGTAAAATGAAATTTAAAAAAAGAAAAGCCTGATAGGACTGGCCATGGAATTTCCTATCCAGAAGAATCTGGGAGAGTTTCTAACCCTCCTGTTGTTTTCCTGGTCTCCTCTCCACCTAATGCTCTGGCTCCCCCACATCCTGTAGTTGTGTTGCCAACAATTCCACAGGCTCTGGGACACTTACATTGATTGAAATACTGTCCTCTGTGTGCTTGTTTAAGCTTTGAAGGAAATGTCACATGCAGCTTTGTAATCAGGAGATGCCAATTTGAAACTGAACATGTTCACAAACAATATTCTATATTTAATGTATTTCCTCCTACAGGTGCCTGCCCTTACACACCCCTTGCTATCCAGCATCCTTTCAACTCATAAGATTTTATTCTAGAGGCTGACTCACTACTTTAAGTATGTGTACTTATTTTAATCTTATATTTTCTAAACTTAGAATTATAACCAATGCCACATGGAGCTCCTTTAACACTTTAAGTGCTTATCATAAGCTTGGAACAAAATATAAAGCATTATTATCCATAGACATCTAAGGGTTCAATCATCAGAGAATCTTGAGGTTATATGAGACCTTATTTTAGTTGCTAGGCAATGTTTTTCAGAGGCATCCGAGCAATAACCATAGGGAAGCTAATGGCCTGTTCAAAATGGCCATGGGATGAAAAATGACTTGGCTGTTTCTCCTAGTTTCTGATCCTCAACTCTGACTTTTTGTAGGTATCTTCTCAGTTTGTAACTTGGCCTCACCTAGTGACCTCTACATATGGACTGTGGTTCTCTTTACAACCTGTCATCTTAGACCATGGACTGCACCTATAACCTTCTCACTCTTTTCCATTACAGACCCCACTGCTCCTGATTTTGAAGCTGCCTGAGGTGCCAAGGCCAGTGGCTCTGAAGCCGAAATCACTATTAAAAATGTATGTACTATTTTGCTGTAAAAAAAAAAGAAGGCAATCTTACCTTTGTGACAGCATGGATGTATCTGGAAAGCATTATGCTATGTGAAATAAGCTACCTTCATGCTTTTAAATTATTCTTTCATTTGCTGTTCTGATTAAGTAATTTTTTCCTACCTTGTCATCTAACCCTCTGCTTCCTCTAACCTATTGTTTTTTCCCTCCAGTGTATTCTTTATTTCAGATATGTCATTCTTCATTTCTGACCGCAGTTTTTCATGGTTTCTATGTCCTTTTTCATGCTGTTGAGCATTTTAAAACCCATTCCTTTATACTTTTTTTCTGATAAATTGCTTGGCTCCATTTCATTTAGCTTTTTTTCTGGATATTCCTCCTGTTTTCTTATTTGAGGCCTGTATCTTTGTTTCCCCATTTTTGCTGTTTCTTGTGTTTGTTTCTATGTGTTGGATCAGACTGCTAAGACTCCCAGTCTTGGTGGAGTGGCCTTCTGTAGTGAGACCCAGTGGTGTAGCCTCCTTTACCTTATGAGCTGGGTGCTCTAGGAATGTCCCTTGTGTGGGTTATGTGGCCCTCATGTTTTAATTGGGTCTGAATTGCTGTTGTCCTGTTTGTGTGTGGGCTCAGCCCTTGGGCTGACTAACTCTGAGGCTCAACCCCAACTACATCATGCCAACTTTTGTACAGATGCTGACAGAACAGCACCTTCCACCTCTCTTCCTATCCTTCCTCCATGTTCCCTGCTCTCTATATTTCAGACAGACCAGCTACACTTCAACTGCTTTTTCAACCCAATTGCTCTGAAGTTTAGCTACAAGTTCAGTCCAGTATTGGAAGCAAACAGACAGGGCTTCTGGCTACTGTGCAGCGATCTTGGAATTCTCTGAGGATGGTCATGTCTCCCACTTCACAGTCATGTTGTTGAGTCCTTAATTAAAATCCACGTTGTGAATAGGCAGTCACAGCAGCAGCAGCAGTGGCATCCCCTAAATAGATTATATGTTGATGAATATTTGAATCTATGAAAGCATCCCTCAAATAGAGGGTTTGGTATTACAGATAGAGTCCGTTAAGAGTAAAGATGTAGAGCAAAGTGAGAAAGTGGGAACCATTATTACTTTCATTCTCCTTTTTCTTAGAGTGATGGGACAAAAATCATTATGTGGGGAATACATCCTTTCTCACCTAGCTTGAGGAGCATGCCAATTTTTCTCATACCTGTATGTGGAATAACTGAGATTTTCTTTGCTCATTTATCTATTTGATTTCTTTCTTATCTCCCCCTGATAGAGGCAAGCTCTGGAAGAATTGGAATATTTATCACTTTTGTTCAATGCTGTATCCCCATCATCAAGGACAGTGTGTGGCATGGTAAGCACTCAATAATGGTTTATGTAATGAGGGAATAAATGAATATTGTGTACTCTTTGAAACTTTTAGCAAATTCAACAAAAATAACAAATATTTGATGAGTGGCCAAAGTATGTCTTTCAAAATGATGGGTTTTGGGGGGGCAGAAATATAGTGAATTCCACAGTATCCTTTGTGTAGGGTTTTTTTTGTTTGTTTTATTTTGTGGTTTTGTATCTCAGCAACTAATGTTTCACAAGAGTATCATATAATCTGGACTTCAGAGGACTAGGTCCTCTGAAGCATGAATCACCCTAAGCCTGACAAACTTTAATTAAATTTGTGTGTCTCTTAGTTCCACAAAGGCATGTAATGTTTTTTTAGAATATTAACAGAAATTAGTCTTGCATTACATTTCCTTGTATGCTTCATAGCATCTTCCTTCCTTTTTTCTTTCTTCTTTTCCTTCCTTCCTTCCTTCCTTCCTTCCTCCCTCTCTCCCTCCACTCTCCTCCTTCTTTCTATTTTTTTTCAATCTTTATTTCATTTTTTCTTTTAACTCAACAGATCTTTTAGGATTATGTGAAGGCTGTTCTGGTTTCCAGGGTATTATATAGGGCAGGGGTAGGGAACATCCAGTCGGCAGGCCATATATGGCCTATGAAATAATTTAGTCTGGCCCTGCCAAGGCATTAAGGGTGAGTTAATTAAATGTTTGACAAAATATATCAGGCTAATTTTTAAGTTGATAATTTTTATAGCCTGCGGATTTGGATAAATATCCAAATGACCCTTAGCAGAAAATAGGTTCCCAGACCCTGATATAAGGGGAAATAATTTGTAAACATTATTGAATGTTATTTGTTTTATAATAAAAAATCACAGCAATTATCTCGGAACACTTAATTATTCCATTAAAGCATTGGAGCAGGACCTTAAGGATAAAAAAGGCAAGACCATACCTGTAAATTATAACATCAGAATTCTTTACCTAAAGAAGAGTATCTGGTGCAGATAAAGAGAAGGTTGAGTCCAATAGGAAGATATTTGAAATATACACTGGCATTCTTAGTTTTGGAAAAGAAAAAATAAGAAATAATTGAATTGGAACGGAAAAATTAAGCATCTGTTATCTTAATGCTTTTATGACTAAAAAAGAGAGATAGAGAACAAGAGCAAAAGTTGGTAAAACATATCATATGAACGTGATAAAATAATAGTTTTCAAGATTAGTCTTGATCAAAATGGTCTTAAAATGGGTTTTGGTATTGTAAGTGTTTATAGAGGAACAGAATATTAAGTAGGAGTTTTCTGAATTGACTCTGAGGTTTCTGGAATTGATTCTCTAACCTGGTTCGATTTCAATACACTAATGACTGTATTTCCAGTAGTAGAAAGAACATTGATTGCCCATGGCATGACCTGGCCATAGAGATATGCAAAATATCACCATTGTATACTCCTGATCAACCACTTAGAAGGAAGAAGCAAATTGACTCTATATATACTTTTGAACATTTTTTGGGAAAACTAACAAGTACAATGATCTTGATTTCTCCTAATATCTCTGAACAAAATGGTGGGGTGAGGGGAGGGAAAGGATGAACTCAGATTCAAATATCCAGCTCCAGCACTGCATAAATGACTTAAAAGCTTCTATGTGTTCTCTGAAGGAGACCCTTATCTCCCATAGTTACAAGGCTGAAATTATTGAAACTCAAATACAGAACTTCAGCTTGCAACTGGCTGAATTACAGTGCAAGTTGAACTCTCAGCCTTCCAGAGTGTTAAAGTGAAGGCATTGATTGGAGACGAATGGAATCCTAAAAGTTGGGATGAGAACATGTGGAAATGTCTTGATGAAGCTGGGGACATTGAGATCCTAAGTTCTGATGAGTCTTTTTTACCAATGGACGAGGTCTCCCCACAGTACCCCTGAGCAGAGTCACATCCCCATCCCCAGTGGCAGTGGCATTCTCACCCACAGTGGTATGAGCCTTTCCACTTCCACCTGTATTACCTAAGGAAACCTTAATCACCTCCCTTGAGGTGTTTGTCAAGCAAGAAAATGCTGATTCCCCTTAGGACCTCCTCCCATCACCTCTCTTTATTTGTAAATCTATAACTAGACTCAAATTACAGCAGGCCACTAGAGATGAGGTACAATGCATGATCATGAGGAGATGTCTAACATTTCAGAAGGACAACTTGAGTTTTTTAAAAAATTTATACAGGGAATATGTGTGGGGATGAATATTAAAAAATATAGTATAATGGTGGAACATAAAATTGCATCAAGCCAAATTTATTGACATAGGCTCACTAAGAAACCCACAGAAGTCTTAAAGGGAAATGAGGTCAGCTTGTAGAGGCTCTTGAACTATATTGTAAGGCACTGGTGTTTATTTTTGGCTGGCAAAGAAACCAATCAAATTTTGCTGTTGTGTTTTGTTTTGTAGGCAACAGGAGTTATGAATTTTGTGCCATGAAAAATATATCAGGACTTGGCTGACATGCTTCATTACCAGGCAAGGGTACAGTGAAAACGTTACAGATGTGGAATGTTTTTGTTACTATCAGGGAAGTCAAAGCAAGAGTAAGGATCTTTACCAGTGTTAACTCGAGTTATCTGTTAATTAAGATAGATAGCAACAGTTATTTAACGACTAGCTTCTTGGTTAAATGAGTGAATCCTACAAAAAAATGCCAACTACCCTGTATTCTTGGAAAAGAACATTTTGGACAGATTTTGATTTTTTTGGCTTTCCTGGAAGGTATTCATACTGAGAATAAAGTATTTGAAGTTGTTCCTAGACTGGAATCTCAACTTTGCCACTCTGTGGCTGTTGGATCTCTGACAAGCTATTTAAAAGCTTTTAGTTGTAGTTTCCTCATCTGTAAAATGAGTACAATAACAGTACTGAGTATACATGGTGATTGTGAAAATTACATGAAATTATGTAAGCAAACATGCTTAGAATAAGGTCTGGCTCATAGCAAGCACCCAATAAATGCCAGCCATTATCATTATCCCTGGTTCAAAGTTCTAGGTCTTACATGACTGAAAAGCCTTTTGATGTAAGTATATTTTATTCATTGCTGAAATATTAATTGTGCACTTACTATGTGAAAAATCATGTGCAGATAGCTAAAACAAAGTGATAAGGTGCTGTTGTTTCACAGAACTTTAAGATGATAAAGAATATTACCAAATATCTGAGCTGCCTATTCCCCTCCTCAGTTAACCGTAAATACTTTTGAGTATTGTAATAAAATTACATTGATACATACATTTTCTTCCCATTAGAGAGAGAGAGAGACTCTGCAGGTCTCTATAAAAGGCATATTTTAAAAGTTCATATTACAGCTAAATATCAAGTCCTGAAGTGGTGAGCAAGAGTTTAACAGACCATGGGTTGCAAAATCTGGCTATCTTACTTCCTAGTTGATTAATTCTAGGAATAATAGAACATGGAGTACATAGTAGACCTGTTGGGAAGACTGAATAAGATAAACCTGATCCCAGCTCTAGACATGACAGAAAAGTGCTAAATGTGCAGACCCATTCTGTCACCCACTGTGTTAGTGAACACTAAAAAAATTAAGAAGCAAGGCAAGTTCCTGAAGCTCATAAAATCTTGAACTTAAATCCAATTTGTTTTCCATTTCTGCATAGGTAGGGACAGGTACATTTTGGCCTAATTTAGCTGGCAAATGGTTATAGGTCTCTCTCTTCTGCAGATACAGAGACACCCAGAAACATCTTCACTGTTCCATGTTTGACCTAACAAACCAAAATGATAGTGTGCTCAGTGTACTGGACAGGAGTAGATGTAAAAATTATATCTGATTCAAATTCTATGACTCAGAAGTTTTTTTAGAGGTATTCTTTGGTTAATGATTACATATTCTAGAGTCACAAAATTGCTACTTTGATTTATAAGGATCTACTTAGAGCTTAATATGTAACTTTTCAATTTATAAAGCCGATGATATAATATTATTTGTAATATCCTAGGATTGTTCTTTCCTTTGTGAATTAATTATGGACATTTCATTTTGAGGTATTGTGTAAAGCAAGAAGTGTAGTATGGAGAAAATGGAAAATTAATGGAGACAGAGACATGTAATTTCACTTTTGTAGCCCTGCTTGGTCCCTGGTCAGTCCTCAAGCCTACTACACACATTCTTTTCCATATGAAGTAAATCAAGTGAGTCAATCTTCTCATCCTATTCTTGTACATTTTCATAGGAAGTGTTGGCTCAAAAATTCTTAAATTAATACACGGTTCTCCATCTGTAAAAATATAATTCAACATCTTGAAATTAAGTATAAAAAAGTAAACCTTTTTGGAATGTTGGTTTTGTCTGATTTAATAATTTCTGTCTGGATTATATCTAAAGATCACATTTTGGCTTTTTGTTAAGTTAGTTGGATACAAGCCTGGTGACACAGCATGCATGCAGCCTGTACTTTGTGCACTTTTAAAGCAAAGGGAGAGCCAAGCCTTTTGGGAATTTCCTTGGCTTGTTTTGTGTGGAGTTGTCAAACTCTGTAACAGTCAATCAGTTATTATTTAATTGACAGAGAAGATTGTGTACCACCCCTCAAGTCATATTTGGGCATGATAGTACATAATCCATACCTGTGTGTGCTTGCTCCACTTAACATGCATGGCAATACCTGTCAGATTCCACCTGTAGGCAGTTTCTGTGACAAAATAAACTTAAAAAAGAAATAAACTTTTGCAACTGTAACAGTGAACTTAAATTTGTATTTTTAAAACAGAGATTATTTTAAACTCACATAGCAACATCTTCATTTTGGAGATGAGAAAAAGAGGCCTTAAATTGGGGGCTGAGTTGCCCCAAAACACAGAATAAGCTAGAAAGAAATAGAGCCAAGACTAGAATTCAGCCATCCTCCCAGGTCAGTGCTCATTCTTATATGTAGGCTCCACGAATGGGCCAAGTCAGGACACAATGTTTAAAGTCAATAATAGACATAAACATTTTATATCCTGTAACATTCCACAGAAATAAAAAAGTGGTAGCATTGTTATGGCATATTTGCCAAGAAGCAACCTCAAAAGTGTCAAGAAGAACCTTGAGGATAGAGGGAAAGTGTCTCTGATAGTTTTTTTTATAAGGACTGACCAGTTTGGTTATTAGTATCAGGCTCAGGTGAGTTCTGAATCATATAGCTTGCTAGACTGCATTTTTCTAATTGGTCATTGGCATTGAGTTCTTATACTCATTTCCTTGATTACTAAATTAAAAAAGTAAACCTTGAAAGATAGTAAAGATAACTTGGCCAAATGATTTGTAAATTGTTGGTGACTATATTCATATTGAGAAACAGGATAAAGCCACATTCCTGACTATTTTCCCAGGATGAGTTTTCATGCAACTTGGCCAAATCAAAAATTATACATTGATTTATATATTGTTATTTTAATTAAATGTCATATTCTGTAGTTACTGATATGGTTCCTGTGGGTTGTTGAAAATCTTAACACAATATGAAAAATCATTACACACAGATTCTGAGCGTACTGTAATATTCACATATCTGCAAACAGAATTTTTAATAACATTGAAGTGACTTGCTCAAGTAATTGTAATATGGATGTGATCTAATTTAAACCTGAAATTTTGCACAAAAGGTTAGATTTCCAATTGTATATATACCAATATTAGAAGAAGAACCTAATGTTGGACATGCAAATTACAAAGTTTTTGTTTGGGTGAGAAATTACCATTGGATTTATACATAAGGGTTGAGCTACAGCCCATACACATCAGAATGCTGGTAGTCTTTAAAAACAAAACAAAACTAAAATAAGCAAAATCTTCCTTTTCATTGGCACACAGAGAAAGTATAAGATGAGGTGGAGGAAAAGGAAGAATTTGTCAATAAATGATACTGGGACAAATGGATCATCATTAGGGGGGAAATAAAGTTAAATTTTATCTGATGCCTTCAAGCAAAATACATTACACATAATTTAAAGATTTAAATGTAATACAAAAAAAGTAAACACTAAAAATTACCTGAAGAACCTATAGGTAAGTATTTTTATACCTTGCATGAAGAATGTTTTCCCAAAGATGTCATAAAAAATAGAAGCTATAAGAGATTAAGAATGAAAAATATTTATATATAGTAAGAATACCATACTGAATGTAAATGTCAAACTGGAGGAAAATCACTATCACACATAACAAAGGGTTATTAGATATAATATACAAAAAGTTCTAACAAATAAATGATGAATATTCCAGTAGAAACTAGGGAAACAACATAAATAGCATCCAAGAAAAAAAAAGATATATAAATGTCCAGTGTTATATATGAAAGGACAATTTAACTAGTAATTAAAGACTTGGGGGGAAAAAAGTGAAGCTTTTTTTGGCCTATCAACAATTTTAGTTTGTGTTTTATTTTGAAACACTTGGGTTTGGAAAGAGAGTACATTATTTGGGTTCTGTTGTCATAGATGTCATCATTGCAATTTTATTTTTCATAAACAGCCAGCTATCAGATCAACTGAAACCCTTTTGGGGTGTTTAAAAGATTAAGGGCTGTGATTATTTTTGGCCAGCCAACTTCTGTATATCTTCTAGTCCTATGATACTGTGTAGAGTTAAATAAGAGATATTTTAAAAGTCTAGAACTTCAGTTGGCATGCACTGTGCTATCCACAAAGTGATGTCCTCATTGGGAAATGGAAAGCTGGCATGGAATTGTGAAATTTCTCCCAATAGTACTTGGACAGACTGATAGTGCTACAATAATACTTGATACTTAATCACAGTTGGGATGTTATCAGTTTCCTCACAAATCAGCAAACCCTGTGATATGACACATAATCCACACCAAATCCTAGTGGTCTGAGTCTACATTTTTTTCTTTCTGTTTTTTATTGTTAGATTTTTCTAACATACAGAAAGGTTGAAAGATCACTCATATATCTCCCATTTGATTCAATAACTGAAGCCACCATATTTTAACCACAGTGGAGGCCTGTTTCTAAATACCTTTCTAGATCTACACACATACAAATATGCATATACAAGAATGAGATCATACTTTACATGTTCTGCAATTTTTTTAAATTTTACTTTAAAATAGATCATAAATATTTTCTCGAGTTTCACTATTCTTCCACAAGTCATGTTTAATGGCCCTTTAGTGTCTGTTGTATGGGTCAATTATAATTTTTATGACCAATTCCCTATGGTTGAACATTAGTGTTTTTACATTTTTTCTCTAATAAAAAAAAGATAAATAAAATGAATGTGTCTTTTTGCATTTGGGTAAAAATCTTCTGAGGTAAATTTCTGGAGTGGAAATTGAATTGTCAAAGGATATTTGCATTTCACATTTGACACTGACTTCTCAGTTGATATCTGTGTACAGTTATTTGGGATTTGTAAGAATCTGACCTGAAGATAATCAAGGTGTTTCTACCACAGTGCAATAAGTTCTTATCAATATAAAGTAATTTCAGTTAAGTCTGACTGATCATAAAGTTTATTTTACTTGTCTTGACTCAATTTTGTCCCCATGCCTAGCCTCTACAACAAAAAGAGGCACATATTAGAGGCAGAAATGTCCACTCCTAAACAGATTTCATTAAACTATTCCTTTTCAGTAATTTATTCCCATTACACATAAAACAGCAAGTCCTACACTTTTATTTTGTAAAACAGTGTTTTTGTCAATGAAATTAGCTAATACACATGTGCGCAGAGCACATTTTATGGAAAAAAAGATACACAAATAGCAAGGATTTATCTAAACTAGCAGCATAATATTTACTTAAATTCACTCACACTAAAGCATGAGCTGGGTCTATGTAATCAAGGTGAAGTGGAAAATTAAAGTAATTTGAGATAATTCAGACCAGAAAATTTTACCTCAAAACCTTTCACGAATTGCATCAATTATCTAATTGAAACAAATCTTAGGGCATTGAGGCTTGGATTATTATAATAATTGATTTAATTTTCATTTAGTTTTGTGTATGAAAATACACCCACATTCACTCTACCTTGAACCTTACTAGTTAGTGACAAGCTAATGCAGCCCTCATCACTGCAACTGACATAATTTATCAGTTGTTTCCTCACATTGGCATATCCCAACTATAAAACTACATTGGCATGGTCATAATACAGCTCTAGGAGGAAAGTTTCAATTTTCTACAACTTGAATTATGTAATTGGATGTCGTTTTTTGGAGGTGAGGAATGGAAAATTCCTACACTTCTGATATAGACTTGTTTATCAATTTTTTCTATTTTTGTCCTTTACAAAATGATTTCTTGCTTTCTCTGTATATCTGACATCTTGTTGGAGAAGCTGGAAGACTTTAGTTTGGGAGAAGAGGACCAGGGGAGATTTTTCACTGTTCACTTAGGCTAATTCAAGATTTCACACAGGACAATTCCCCACATTAAGTATACCCTCTGAACTGGCCGTAGGAGCCCACTAGTTAGTCCCTCCATTCTTGAAATCAAAACAATGTCCTTCTGCCCAGCTGCCGTGGCTCAGTGGTTGAGCGTCAACCTCTGAAACAGGAGGTCATGGTTCGATTCCTGGTCAGGGCACATGCCCAGTTTGTGGGCTCGATCCCCAGTGTGGAGCATGCAGGAGGCAGCTGATCAATGATGCTCTCTCATTATTGATGTTTCTGTCGCTCTCTTCCTCACCCTTCCTCTCTGAAATCAATAAAAATATATTTAAAAACAAACAACAATCTCCTCCTCCTTCTTTCTTCTCCAATGACTAGTAACTTTAAGCAGTTCAGAAGCACCAACCATTTGCCTGCTCAGACTTCATCACTAATAATTACCTAAAGACTATTCAGTCCAAAGCAGTATCACAAACAGAAACACATAAGTACAAACAACTGTAGGAGTTACTTCATTCAACAATAATTTAGCAGGACTGAGCTGGGTCCTGGAAATACAAGATAAACAGAATCCTTGCCCTCCACGTCTTCAGTCTAGTCAGGAGAGAGACAAATAAAGTGGCAAATTTTCCATCCAAGCTGAGACTGTTTCAAGAAGGTAACTGATCACAGGGTACTTACTAAAAGAACACAGAGGGGCCCCTGACCCAGGCTCATCCTGAATTTTGGGGAAGACATTCCAGGTAATGGAGCTGGGCTTATTTTAAGGCAATAGGACAGCATTCATGGGTTATAAACAGGAAAATGAAATTATGAGATAATTGGCTGGGTGTCAAAGAAATTGGTGGGAAGTGGTTAGGATGGCAAGACTAAATGCAGGAAGATTAATTGTCAGGGTATTAGAATGGTTCAGAGAGGATGAAATGAAATATGTAGATAAGTGAAGAGGTGAGAAAGATATTAGGTTAGAGAATCAACAAGATTTGATGACCACCTAGATGTGTGGGAGAGGAGAAGGAGGAGAGGGAGATGCTCAATAAGATTCCTTGGTTTCTGGCTGGGGCAAATTGGGTGGGTGGTGGTACAATTTACTGAGCCATAAAATATAAGAAGAGGAGATTTGGGGTTGTATTTTAAAATCATTCAATGAGCCATTCCTTATTAACAGCGAAAGCTTTCATATGACCTTGAGCCAACGCAAAGTATTAGATGCCAAATAAGACTCACAAGATCAGAGATTTTATGTGATATGAAACTTAACTAATACTTTAAATAATACAGGTTATTTAAAAGATAGAAGTAAATATACTGGCAAAGCATAGGAAAGTATGAGATCAGCAACCCTCTAGTGTAAGTGAAGAATATTTCTTTAATACAAATAATTGCTGATTCAAATTTATCCATTTTATAAACTCAGGTTTTATTATCTCTGATTTTCTGAAATCAAGATCTACTTCTAGTTATATTTACAACTATTGTCAAAGTACATGAGAGAATATTATTAATGCCATCCTTTTATTATCACTTTTAAATGCATTTGCAGTAAAATGGATGCTTAAACTAATGATATAAATACTTTTTAGTTGAAAAGTAATGAATTATTCCCAAGACTACATTTTTTCTTAGAACCTTTCTTTCTCTCACTTTGCTACTAACATATACAAATTTAGTTCATCATGATTGAACCCTTAGAAATTAGCTAGAAGTCCTAACATCCAGGGTGCAATGTCATTAGTATTTTCACACTTGCAGATGGTCACACTGACTAATGTTTTCTTTGTTTGTTTTATTCTTACCCGAGGTTATTTTTGTTAAAAAATTGATTTTAGAGAGGAAGGGAGAGGGATAGGGAGAGAGAGAGAGAGAGAGAGAGAGAGAGAGAGAGAGAGAGAGAAGAGAGAGAAGGATCATTGATGTAAGAGAGAAACACCAATCGGTTGCCTTCCGTAAAAACCCTGGCTGGGGATCGAACCCACAATCTTTTGGTGTATGGGACAATGCTCCAACCAGCCAAGCCACAAGGCCAGGGATGGCTAATCCTATATAATAAAGAGGTAATATGCAATTTTACCCTCATGCTCTCACAAGATGGCTGCTTATGACCAGGCCAGCTGGGGGGTTAGTGAGGGACAACCAAATGACTGAACAGCAGGTTGCATGGGGCGACCAGGCTGGTGGGGGGGCAGTTGGGGGCGGCGACCAGGCTGGCGGGGGGGGGGCAGTGAGGGGCAATCAGGCCAGTGGGGTGGTGTAGTTAGGGGTGACCAGGCAGGCAGGCAGGTGAACGATTAGGAGCCAGTGGTTGGACATCCCCTGAGGGGTCCCAGATTGGAGAGGGTACAGGCTAGGCTGAGGGGACCCCCCACATGCATGAATTTCATGCACCTGGCCTCTAGTGTTTTATAAAAGTAGAACATTAATGTAGTTTCCTGAGAACCATTCATGAATGTGGACAGTCAGAGTACCTGCAGACTACTGGTCGGATACCCTGATCATTCTCTTTGGTAGTCTTGATTAGTGAAATAATTTTTATTAGGTCAAGTGGGGGGGGGCAATTAGACATGTCAGAATAAGCAGGATAATAAAATCTACAATAAAAAACAGATGTCCTAAAATTTGAAGTTTTGTTTTCCATTTGTAAAAACAAGAGAGGAAGAAAAGTGAGAAAGAAGAGCTCCTTAACTCAAAGGAAAGTACTATAATGAATCCCTCACCACCCAACCCACTCTCATATGACTTCTATGATACAAAAATCACAATAATTTTATTTCAGTTAACTTCTGTGTATTGAACACCCAATACAAGCTAATCTTAGAGCTACAAGGATGAATACAGCACAGTCCTGGGCTTCCGGGAACTCATAGTTCAGTGTGGGTGACAAGCACGTTAATAGCTAATTGCCCAATATTGTAATTAAGGCTCCAATAGATGTATGAAGAAATTGCTATAAGTTGGGGCCAGAAAGTACAGGGACATAACTGCATTGCAAAGAGTGTGCACTTTGTCCAGTAGAGTCCTTGATGCTTTTGATGCTTTTTGAGCAGAGAAGTGACATGATCAAATAAGTGTTTAAAAAATCTGGAAACTTTGTGTACGGATATGAAAGAAATTATAGAAAAGAAAATACTTAAGAAATAATTTGTATAATTCTGTCATATTACAACAAATATTTGATTTAAAATGCAGGGTGGAGCCCTAGCTGGTTTGGCTCAGTGGATAGAGTGTCTGCCTGTGAACTGAAAGGTCCTAGATTCAATTCCAGTCAAAGGCACATGCCCGGATTGTGGCCTCAATCTCCAGTGGGGGACCTGCAGGAAGCAGCCGATCCATGATTCTCTCTCATCATGGATGTTTTTATCTCTCTCTCATCTTCCTTCCTCTATGAAATCAATAAAAATATATTTACAAAAAATAAATAAATAAACAATAAAATGCAGGGTGGAGCAAAAGTAGGTCTACAGTTGTGAGTACACAAAACACTTTATTCTTATATTATTATCAATTAATTACTGTATTATTTTCTATATGAACAACTGTAAACCTACTTTTGCCCCACCCTGTAGTGATGCTAATAACTGAAATTAAAAAACATATGGAGGCCCCGGCCGGCGTGACTCAGTGGTTGAGCATCAACCTATGAACCAGGAGGTTATGGTTTGATTCCCAATCAGGGCACATGCCCGGGTTGCGGGCTCGATCCCCAGTGTGAGGTGTGCAGGAGGTAGCTGGTCAATGATTCTCTCTCATCATTAATGTTTCTAGCTCCCTCTCTCCCTTTCCCTTCCTCTCTGAAATCAATAAAAATATTTTTTAAAAAGATAAAAATACCACATGATCGCACTCATTTATGGATAATAAAGAACATTATAAACTGATGAACAAAAATAGATACAGAGGCAGAGAAGCATCGAACAGACTGTCAAACTACAGCAGGAAGGCTGGGGAGGGTTGAGGGGGAGGTAAGAGATCAACTGAAGGACTTGTATACATGCATATAAGCATAATCAATGGATGCAAGACACTGAGGGGTGAGGGGGGAGGCATGTCTGGGGGGAGGGTATAGGGGAGGCCGGGAGAAGGTCAATTAGGAACAAAGGGAGACATATGTACTACTATTTGTAATACTTTAAACAATAAAATTAAAATAAAATAAAGTAAAATAAAATAAAATAAAATAAAAACATATGGAGGTGTCCGCTATTTTAATGGAAGTATTGGAATTAACAGGGCTTGGTTGCTCAGTGGTTAGGAAAGACAAAGCAAAGAATGGTTTTGGGTTTGTATAACTGACAGTGTGGTAGAGCCATTGATAGAAATGGAAAGTTTATGACAGGAGCACATTTTGAAGGAGAGAGGTTGTGTTGTGTTTTCAACATGTGTGTATTGGGTAGCAATTGAGCATCTAATGGAAATGTCCAGTGCATAGCTAGACATATAGATTTAAATAAAGAAAGGAAAGCAGGTGGAAGGAAGAAGAATTATATGGGTTCCACAACTAAGGGGCAAATGTGGTAGTAGGAATGCATATGTAGTTTGAAAAAGTGAATGGAACAAGAGAAAATGGAAAGCCATCAGACAGAACTCGGGGAAATGCTGATATTTATGGGGTAGGAAGAAAAAGAAAGACAGGGAAGAGTATAGGGAAATTCCAGATGTGTTGTCTCAAAAGTCATGAAAGACTTTCAGTGTTAATCTTACAGTGAAGTAACAGAGGAGGACTGAATTACAAGAAAAGGCTATAGGGCTTCAAGGTTTTATATATCACTGGATATCTTTGAGGAATAAATGTGTTGAGTACCTGAGTAGGAAGCCAATGGACATGGATTCTAAAGAGAATAGACAGTGAAAAGCAGAGGTAGCAGAGGCAGAGACCACTTTCTTTCACCAATGAGCCTGGTCACCAACCTTCCATTAGGCCTTGTGGAACTTCCACTCTATGATGGAGCAGTTGCTATCCACTCAATCTAGAGGTTTGACTGTGAACTGAAGAAAAGGTAATACTCTGCTGAGGCAGCAGCATTGATATACTTGAGATATTAGGGAAGGCCTTGGAAGATGGGCAAAGATAGAGAGAAGATGAATAGAAAACTCACAGTGTATTGTTTATGTCTTCTTTGGAACACAGGAAGACAAGTAGATAAGAGAGCTATGTGCATAAGAGAGAACATGTGTCACATGAGTTGCATGGAGATGAGAAATAGCCATTAAGGAATGTGTGGACAAGAATCAACAAGAGAAAAAATAAAAAGGAACAGGAAAGGGACTCATATCCACCGCATCCCTATTCTGTGCCAGGTACCATACTAGCTTCTTGTCAGACAAGTAACAGATGTGAATTTTTTAAAGGAACAGTTTGTTCAAATTAGAATGTTCAGCCTTTCTTACAGCCATGATCTACCTCCAGGAAGCATGAAAATAGACCGAGAGCAATGAGACTGGTTTAGAGACAGAGCAATACACCATAAAATAGTAAGGGAGAACTAAAATAGAAATTTACAGGAAACTCCATACTGTTTTCCACAGTAGCTGCATCAGTCTGCATTCCCACCAGCAGTGCACAAAGGTTCCTTTTTCTCCACATCCTTGCCAGCACTTGTCATTTGTTGTTTTGTTTTGTTTTAATATATTTTATTGATTTTTTACAGAGAGGAAGGGAGAGGGATAGAGAGTTAGAAATATCGATGAGAGAGAAACATCGATCAGCTGCCTCCTGCATATCCCCCACTGGGGATGTGCCCACAACCGAGGTACATGCCCTTGACCGGAATCAAACCTGGGACCCTTGAGTCCACAGGCCGATGCTCTATCCACTGAGCCAAACTGGTCAGGGCTGTCGTTTGTTGTTTTAATGATGATAGCCATTCTGACAGGTGTGAGATGGTACCTCATTATTGTTTTGATTTGTATCTCTCAGATGATTAGTGACTTTGAACATGTTTTCATATGTCTCTTGGCCTTCTGTATGTCCTCTTTTGAAAAGTGTCTATTTAGGTCCTTTGCCCATGTTCTGATTGGAGTGTTTCTCTTCCTTTTGTTAAGTTGTATGAGTTCCCTATAAATGTTGGAGATTAAACCGTTATTGGAGATAGCATTGGCAAATATGCGTTCCCATGCAGTGGGATTTCTTGTTGTTTTGTTAATTGTTACTTTTGTGGTGCAGAAGATTTTTATTTTGAACTTCCATTTGAGCCAGTAATCCCACTTCTAGGAATATATCCCAAGAAAACAGAAACACCATTCAAAAAGGATATATGCACCCCTATGTTCATAGCAGCACAATTTACAATAGCTAAGATTTGGAAACAGCCTAAATGCCCATCAGCAGATGAATGGATTAGAAAACTGTGATACATCTACACAATGGAATACTATGCTGCTATAAAAAAGAAAGAATTCTTACCATTTGCAACAGCATGGATGGAACTGGAGAGCATTATGCTAAGCAAAATAAGCCAGTCAGAGAAAGATAAATATCACATGATCTCATTCATTTGTGGAATATAATGAATAACATAAACTGATGAACAAAAATAGAACCAGAGACATAGAAGCATCAAACAGACTGTCCAATCTATGCGGGAAGGAGGGGGGTGAGGGGGTAAGAGATCAACCAAAGGATTTGTATGCATGCATATGAGCATAACCAATGGACACAGACAGCAGTGGGGTGAGGGCATGTGCTGGGGAGTGGGAGCGGCCAGGGAGAGGTCAATGGGGGAAAAAGAGACTCATGTAATACTTTAAACAATAAAGAATTTAAATAAAAAATAAAATAGAAATGTACAGAGTCAAACTTCTTAGAGTTAATTTTGGGCAGGAGAATGTTAATGGACATTATGAACTGAAAAACAAAGGCAAAGTAAGTAGAAGGTAAAAGGCCAGTATAGTGTGGTTGGGGAATGGCCATTGGAGGGAGGAGTGGAAGTTGTGCTTAATGGAGGGAAACTATAAATGCAATATCTCTTCTGAGGAGGAGCATTTCTTTATGGAGGTGGAATTCAGAGATTCACCTACATTGCAGGTGGCTAATGAAGCATAAGTTTGTGTTTCGTGGCACTGAGGTTATGATGCCAGTGTGTTTGCTAAAGTCATCAAGGAAGACAGGGAAGAAGAGAGAAATATGAACCAGTCACCAAAATAATTGAGGAAGATAACTCAAACTTGGGGGTGAAAATTTAGCTAATATTTATAATTTGGAAAAATTCTCTATCTTAAAAAACCTCAGAGTGCCTCTTTAAACCTGCAGAGTCTCTCTCTCTCTCTCTCTCTCTCTCTCTCTCTCTCTCTCTCTCTCATATCAATCAATAAAAATTTTTTAAAAAATAGAAAAAAAGAATCAGGTCTGGACTTCCAGAAAAATGTCTATGACCGTATTCACAAAACTATCAAATATAAATCAGGGTATGCTATATGACAGAAATACTGTGAGCTACTTCTAAATATGAGAGAAAATATGAGAGATGTAACTTATATGTGGAAATGTTGAAACTTGGTGACAATTTCCATGGTATATGATCACATAGAATAGGTGTTTGAAATCCAGAGTCAGTTTCTACAATAAGAAACAGTAAAGGTACATGGACAGAGCCATATGTGGTAGTCATGGAGGCCTGGCTTTGAGTCCTAGCACTGCCACTTACTAACTGAAAAATCTATACTTTAACTCCTTTACTCATCAACATTGACATATTGCTACATACCTTACAGGTCTGTTTTGAGGATTGAATGAATTGACGTTTGCAAAAGGCTTGGCTTATAATAGGTGCTCCCCAAATATTAATTTATTTATTCATTCAAACATTTATTAAATACTCTGTGTGTGGCAATCATTGTGCTAGCTATTGAGAATACAAAGACAAATGAGACAGAACGCCAATTCTAAAGGTGGTCACAATTAAAACAATGAGATCCAGAAATAAACAATTAAGATACAATATGGAAAATCCATTAAGACAATATAAAGCTGTGCATAGGCTATTATGAAGGAACAGAAGAGGAATTAAGGAAGGCTTCCTGGAGTAGGTGATGGACTTTGTTAATTCCATTTGAATCTGACTTGTCTACACTTGAGTAGTACCCTAAACTCCGATATTGTCACACCTGTGGCCATAACAACAAAGAATATAGCTGACTACTTACCTTCAAATGTGAAAAGCTATGTTTTCTTCTTTCTTTTCTAGGCAAATTTAAGGGGAGAATATCCAGGAAACCATTAAAATAATCTCATGCATTATTATGTAGGTAATCTTGTTTTCTATGACATTGAATCTGCATAAGATTTTTAAATGCACAAATATGACTAATCATATCATTAGAAGGTAAAGGAAGGATTCATGTTTTTGCATGAACTTACTCTGAGTTTTAAATTCAACTACACAAATGGTATCAAGAAAAAAAATAAGACTCAATTAAGCCTATATAGCATATTCATTTACAATCTCTTCAAATTCAATTAAATTTAGAGAAGAATGCTTAAAACCATGGCTTAAGAACTCATTAGTCAAAATGTTAAACATAAAGTTACCATTATTTGAGCCAGCAATTCCAGTTCTAGATATATATCCAAGATAAATGAAGACAAATGTCTACACAAAAAATTGTACTCAAATGTTTATAGCAATATCATCTACACTAATAAAAGAGAAGATGTAAATTGACCATACCTTCATGATGCCCACCAGCCAATCAGGAGTGAGTATGCAAATTAACCCAACAAAGATGGCAGGTTAATTTGCATACACAGGCTCTGAGCGGTCTGGTTGTCACCATGGCGATGATGCAGGCATTCCACACCGCCCCATCTGCTCCAGGCCACTGGGCAGTATGGGAAGGCAGAAAGGTGGCTCTGGGCTGGAGCGAAGGCAGAAAGGCAGCTCCAGCCAGAGCGAAGGTGGTGCCGGCAGCAGGGGAAGGAAGGCCCATTCTTGCATGAATCTTCATGCATCAGGCCTCTAGTTCATAATAACCAAAAAGTAATAACAACCAAAATACCCCTTAACTAATGAATGCATAAACAAAATGTGGTATATTCATAGAATGGAATATTATTCATCCATAAAAAGGAATGAAGTGCTGATACAACATGGATGAACCCTGAAGATATTATGCTAAGTGCTTTGAGGATACTAGGCTAAGTGAAAGAAGCTATACGCAAAAGAGCACATATTATATGATTCATATATCTGAAATATTCAGTGTAGGTAAATCCACAGAGACAGAAAGTAGATTTCTGGTTGCTAGAGGCTAAAGGGAGAGAAGATAGTGAAGTTACTGCTTAATTGGTATGGGTTTTCTTTTTGTAGTGATAAAATTGTTTTAAAATTAGATAGTGGTGATGATTGTACAACTGAGTGAATATACAAAAAATGATTGAATTGTACACTTTAGAATGGTGAACTGCATTGTATGTTTGTAGCATGAGCCATATTATATCTCAAGGAAGCTTTTAGAAATCCCATTAGCATATTCCATGTTGATGATGGACTATTTGGGAATTTGGAATGTTTATTTTGCTCCTGAACAACTAACTCCTTCCTCTACCACTTCTGCTTACCATGTATGGTAACATAACTAATCAAGTAAATGGAAGCAGAAGGGCTAATCATTGTTATTATATAGCGTATTTGTAAAGAATAAAAATAATGGCCCCTGGACGGGTGGATCAGTTGATTGGAGCATTTTTCTGTACACCAAAAGATTGTGGGTTTGATTCCTGGTCAGGGCGCATACTAGGTTTTGGGTTTGATCCCCAGTCAGTGGGTGTGCAAGATGCAACAATTAATGTTTCTCATATTCTCTCTCTCTTTCTCTCTCTCTCTCTCTCTCTCTCTCTCTCTCTCTCTCTCATTAAAATAACTTTCAGAATAAGTTCCTTACTATTTCTCCTTAGATTAATTTCCTACATACTCTTCAGGGCTAGCTCACCCCAAGTGTCTTTCTACCCAGTTTATAATTAAGCTTAGATAGGTTGCCACAGCCTACCATTATTTCTGCAATCAAGTAAAGTATTAAAGCCACTTTTCCTCCATTGAATAGTTGAGGAATTTCAAATTGTTGCTAATTAAAACTGTAATCATTCTCTAAATGAGTATAAATAAAAGAGATGTGCTTTGACATTAATTGAGAAGCTAGAGGTCTAAATGATCTGTTCCAGGCAAGCATTCACCATTTCCAAGTTAGGGTTAAAATTTTTTAAAAAATACTTTTCTCACAAAACTAGATTTCAGAAAGGTATACCAAATCATAGTAGGACTATGGACATATGAATATAGTAAATAAAATGGGAAAGGTTCATTTGTGACTCCTTTAAATGTCAAATTAAACCAGGTCATCATTGCCAAAAACTTTCTTCTCTCTTTTTATGAAAAGAATACATCTTGCTGTTATATAGGACATGACATTTCACAAATAATTTTTCAGCTGATTAATTATAAAAAGTAAATTGTTACAGGAAAGGAAAGAAGCAAAAGCTAACATTTTAAAAACTAGGCTGTTTAAAGACATCACATTTTGATCATTTCAGCTGTCTAATGGCCATGCATTAGGTGATTAAAGAGAAAAATCCTAACTTTAATTAAGTCCTTATTCCATAATTAGCCTGAACTAGAATAGCTACCTAAAAGCTGTGTTATCTCTAGTTATAATCCAACAAATTAGTTTAAGAAATAGATTTTCTCAGGCACTGAATTCAAACATAAAGGCATGTTTTAGGCAGAGGGAAGAGCAGTTCATTCTTTAACCCCATGAGTGGACTTGTCAGTCTACCATTATGCTACAATGTTCATGTGCTAACAGGCAAGTGCTGAAGGGATGAGACAGTTTGTAACTCTCACTTGAGGGAATCTTCGGGATCTGGGTAGAAACTCACACAGGTCCAAAATAACTTAAGAACTACAATGCTTTCTAGGAACTCTCAAAATCAGGTGTTTTAAAAGATGTTTGGAACAAGGAGGTAGGGGGAGGGTAAAGCAAGAGATCCTCATAAGCAAGTAATTCTCTGGTATGTGGGAGACCAAGTTTCTTATTTCAAGTACTCAGGAGGTGAACAGGGGAAACTAGAAGGATCAATTCTTCATCTACTCACTTTTTTTGTGATTGGGTGTATCTTTTCCATTAGACTGTGGACTCCTTGAGAGCAGTCTATTTCTGTTTGGTTAATTGCTGACTTCATCAGTATATGTAGCACACAGTAGGTGCTTTTCAGATTTCTAATGTATCAGCATAAAAGAAGCTTGAGTAGGGCTAGGAATCAGTGTACCTGTTCGTGAGTGACCTTGACTAGTTCCCTTGCAACCCAAGAGGGAGTGGAGGAGTGAATCCTAAGATGGCCCAACCCTGACTGAACACCTAAAATTACTGGAAGAGCTTTCAAAATGCAGATGGCAGACTTAGCCCTTGAAAAACTCATTTAATTGGTCAGGGCTAGGGCTGGCCATTGGTGCTTTTTACTAGCTGTCCAGGTGATCCTGTGTGGCCAGGGTTAAGAACCACTGCCCTATAGTAATATTTGAGGAATTCAATCCACTGGTGAGTGTGGGTCTCATGTTAGTTTGCCAGAGAATCATCTTTTTGTTTAATAAATGGCTTTCTTGCTCCCACTCCAAGACATCCTGAATCAGTGGGTTTGACAAGATGCTTGAGCTAAGAATCTGCATTTGTAGAAGCAAGTGATTCTGTTGCAGTGGATCAAAAGACCACACCTTCAAAAAATACGAGGAGCCACTATCTTTGTTCTCTGAAGGTACCTGGGTTATCTTTGAGAAAAGAAACCTAAATGGCAATGGGGGGAGGGACTGTTTTTACAATGAATTGGAGCCCTAACAGGTTTTGCTCAGTGGATAGAGCATCGGCCTGGGGACTCAAGGGTCCCGGGTTCAATTCCGGTCAAGGGCATGTAACTTGGTTGTGGGCACATCCCCAGTGGGGGTTGTGCAGGACGGCAGCTGATCGATGTTTCTCTCTCATCGATGTTTCTAACTCTCTATCCCTCTCCCTTCCTCTCTGTAAAAAATCAATAAAATATATTTTAAAAAAATAAAATAAAATGAATTGGAACTGCTTTTGTCCTCCAGCCATCAAACACAGGAAGAGTGTTCATTGCTCTGGTGAGTAGTACCAAGGTGCTATATTTTCACCTGCCTCAACATTGCTTAGCTCAAGATCAATTTGAATACAACACCTTGTTCCTTCTGTGATGCCATTGGTCTCATTAAGGCAATTAGCTTACACATTTTTGATCCAATGGACATTACCATAAACACAAGTGTTTGCTTTGCACCCAGCAGCCTTGAGAACATGAGCATGAGTACATTATTCTCATTTTGAAAGATGGAGAGATTGAGGCAGAAACTGACCCTAAGGCAGGGCTATATTAGATTGGGAAAAATCAAAGCCCTGATTTGATTTGTGTCAAAAGCACTTTAACATCTCTGACCTAATTTTTCCTTACTAATCCCCTTATGAAGCAAGGTGGGGGCAGGTGTCATTCTCCTCAAATATGACCTTATTTGTGGGAGGAGCAAACAAGCAACTATTGATGGGATTTTAAGGCCCCACTACCAATAGACCTCTCTCACCTTTAATGCTCAAGTTCCAGCTTCAGCAATCATTCCTTTGGGTTGTTTTATCCTCTCTGTGTATCTTCTTGTGCAGATATTCTAGCTATGGCTTACATGGCATCAGATATTTTTATCAGGTGGCCTCATTTGCTATAGGGGGGAGAACATGCAGGAAAAGAGCACTGAAAACAAAGTAAAAGGGGAGTATTACCCAAAGAGGCAATAGAACCAAAAGTAGTGACTATAGAAAAGGGATGTTTTATGTCAGCTTCACCTATTTTCCAGCAAGCTCTGGTCCCCAAGTGCAGATGTGGTGGTTCAGGGACTTTGCCATATTGATTAGAGCTGGGTTCAGGGACACATTCCTCATTAATAGCAAAGGTATCAAGATTTAAGAGAAACTAAACTGCCTTAAAATTAAGATACTATTTACTTGCCATCTTTTCTTTTTAAAATGTTGACCTTTGGGAAATCTAAAATCTTTCAATACTAAATCAGTCTGGGTGACATTGAATTATACCCTTAACATAGAGAGGAGGCCCTCTTATTTTCCTCTTTGGGAAAGGAAAGCTACTCTCTTGAACTTTCAGTAGCCCTTTGTTAATTTGAAAATTAGCATTTGCTTTCCAGACTATCTTCTTCTTATCACATTCTTTGGAAATAAAAAGAGAGGGTGGTCAGGATGTGACCTTAGTAATGTCAGATAGAGGTTGGATAGGATCAAACAGAAAAATATGGATGCAGGACTCAGAGCTCAATAGCTTTTCCAGCTCTAAAGGATGGAAAAGTCTAAATATGGGTCCTTCATTGTGGAATCTGCTTTGTGGGAGATGTTCTCATGGAGATATGAGTTCACACAGCAAGTTCAAAGCAAAAATCTGGACAATGTGTGCTCCTCACAGAGGTCAAGGTATAAAGCCCAAGTGCCAATAGTTCCATGTAGCATAACTGGAAGGTCAAGGTCAGAAAGAATGGTTTTTATAGATGAAAGGGCATACCAGGCCAGAAAATGCCTTATGGTGACCAACAGTAATAAGATTGCCAAGCTGTTCAAAGATAAGTGGGTGCACTACTGATAGATATTAGCAGCTATAATCTTAAACCTGAGACACAAATGACAGAAACATAGACCATGAGGAATTGAGTCATAAAGGGAAGAACAAGAATCCCCTTTAACTCAAGACTAATCCAAAAACAGCTGAAGTTCTGCATTCTTGGTCCCAGCTCTGCCAGGAGCTTATGTATGGGACCTAGGCAATTCACTCATTTACAGAATGAAGGGATTAAGCTATATCAGTTGATCTAAACCACGATATGGCTTATCATATGTCATTCATAGGATGGAAATGTTTAAGAAGTTGGCCACACTTAAAGAAATGTATCCTGCAGAGAAAACTCATATAATGTGTAGGTATCAGAGGAGAAGTTTAAAACTTACTTATCTTGAGCACTGTTTCTCAAAATTTAATATGTTTCCAAATCACCCATGGATCTTGTTAAAAGACAGATTCAGATTCAGTGGGTCTGGGGTGGAGCCTGAGGTTCTGCATTTCCAAAAAGCTCCCAGATGATGTCTCTGTTGCTGATCCATGGGCCACACCATGAGTATCAAGTATATTGAGGATCATACAAGCTCTGAAATTCTATGATCCTTATGTACTGGTATAATTACTATGTTCCCAACCCTCTGTTTCCCCACTCTAGGTCATGATCAGCCCAAGATATCAGGCTTTGATGAGTCTGCTGGTGAGGCCAAGTACGTAAAATTGGGAACTAGGAAGATCATTGCCCCAGCCTGACCCCATTGTTTCTGTGCTCTATGTAACATGTAGAACTCTGGGTTCTATGACACTAACAGCTCTTGGCTTTGGTAGAACTCCTTGCTACGTCAAATAGGTAGAACAAGTTGACAGTAACAGTCTCTCTGGGATATCATGGCATCATAGTCCATTTTCATCAGAGGAAGGCTCTTAAAGGCAGAGAAAGAAACACTGTTGAGGAGAAAAAATGGACAATCCATGTGGAAAATTTTTCCAAGACTTCTGGCATTAAAATATTCATTTTACTTTACCTCTATGATGTCATGAACATCTGCCTTCTATCTTAGATAGTGAGCCCTCCTTATTCAGCACTATATACCCAAGGCCCACCATAGCACATAACACAGAGCAGTTATTCAGTAAATATTTGTTGAATGTATGAATGAACAAATTAATGAATCAAGCAATTGGAGCTACGGTGTGCTTAGAGGAAATTTCTTTGGGGAAGTCAGCAGGAGGAGCAACAGAAACAGCAGGAGGCAGAGAGCAGGGAAGCATGAATTCATTCAGGCATAGTTCCCTTACGTGTCCTGCCCTTGTACTGCCCTTTGTTGTTCTTTAATACACAACAGGATGCACCTGCCCAGACATGGGAACTTAGCTTTGTAGATAGGAAAGCTGATACAAAGCCCCTGTTAATTAAAAAGCTTTTGCAATTGGAACTGTCTTCTAACACAAAGTAGAACTTGATGGGTTTGATGTTTACTTGTGTTGAGAATATACAATGAACAGTCTCAGGATTATCTCCTAATCCTGAACCCAGCAAAGGAAATAAGATCTATCCAATGTCACCACTGGTCTGTTATTTATTATTTCAAAACCAAAAATTAAATTGATGAACATCCAGATGGCCAAGAAAATCAACTACGCTTTTCTGTGGATTTATTAATGAAAATAACCTTTAAGCTTTTCTGCCCTAATTTCCTCTGGTTTCTTATTCCTTGTTCCTACTTATTTCTGAATATCTAGCTAAGTAATATCACTGATGCCCAGGCTAGCACTTTGAGAATGATCTGCTCAAACAATTTACACCAAGCTATGCAAATCTAGGGGAATTTCCATTTTGAAAAAGAATACTAATTAAAATAACAAGATGGATCAGAAAGAAGATGAGTATGGAGAAAGTGGAGGTGGAAAGGAAATTCTCATGAACCTCACCTATAGGTCAGGTAGCGTACCTCTGCCATGCCTACTAACTAGAACCTCTCTAGCCTGACTAAATAGATTTACCATCAAGATATAAAAACAACTTGTTATAGCCAACCCAAATCCATTCATTGAACAGTTGCATTTACGAATTAGCTTAGGAAAATCTCTCTTATTGATATATTGAGACAGACGAGAGTTGCTATCTGTTTGGCTTAAAGAGGACTCCTCTGTGGCCTCCTGGCTGGACTAAATGTCCTGGTCCTCAAATTTGACAGATTAAGGTCCAAAAAGACCAGAGAAGTCAGCAAGTATTTTGCAAGTTTTCAATTCAGAGATCAGTGTGCTCCCCTGTGACCAAAGCCCGAACTGCAGCCACTGTGGCGTAGACCCAAAGCAGAGGTTGTTCCTAAGCCCCACCATAATTATTGTGTGGGATGTTTTATTTTTCAGGGTAGAGAGGAAAAGGGAGAATAGTTAGAAGAGCTTTAGAGGAAAATCTAAATTCTGCTTCCAGCATTACTGATTTTCTCTTTGAAAATTAGCAGCTCTCTCGTAAAACCCTTGATAGAGCTCCATTTGGAATAATGTGTGACAAAGAGTAGCTACTAATGGCCCCTAATAATAAGTGGATTGCTCAGAATATTACGTATTTAATGAAAGGTAATGGCTGTCTCACTGCAGCAAGAAGAGGAATGCTAAGTGGTCTCTTTACATGTGTGTTCCTTTTGTGCTGGCCTTTGTTAGATCATACGCACTTGAGAAAATCTAAACAAAAAGGACTCACCCACCTGGCAACAACTACTACAAAACGCTCCCAGAAATTGCTTTCAGTCCATTTTTCAAATGCTTCCTGGTACTTCCAAACAATTTGTGGTTCTATAATTTGGAGACCATTGATCTAATGGAAACAGACCAGAAAGTAGGGACATCTAATTTTTTTTTCTCGGAATCAAATCTGCACTAAGAGGCAGGATGATGGCAATGATGACATCTGTGTCCCCATCAAGAAAGTGAGAGGATTGGGCCTTAAAGTTCAGTCCTTGAAGATCAGGTTCTCAATGTTGCCAAGCTTCTGTTCAGTTTGTAAATGGAAAGGTGATGTTACTAAAGCACACACTTGAAACATACAATTGACCAGTTGATTGAAAGTATACACTTTGCAGGCTTTCTAGTTTCTGTACTTATTCAGCATGCCAGAGTGTGGGAATAGCACCATAGCACTCTTCTTGCCTAAAAAGTATTTGAGAGCCGCTACCTCTCCACTATCTTATTTGATTAGTCATGTCTTCATAACATAATTTCCCTCATCTTTGTGGTATGGGGAGTCTTCCTTCCAGGATTCTTTAATTCATGTTATAATCAACAAGGAGGAATAGAATTAGTCCTTCCTAGAATTATGTCTTACCTTCCCAACCCAGTGACAGTAACAAGACTAGAATTAATTGAATTCTGCTATGTACCATGACTGTGCTTTATACCTATTATCTAATTTAATCCTAACATCATCTCTAGAGGGTAGGTATAATTAACCACTATATAACAGATGAGAAAGTAGAAACATAAAGAAGGTAATATAGCTTATGTGTGCTCAAACCAGAACTTAAATCCAGGTTGTTTGACTCCAAAGTCCATGCTCTTTCTACTACATTATATTTATTATCATTAAAACATAATGAACCCGCTCACAAGCCTGGCCTAAAGTTTCGGAAGAATTCTGCCACAATTCAAAGATAAATGAATTATAAAATGATTTTTAAACCAAGTACTACAACTAAACTGTATTCATATTATACATATAATTATACATATCAATATGTATTCATATTTGTATTTGTGAATAAATTATATATGTCTTTTTCAAAAAGTCATTGACAAAATAACTCTTTCTGTCTTGGAAGCTAATTTGGGAGGATCATTTTTCTCTCAGAGATAGATAATCATGTTCTCCTACAACTCAAATCAGCATGATGAACATTTCTCTTTTTTCTTTCAGTAAATTGTTGCTGTGCCATTATTATCTTTGTTAGCTTTGCTTAATTGTGATACTAAGTTACCCCAAATATTACTACTAATAAAACTTAAAAATACAATAAAACAACATATAATTCATAAAAGAGAAATTCCAAAAAGCAAGCAAACATATTGGGAATTGGTGTAATAAATAAGGAAATGTAAATTAAAACAAAAATGAGGTGCCCCTTGTCAGTTTGGGGAACTCCTACTTCCATGCTAAATCTGCCCATGTTCCAGAAAAACTGAGGTAAAATATATTTAATCTAGTTCTCTTTTGCATTCCTATGGAAATATATGTGGGCCTCTGTTATAGCACTTGCCACATTCTCTTCTCCTTATCTATACACTAGATCAGGGGTGGGCAAACTTTTTGACTCGAGGGCCACAATGGGTTCTTAAACTGGACCGGAGGGCCGGAACAAAAGCATGGATGGAGTGTTTGTGTGAACTGATATAAATTCAAAGTAAACATCATTACATAAAAGGGTACGGTCTTTTTTTTTTTTAGTTTTATTCATTTCAAATGGGCCGGATCCGGCCTGCGGGCCGTAGTTTGCCCACGGCTGCACTAGATGGTGAATTCCTCCTAGGAAGTGCCCATATTTTATCTCAGTGTCCACAGTACCTGACACAATACGAGTTTAATAAACATATGTTGAATATATGCACCTTTTATATATGTTATTTAAAAAAGCAAAGAAAAATAAAACATAAAATGATACCAGCCTCAAAACCAATAAACTCACCTCTAAAAATTTCTCAATGGATATTTGCACAAACACATTTTAGTAGTATAATGGGACAAATGCTGAAATGGCTTAAACGTTCAGCAACAGGGAAATTATTCAGAAAATTATATTAGTGTTGGGGAATAGTAAGCAGCCATTGAAAATGAAAGACAAGAAATCATGTAACAACAGGGAGGAGTATTTATGAAACACTGGAAAGATTCAAAGGGAGAACTCAGCATTGTATATTTACCATGATTACAATTAAGTTATTAAAGTATATAAATAAAATTTGGAAAGTAATAAGGATAAATGAAAATTCATAATTAGTTGGTAAAGGTTGAAAACATTTTTATTATTTTTTAAAATATATTGTTATTGATTTAGAGAGGAAGGGAGAGGGAGAGAGAGATAGAAGCATCAATGATGAGAGAGAATCATTGATCAGCTGCCTCCTGCACACCCCACAGTGGGGATCCAGCCCACAACCCAGGCATGTGCCCTGACCAGGAATCAATCCGTGACTTCCTGGTTCACAGGTCGACACTCAACCACTGAGCCACACCAGTCAGCATGTCCTTTAATGTTGTCATAACATTTTAAACAAAACTTAGAAAACTAAATTATAAGTGGACCCTATCTACAAAGCAGATTATGGTCCTGAGATTCATTTATAAGTCATATGTCTGGTACACTGAAATAACATGCATGGTGCTTTTGGGGAGTCTCAAGTGATTTGAAACTATCCTACTGAAGTTAGCCAATTATAGCTCAAACAGTGTGAGTTTCTGATGGAAAAGCAGTACATTTGATAAGAGGTTAATATCCAAAATATGTGAAGGACTCATACAACCCAACACCAAAAAAACAAACAGTCCAATTAAAAAATGGGCAGAGGACCTGAATATACACTGTTGGACATACAGATGGCCAACAGACATATGAAAAGATGCTCAACATTACTAATCAGAGAGATGCAAATTAAAACCACCATGAGATATCACCATACACCTGTTAGAATGGCTATCGTCAATAAATCAACAAATAAGTGGTGAAAATGTGGAGAAAGGGGAACCTTCATGAATTGCTGGTAGGATTGCAGATTGGCGAGGCCACCATGGAAAAGAGTGTGAAGATTCCTCAAAACAGAAAACTACCTTATGACCCAGAAATTCCATATCTGGGTATATATCTAAAGAAACACAAAACACTAAATCAAAAAGGTTTGTACACCTCTGTGATCATTGCAGCATTATTTACTATAGCCAAGATATGGAAGCAACCTAAGTGCCCATCAATAGACGAGTAAATAAAGAGTTCAAATAAAGAAGTGGTCCATATGTACAATGGAATATTACTCAGGCATAAAAGCAAATAAAATCCTACCATTTGTGACAACATGGATGAACCTGGAGAGTATTATGCTAAGTGAAATAAGTCAGAGAAAGACAAATACCATATTATATATGGAATCTAAAGAACAAAATAAACATAAAAACAAATTAGAAACAGAATCATGGATGCAGAGAACTGATGGCTGCCAGATAGGAGGGCTTTGGGGGGCTGGGTGAAAAAGGTGAAGGGTTTAATAAGTACAAATGGTAGTTACAAATACTCATGGGGATGTAAAGTACAGCATAGGGAAATATAGTCAATAACATTGTAATAACTATGTATGGTGCCAGGTGGGTACTTGAATTATCAGGGGGATCACTTCATAAATTCTGTAGTTGTCTAATCACTATGCTGCACACCAAAAACTAACATAAAATAATATTAAATGTCATCTGTAATAAAAATAAAATTTAAAAAGAAAAAGAAGAAAAACTAAGAAAAGCAGTATAAAACTACATTGTTGTAATAAAATAGAAAAAAAGGCCAATTTACTTCTTTTGAATGCTAATGGTACTTAAGGGAAAGCAGTATAATTAGAGGAAGATGAGAAATGTGGGCAGGGACTTGTGTTAACATTCTGAAGGGGTCTTTGGACATTTTCAAGGACTTTCACAGTTTAAGGCACTGGTTCATTGTATAATTTCATACTATAATGTATGAAATTCTCCTTGATTCAAGTGCATCACTATCATTACTGTTAGGCATTTCAGACATGATTAGGGTCATTTTTTATTCTTTGTGACACACAAATGAGATGAGTACAGAGGGAGAGAAAAAAGAAACTTCCATGAGGTAAACTGAATAGAGAAAGAAAAACTAAAGGTGATTGAAGCAGATATACTGGAAATTTGAAGAGAGGGACTTCAATAAAATTGCATAAATAAAGACAAGGCCAAGTTTATTTCTGAAGATCTAGCAGAATGAATATCTTGACTGATGTTCCTGCCTAAAAAAAAAAAAAAACAAAAAACTGAGGCCAGCTATTAAGAACTAGAGTAAGGTCTGGCCGGCGATGCTCAGTGGTTGAGTGTCAACCTATGAACCTGAAGGACACGGTTCTATTCCTGGTCAGGGCACATGCCTGGGTTGTGGGCTCAATCCCCAGTGTGGGGCAGGAGACAGCCGATCGGTGATTCTCTCTCATCATTGATGTTTCTCTCTCTCTCTCTCTCTCTCTTTCTCTCCCTTCCTTTCTGAAATCAATAAAAATATATTTTTTAAAAATGGAAAATGTTGAATGAAATATTCCAAACATTTTAAAAGTTTTATAGAACTAGAAAAAGAGTTAGTAGTTACCAAACCAAAATGTAAATGAAGGCTGGAACTTAGAGAGTTAAACTGAGCATTAATAGTTCTTCTGAACTAAGGGCATTTACTAAACAGGGAGAATCTCAATTTGAATTTTCATGGACTCCTTAGGTGTGGGTGACAGTTTAAACTCAGAGCCACAAAAGGTAGGGAGTCTAATACTGATTATATAATTGTAATGTTTTGTGAGGCCAAAAGAACAGAATAGGACTAAAACATATAGCAAATATATATTTATATCAGGAGAAGAATAAATGAGGCTAGTTCTATAAGGTCTAATAATTGCCCAGGATAGTAAGAGGATGATCAAAATATTTTTGATATGTTAAGCATACATGTTTTCATTTCAAAGATAACCATTGAAAGCATTGAAGTAGAGTCTATAACTTTCAAATTAGAAGAGGAGAAAATGGAATACTCATACACATTAAATCCATCTAAAAACAGGTAGTACAAATAAAAACAAGAGAGCTGAGACAATCTGAAAGCATAAAATATTATGGTAGATATAAATCCAAATAGGTCATTAATTATATCAAGTGTATGTAGATTTAAAGCTCTAGGTAACAGCAAAGATGTTCTGACTAGATTAGTAAAATGATCCATGAAATGTTTATAAGAGGCTCATCAGATGAATAAAGATACAGGAAGGTTGAAAGTAAAATAGGAAATGAAGATATTTCATGAACATGCTAAAGAAAAGAAATACATTGTTACTGGATTATAGGTGTCAAAATTTACTTTGAGGCAAAAAGTATGTCTAAACATGTAGAGGGTCACTTTGTAATGACGATAAGCTTAATTTATAACTATGGAATATTTTTAAATGGAATGCTGCACATAAATTAAAATGAATGAAATACTGGTACATGCAGGAACATGGATCAATCTCACAAATGTAGAGTGTACTATGCTATTTATAAAAGCATGCTGTATAATTCCATTTACATAAAGCTTTTAAAAAGCAGGCAAACTAAACTTTAGAGATATATACCCAGGTTGTACTAATAGAAAGATAAACAAGGACTAATTAAAACAAAGTCAGCACTGTGGTTGCTGGAAGGGTGAGAAAGAGGAATGTGGTTTAGGAAGAAGCAAATCTTCCGAGATGTTGGTACTGTTCTATTTTTAACTGGGGTGAATGTTGCACAGGTCTTCTCTTTAATATTATTGTTTAAAATATGCCTGTTAGACATGCACTTCTGTATGTGTGATGTACTTCACAAAATTAAAAATATATTAATTTTTTAAAATAGAGAAAAGAAGGGGGTCACTTCCTCTTTAACGTCCTTTTTCACACATTCATCAAGGATTCACAAAACAAATATTGAGTTCTTACTATGTGCCAGAAAAGACACTGGAGATGCAGGAATAAGGAAGACAAAATCCTTGTCTCAAACCTTTTGTGTTACAAATGATAAGAAATCGAACTCAAACTAGCCCATGTACCTAAAATATCTAGAGGCAGATTTAATCTCAAATGAGGTTTGATCTAGCAGCTCAATAATGTCACCAAGGTTGTTCCTGTCCCTCTGTCCTGTCCACTGCAATGTTGGCTTTATCTTAAGGTTTCACAATATGCCCTCCGCAGCAAATGTTCCTCTCCTGGTCATAAATAGCTATAGCACCCACAAGCCTCATGGAAGAGAGAAACATTCTAGGCATTCACAGCAAATGTCCTGCAGTTTACCTTCACTGGATCAGCTTAAGCCTGGGTTATATTCCCAGCTCTGAAACAATTAGCAGAACTTCAGAAGGGGAGTAAATTATGCAGTTAGGCTTTGAGTAGGCAATGGGGTCAACTTAGTAACCCAACCACATAGCTAAAAATCGTATTTGGGGTGTTTCCCAAATCATAAATCAGGGGGCCATTGCCAGGAGGAAGAATGAAAGTTAGAAAGGCCAATAAAATCATTCTTACAGTCCCCGCTGTCATGGAGCATACATTCTTGGGAGGGGTGGGGAAATCAGAGAATAAATAAGTAAACAAATAAATACATACTAGTAAATAAGATAGTTTGAAATACTGATAATGCTATGACAATAATAATAGAATAGAAGCTCCAAGAAAACAGGAGTTCTTTTTTTTAATGCTTTGCTCACTGCAATATTCCACCTATCTAGTCTACTACCAGCACATATAGGCCAGAAATAAATGTTGAGTTGAATTGAATTGAATAGTAAATAGGGTAAAATGATAGTCATTGCTTTGTATCACACTCTCTGCTCACAGTCATTTCTCTGCACGGGCTCCTTGTTGGCCACATGCCTTCATTTCTGAAGTTCTTCCCACCTGGGACTCCTCCATTTTTCCTCTGTTCATCCTATGCATCTTCCCAAACTTTGTTGGAATCCCATCTTCTTCAGGAGTCTTCCATGACATATAGGCTGTTGTTTGACTTCTTTACATTCTGATTATCCCCTGCCTCCACCGTGATATTTATCAATGATGTACATTTTAACCCTGCTGTTATTACATTTGGTAATTTGCCATATGCTCTTTCATAATGTTATTTAAAATGATTTTATCATTACTTGTTTTTAAATCCCAAATAAAACATGAATTACCATGGAGAGGCATTGTTCTTTTCATAGCCTAACCATTTATTAGCTATATATGAGCTTGGATAAATGATTTGGCTGCTTTGAGAGTAAGTTTCTATATGGATAGTGTCTCTGTCATAAGGCTGCTGAAATAATGTATGCCAGTACCACGTGGTAAGTACTTGATAAACAACAGTGATAATTATGATGATGGCAGTGATGATGGTGATGATAAAGGATTATTTCCTCCTCCTTTCTACACCCTTCCCTTCAGTACTTAGCCCAAATAAGGGTACATAATAAGGGCCTAGTAAAGACTCACTGAACTGCCCAAAGATTCCCACTCTTAAAAAGCTGCAAGCTTGATGCCTCTTGCTTGTTTGCCACTAGTGTGGACACCCAGCCTCCAGCCTACTTTGACTTCATTGTCAACAGCGGGGAAGTCTGAAACACAAACAGCTAAGTCACCATACTGCTGAAGTGGAGAAGCCAAGACAGAAGAAAGCAGCAGGAGCAGTAGCAGCCTATACCGTGACACAGCCATCAGTTATAGCCATGGCACTAATATTGAACTAAAAAGCACCTAGCATTAGTGTGGCCTGAGTAACTAAAGAGACACTCACTCAGTCGTTTCCTAATTGACTCAAATGATGATCTGTGTGTTGCCTGGGTACTGGCTGAGCTGCCACTGGGAGTGGAAGCAATGTTATTACACTAAATCGTGTGCATCACCTGGGTCATAAATCAACAGATACTTCGTCCGCTAGGGCAAAATGGCAGAAATTAAGGCAGTCACAATGCCATGAAGTGGTATTAACAGAAGCAATGAGAGCTCTGTCTCTGGGTAAAAATCATTTGGGGTGAAAAAGCCTTACCTAAATAATTCTGTTTACGTTTTGTGCAGTAGCTCCTGATTACTCAATTAAATCAGGCATGAGCATCGTGTCTCCAAATGTGAAGCGTAAAATGGGCAGGCTTTTCCTCTAATTCTGGCTCCTCTGCCAGCTGCCTCATTGAGTTTAGAGTACACCTGCCTTGGTCACAGATACTGCCGGGGTCCAGCCCCGGCGGGCCAGGGGTTCCCAAAGGTGTGGACGGAGTCGGCGAAGAACGTTTTACACAGAGACAGTGTTCAGAACTCTCTAGCTCTCTTTAGTCTCGGTGGATCTTCCTGTGCCTGAGGCCACTGAGAAAAGATCCCGAGGCAAGCTGAGCCTTTATTTTTATAGTCAGAGGTAAACAAGGTAGTGGTTACCAAAGTTACACTGTTCTTGTGAGTTTCACTTGTTTACACTGTTCTTGTGAGTTTCACTTGTTTTTGTTCTTGTTGCACTTCCCTCAGCCCATTAGCTTCCCAGGTAAGATCTAGGGAGCGTTATAAAGTCAAGCCTAATTATGCTTAAGAGGACTGTGCCCTCTAAGCTGGGACTTGTTTGTGACTTTGCCAACAGGTCAATCCGAGGTTTAACCCTATAGTGGCTCCCCACATGTCACCCTTCTTTTACTTTTATGCTACTATAATGAAAGTTAAACAAGCATCAAGAACAAAAAGCTACCATAATGAAAGTAATACTTCAGCATCAAGAACAAAACTCTGGCTATTAAAACAATAACAAAACAATGCCAATGCAAAACCCAAACTACAGACCATAATCAAAGTAAAACTTAAACATCAAGCTCTGGCTATTAACAAAACAATGCTAATGTGTTAATATTTTTAAAACTTAAGAATAACAAAAAATGCCAATGCAAAACAGTAATAAGTGAGAAATCAAACTACAGTAACATTTTTCTACTAAATGAAAGTTTCTTTTGCTGATTTACTCAGAGTCCTTGGACGTGGCTGTGCTGGACTTTGCAGAAGACTGGCAGCTAACCAATGCTAACATAGCCAGAAACATGTTTGAGGGAGTAGCTTCCACTTCTTGCTTTTCTACCATCTGCTGGGCCTCAGTTGTTAACTTCTTCAGCTGACCCCATGTTGGCACCTCAGTCCCTTTCATAGCCTTCCTTTTCTTCTTTTTTTCCGCTTTACTGTCATCTGGGCAATTCTAAGTCTTTGGAACAATGGGACAAGGAGCTTCTCTGGGTCCATTGTGGTGACGCTTGTAATGCTCTGGTACCCAAATTGGCTGCACTGCTCCTTCTGGAAAGATACAAACACAACCTCTTCCCCACATTATTGCTGGATCTGGTAAAACTCTTGTCTGGTTTTGCATCCTTCCACTGGGCTAAGTCGGCGGAGGCTATGCTATTGTACAGGAGGCCCGATGCCTTTTGGCTGCTGTACAACCCTCTGCATTGTATTTTTTTTAATTAACATACAACATTCTTCTCCCCCTTTTTTGATTTTATAGAAAAGGTTTATATTGATGGAATTTTCAGTTTTTCTTTTTGTGTCAAGAGCTAACTTTGATATGTTAAAACTAAGTAAAATGCATTTACTCAATCCAAAGCAGGCATTAAAAAGAAAAACCCCAAATGCTCTCTTATATCCATTTTAAGAGTAGGATTGCCGCTTTCCGCTATTACCTGAGTCCTGATCTATCACCCCAGGGAGAGATTGCCAATCCTGCACTTTCCCAGGGTGGAAAGGCTGCAGTGGGGTTAAGGATAAGGCTCCTTGGGCCTACCTTCTCCCACGCCTCTACATTTACCTTTCCGGCACCTTTCCTTCCTCAGAAAAGCATGGACATACTTCTTGTATAAAACATTCCGTCTGACTGGGAGTAACCTTAACTCCTCTGCTAGCAAGCATATGTGTTAAAAGATCAATACAGAGTCTTTTTTCTTTAGACTCAGTATGGCACATCTTCTTAATCTAAAGATCAATACAGAGTCTTCTTTCTTTGGACTCAGTATGGCACATCTTCTCAATCTAAGTTCTGTACTATCCACCTCCTTACCCTACTTATCCTCTATAGGGGGGTCTGCAGCACCCTGGTGGAGTCCTATCCGTCCCGAGTGTGGGGGTTCTCAATGCGGGGGGGGGGGCGCTTACCCAAGTGTGGGGGTTCTCAATGGGGGGGCTTACCTAGGGGAATCCTGTTCCAGGGGTTCCCAAAGGTGTGGAGACAGCGTTCAGAATTACACGGAGACAGCGTTCAGAACTCTCTAGCTCTCTCTAGTCTCCGTGGATCTTCCTGTGCCTGGCTGAGGCCACAGAGAAAAGATCCCGAGGCAAGCTGAGCCTTTATTTTTATAGTCAGAGGTAAACAAGGTAGTGGTTACCAAAGTTCCACTGTTCTTGTGAGTTTCACTTGTTTTTGTTCTTGTTGCACTTCCCTCAGCCCATTAGCTTCCCAGGTAAGATCTAGGGAGCGTTATAAGGTCAAGCCTAATTATGCTTAAGAGGACTGTGCCCTCTAAGCTGGGACTTGTTTGTGACTTTGCCCACAGGTCAGTCCGAGGTTTAACCCTATAAGGGCAAAATGGCAGAAACTAAGGCAGTCACAATGCCATGAAGTGGTATTAACAGAAGCAATGAGAGCTCTGTCTATGGGTAAAAATCATTTGGGGTGAAAAAGCCTTACCTAAATAATTCTGTTTACGTTTTGTGCAGTAGCTCCTGATTACTCAATTAAATCAGGCATGAGCATCGTGTCTCCAAATGTGAAGCATAAAATGGGCAGGCTTTTCCTCTAATTCTGGCTCCTCTGCCAGCTGCCTCATTGAGTTTAGAGTACACCTGCTGTGGTCACAGATACAAACTTCCCCGCGTGAGAATTTACACCCAATACCTTATCCTAGTCCACCCAATCCAGCATCACTACCCATGTCAGAATGAGATTTAAAGCTGGGAAAGGTCATTACTGAGCAATCAGGTCAAGTGAGTAAAGCCTGAGGTCCTGGCCGAGACATAACACTGGCAGGAAAAGCAGTTCTTGAATGTGTTCCAGATATCCTCATTCTAGTAGTTAAGGGCATAAGTTGTGAAATGAGATTGAATTTTGCCATTTATTAGTTATTGGCTTTCAGCAAACATTTAACTTCTCTGGGGAAAGAGACAGGATCTACATTTAGAGTAGTTATGAGAATCAAATAAGATCATGCAAACATGGTATTTGGCATGCGTGGCACAAATTAACTGTTGAATAAATGTTAGTCCTTATCATAATTATTGGCAGGGGCAGTGCTGATATTGAGAGTAATGGCTCTGACCACATAGCTAGATGTACTGATGCTATCATATAGATGAGCTTGTAGCTGCTCAATCAGGCTGGTCTTTGAAGAGAATTGGCTAGTTTCATAGACTATAAGTGAGCTAGGACACCTGCAATTTAAAAAGAGAAAAATATTGCCAGATGGACTCACTAGTGAATTCTACCAAACATTCCAAGAAGAGTTGATACCTGTCCTCCTCAAACTCTTCCAAAAAGTTGAAGAAGAGGCAATACTTCTAAGCACATTTTATGAAGCCAACAAAACCCCGATACTAAAACCTGGCAAGGATAATACACACAAAAAAGAAAACTATCGACATCTCTGATGAAAACAGATGCAAAAGTCCTAAACAAAATACTAGCAAATCTAATACATTAAAAAGGCAACACATCACAACGAAGTGGGGTTCATTCCAGGTGCACTAGGATGGGTCAACACATGCATATCAATCAATGTTATGCACCACATTAACTAAATATAGGACAAAAATAATATGATCATATCAATAGAAGCAGAAAAAGCATTTGACAAGATACAACATCCATTTGTGCTTAAAACACTCAATAAAATGGGTATAGGAGAAAAGTACCTGCTACGTTATAGGTACTACAGTAGGTGCTTTCTATGTTATTTCAAATCTACACACATCCATGTAAAGTAGATATTATTATGCACATTTTACAGATGAGCAAACAGACTTTATAGGTTTAGTAGAGCCATGTAAGTGGGAAGGTTGGAACTGAAGAGCCCAGGCATGGTGATTCCAAAGCCCAAGCTCCTTGTGCTGAACTGAGGCCCTGCTTGAGATGTGAAAAGCCATGATGAGTTTTGGGAACCATGGAATATTCAATTTGGTGGAAATGTTTGTGAGTAGTGAAAGAAAATAGCTAGAGGAATAAGCAGGTCCAAAGTTGCACAAGGCTTTGAAGGACTTCATCTTGACAGAATGGGGAGCTCTGGAGTTATGGTGGAAGAGTTATATGATCAATTCCATATTGTAGAAATATATATTTGCCAAAAGTATGGGAATTAAATTAGGAGACGAAGATTAGAGGTAGGGAGGACAGTTAGAAAGCTGTATAGCAGCTCAGTGATGAAGCCTGAGAACAGGGGCATAAAGCATTGAAGTATCTACTGTTTTGGTGAATGGGCTTATAAAAATTTCAGGAGTCTGAGTAACTTGTCTCCAGAATCTTTACAAAGCCTCTGCTGCTCTCCTTCCTTTTACATCCCGGCTCCTAACCCTCTGTATGATTCAAGATTACACAAACAGGGAGCTATCTAGGAAGGAGATCATAAAGCAATAAAAAGCTATTATTAATTAGTGGAAATGTGTCTCAACAAAGCTATGGCAGTAAGGAAATATATGCTTAGATGATGGTAGGGTTAGAATAGAAGAGTGGTAGCAGCAAGCAGTGATTCTGCAAGTGCCACCAACGAGGCCATATGACATTTCAAGTCATTGGACAGGGAACACTTCTCAGTCCTATATATCTTATTTGGATTCTTGAAAAGCAATGAGGAAGCCTTGGGTAACAGAGTGGTCCACTTCACTTTAATAGGATTATATGTTCTGGTTGGTTACCTGCCAGCACTTTGATTCTACTTTAGCCAATTGAATGCACTAAATGGCTTAAGCTACAATGAGGAGAGAGGAGAGCTCACTAACGTGGACATTAATAAAAATTCTTGTGCTAACTTGTTGAATGATCTCAAGCAGGTAGGTCATTCACATTCTCAGGGCCTCAAATTTTTCCTCTGCCTGTAAGGCAGCACAATGTTGGCATTAGGAACATGGACTCTCTCGCCAGACTGCTTGGGTTCAAATACAACACCACCACTTACTAGCTGTGTGACCCTGGGCCAGTTATTTGATCTCTCCATGTCTGAATTTCCCCATCTGCAAAGTGTAAATGTTTGCAGAATTGTTATAAAAATTAAATTATTTAATATCTGCAAAGAACTTAGGACAGTACTTGGTAAATGTGATATAAATGTTCACTGTGGGTATTATTAACATCTAGTCAAAGAAGCAGATGGACCCGAAGTTCTGAAGCATCTCTAGAGTCCTCTTTCCTTCTAACCTGAGCCTCTCCCTGACCCTGGCTAGATCCTCCATATAGGACACCCATACTCTCTTAACTATGACCTCTGGCTCCATGCCCACACTTAAGATGCCTCCTCTCTTACAGCCCATCCACATGCTTGCTCTACCCACCTCCTGTGCAGAGCCTGCTCTACATACCTTCACCACCCTAGCATTTCCTTATAGCTGAATTATTTGTGGTATATATTCTAAAACCTCTTTAATTTTGTCATGAATGCAATTATTGCCTTCTCCACTCCACTGTTAGATATCTGAGAGCAGCAGTGGGTTTTCTATTTCTGAGACGCCCCAGAGTAAGCCCATGAAAAGAACTGAATGACTAGTTGATATCTGAAGAGCAAGAGTTGAGCTTTTCTCAGAACCATTTCTGAATATAGTTAGCCTTGTGTGCCAGCAGAAGTAGTGTCAGTCTACATGATGCAACTGGACATATCCAAGAAGATCTCCTTGTCCAAAGTATTTCCCTCACTAGGGCAAGGCACTCCAACATCACTAATCTATGTCTGTGTCTTAAGCTTTGTCCTCTTTCTATAAATGTAAATATTCATAGGATCCTTGTAAGACGAAATAGGTAGCAGGATTCAGGATGGGAATATGTGAAACAGTAGTGGGAAAACAAATGAATCAAATAGTGAAAATTCAGGGGCACTGTTAGGTGCTACCTAGCTATGAAAATAGTTCTTGCTTGATAAACTATCTTTTATGCCCTGAAATTGTTGATTGGTACAATGAGCTCAGAAATAAATTTTGACATTTATAAAAAAAAACTTAAATATGTTCACATTCTTTGATCCAGTAATCTCGTTTCTGTAAAATCATTAAAAATACAGCAAAGTTTATGAATGAAGACTTTAAATACAGTGATATTTATAATACTAAAAACAGAAGCAGCTTAAATGCTGTCATGTGGAAAAGTTTAAGTAAACTGTATATTTCACTCATTTGATTATCAAGTAGCCTTTAAAAAATAACAGCAGGAGAAAATATTTATGCTATTAAGATAAAAATGTTAAAATATAAAAATTACATGTAGAGTATCTTCACATCTATGTAAAATAAATAAATCATAAGAAAATTATGTATAAAAGATAAAAAGGAAATATAATAATATTGTGGGACCTGAGTATGAATATTCTAATATAAGAATACTAGAGGCCCAATGCATGATATTCGTGCACAGAGGGGGGGGTCCCTCAGCGAGGCCTGCACCCTCTCCAATCCGGGACCCCTTGGGGGATGTCAGACTGCTGGCTTAGGCCCAATTGCACACTGGCAGTCGGACATCCCTCTCACAATTTGGGACCCCTGGCTCCTAATTGCTCACCTGCCTGCCTGCCTGATCGCCCCTAACCACTCTGCCTGCCAGCCTGATCGCCCCCAACTGCCGGCCTGATTGCCCCCAACAGCCTCCCCTGCCTGCATGATTGGGGTTTGGGGGGCCGATTGGGGGCAGAGCCAGCCATGGGGATCAGGCAGGCAGGCAGGTGAGCAGTTAGGAGCCAGCAGTCCCAGATTGTGAGAGGCAGTTGGACATCCCCCAAGGGGTCCCGGATTGGAGAGGGCACAGGCCGGGCTGAGGGACCCCCCTCCCATGCACAAATTTTGTGCACCAGGCCTCTAGTTGTGTAATAAAACTTAGCACAAAGCCTGGCTCATAGTAAGTTAGCTATTATTGGTTGTAATAATTTTGTTAAGTTTTCCCTTAATTTCTGTAGAGAAAACTTACAAGAGGTTTTTGGTTTTTGTTTTGGGTGGTGTTTTTGGGGGGTTTGCCCAAATATGAAGATGGGTTGGATGTATGCCTACATTCATAACATTACTTCTCTAATTTTTACACTTTACTTACATTAATGAAAATGAAATCATGATACAAAGGAGGAGGAACTCTAAATATCAGAGAACAGGTTCTGACTGTGTATTTATTGTGAAAAGACTTACTGTTCTATGTAGAGAAAAAGCATGGTGTTTATTTAATTGGAGATTAGTCATTTAAACTCTGGATACCATGCCCTACTGTAGGATTAGAAGGGGATTTCTCAGGCATTATCCTCCTCCCTAGCACTATTTTCAGGAACTAACAATTGTATTTCTTGGCATAAGTGGATTATAACAAACTATCTATTTGAACATTTAAGGAATAGATTATATCTTAACACCTTTCCCCTGTCCACAAAAGATTTGAAACAGCTACATTTAAAGATAAAATGGAGAGAGCCAAATCGAGGATAAGTTTCTGCTAACAACAGAATTTGAGAAAAATGTTATATATATTGTATCAAAGGAAGTAGAAATAGTGAAGTTCTTTCATTGTGTGGGAAGCCAGTGAAAAAAATGACATCAAATTAAAAGAAAACTTAACTTCTCTCTCTCTCTCTCTCTCTCTCTCTCTCTCTCTCTCTCTCTCTCTCTCACACACACACACACACACACACACACACACACACACACACACACAGTAGCAGCAGGCAACATGGGCTGCCTAAATTTCCATGTGCACAGAATGGATATTGAGCAATCTTAATTGCTACTGGGCATTAAAAATAGGACTTTCATCCTAAAGTGTTTAAAGAACCATATGGATTCTTTGAAGAATGACTGTACCATGTTTGGAAATTCTTGGAATCCAGAGATTAAAAAATAAAAAAGACATAGTTACCACCTACCTTTTCAGAAAGGGTAAAGGGTCAATGTAGACATAAAAGATGAAATAAACCTAATTTTACTCATCGGATGACATAAAAAATAATTCCGCAATAAAAATAAAGGTAAGAACAGCACAGTGTACTGAATAACAATCAACACTACCTTATAAAGTGAAAAAATCCTGTTGATCCAATGTAATTTTTATTGGTAATAGACGACAAGCTTAATGGATTTGGGGTAGCAAACAGCATACTATGTATTGAACTTAGAAAGGCTTTTTATTCTGCTCCTGGCGATGACCTACTCATTAACTAGCTTGAAAAATATGGTTCAGATCATATACAATTGGCACTAGAGGATGATATTGACAAACTAGTTTTTGATAATTCAGTAAGAACTAGAGGCAGGGAAGCACACTGTTCTTTTTCTCAAGGTACTGACCCTAAAGCTGATGCTACTTAATATGTTCATCAATACTTCATTGGGTGGAAAACAAAATATGCCTGTTAATTATAGAAAAATATAGTCATGAACAATTTTAACTCGGAAATAAGAAGTTACATGATAGATGGTAGCTATTTTTAACCTCCACCTCCAACAGCAAAAGAAAATAGTTCTAGAAGAATATAGATTGATGGGCAGAGGAAGATAAGGCACTAGTCTTTGACACATACTATCTTTTAGGATAAGTATAAAAGGAGGTCATAGAGAGTTAATGTGGAAAAGCAAATAAATGATAGGGATCTCAGAGAAGGAGTTATTTATAGATACACAGATCAGGGTGGCTAGTGGAAAAGGCTGAAAAGTCATTTACAAATATAACTGCAGGTCAGAATCTGATGGCGATGTGTGACTAGCAATCTATATGCCTGTTGGGAAAAAGTACACCAGACCACAAATTGCTAAATATATCTTAGGAGTGTGTTTAAGGCAACCACTCAGCAAAGAAAGTAAAATAATCAGCTAAAATGGTTAACATTCATGATGGCAATTTTTCCTCTGAGGTTAAATAGTTAAGGAATTGATTGTGGATGGAGCCTTGATGAACACTACCATGCAAGAACATATAGGATACTCAGAAATGAAGAACATTAAACAAAATGTAGTATAAGAAGATGGATGCTTTTAACAAATAAAAAACCATGATAGAAGGCCCCAGGGGGTCATGACAGAAGTGTGGGCAATTCTATGGGTATAGGAATGGATCATGTCATTAGCAATCCTTATGAAGAAGGAAGGGAGCAAGAAGTAGGGTTGGCTGAAGTGACAATTCCCCAGATCTCTGGAAAGCAAGTTGGAATGATTTTACAAAAGTTTAAATCTAGCCAGATTACAAGGCTCTAATGACAAGTACTGAAATGTATATGACTATGTGTAAGTGCAATTTGTAAAGCCCTAAAATAAGAAAAGACACAAAAGGTAAAGAGTAAACCATTCTTCAATTAGTAAGGCAACAAAAGAGGCTAAAGAAAAGAAAAACAATCCTTCCATGCTGCCTCAAAGGGTATGAGATCCTTCTTTTTTACTACTGTATAGTATTCCATGCTATAAATGAACCATCTCTCACTCATATGTGGAATCTAATGAACAAAATAATCAAATGAACAAAAAAATAGATCCAGATACAAAGAAGTATGGAACAGACTGTCAAATCTCAGAGGGAAGATGGGGGTGGGTGGTTGGGTGGGAAGAGGTCGACCAAAGAACTCATATGGATGTACACATAACCCATGGACACAGACAATAGGGTGGTGAAGGGCTTGGGTGGAGATTGCTGAAAGGGCTCAATGGGGGGAAAAGGGAACATATGTAATACTTTCAACAATAAAGGTTTTTAAAAAGAGAAAAACATGATTTTTTTAGCTAACCTTCTTGCTTTTTACCCCAAGCCCTCACATGGTCCCTTGGAGAGCTACAGCCAGATGACAACCAGGACAAACTTGTAATGAAAGCAAAATCCGTGGGCCTGAAAAATTAGCAAATTAAGGGATATTAGGAACACACTGTTGTTAATCTGCATCACATGTAAGTCTTAGCTTTTTTATTTGTTATGGAGAATTATTTGAGCAACTGTGGAGCTTTGAGAAGATAAATTATAACTTTTCTAAACCTAGTGTTATCTTTTAAAATAAATTTATTTGAAAATTTCATACCTGGAGAGTATTATGCTAAGTGAAATAATTCAGCCAGAGAAAGATAATCACCATATGATATCACTTACATGTGGAATCTAATGAACAAAATAAACCAACGAACAGCGTAGAAACAGACTCATAGATAAAGAGAACAGACTGACAGCTGTCAGAAGGAGAGGGCTGGAGGGCTGGGTGAAAACAGGTAAATTTTATAATACATTAATACCTGCTCATTATTGAAAATATAGAGAGGCCTGGCTGGTGTGGCACAGTTGTTGGGTGTCATCATGTGCATCAAAAGGGCACATGTTCAATTCCTGGTCAGGGCACATGTCTAGGTTGTGGGCTCAATCCCCAATAGTGGGTGTGCAGGAAGCAGCCAATCGATATTTCTCACATGGATGTTTCTCTTTCTCTAAAAATCAATAAAAACATTTTAAAATATATAGAGAGAAGTTTATAAAGCAAAATATGGTAGTGTTCACTCACATCACCAATCTAAATCTCCACCACAGAGCTAGAGATAATTAGTATTATAAGTTTGTCTTGTAACCTCCCAGGACCATTTTTTTATGTTTACACACACACACACACACACACACACACACACACACAAATATGTAGACTAGAGATTGGCTTTTGTCAGTAAATGCAGTTCTACCTCATTCCTTTTAAAAACTTCATATCCTGCTTTGGCCAGGTGGCTCAGTTGGTTGGGTGTCATCCCGTGCACTGAAAGGTTGCCAGTTAGATTCCCCATCACATGCTCACGTTGCGGGCTCGATCCCTGGAGGGGGTTGTGCAAGAGGCAGGCGACTGATGTTTCCCTCTCACATAGATGTTTCTCTCTCTCTAAAAATCAATTAAAAATCTTTTTTAAAAGATCCTGCATATCCTGTGGTACTGATATGCATTTATTTAACCACTGGCCTAATTGATAAACAGTTAGATTGTTTTCCAACTTTTCTCGCATAAACAATACTGTTATGGCATCTTTATATACACAAATTTGGGCACACATTTGCATATTTCTATAGAAGAGGATACATTCCTGAAAGTGAAATTTCTTGGCCTACATATAAGATTTTTGATAGAAGCTGCCAGATTGCCTTCTAGAATTGCTGTTACAATTTACTCTCAAGAGTACATGAGAATATCTTTTTTCATACACCAGCAACAACCCTGAACATTATTCATTTCATTCTCAAACACTGGGTGTCATCATGTGCATCAAAAGGTCACAGGTTCAGTCCTAACTGGTTTGGCTCAATGGATAGAGCGTTGGCCTGCGGACTGAAGGGTCCCAGGTTCAATTCCAGTCAAGGGCATGTACCTTGGTTGCGGGTATATCCCCAGTAGGGGGTGTACAGGAGGCAGCTGATCGATGTTTCTCATTGTTGTTTCTAACTCTTTAACCTTCTCCCTTCCTATCTGTAAAAAAATCAATAAAATATATATTTTTAAAAAAGGTCACAGGTTCAATTCCCGGTCAGGGCATATGTCCAGGTTGTGGGCTCAATCCCCAATAGTGGGTGTGCAGGAGGCAGCCAATCGATATTTCTCACATGGATGTTTCTCTTTCTCTAAAAATAAATAAAAATATTTTAAAAAATAGAGAGAGAAGTATATAAAGCAAAATATGGTAATGTTCATTCACATCACCAATCTAAATCTCCACCACAGAGCCAGAGATTTTTCATTCATTCTCAAACACTGCAGTTAACATTTTGGTATTTTTTTTCTCCTATCTGAGAGGCAAAAAAGCTATCTTTTCATTTGGATCTGCATTTCCCCAATAGGGACTATTCTGCATTAGCCAGGAAGATTAAGAGCCTTTAAGTGTGTTGATTAGCCATTTACATTTCTTCCATAAATTGCTTGTTCAAAGGCCTTTATTAATTTGGCTATTGGTTTTCTTTTCTTTTCTTTATTGGTTTGCATGAGGTTTTGGTACATTATAGATATTAACCCTTTATCATATGTGATATATTTTCTTCTAGACTGTCATCTGTCTTTATCTTTTGTGACATCTTAAAACTATCTAATCTAATAAAAGACAAACATGCAAAATGACCGTACCTTCCCTATGCCTTAAGCCATGCCCACCAGCCAATTAGAGTGACTATATGCAAATTAACCCAACCAAGATGGCAGCCGGCAGCCACAGAGCTGGAATGAGCAGGAGGCTTGGTTGCTCCAGTGATGGAGGAAGCCAAGCTTCCTGCCTGCCATGGCTGGCTCTGAGTTTCACTCAAGGCAACAAAGTTTCAATTATAGAAGATAAATAAACCCCAGATACCTGCTTTCAGCCAGCTGTGGCCACAGAGCTGGAGCGAGCAGGAGGCTTGGGTTGCCCCTGGCGATGGAGGAAGCTAAGCTTCCCACCTGCCCTGGCCGGCTCTGAGCTCCATTCAAGGCTACAAAGTTTCAATTATAGAAGGTAAATAAATCTCAGAATAAAAAAAAAAGAAAAAAAGGAGAGGCTGGGAGCTTCCGTCGCCGGGGGGCTTGGCCAGCCTGAAAACGGCCCTCAGCCCCTCACCCAGACTGGCCAGGCAACCCAGTGGGGACCCCCCAACCCTAAAGGGGGTGTGGCCAGCCTGAAAACAGCCATCAGCCCCTCACCCAGGCTGGCGAGGCACCCCAGTGAGGACCCCTACCCTGAAGGGGGTGTGACCAGCCTGCAAACAGCCATCAGCCCCTCACCCAGGCTGGCCAGGCACCCCAGCGGTTAAGCCCCTTCACCCAGGCTGGCCAGGCCCCCCCAGCGGGAACCCCCCCCCCTTGATTTTGGGACAATCCTTTCGGGGCAAAAACCAGCCAGCCCCCCCCCCATGCACCAGACCTTTTTTTCTTATATAATAAAAAGGGGTAATATGCAAACTGACCCCTAACAGCAGAAGGACTGGGAAATGACTGGTCACTATGACACACACTGACCACCAGGGGGCAGACACTCAATGCAGAAGCTGCCCTCTGGTGGTCAGTGCGCTCCCACAGGGCAAACTCTGCTCAGCCACAAGCCAGGCTGATGGCTGCCAGTACAGCGATGGTGGTGGGAGCCTCTCCCGCCTCCTCAACAGCGTTAAGGATGTCCGACTGTAGCTTAGGCCTGCTCCCCGCTGGCAAGTGGACATCCCTCGAGGGCTCCTGGGCTGCCAGAGGGATGTCTTATTGCCAGCTTAGGCCCAATCCCCCGGGGAGCGGGCCTAAGCCAGCAGGTGGTCATCCCCCAAGGGGTCCCAGACTGCTAGAGGGCACAGGCCGGGCTGAGGGACACCTCCCCCCGCCCGCCAAGTGCACAAATTTTTGTGCACCGGGCCTCTAGTCCTATATAATAAAAGCCTAATATGCTAAGTGTCCAGTTATCTGGTTGTCCATTCAACTAATCAAAGTGTAATGTGCTAATGATATGCTAAGGCAGCCGTGGGCAAACTACGGCCCACGGGCCGGATCTGGCCATTTGAAATGAATAAAACTAAAAAAAAAAAAAAAAAAAAAAAAAGACCGTACCCTTTTATGTAATGATGTTTACTTTGAATTTATATTAGTTCACACAAACACTCCATCCATGCTTTTGTTCCGGCCCTCCGGTCCAGTTTAAGAACCCATTGTGGCCCTCGAGTCAAAAAGTTTGCCCACCCCTGTGCTAAGGCCACTCAACCGCTCGCTATGACGTGCATTGACCACCAAGGGGCAGACACTTAGACTGGCAGGTTAGCTTGCTGCTGGGGTCCGGCCAATCAGGACTGAGCAAGAAGGGCCAGGAATGTTCTGGGGCCCTCCCACAGCTCCTCCCCAGCTGGCCATCCTCCCACATCCCTCCCTGGCCCCAATCATGCACCAGTGGGGTCCCTCAGGCTGGCCTGCACCCTCTCGCAATCTGGGACCCCTCAGGGGATGTTGGAGAGCCGGTTTTGGCTCAATCCCACAGGCCAGGCTAAGGGACCCCACTGGTGCACGTATTTGTGCATGAGGCCTCTAGTCTTTACATAGGTTTTCCATGAAAAAAACCAACAATTTTAGAATATTTCATCATTAAACTAAGTTTTGTTTTGAATAACATAAAATTTACCCCATTTTATACTCTGTTATATACATATAGCTAATCTTTCTCAACACTCTATAAAGGAAAGCCAAGCCAGGCTTCACCTATTGATGTATGCAATTTTTTGTAAAGCACTTAAAGATACTGTACAATCATTTTGAAATACTAACCTTTTATGAAATTTTAGCCAGGCCCTCCAGATTATATGCCTATCTTTAGGAATCATGCTGCTAACAGGTACTATGAATCCATCTACAACCTTCAAGCCCCAAACAGATGAGATAACACTTACTTGAATTGAGACTCTTGAGCCAACTCAGTCTGCTGTTATTTCACTGTCCTGTACAAAACTTAAGTGGCATAAATTAAATGAACCTCAAGAGAAAAGTTCATGGTTGGAGGGATAAAGCTTTGTATCCCATTCCACCCCTCAACCCATTGAGCATGTCCAGTGGCAACAGAATCTGTTGTATAAAAAGTGTGAATTTATACCACAGTTTATTAGATTGCTGCATAAGTAACAAAGCAAAGAACTTCATAACTAGCTGACAGATTTACAGATTGTATACCTGATACCCATCACCAGGATTTCAGAGCCAAGTATGGCTGCAAATAGGTTTTATTCATTCTCAAACACTGCAGATAACATTTTGATAAAATGTTCAAATTCCCTGGCTCTCTTCCACATTTGCTATCTTTCCAGTGCTTAGGTCCCATATGGAAAAACAAGAAAGCTGAATATTTAGAGGACCTGGATTCCTCCATGTACACAGTCACTGCACCATCGTGTGGCCATGCCTGTAAATTGCACATAACTTGCCAAGATCCTCTCTGCTGAAATTTTGTAAAGGGTCTGTTACCATCTTGTCTTCTCTTGTTCTCATCCCAGCCATAATTGGAAAGGAAAAGCTATGCTAGCAAGGCTTACCCAATGTCCAAATCTCTCTCTCTCTCTCTCTCTCTCTCTCTCTCTCTCCAAATCTCTCTTTCTCACTCTCCTGTCAAAACTGTCTCAATGCCTTAACCAGTAAAGACTCAATCAGAAATTTTTAAAGTCAGATAAATGGACTTCCAGAATAAATTCTTCACAAAAGTACTATTTTCTTTAATCACCAATATCACCTACCCTGAATAGCAGGTCTATATTTGATTTTTGAACAATTCTGCTATAATACTATATAGCCCCTGAGCAATTATTAAGAAGCACAGGTAACTACATACATTTTGCTTCATCAGCAACCGGTTTGGCTCAGTAGATAGAGCATCGGCCTGCGGACTGAAAGGTCCCAGGTTCGATTCCGGTCAAGGGCATGTACCTTGGTTGCGGGCACATCCCCAGTAGGAGATGTGCAGGAGGCAGCTGATCGATGTTTCTCTCTCATTGATGTTTCTAACTCTCTATCTCTCTCCCTTCCTCTCTGTAAAAAATCAATAAAATATATTTTAAAAAAATAAATAAACAAAAATCAGGTTAATCACTGCAGAAAAAAATCACCTTATCAGGTCAGTAGAATGGCATCTCTCTGAGGGATTTGATGATGTGAAATATTTAAATGTTTGGATCAAAGCACACTGAGGCTGATTCAGTCCAACAGGCAACTCCAATACACTCAAGCAGATTTGACTGAAGCTCATTATGGTCTTCTACTATAAAGACTAAGGAGTATTTGGTATCTTCTGGGCTCCAAAGAATGAGGGCTGAGTCAAGTTCATTGTTGGCTTAATAAGCCAAATTGCCTAGGGCTCGCGAGCCACATGCGGCTCTTTGGCCCCTTGAGTGCAGCTCGCGAGCCGCGGTTTGCCGACCACAGGCCTAGGGCCTAGGCCAGTGATGGCGAACCTATGACACGCGTGTCAGAGGTGACACGCGAACTCATTTTTTTGGTTGATTTTTCTTTGTTAAATGGCATTTAAATATATAAAATAAATATCAAAGATATAAATCTTTGTTTTACTATGGTTGCAAATATCAAAAAATTTCTATATGTGACACAGCACCAGAGTTAAGTTAGGGTTTTTCAAATGCTGACACGCCGAGCTCAAAAGGTTCGCCATCACTGACTTAGGCTGAACTAAATTTTCCAGTATACCCTTCCCTGTATGTTTTGGTTAGAGTGCTTCACAAGAGAGATTCTCATTGGAGATGTGGAGGGTAAAAATGATGCATCAAACATGTCGCAGCTCACACATCTTGTGGCTTGTCTTCTGGTTCGCCTCATTGGTGTGGGGACATGGCTTGGCCTGCAGCTTCTCCAATATCTGGCCCTGGTGTGTATATATTTAGTTCTGAGACAAAGTGTTCAGGCCTCTGCAGGATACCCACCATGTTCCTGCTCTCTCCACTTTACATCAATCTTCCCTTCCTAACTGCCTGCTGCGGATTTCAAGCTGCAGCATCAGACCCAAAGACAACTTCCTTGCCATGATGGCTTGAACAGCTCCCACAATTGTGTGGTCAGATCCCTGAAACAAATGTGTGTACCAGCATATTGTGAACCCCTAAGTGATACAGCCACATTAACGATGGGCCACAAAGAAAATCCACTATGTCACAAACTGTCCTTGAAGTTAGTGCAGTCTTTCTAAGAATTTAATTCAATTAAGAAAGACTCAAATTTCCTCAATGGAAAATTTTAATCCAAATACATAGGTCTTGTGTGTCTACTATGGGCAAGTCAATAATGGGAGACAGAGAATGTCTAGACAGCACACTTGGACCATAAAGAATATATGCAAGTTCAGTAAGGGAGATAAGGTAAGCACACACAAAATAAAACTCAAAGCAATATGTGACCTTTTAAAAGAGGTTCAGAGGGTTGTCAGGTTATCTTTATGACCAAGGATCCAATATTTAACCCTGTGTAGAAATGATTACAAATTTCCTACTTCATCACCTCTAAGAATATGCCTACTGCTTTCAAATTTTTCAAAGTATATAAATCAGATAGAACAACATCCTAACTAGTCACATAAAAGGCTGATTATTGCCAAAAGAGAGCTTCTAGAGAGGAGTTGTCAGGTTGGGAAGCTGCCCAAAGCCAGGAGCCATGATGCTATTGTGATGCTATTGTCATGTGCATTAAGACCTGGTAAGTAGTGGTCTGAGTGAATGGCTGAATCTGGGCACTCCCTGCTGACAGCATCTGCCATCATCTCAAGGACTACCAGCTGAAGGACTGACATTAGAACACTGATAGACCAGGTCAGCCTGTAGAGGAAAATCCAAGATAGAGAATATAGAGATCAGGGGTGATTCTTTACATTACAAGTAACCCTTCACAACAAAAGCCTTTACAGAAGTATTCATTTAAACATTCACCCACAATTCATTAATTGAGTCAACAAGAATGTATTGAATACCTAAAATATGCTTCCTCTCTCCTGACATTCTGCCTCTTTGTATGATGAGCTCCTTCTCATCCTTCACTTTATGGTTTAAATGTCACCACCCAGAGTAGCTTTTCTTGTTCACCCTAAATATTCCTTCTCTGTTAACCTTTGTCACTTTCCTCTATATATTTCCTTCATGGCACTTAGCGTGGTATGGCATTATAAGTGACTTGTAAGACATTTTGATTAATGTCAGTCCCTAATGCTAGGCTGCAAACTCCATGAGAGTCTATATCATATATTTTATTCACATCTGAATATCCAGTATGAGACTAGACACTTGAATGTAGGTACTCAGTAAATATTTGTTGCATGAATGAATAAATAAACAAATGACTACCAAGGCACTAGAACTATGAAGATGACCAAGACAGTCCACATTCCTGCTTTCCTGGATCTCATAGTCTACTGGGGGAGATAAATAGACAACCATAAGAATGAGTGATAGATTCCTAGAAGTAGAATCACTTGGTCAAATGGCAGATCCATTTTAATTTTTTTGAGAAACTCCATATTGTTTTCCATTGGGTGGAGGGGCAGGAAGAGATTAACCAAAGAACTTATATACACATATGTATAACCCATGGACACAGACAATAGTGTGGTGAAGGCCTGGGGTAGGGTGGGGGGACGGGGTCAATGGGGGAAAAGGGGGGACATCTATAATACTTTCAACAATAAATTTTAAAAAAGAATTAGTGATAGAAATGACCTCAGACAGCATTACTCACTACCTCCCCAAAATATGCCTAACCCTATCAAATTTTCCAAAGTGTATATAAATCAAAGGATGACAAGATATTAAGCATTCACACAAAAGACTACTGTGCTGGGATGAGTTCTGGGATGGGCATTGACACAGGGGCTAAAGAAAGCACAGAGGAAATGTGACTACATCCAATTTGGAGGTCAGGGAAGACTTGCCAGAAGTGGTGACATTGAAGCAGAGTCTGATAGAAGAGCAGGGATTAACTGTGCTAAGTGTGTGTGTGTGTGTGTGTGTGTGTGTGTGTGTGTGTGTGTGTGTGATTGGATGGGTGAGCATGCAATGATAATAGAGAAGGCAAAAGTGGGGAGGATAAGGAATAGCATTGAAGGCAAAGAGAACAGCATGTGCAAAATACCTAGAGGTGAAATGAGGTTTGATTGGGAAACTCAAATTGCTCTTCTTGGCTTGTGAATGGAGTGTGAGGAGAAAGTGTTGAGAGTTGACACAGTCAAGTCAGCAGGGGCCAGATCATGAAAGGCATTTGGAATGACAGTCAAAGATATTCACTGAGCGTGCTTTATTTACAAAGATTCCATTTTGTTGGTTATATACCACAAGGGATTAAAGTTGAATGCACGAAATAATGCTAAAATTTAGTACTAATACTAAATATAATCGCAGTTTTCATAACAAAAATGGAAACATATGGACTGACAATGATATAGAATAATAGAAATCATGAGTACAGAGCTGAGTACACAATGTGCATCTGCTAAATAGTAATTCCTAGAATTGTTGAAAATAGACAGTTTTCATCTATCTAAAAAGAGTATCTGCCAACTTTACACAGATGTTACTATGTCCAATAAAGTGCCTACCATGTATAAAATACAGCTCCAGACCCCATGAGGGAAGAGTGGGAGAAAAATATAAAGCACAAAAAAAATTAAAAAAAGAAAAAGAAAGGAAGGAAGGAAAAGAAAGGAAAAAACTAGTTTCTGCAGGGATTTTAGGTAAAAAATATTCCTTTTAATGACAGAATCCAATTATTCGGTAACTTATCAGAATACAATGAATGGAGTGGGGAAGAATGTAAAACATTACCAAGAAAAACAGTGTAGATGTTACATAAAATGTACTGAATGAATAAAACATATTAGTAAAAAGTAATCAATTCCTTCTGGCCATAAATGTTTACCTATATTAATCCAATCAAATTGCAAAGTACCAGAACTCTGTTCTAAAACGCTTTGCATGTTTTAACTCATTTAATCATTACCACAAATCCATGGAGTAAGTACTATTATAATTTCAGTTTTACAAATGAAGAAAGTTAGGCTTGGAAAGATGAAGTCATTTACCCTAAGTCATACAGTTAATAAGGGGTTCAGCCAGGATTATGAACCCAGGGAGTTTTATTATTAGAGTAAGAATCCCAGAGAAAGTTCTACTTTAGGCTGAAGGTCAACAGTCAATGGAATGAAGAGTGCAAAATAAATGAAAGTGCTAAAAATCTTTTATTAAAACACTAGAGGCCCAATGCACGAAATTCATGGAAGGGGCTCGGCCTTCACAGCCCCAGCTGCCTCGGCTGCCCTCGCAGCCCCTTGCAGCCTCAGCTGGCTCTCGCATCCTCGGCTGGCCCTCGAAGCCCTGGCTTTGTCTGGAAGATCATTCGGATGGTCGTTCGGCTGTTCAGTCTAATTAGCATATTAGCTCTTTATTATATAGGATTAGTGTAGTGTAGACCAAGAGAGATCTGAAATGGGATCTTAATTCTACCACTAATTCCCTGTGTGACCTTAAGCAAGTCACTTGTCCTTTCTGGATATCAAGGTAAACCTGAAAAATGAGGGAAGGAGGGTGGAAATGTGATATGGGTTTGCATGATATCCTATATAATAAAAGGTTAATATGCAAATAGACCAAGCAGTGGAACAACCAAACAACCGAACAACTGGTCGCTATGCTGTGCACTGCCCACCAGGGGACGTGTGTGGAACATGGCGGGTGTTGGCTGCAGCGAGATGATAGAGCAGGTGAGCACGGGCTCCAGATCAAGGCAGGGCACTGGTCGCTGTCGTTGGGGCAAGCCTTTGTTGGGTACTGAAAATTCTTTGCTCCCACGCACCTCAGTCCCACCCAGTGCTCGCACCTACTGCAAGCACCAGCCCCACTTATACCCACAGCCAGCACTGGAGCCACTTCTTGCCCTGCTGCTGACGCTGTCCCCAATCGCTATGTGCCATCAGCGGGTGCGAGTGGGACCTGCGCCATCAGCTCATGGGAGCAGCGGCAGCGGGAGTAGGGCTGTCAGCAGACAGGGGACTGGGGCCCAGGGCTGCGGTGGGAGGGGTCAGGCAGGGGGATGGAGGATGGACCGAGACCCGTCCCTGTGCCTACCACAACATCATGGCCCACAGTTTCTTTCAAGGTACACAAATTCATGCACTGAGCCCCTAGCGGTATTATAAGAGAGGTGTGTCCCAGGTCGCACAACTAGTAAATGGAGGGTCTGAGTTGTTAGAGTTGAAAGAAGTTTTAAAAAATGCTTTCAGATGATTTCCAAAAAATTTTTGCTACTCCAGATACATCTTACCCACGAAGTATGGAGACCATATCTCCTTTGATTTACAGAAGTACAGTGTATATATAGATTGATCTCTAATAAGAAATGCAATATATCAAGTTCCAAGGGCCCAACTCAGACTGATGACCAAAACCATTTTGTTGAATATTAGAAATATTCTGTAATGCCCTAGAGTTAAACCAGGAATTATGCCTTTGGGGGAAAAAAACACACAGAGCTATTGATCAAAAATCCTGACATCAAGGGCCAAGGTTGACTGCTTCCATTTATGAGACCTAGAAGAATATTTATGGGGCTAATAATACTGGGCTCAAGGGTCAGATGATCTCAGGCTGCTTCTCCAAGGGCAAAGGTATTAGGCAATTCCCTTCCAAGGATGTGGCCTGGATATCTGTGGGTCAGCAACAAGTGTTGAGCAAGGTGAAAACCAAAGATCCAGAAGGAAGCCAATTACTTTGTAAATATTCCTAATTGGGAAATAAGCCATTTGTAATTAAATTTCAAAGAAGCCTAGCTTGTCTATATCAGGAGCTCAAGGTTTTCTATGACTATATGCTATTCTGGAGGAAGCTTCTGTTATAAAAGAGAATTCCATTTGGGATAAAGCAAAGGCTTTGGAATCAGACGGACCTGGATGTGAAACTCAGACCCTCCATTTACTAGTTGCGGCCTGGGATACACCTCTCTGAACCTCAGTTTACTTATCTGTATAAAAGAACTAATAGAACTTACTCTTTAGCATTTTTACAAATAATGAGATAAAGCTTCTTTAGAGATACATACATAATGAAACATTTACAGATGATGTCTGAGAATTACTTCATAATATTACAGACTGTAGGGAAATAAATGAGGACATAGATTAACCAAGATGATTGGCCAAGAGTTGATAACTGCTGAAACTGAGTGATAGGGAAATAGGGGTCCATTGTGCTATTTTCTCTACTTTTATAGAGGGTTAAATCATCCCACAATAAATGTTTTAAATAATGCATAAAGTGAAGAGATTGAGCTCTGCAGTTCCAACTGGGTTTGATACAGGTTCCTGCCTCTAACTAACTGAATTATTGGACAAGTTATTTAAGCTCATCTGGGTCTCAACATACTCCTCTTTAAAACATGGGAAGTAATTATTCCTGCCTCACAGGGTGGTTGTGAAGATTAAATGAAGTTATGCATGTAAAGGACTTAGTACTGCACTGGAGCTATAATACAAAAAATATTATCTGTTGCTATTGTCCTTGTCTATTATTATTGTTGTTATTGTTGTTGTTATTATTATTATTATTACTAGAGGCCCGGTGCACGAATTTGTGCATGGGTGAGGTCCCTCGGCCTGGCCTGAGATCAGGCTGATCGGGGGCTGTCTCTCCCAGTCCTGATCGGGGCCAGCTGGCCTGGGGGAGAGACTGCGGTAGGTTGGCCAGCTGGCCTCAACTGGGGCTGGGGGAAGGGACTGTGGGAGATTGGCTGGCTGCAGGAGGTTGTCAGTGGGACCACACACAGACCACCCAGCTGGCGGGGGGGAGGGAGGGACTGAGGGAGGTTGGCTGGCCAGCCCCAATTGGGGCTGATCAGGGCCAGCCGGCCTGGGGGGAGTGATCATGGAAGGTTGACCGGCCAAGGGAGGTTGGCTGTGGGAGCACACTGACCACCAGGAAGCAGCTCCTGCATTGAGCATCTGCCCCCTGGTGATCAGTGTGCATCATAACAGTTGCTTAGGCTTTTATATATTTATTATTATTATTATTATTATTATTATTATTATTATTGGCCCAGAAGAGCAGTTGGCATGCAGTAGATGTTTAATAAATAATATTGATCATCATCATAATTATCTTCAGCATCACCAGCAGTTGAACTCTTCACATCTGGTTAGAATGCACTGTTAAGCTGAGCTCTCAATCTCACCAGAATGTTGGTAGATATGGGCATTAAAGGCTCCTGGCTGAATAAGAACTGTTTTTCCTTAGTGGAGTGGGACTGTTATAACTTTATACAGCAGCTGAAGTTCAGAAATGTCCCTCCAGGAGCAAGAGCAACTAAGTACCTCAAGTTGAGCTGTCAAAGCCTCCTCTACAGAGCTTCTGTGAATAGGAGACAGTTGCAGATTAAAGACAATTGGAGACATGCAGTTCTACCAGTGAGTTTTATTCATGGGGGTTTGCAGCAGGGCTCTTAGCCCTGAAAAAGAGACACAGTGGGATTCACTTTCATAATAAAGCCTTTTCTGACCTCCCCTCCTGGCTTCCTGCTTCATTGGGCCCTAACTCACAGTAAAGTGCTTAATGCAGGTTTGTCAAATGAATGGACTATAGAACAGAATAAAATTACCGGAAGCTGGACACTGGGTTCATAGGTAAAGCTGGTGAAAAAAATGCCTCCACACTCAGGATGGGAGTGTTTCCAGAGTCTGGGTCTGGCCTAGCCACCACATGGGGCATGGTGGCTAAAGCTATGGGAATCAAGCAGGGAATGAGAGTAGAGCTTCCAGTGTGATCTGAATGACCAATTTGTCATCACACCTCATGTTCCACCAGCTTGAAGTGTGCCTATCTTGGGTTGGCTTCCTATGTTCTGTACAGACACATTCAGGGTGGAAACTTTCACCTGCTCTACTTGCTTGCTCTAATTGGTAGTTACTTGCATTTGACCCAAAGCTTATTAGAGTTCATTAAAACACGATTAAGATGGCAATCAGCCTATGTAAGATTTTATATATAACCTGTTAAAATCAATGATATCTCAAAAACTCCTATTCAAATTCATTTTGGAAGTCCCAGTACTGAAAAGGGAGTAAAGAATTCTAATCTGAAACAAAGGTTCTAGCAGGGTGGCATTCAACATCAAGTCTGGGAAGAGCGTTGGATTCAGATGATAGAGAATTTAGTGCATTTAGCTGAGTGTGGGCTTTCATTCACAGATAGTAGAGAGCCCCCAATGCTTTCTGAGGACAGTGTGGTAATCAGACCTATGATTTAAGCAAGTAGCTCTCAAATTTACCTAAGCATCTTAGCATCTCACAAAAAAAGGAGAACCTCATTTTGCACCTGAGATTTTTTTTAACTTTTTAAGAAAATTTCTTTATTGATTATGGTATTACATATGTGTCCTTATCTGCACCTGAGATTTTGATTCAGAAGCTCTGTGGGGCCCATGAAATCTGCATCTTTAAACAAATACATCAGGGAGGATTCTGAGGCTACAAGTCCATAAATTAGATTTCAAGACACAGTTTTAGGAAGGTGAGTATGGTGGTTAATAAAGAGGCTGAGGACTTGAGAGTGGTTAAGAAGGTATTGTGACCATCCAGGTGTGCAACAGAGAAACTTGACAGTGGGAGTGCTGGGAAATCAAAACAATGTCCACCCTGCCAAGTTCCTGGGAGTTTGAGGAAAGCATGGTTTCAACTGCAATGGGCTCTGGGGAACATTGGGAAACTGCTGATGCCTGTTATGTCAAGCTCATTCTCAATAAATCCTATTCCTCTTGACTACTCAATGCTGAGGCTTCTTACTTAACCTTCCTTACTACCTGTGTAGCTTTGTGAAGCCTAAATCTGCCTCTCTGATCAAATTTAAGAGTAGTTGCCATGTAATCCCAAGGACCTTGATGGGCAGAGGATCCTGCTATAGCTAGTTTCAAGGAGAAAAGACCTCTTTCAGGCCTGAGGCAAAAACCACTCATGTGTTTTAATTAATCCATGAAAAGGCTGGTTAGGATTGGCTCCAGCTGGCTGGTTCAGTCCTACCAAGCTATGGTATAGCACTCTCTTTTTAGACTTGACACATCCTCTCATGTTCTCTTAAGTCACATGAAATCCAGTGGAGCATTTTTAAATGACAAAAACTGTTAAACTTTTCTTAAGCCCAGTTAGGCACCATTAAATCTTACCAAGTTTAGTGAAGTCACAAGATTTACCAGGCATAATGAGCATTGCATTTATACAACTTAATGAGACTTGATGAGGATTATTGAACCGTATCCTACCCTTAAGGCAACAACATCAAACTTTTAAAATTCAAATGGCATAGAAGAAAAGTATTCTTTTTCCTTTTCTTTTTTTAAAGTGAAGTGAGCTACCTGAATTTATAAGCCTTGGGTATCCCCTTCCCTGAGGGTCCTTCGTAACTGCTAATCTGATAAATTATTATGTGCTAACTTTTAATGGGTTACTCTCCTTCCTACCTCCTAGGCAGCATATATGCATTTTAATAGGGTCTTCTAGACAGGCTGCTTTCACCCAGAGTACAGACTTGGAGAGTGGGAATTCCAGACACCAACCTAGACCTCTGAGGCGGGCAGTTCGACCTTTGGGCCTCTCTCAGATCTCATTGTACAAACAGGCTCATACTCTGGCAATGCTGGGTGGAGAGTTGGGTTGGAAAGGAAGGAGGCTGGTGGTGAGTCATCCTTGGCTAAGTGCAGTAAAGTAGATGCCAAATCAGCTAGGGACGTCGGATAATGCATTTTCATTGCTGGAGAGAGTATCAGTGACTCACTTGGCATCTTGTGGATCTTTCAGAATACTTATCACTGGCTACATTCAAATGGGTATTTATACATTTAATTCTATAACATTTGATATATATATATATATATATACACACACATACATACATATATATATATATATAGTTATTTTTATAAAAGTTCTTTGTATACAATATGACATATACTACCTTTTGCTTCTTTTCTTGCCAACATTTTGAATTCTTGATCTCAGAGTCAGTCTTTAGCTATAAAACACATAAGCACTTATTAGGCATCTAGCCTTCAATACTAATAACAATAATCATCATCATAATACTATCAAACACATATAAGGCTTATTCTGTGTCAAGTACTGTTCCAAGTGCTTTACAAATATGAACTCATTTAATTCTCACAGCATTCTTCTGAAGTTGGAACTATTATTTTCTCCATTTACAGATGAGGAAACTGAGGCATGGAGAGATTAGTGACTTCCCTAAGGTCACAAAGCTAGTAAGTGGTAGAATTGGGATTCAAACCCAGGCAGTATGGATCCAGGGCCTGCACTCGCAACCTAAAACATCAGCAGATCTCAGTTTGGGGGCTTAGGGCAAACTATCCATTATATTCCAGTTTTATAGGAAAACTATTTTTAAAAATGGAAATTGAGTAACAATGACAGAAACATGGTTTCATTTTTGCTATCAATATGATGAGAGAGAGAATATGATGAGAGAGAGAGAGAGAGAGAGAGTTGGGGACTAGGAGGAATATTAGATTTGAATGTGAATAAGACAAGGAGGTCTGGAAGAAATCACATAATTACACTCGTTATTTTGGGAGAGTGAGAGTGAGAGTTGTGTAGGTAATTTCACTTTTTACTTTACATACTTCTATATAGTTTTTAGAAGCATGTGATTAAACACACACACTGAAAAATTAATTAAACTTTTAACTATACTGTGACACAGCATTTGGTTTAGACTTCCATAATCCAGAGAGAAAAGATCAGATTCTTCCCTGTTCTCAAGCCTAATGCAGTGACTTTCATGTAATATATATTCAGTAAATGTTGTGTTGTGTTATTGGGAAGTATATTGTTTGAATCACACCCCTGTATTCTCTCAGACTCTGTGATCATTATAAACTCTGCCAAGATTTCACTGTTTAGGAAGTTTTAATTGGCTCTCCAACTCAAGGGTTGACCAATTTTTTTTTCCTCTCCAGGGCAAGAAAGTAAATATTTTAAGCTTTTCAGGTCATAAGATCTCTGTTGCAACTACTTCTGCCTCTGTAAGTGTGAGAAAAGCCAGAGGAAATATGTAAAGAATGTGCATGACTGAGTTCCAAAAAAATTTATTTACAAAAGCAGGTGGAGGGCTGCATTTGGTTGGCCCAGGTCCATAGTTTTTGAACCCCTGCTCTAGCTACTCAGAACAGCATCTCTTGTACTGAGAAACAACTGATTTGCTTTGTTTTCAAGATACTATTCTCAGGCAGTTCCAAGGGTTTTTTTTAACATTTGTGAAGGTCTGATTTATGTATTATAAATTTACTTTAGAATTTTTAAGGTGTTGATCTAATTAGGATTACCGTATCCCACAATCCCAGGAGGTTACATTTGGACTCAGAATGCACTGTGTCTTGTTAGATGATTTACAAATACTTGGTTTTTGTTTGTTTGCATAGTTTGATCCTTAGTAAAACTGATAGGAGAAATTCCTCCTTAAGTCAGGGCAAGAAATCTGTGGGTTGCACATCACATCACCCTGGACTACTCTGTTGGTCTCTTCTGTGTCTCAGGCATGGGGAAATTGTAGTTGTCTCAAACCTGTCATGTGATGATTTTATGTTTCTTTTCACCACCACCCATGGAAGGAAATAATCTCTGCATGTGTGACAGATCTTGTAGACCTCCTACCCCTCCAAGATAACACTGCTCTTATCCTATATAATAAAGAGGTAATATGCAAATTAACCCTCACGCCCTTACAAGATGGCTGCCTACGACCAGGTCAGCAGGGAGGTTAGTGAGGGACAACCAAACAACTGATCAAGCAGGCTGTGTGGGGAGACCAGGCCTGCAGGGGGGGCAGTTGGGAGTGACCAGGCTGGCAGGGGGGCAGTAAGGGGTGACTGCAGGGGGGGCAGTTAAGGGCAATCAGGCCGGCACACAGAAGCAGTGAGAGGTGATCAGGCCGGCAGAGGGTGGCAGTTAGGGGCGACCAGGCAGGCAGGCAGGCAGGTGAGCAATTAGGAGCCAGCAGTCTGGGATTGTAAGAGGGATCAGGACTAAACTGGCAGTTGGACATTCCCCAAGTGGTCCTGGATTGGAGAGGGTCCAGGCAGGCTGGGCTGAGGGGACCGCCCCCCACCCTGCACAAATTTTATGAACTGGGCCTCTAGTTTTGTTATAACTCCTATGGAGAATCATAAGTCCTTAGATACTGGGCTAATGAATTAATTCTTCATTATAGCTCCCCTCTGGGCTACCTCAATAGCCAATTTCCTTAGTAGCCAACCCCGAACTTGTGATCTGAAGCATAGTGCAGGTCCTCTACCTGTTCCCCACTTCAGTAATAGAGCCCAGGTCTCCAAGGCTATCCTCCTCAAGGGAAAAAGTCTTTATTTTCTAAATATTTTATGTTCTTGTTCACCATTCTTCCTAAGGGGTTGTGGGACCCTTATACAATCAGGAGCTTTGGTCACTCAATTATTACTCAATAAACAGTTGATGAGCAAAACTTTCTAAGTATAAATAGTTTACATGCTGAGCATAGTTAAATTCCCCTTTAATCCCAATGAAATAATACCTAAATTCTCTTTTGAAAAGGGCAAGGACAAATCATCCCCATCTATAGTCTTAACCATAAGTTTGAAGAAAAATGTACATTACATATTAATAGAGCACCTTGTGTTCCATGAGTGTAAAAACTAACACTTTATTGCTTACCTTTAACCTCTCTCCTGTGGACACAGGGGATAGATAAGAAATAAGGAGTGCTATTTTTCCTTCCTGCATGTTCTAAGACATGCACATATATACTTTAATGAATTTTAAATTAAAACACACATTCATTTGCATAGTATAATGGGTTCAATGTGCCCCCACCCCAAATTTCATCTGTTGAAACCCTAATCCCAATGTGGTGGTGTATGTAGGGCCTTTGGGATGTAATTAGGTCATGACTGTGGAGCCCTCATAGATGGGATTAGTCCCCTTTAAAAAGAGGACAGACACCTAGTTAGCTGTTTCTGCCATGTGAGGACACAGCAAGAAGATGGCATTCTGCAAGGGATATAAGTCCTTACTAGAACCTGACGATGCTGGCACCTCTATCACGGACTTCCAGCCTATAGAACTGTGGGAAATAAGTTTCTGTTATTAAGCCACCCAGTTTATGATATTTTGTTATAGCAGTCTGAGCTGACTAAAATACAATACCAAACCTTGTCTTTTCATGGGCAACTCTTGTTTTACTCAAAAGAGGGAAGAGTGTGGATTACCAGAGGAAAGCAGCCAAAGCTAAGGCCATTTAGATTAGAATGGGCCATCTCATTTCCATATCAGGTGGCCAAAAGGAAAAAAGGAAACTCCTTGAGAAAAGAGAATTCTGTCTGTGAAGTCATAATGTCTAGAGGCTGCAAACCTCAACTAAAATAACGAAATTACTCAGAGCCTGCAATTTAAACTTTATTTCATATCTATTGTTAAATTACACAAAATCAGTGAATGGTTTGTAAAGCTACACCATTTGGACAGATGTTTACAGTTGAAATAATGATGCTGACAAAAAAAGTATATTTATAACATCCCCTATATACAATAATCAGTACAGACAGAAAAAAATGCACTTAATCTCTGCAAACCATGCACATCACAGCAACAACACAAAATGATTTTCTGAAACAAGCTTTTCCACTGGCTCGGGCTTCATCTTGCTTTCTAACAGTAACTATCAGTTTTAAGAGCAAACATTATCAATTAAAATGAAACAAATTTGAAATACCACAGTGATCTACAGAGTCTTTATTTTAAAAACACAATGTACACAAAATAGTTTCACTCTAAAATACTTTGACTTGAAGGTATGTTTTATTTATTTTCTTAATTCCTTTCTGTTTTTCAGTTCTCAGAATTCCCAGAACTGCAATACTGTCAGACAAAGCAAAATTTTGGAATTTTGACACAAGCTCAGTCAAGAAAATTTATTTTCAATTCAAATACTCAGTGTCTTGTCCAGCTTGTGGCCATATTATTACAGATGAAACTAGATCATGCAAATGAGCAGATTGTACAAGATGTGTCTTATGGTCACACTTCTAAGCATGGCTCTTCTGAAAACAAATGCCACTTCCAGTTGCCTTGTTTGATTGGCAGCAAGGGGGTTAGTGTAATTTCTTTAAAAAGTACAGCAAAATCTGTAAAATGCTGCATAGAACAGTGGGTTATGTACTTTCTTTTTTGCCCTGCTCAATTCATAATCAATACCCTAAAGTATTTATTGATAGACTAACTTTCCTCAACTTATATGCTGATACTTAACCTCATGGCAGAACACTGTCTCCTTTGGTTCTTTCTTAAAACAAAACCTGGTAGAGGGTTAACCTCAAAGAATCAAGGTACGGTTTTGGTGTTATTGAATAACCGGCTATCCTAATGCTTAGTCTACGATTGTTTTTCTTGTGTAATTGTCTACAATCTGTCAACACGAAAAAGAAATAATGGGCTAGAAATAGCCAGCCCAACTGGAAACATTACAATAAAAATGTACAAAAGTAAATAACAATTCATTCACATTCAGGTTCAATTCTATTTGATTAAGAATAACTTCAGCAATATTATTAGACACATTATCCTGTTCAAGAGTTTCTTGATAAGGACTTCACTACACAAATATTGATAAGACAATTCTATAGAAAATCCTGACTTTTATCCAGGATTATATATCACAATAAATTCAGCAACACACCATTTAGATGACGAAGAAAGATTCTACAAATGGGTTAGTTTGGAATGAGCACAACTCAGAAGCCTTAAAATGAATGAGAAGCAGCGCCAAAAGATTCCAGAATTGTTGACATTACAGTGCCCAGAAAGTATCTGGAAATTAGATCTTTACATTGGTATTCCATTTACAAAAAAAAAAAGTGTTCTGTTAATATGAGATACACCCTGTTTAAAACCTTTGAGAGTAGAAGGTAGAAAAAGTTTAAAATTTTAAACATTTCTTAAATAACAAGATATGATCCTGTTCTACTTGAAAAGCCAATACTTTTACATAAAACTATCCATGTTTGGGAGAGAAATTTTTCATTTTGTATATTTTGGTAAAATGTAGAAAACGAAAGGTTGTGTGTTTAATTTTAGGCTTTGTATGTTTATATTCATGCTAACCCCTGAAAAAAAATGCTTCTAAGACTGAGTTTTAACAGTGTATCATAAATAATTTAAAGTCCTTTTTTTTAGCAGTAAGTTAAGTGGTCACATTTTGTCTTTATAACGAATTTAAGAATTTCTTACAATATCTAAAGAGAAATTTCTGGTGAGTCTGGTTTGGCTTTTGGATTGTATAAATAGTCCAACAAACCAAAAAAAAGGGGGGCAATTTAATTACATATTGAAATTTGTTCTACCCACGCACAGTATAACATTTAATTGAAAGGCAACTGTAAAGGCAACATCTTAACTTTTTTTAGCTTCCAAATTTAAGGAAGCAAGATGTGTTTGGACACTCTCATCTTTTCAGATTTGCCATATTTTTTCTGGCGCTTTGGGAAGAGTGCGCAAAAGCCTTTGGGAGCCATTTAACGCCATTTCTCTACACTGCCTATGTAGTCATTGGTGCCATTGCTGGTGTTGCTATCGCTCTGCTCTTGGCCTGGGTTCTGCTTCGGGCTTTCCCGGTTTTCTTTCTGGATTGAATTCTGACTCGAACTCTGAGTCAGATTCTGAAGCAGATTCTGAAGCAGATTCTGAGTCACGTTCTGATTTGCACTCACATTTGGGTTCTGACTCTGATTCTGACTCGGATTCTGGCTCTGGACCTGACCCTGGCTCTGGAAATGGGTCTGAAGGAACCTTCCCTTCAGGAATTTGCGCTGTTCCTGACGCTTCCGCCTAGCATCCTGATGATCCTTCTGCCTCATAAACTGATACCTTTGCAGAAAGAGATCTTTCGCATAGCTGTACAATTCCATATCCAGAAAATTCAGTCCCTCAATCCGCTTTTGGATTTCCTCATTGATTTCTACACTAGAGGCCCTAGTGGTATTATATTGGGTAAACGGCGAAATGAAGTTCATGTTGAAGGTTTTTTCAAACAGATATTGGGTCTTCCGCTGAAACTCAGTGAGGCCGAAGAATGCCATGTGCTTCAGATTCGATTTGGCACTTTCTAGGAGGACCTTGTTTCTTTGCTTTTCGGGCATGACAGAGAGGTTGTAGCAGCCTACGAGGGTCAGGTCAGAGAGCATGCGCACCTGGCGGTTGTTGGCCAGATTATAGGGACAGTCCATGAACTCTTTCAGTGGGCAGCCAGACCAGTCATCACCAGTGTAGCAGCTGGGCAGCTCTTCAGAGGTTGGGGGCCTTCCATCGCAGACATGCAGTGATGCTTTCCATGTGGCCCCTCTCTGGACATGCCTCCACTCACTCAAGTACCGGGACACTGGGTCTCGGAGGATGGTGATATAGTGGAAGTTCCTATGGAAAAAGCACAAAGACCAACAGTCAGGGATGTGGGTGACATAGTGGCATCAGGGAGGTGTATGGCATATGCGATGTTCACTGGCTAGTAAGGAAGGCAAAAGGGGAATGATGGAGATCTGGTGGCATTTTCCCTGTGAACTGTGCTGTAGTCTCCTCTCTTTAGTTTCACTAGCCTGTTCAGATAGCTAATTCTTTCACCTAACTTGCTGGTATCAAAAGTTTAGGCCTAGGACATCCGTCTTGTCATGCTTCACTTGCCCTCTGTTTCTCTCTCTCTCCAAACAATGACAAAATCCTTTCAGTGGCCCCATTTGCTAAGTAGGCAACCATTTTATTTCAAACCGCCCCATGCAAACTCCCATTAAATGACCATGAAATGAAGAATCAGTTGGAAGTAAGTGATTTTATTGAAGTGATATGGAATTGATAAGTGAAAATAAATTCTAATCTTTCTTGCTAAATACACAAAAGCTTTTTTCTCAATATCCAGTCTAATCAGAATATCATCTTTTTTTAAATAAATTTTTTTATTGATTTCAGAGAGAAAGGGAGAGGGAGAGATAGAAACATCAATGATGAGAGAGAATCATCGATTGGTGGCCTCCTGCATGCCCCCTACTGGGGATGGAGCCTGCAACCTGGGTATGTGCCCTTGACCAGAATTGAACCTGGGATCCTTTAGTCCGCAGGCCGACACTCTATCCACTGAGCCAAACTGGCTAGGGCTTAATCAGAATATCTTATTTTTTTCTTTATTGATTAAGGTATTACAATGTGTCCTTATCCCCCATTGCCCCCTCCCACCCACCCCCACTCATGCCCTCACCCCCCTGGTGTCTGTGTCCATTGGTTAGGCTTATATGCATGCATACAAGTCCTTTGGTTGAGAATATCTTATTAAAAAACAAAACCTCATTGAAAGAGTGTTTGATATGATATCTTTGATTTTGGTTGTATAAACATCATGGCTTATACATTATGGAAGTGGAATGCAGAGATAGGCAGAGCAGCCCAGGGCCTCCAGGAATAAACATTGTGGTTAATTACTGACTGAAATAGACATAGTATCTGCCAATGGCATATATGCAAGCTACTACATTGGTTTCAGTCTTCGCTCACATGATACTTTTCCCGATAGGAAAATTAACTCTGTAGGTATCAAAATGCCCCTTTTCTTTACCCATTAAAAGGACAACTCGATGTCAGCAAGAGCAGAGGCTTAGCTGTGTGATTCTTCACTTTAAAGCTGAATGCTGATAAAATTCTTTGTTCAAATAGCAAACTAGCAAACATTAAAACCACACACACCCATACATAGCAGGTACACACACACCCCCTACCGCAGGAACATTAAGGCCTATGATATGATCAGGTATACTCAAGGGAAACAACCATGGGGTGGGCTTTTAATAAGAAATGAATTTCCATTCAGGCGCAGTGCATGAAAGACAAGGTCATGGAAGGGCATATTGTGGAAGGAAAACAACAATAAACACTGAATATTAGCATTTAGTTCCTTAAAGAAAGCCTGGGGAAGGGCTTACAGCTTTTCTGAAGTTTATTCATTCCCATGTGAAAGGCTGCTGGCCCTGCACACATGCACAAGGAGCCAGAAGGAACCAACTCAATCACCCAACTAAGTCTGTTGGCTGACGTCCTCTGAGGAAACGTTTCTCCCAAGTCTTGGTCTTTGAGCAACTCAGGCACCCTGGGAGCTATCCTGTAGGTCTCTATTCTGTGCCTGGTGTTTCCTCTACCTGGTGTGACCTTCCTTTTTTGACTGGAAAATTCTACTCATCTTTCAAGTCCCAGTCCAAGTACTACTTCTCTTCTGAGAAAACTTACTGCAACGCTTGCTGCCAGCCATCACCTTTTCCCTGTGTCACATAGGGCTTCCACACTTGGCCTGTGTTAAAACACTTTTGATACTGAATTGCAATTACTTGTTTCTATTTCTGCTTATACTATGTTTTCTAGGACAGGGGCTCTGAGCCATCCTTCTATAACTCTCACACCACCCATCCCAGCTTTGTACTTTGGCCTTTACACCTGGCACAAAGCAGAATCTCAGTAACTCCTTCAACTGCTTATTTAATTTACTATTCTGGAGAAATTGGAAACTAAGAAGGATATGCCTGATCATATAAAAACTCTGGCTAATCTTCTAAGTGCTTTGCAAAAATTACAGAAAAAAATTTTAATCACTTTCAATGTTTTTCTGGAATAAACAAGCATGGACACAGAGCATCTGGGAGTGAAGATGGTGAGGGGGCCAAGACCACCTTCACCTATTCTCACTGCTTTTCTTAGGACCTGACTTAGTGACTGCCACTAAAATTCATCTCAGTGAAGATACCCCGTTAATGAGTAGCAGCTTTTGTTCCCCAGCAGCCTTTACCAACAAAGTTGACTATTCCCATGGGCTTCCTCCTTCCACTCCAAGCTTTGGTATTCATTCATTCATTCAGTACATAATTATCAAGCCTTTATGCTAGGTCTCAGGCGAAAGCTTAGTGACAATTAGTCTGATTATTTGGGGGGAAAAATGAAATTTATTAAGTTCAGTGACACATTTGGATTAATCTTTCAACCAGCTTTTCCAGGCATGCATTATAATGGGGGCTGCTGGGTGTTTTGAACCACCATAGTGGAGTCACCTTCATGCTTAGCTGACAGTCCTTCCCTAGTATGTTTTCCTGATTTAAGCCTACAGTGACATCTTCTGGTAAGTCCTAGAGTGCACCCCAGTGCCAGTCTGAGGCGCTCCTTTCTATCAACTCTTCCTTACCTTTCAGAGCAGATTCATTGCAACCACCAGGGTTAGTGTCAGGAACAGTGATTTGTAAGTATTATTCCCACATGGAGGGAGACAGAGGAGACACCACAGAAAGGCAGAGACAGACATTCTGGGAGTCTTCATGTTCTGGATGTCTGACTCCTTTCACTCCAAGGTCCCTAGTGCCCGCATGAGATGAGCACAGTCTCTACACTGTAGGGATTATCATGGCAGCAAGAGAAATTAGAGGAGCCTCCACATAGGCATGCATGCAGGTGTGCATGCATACACACTGCCCTGGTGATAACAGCCACCCTACATTCAGATGACAATAGTTCTGGAGACTCAGTGATTGCCAATGGGCCCCTTTCTCCGGGCAAAACAGGCCCAGAAGCCCAGATTGCCACAACAGGAAACACTTAATACTACTCAAAAAATGATCTCATAAGTTAAAGGGAAGATCTGCTAAAGGGCAGGTTTCCAGGAGTGTCCAGTAGCCTCCCGAGTTGCATAATGTGTTGGTATTGAGAAGGCAGGTAAGGATAAAACCTGGGAGTTGTAGCTGGGCAAAGGACCCAGGATGCCCATTCCTCAGAGTGAGGAGTTGTAAGGGAACATTAGAGAAGCAGTCTTCCCACCCACAGCAAATAATGATATGAAAGCGCAACCTTATGTATTGAGAATCAAATAGGCTCAGGGACATGGGTGGCACTTTTTCACTGGTCAGTTCAGTTCAAGCACCTAATGTGTGCCTGGCATTGAGACAGGCATGGGGGACAATGATAGGAGTAAGAGGTGGGGACCTAAGGAGAGTATCTATATATATAAAAGCCTATGCGACCTTTATGATTGCACGACTGAAACGACCGGTCAATCAGTCGCTATGATGCACACTGACCACCAGGGGGCAGATGCTCAATGCAGGAGCTGCCCCCTGGTGGTCAGTGTGCTCCCACAGACAACCTCCCTCCCGGCCAGCACCCCCAATTGGCCCCGATGGGGGAGCTGGCCAGCACCCCGATAGGCCTTGATCACCAGCCAGGCCGAGGGACCCTCCACCTGTGCATGAATTTATGCACCAGGCCTCTAGTTTCAATATACTGTTAGAGCAAGTACAAGGCACAATGAATGCAACTTGCAGAGATTTTTAACCTAAACTGATGAAAGAAGAAGAGTTGGTGTAACTTTATTTTGAAAAACAAGTAAGAATTAGATGAGGCAAGAAGAGAGAAATGGAGTATGAGGCAGAAAGATCAGCATGAGCAAAGGCACAGAGGTATAAACTACCGTGTTGTGTGTGGAGGAAGTGCATTAAAACATCTTACTGGGAATTCCGAGGTGGTGGAAGGAATTGAGGGTGAAGAAGTAGCAATGAACCTGGTTGTGGAAGGCCTCAGATGCCATATTTAAGAATTTAGACTTCTGTGGGCGACAGGGAGGCCTTTAAAAGGTTGTAAGCAGGGAAGTGACATGATGAGATCTGTGTTTTAGAACGATCACTGTGTATGGTGTGTGAAGATGGAATTAGAGAAGTTAACTTAGGTTACTGTGAAAAACAAGACCAAGGAAAAGAGGCAGACTAGAAAAATATTTGAAAGGTAGAATTAACAAGACTTGGTGACAAAATGAATGTAGGTGAAAGGAAGGAGAAGGGATTAAGGATGCCTCCCAGATCTCTCAAAAATGTCTAAAGTGCCTGCAGAACATTTAAAAAGAGAGTTGAATGGACTGATCTAGTACTCAGAGAGTGATCTGGGCTTAAGATAAAGATGTGTTATCTGCAAGATATGGTAGTTTCAGGCTGTGAGGACCTGTTTAGGGATTTTTCTTTCTTTTATTTTTTATATATTTTATTGATTTTTTACAGAGAGGAAGGGAGAGGGATAGAGAGTTAGAAACATTGATGAGAGAGAAACATCGATCGATCAGCTGCCTCCTGCACACCTCCTACTGGGATGTGTCTGCAACCAAGGTACATGCCCTTGACCAGAATTGAACCTGGGACCCTTCAGTCCGCAGGTCGATGCTCTATCCACTGAGCCAAACTGGTTAGGGCTTTTGTTTTGTTTTTTTTGTTAATCCTCACCTGAGGATATTTTTTCCCATTGATTTTTAGAGAGAGAAAGAGAGAGAGAGAGAGAGAGAGAGAGAGAGAGACCGATGTGAGACACATCGACCAATTGCCTCCCACAGGCCCCCCGACCCAGGTATGTTCAGGAGTGAACCTGCAACTCAGGTATGTGCCCTTGACCAAGAATCGAACCCATAATCCTTCAGTGCATGGGCCAACGCTCTAACCACTGACCACCACTGGCCAGGTCTAGAGATTGGTTTTTAATTCCACACATATGGCTTCAGATATTTAAAAGAGAAGATTTAATACCCAGAGGTTTCTCTTCTTTATGCTAAATATGGTTTTCAACTATTCTCTATACAGCTTCGAGTGCCCTCTCTGTCCTCTTCTTTGCCTGTGAATATATCCCACTTTATTGGAATATGCCCTCCAGGCATAGTCTGACAAGTAACTAATAGGAACAGTCTATCCCCCCTCTCACTTTTGACACCATTTCTCTAAATGTGGCCTCATATCACATTGGCCTTGTTAGCAGACATGCCATACCACTTACACACAGTCAACTAAATTCTTTCATTCATTTACACATATGCCATTTTGAAACTCAATCTACCTTGTCCTAGCCTGATGCCATTTACTTATGGTCCTGTTTCTTTTCGATAGAATAAGTCTAAGCCTGTCAAAATGTATCTGGATTTTGATTATACCCCCCAATATCATCACCATATCTTGTCATTCTTGTGGCAATGCCCATATACAGGCACTGATCAAAACAGAACAAGATGCAGGTGAAAGCAGGTTTGGGGTAGTTGCTGGAAATCTCCTTTCAGGTTGACATAACCCCAAAGGTTGCTGCTGAATGGGTGGATTTAATTTTAAACCAGTGAGCCAAGTTCAGTCACAGGAAAATCACACTCAGTCCGTTTCATTTAGTAGTATTTGGATGGAAATAACTTGTGACTAAACGTGTCACTTAATTTAGATGACCAGGAATCACATCTTTAAATTGGAGGCATGACTCCTCATCAGTTACCTGGGTTAATGGCCATTGTTTTTTACTCTGTATGCCTTTGCAGGCAGAGCACAGTGAAATGAGCTACCCTGTACAAGTCTAGGCCAACTTCTTCCTGTCATTGATAAGTAACTGAGGAAACAACAGCAACCAATGAAAGAGCTGTCCCAGCAAGAAACCTGGGGGACACCCTGCCTCCTCTGTCTTGCCCATCACTAACATCTGAACTTTCCTTTCCCTAAGTCCTATTGACTCTAGTTCTTTTTTTAAAAAATACATTTTTATTGATTTCGGAGAGGAAGAGAGAGATAGAAACATCAATGATGAGAGAGAATCATTGATTAGCTGCTTTCTGCATGCCCCCTACTAGGCATCAAGCTTGCAACTCAGGTATGTGCTCTGACTAGGAATTGAACCATGAACTCCTGGTTCATAGGTCGACCTCAACCACTGAGCATCGCCAGCCAGACCTAACTCTAGTTCTTAATAGCCCTCTAGTCCATCTTTTCCACTGCTTGGTGTCAGGCACTCATCACTTCTTTACTGGATCACTGTAACAGCATTCTGGCCCACCTCCCTGCTTCCAGTGTCACACCCATTCCACACCCCCGGCTAAGGCACACATCTGACCTATCATTCCCTAGTTAAGACCTCTCAATGGCTCCATATCAACTATGACATGAAGTCTAAGCTCCTCCACGTGGGACCTGCAACCACCTTTTTTTCTCTCCCTTGTTTCTATCATACATTTTCCTCCTTTTCCTGCATGATTTACATCCCCCTCCCCTCCTCTGAATCTCAGACATTTGGCAATATCCGGAGACATTTGCTTGTCACAATTGGTAGCAGATGCTACTGGAATCACAGGTCGAGTGTCAGGATGCTGCTAAACATGTGACAATGCACACAAAGAATTATCCAACCAGATATCAATAGTATCAAGGTTAAGAAGCTCTGCTCAATATTCTATGTCCCAGGCATATAAAAGTAATGTTAATTTTCCAAATTGGTCACAGGCAATGATTCTACAGGCCCCTTTCCTTTGCATATGGAGGGACCACTCTTTGGATAGTTTCTATCTGTATTTTTGTAGGTTATCAGGAAAATCCTTTAAAACTCAATTCAAAGATTGCCTCTTCCATGAAACCTTCTTTGGCCTTCCGTGGCAGACTTCACTGCCCTGGTATTCCTCTGTCCCCACTGCACTGGTATTCTCCCATTGTAGCATTTATCACAATGTGCTGAGATTATGTAGTAATTTGTCTGCTTCTCCCATTGTACTACGAGCTCTAGGAGGGCAGAGACCAGGTATCATTTATCAGCGCAATCTCCTCTGGACCAAGCACAATGTTTGGCATCAATTAAGTGATTAATAAAAGATTGTTGAATGAAAGTCTGCAGCAGCAGCAGCAGAGCTTAGGATCAACTAGGAAAATGCATATATTTTTCTTTGATAAGGAAAAGCCACTAGATGTCAGTGTTAAATAACAGATATACCATTTTATATCTGTGATGGAATATTTTAAAGAGATCTAGCTATAAAGGACATCTAGTAATATTTAGCAGCTGTCCCTGATTTTCTGTGCAGCATCCCACTGTTAAAGAAGGCTTGGAAGTTTAAGATTAAATGTAAGGAAATGGACAAAAACAAGAACCATATTTTTTTATTTTTACAGACTATCCTGCAATGAGTACCTGAGTACTGAGTCATGCAATCCTAGACTTTCAGAACAAGAAGGAACCTTTGAGATAGCAAAAAAAACACCTAGGTCAAACACCTATCTTTTGAGGTGAGGAACTCAAGGTCCTGAGAGAGGCAAGAATTTGCCCACAAGTCACAAGTGGCTAGTAGCCCTTGGGAATCAGTCTAAGTGCAAGGAATATTGCTGGGCTGAAGGCCTGTATTTTGATAGATTCTGTCTTTGTGTTTGTTTAGGACAGCAAATAAAACAAGCCTGAAAGAGATCACTAAACCTCATGAAGGGGAAATATTAGGCTCTTGAGAGACAGCATTTCCTTATACCAATTGCATATCCAGGAGCTGGAGGGGCTTGTGCCTAGCACTTATAAATTAACTCCCAACAATACTGTGAATTAGATAATCTCACTCCCATTTCAAGGATGAAGAAACTGAGACTCAGGGAGAATGAATTGACTCAGAGCCATGCTACAAGTAGGGGTACTTAGACTTGAACCTGGTTCTCTCTGACTCCAGAACATGTATTCTTTCCATTCCAGTCCTGGGACACAAATCCGTTAGTTCTGCCTCTACAAACAAACTAAAAAAGTGGTTCTCAAATTGTGGTCCCAGACCAGCAGCCATCAGCATCACTTGCAAACTTGTTAGAAATGCACATTCTTGAGTCCATTAACTGAAGCAGAAACTAGGGGGTTGAGCCTGGCAACCTCTGTTTTAACAACCCCTTCAGGAAATTCTGATGCATATGCATGACCAAGTTTGAGAACCACTGTACCACACATGTGGCCTCAGAGATCAAAAGTCTCTCAGAGATCCCAGGGAATACCCAGAGTGTGGGTAAGCCAAATTCGCTCCCAAGTGCAAGTCTGAGCTCCTCACTGTACTCCTTAGACAAGCCCTAAGGATTCCCATTTATGTCCAGGGAAAGCCCAGGGAACTTTGCCTGAGAAAAATTATGAGGATCATGCTGGAACATTTACTTTAAGGCCACCGGTTCACGAAAGGCTAAAGTAAGGTTTTTCTTGTGCTACTCAAAGAGCAATAAATATCAAAGCCTTTTGTTTTATGGAAGAAGGCCAGCAAAACTATACCAGTTAAGGTCATAGGGAGTGATCAATGAAAAGTTAATTTAAGAAAGGGAACAAATTCGTAGCCCAAATCAATAGGAATAAAGATTTTATTATACCCGAAGCTTAGTTGCTTTGTGTTGGGTTTTTGAAGTTCAGCCTTTGCACATCTTGTTCTTGGATCAAGCGTGAGTGGTAGAAAAATAAGAACTGTGGTCGGTGGTCGTAAGTAAAGTCTCCAAATAGTGGGAGTTAAATATGACATTGAGTCATTAATGCTGAAGGTCTGGTCTCCTTCCTCGATTAATGATGCCTTAACCAACCGCATGGACCCTCCACTGCATGTAAATGACTTGGTCAAATCAAGGAGGATGGCTTTCAGATCAAACAACATTAATATATGAGCACAGAATAAATAAAAACACAGGTAATTAAATCAAAGGGAAATATGCCTCCGATGGGATTGGATCCCTCAAGCCCTGGAGTTGCCACTTTAACTGCTGCTCTTGTGTGACTCATATACTGGCAGTCCCCAAAGAAGAGTTCCATAAACACTGATCAGCAGTGGCAGCAGCCTCATAAAAGAAGTGTAGGACTTTGAGAGGGGACTATTTCGAAGTGGGTGGATACTCACTTCATGTGTTGTTTTTTGGTACATTTGCCAACAGTCTTGTGGCTTAGTCATGCTTTATCTAGTGAGAAGGGTGAGCCATCACCTTCACATAGAATGGGTTACTTAGAACAGCACCACTCATGATTTGATTTGATTTTCTTTACAACACTAGGGAGACCCAAATGATCTGGACACTGAACCTCTCCCTTTCCTCTTCAAGTTGATGTTATGGGCTCACGAACTTGGTCAGGATCTCCTGGGCAACCCAAGAGATGTGGGGAGAAGGACCAAGCCTTGGAAGCCCACTGATCTATAAGAGAAACAAGATTTTCACTGGTTCTTTGAATGGGTTGCCTACAGTCCTTAGCAAGACCTAACCATTCCAGGTAAATACTGGATATAAAACCAACCTAGAAGAGGCTACAGTTCTTGTACACACCAAACAAGCTATTCAGTTTTTCTTGCAGAGGTTTTTTGCTATTCTTTACACCTCACCCAAAGGAATAGTTTTGTGTTTATAAGCTAATAACTTTATTAACAGCTTAGTTAATTGATTTTCCCCTCTAACCTATCTTGTGTATTGTGTGTGTGTGCGGGGGGGGGCACACTAAACAGAGCACAAATGTGCTTTCATTAAACCGAAGGACATTTTCCTATTCCATTCTTCTTTTCCTCTTACAAAGTAGGAAAATTATGCTTTCTTCTTCATTGAAAAGGAAGAAAGTAGGATTTATAATGTCTGTAAATTCAAACCCAATGTGGAATTCTTCACATAATAAGTCCCGGTGATATTTACTTCTTTTTGAAATAAATCTAGCTCTCTTCCTTCCCAAAGCCCAGTAGGCTCCAAAGTACATAAATCTACGGACTTTTGCAAACAGTGAAAAAGCTGATTTCTTTAACAAGATGTGAAATTCCAAGCTTTATGACCCGTAGTTACCAGCCTTCATCCAGAGTTCATTCAATTGCTTGGCAGCATGAAAAGTTTTGCAGCTTACAATGCCTCCTGAAATTTTTTGCATTCTGAAATTATTTTGTGAGTCTCGGTTCATTAATACTTACTGTGCTTTTTGAGGTGGAAAGAACTTCTACAGAAATCCCCCTTGGGTGTGTAGATAAGGAAGCTAGGGCCCCATGAAGGGAGGCTTGGGAAATATCTAAGTGGCATCACTGGGAAGTACCATGGCTAATGTCTTCCTCTTAAGATGAGCATCCTTGGTGTCTCTTGTTCTGGGAATCTACTGTTCCTGTCCTGCCTTTTTATTGGAAAGCACGTCCACTACAAAACACTGCATGTTCAAGGTCTCAACCAGTAAGTAATAAAACTGGTACCTTTGTGACATTCCATTCGGGAACAGGTATGCACAAGTTGGGGATATAGTATTCATTTAGCCCTAAAGTTGAGGGGCTTGGCCTTGAATTGTAAGACAGATATTTAATCTATCGATAATCAATGTACCAACTTTGGGTAACCCCCAAATTGCCACAATTAGAGCTGTAGGGCACAGTAGTGAGAAAGCCATATGCATATGGGCACCTGCTCTCAAAGAGCTTAGAATTTAGTTGGGGAGGCAGGACCAAAATTCAGTGACAGGGGTAAAGTTTGAATATAGGGAAGGACTAAAATAAGTGCAAAATTAGTCAGAGAGGAGAGTTTACTGTGTTCTATGATAATCAAGGAAGGCTTCATGGAGGAGGAAAAAGCTGATCACATCATAATGAATAGAAAAGATTTAAGTAGGAAGCATTATGATGTGAGCAAACAGTACAGCAGAGGAGTTACTATTAAATGTTATGATTTAACAGGCGATTACATTGTGCCAGGCACTATGCTAGATTATTCCTCACAAAACCAAATTAAATTGGTGCTAATGCCTTCATTTTAAGCACAATGAATGTAATGATTAAGAGGGTCCATTCTAGCCTGGCCAGTGTAGCTCAATGGTTGAGCATCGACCCATGAACCAAGAGGTCCCCAAATAGAATTCTCAGTCAGGGCACATGCCTGGATTGCCGGCTGGATCCCCAGTAGGGGGTGAACAAGAGGCAGCCTATCGATATTCTCTCTCATCAATGTTTCTATCTCTCTATCTCTCTCCCTTCTACTCTCTCTAAAATCAAGAAAAACATATATGTTTTTTAAAAAGGCCCATTCTAGAACTGCACTGTCCAATCAATATATAGTCACCAGCCACATATGGCTAGTGAGCCTCCTGAAATGTGGCTAGTCCAAAATCAGTGCTTTAAGTGTTTGCAAGCACATGTACTAAGGTTGACTAAGACTGAGAGGAAGATAAAATATTTCATTAATTAATTATTACTTATACTGATTACATGTTGAATGATAATATTTTTTTATATTGGGTTAAGGAAAAAATATTAAGTTAAATTTCACCTGTATCTCTTCATTTTAATGTGCCTATTAGAAGATTCAAAATTACAAATGTGGTTTACATTATATTTCTGTTGGATAGTGCTACTCTAGAGCCAGAGTGCCTGGGTTCAAATTGCAGCTCTGGCAGTTACTAGCTGTGTCAGCTTGGGCAAATAACCTCTCTCTGCTTCTGTTTTTCTCATTTATAATGTGGGGGAAATCATTGGGTATCAATGAAGATAAAATTTTATATATATATATATATATATATATATATATATAGTGTCCCCCCAAAATGTATATACACTTTGAATAATTATTAATTCCAATGTGTTAAAGACAGAAACATCAATTTAACTATTAGCTGTTAAGTGTGTGTGCGCACACACACACACACACACACACACACACACATATATCCTATTTAATAAAAGGGTAATATGCAAATTGACCCTAACAGCAGAATGACTGGTCACTATGACACACACTGACCACCAGGGGGCAGACACTGAATGCAGGAGCTGCCCCCTGGTGGTCAGTGCGCTCCCACAGGGGGAGCTCTGCTCAGCCACAAGCCAGGCTGACAGCTGCCAGCACAGTGGTGGTGGCGGGAGCCTCTCCCGCCTCCTCAGCAGTGCTAAGGATGTCTGACTGCAGCTTAGGCCTGCTCCCCACTGGCAAGTGGACATCCCCCGAGGGCTCCCGGGATGCCAGAGGGATGTCTGACTGCCAGCTTAGGCCTGATTCCCTGGGGAGCGAGAGGGCACAGGCTGGGCTGAGGGCCCCCCCCCCCACCCGAGTGCACAAAGGCACAGGCTGGGCTGAGGGCCCCCCCCCACCCGAGTGCACAAATTTTGTGCACGGGGCCTCTAATTATATATATATATATATATATATATATATATATATATATATATACAGACACACACACATACACAGGCACTTAGGTCTGTCTTGGGATATAACACTCAATAAGTGCCAGTTACTGTTATTGTTACTGCTGTTGTTAAACAAATAATGGTATTTAGCTATAATATTTTATTTAACCATCTAAAATCACAGCTAGTGAATGTCTGTCAGGTCTGTGTGACTGCTGAGTACAACTCTTGCCCACTGCCCTGGCTGATGCCCTATTTGATTTTTGGATCCTTATTACCAGGCACATCTGAGCCTCCAGGACGTGTGTGCTCACTGTGCACAGCCCAAGGGCACAACTGGTCTGGTCAGAGCAGACGTTTAAAGTAGGATGTAGCTGGATATGCCAGGATGTGAAAGGAGTGGCTGATTCTGTGGTTTTGGTGTACCTATGATAGAGCCTGAGGGATGGAATCTGGGCATGTCAGCGCTGGGGCCAGCAGAGGGATGCATTTGGCAACTATTTTAGCTCAAGCTTCACATTCCACAGACGAGGAAACCAGATAGCCGGCTCCCTTGCCATCTGCAGACTGTGAGAAATCCAGTGACACATGGAATCATTTCTTTAGGGACCTCCACAAAGACAAGGAATCAGGTAACAGGGCTTTTTCACATGGTAGGCAGTCAATAAATATCATTTAAGGTAATTCTGAGCAGGCTGTAGCCAGTTGCACTCATTCACCTGGGCCTGCTGTCTGGGAGGCAGGCACCTCAAGTGCACTTTGGAGAAATCGTTAGAGGAAAACTAGTCAAGATAAATGCCTGCTCTCAGCATTGTGCTATTTTCCAGAACAGCACAGGGGAAATGTTATCCCCCTAAATGAAGGCTGCCTTTCTTGAGTCCTGGGTTGATTTTAATGAGCTCTAATACTGTTTTAAGGTGATGAGAGAGATGAAGTGAAAACCCTGGTTTTTGCGTGGGAAGCAGACCTTGTTAATCACTTAAACTGTAAGGAATTGTAACCATTCAGAATTTCAAGGGCTGGCAGGGTTGTGCCTCCTTTCCCCTGGGAGAGTTTTTTTCTGCAGATATTGAGGCTGCAAAAGGTACAACTGCTGGGTAACAAGGTTATGTTGTATGTGTGTGGAAATAAGCATTATATACAGTACCAGGTACAGCGCGTTTCTTTACAGTGATAACTTTGTGAATGGAAAGACACCTCACTAATCCCCCACCCAACCTCTCTACCTAAAAAACAATCTGATGTCACATTGGAGTGAGTACAGGAAAGGGCACCAAAGACAAGAGGATCGTGCTTGAGCAGAAGAAACTATTTTGAAGGTTCTGTTAGTACTAAAAGCAGACAAGAATTCTGTAAGTTCTGTGTGTCAGAGGTTACTTTTCAAGGTATAGATAAAAGACTCTGGCTACCTGTGTTTTCCATTTAAGACAAAAAGAGAGCCTATCCTGAAATCAGCTGCTTAGCATTGGGAAGTTTAGGGGACCGAGTACCCTCCCCAGCCCCTCCCCAGTCACAGAATGCTCCTCCAGGTTGCAAGTGAATATCACACTGTAATGTCCTGAGTCCTAGAGAAAAAGATATTTTTGTTCCTGTCCAAAATGTGCCAGAGTGGGTAAGCTTACAGTATGTGAAACCAGACAGCTATGTATGTTGTGAAATATGTCATGGTTCCATTTGGTTGGTGAACGCATAAACATCCCACAATTTTTGACAGAGTGTAAATTCTTTTTTTAATGGCATTTTATAAGCACCTTCTTGTGCAAAATGGGACTCTCTGTTACTGAGGAGGGGTGCGGCCATCCTATAGTCACGGTGAGGAGCAGTTCAGTGAGCAAGAAGCCTGAAAATACTCCATAGCTCCCTCCATGCATAGGCTGAGCTCGGGGCTGCTCTCTAGATGGTGGAGAGCCATGTTCTAGGCGTGTAAACTGGCCCAACCTGCTGAAACACAAAGCCTCTGTGAAGGGAACTGATGGGAGCCATGCACAGGCAAAGGCAACAGACGCATATTTTACATGGTAGTGGGGCTGACAGGCCTTTCAGAAGTCAATTGGTCCAATCCCTTTACCAAGGAGCACACCAATGCCCAGAAATGAATGATAGGGGCTTTTCTGGGGTCACATGGCCTGTTTGTGGCAGAGTCATGAACCAAAACCCAGGGTGTAACTCCTTCTTCAGGTTTCAGAATATCATGTTGGTCCTAGTCGGTTTTGCTCAGTGGATAGCGTGTTGGCCTTCAAACCAAAGAGTCCTGGGTTTGATTCCGGTCAAGGGCATGTACCTTGGTTGCAGGCTCCTCCCCTGCCCAGACCTTGGTCAGGGCACATGCAGGAGGCAACCAATTGATGTGTTTCTCTCACATCGGTTTCCCTCTATCTTCCACTCTCCCTAAAAATCAATGGAAAAATATCCTTGGGTGAGGATTAACAAAACAAAACAAAACAAAACAAAACAAAACAAAACAAAACAAAACAAAAGCATATCATGCTCAAGGTGACTGACAATCATCAGTTTCCGGAAAAATGGAGCCCCTCTGTTTAGTAGAAGCTCCCATATTCTCCAGTGCAAGATTCGAAAGCCATAAAGAAGGACTAAAAGTCAAATCTCAGACTGACAGAGATATCTGACTGATTTTCCAACTTAAGGCAAATGCTGGAGTGTGGCACCACCCTGGGACTCTTCCATTAATCATTCACTTTGAAGATGTCAGTGGGGAGTCAGATTCACTTACATGCCACATGAACCACCTACAGAGATTTGTCTCCTGGCTTGGCTTTTCTCCATGCAATTGAGGTTAATTCTCAGAGATAGTGACCCATAGCAAGTTGGATTTAAAGCCACAGATGATTACTCTAAATGACATCCCCCTTCCCACAATGATTTTTTAGAAAAGGTCATCTGAAGAAAATCCATTGATATCAGTGCCTTGGAGAAGGAAGGAGGGAGGGAGGGAGGGAGGGAGGGAGGGAGGGAGGGAGGGAGGGAGGGAAGCCAGGTGAGTAACAATCAGAAGTTTCATGAGAAAAGGTGAATGGCTCACCATTCTTATTTCTTCAGTTTCCTACACACTCCCTTAAAGTACATAGGACAACAAATAGAATTACCGTTTTTCAGAAGAGGAACTTGATTGAGCCTCAAAGGAAGTGATTTGGCCAAGGATACACAACTAGTCAGCAGTGGCTTTAGGACCAGAACCCAAATCTCCTAACTCCCTGGGCACCTCTCCTGTCTCTCAGCACAGGCCCAGCACTTGATGGGATGGCAGACTGGTGGGTCAGTTGACTGAATGTGTACCATGAAGCCTTGAATTGCCCAGGGTGGTCCTTTCTGCCCTCTCCCACTGTACATCATCAGTTCCTCTTCCCAGGTCATTCACCATTAATCAGAGCCCAGAAGCATTATTCCGCAAGCCACACAGGCCCCTTATTCCCAATATTACCTTTTCTCTGGCTTCCTACAGTTCCCCAGGCCCCAATTTTGGAATTATTCAGCCAGGAGAGACTGTTGCACACAAAATGCCACCTGACAGGGTGAAGCAGGTCCCTTTACCTCAAACGTTTCTCCATAAGACTGATATCT
>NW_005871050.1:6637086-6849482 GCF_000147115.1 Myotis lucifugus | reverse complement strand
TTCCATTTTACAGAGGCATCCCCAAGGGGCAATGCTGTGCCCTTTTCACTTGGAGAATTTCTGGCAGCAGCAGGGCAAATACTATGAGGTAGGAGGCCTTCCTGAAATCACAGCCTGTAAGTGACTGGCCATTGCATTCAGCTAAAAGGCTGCTTCAATAAGTCACAATCAGGAAGCCTATCCCTTTCTGCTCGAACAAAGCACAGCAATTTAAAATGAGGACATTTGGTGACAGTTTTGATCAAACCTCTTTTCCTTTTCAGAATCATGAATCAGTCATGAACACACTAAGTTAAAACAAGATTTATCTCCCTAGAGCTATTTTTGAAGTCCTGTTGTTCCCCTACCCTATCTCTTTCCATTTAACGTTCAAGAGTCAAGGTGCGACTAGAAATATGTGTGGGGAGAATACATCGACCTTCACCTTCTGTGTGGTGGGAAGAATGTGTTGACAGTTGAAATATGGGCAGGTACATTTTGGAGAGGCTGGTGTTGCTGCATTACATTGTACCAAGCAAACGTCTGGTGACAAATGATTCACCTTTGAGGCTCTTAAATGTGAAATATTTATATTTCTAAGTTCCTTTTCAAGGATTAAAGATCTATTATTCCAAACCTTCTTGAAGGTACAACACTCTCTTTGTCCTCTTCTAAAAATGTATCTATGGTAATAATTTTTTTTAGCAAGGCACATTTTCTTCCTCTCTCATTGGATCCTCACAACATGCCTGTGAAACAGATAGGCCCAATCCATTTCATAGGTGCAGATATTAGTGCACAGAGAGGTGAAAGATCACACAGCTAGTAAGTCATCAAGTTACATAAGTCTGAAACCCATGTCTAGACATTCAGACTCATTCTGCTACCCTGTGACACTTGGCTCATTTATTTGAGAATGAAAGGAATTTAGCATGAAGCAGTTCAGAGCTTTCCGCAATACCCTAAAACAGGACCTGCAACCAGGGCCAGCCTGTGGGGTGGCATGGTTTTCAGGGGTGCTGGGAGCATAGCCCCTTCCTCTCATGGATGGTTAGAAAACCACAATGGGAGGTTCATTCCTTTGGTTTTAGTATCTGCCTCATGTGTATCTGGAGGGGGCAGGAGATAAAGGGTAGAGGTTATAAGCCATTAAGAGTTACCAGTCATTTAGATGGGGGGGAGGCTATAAATGACCTATGAGATAGCCCTCCTCTGGATTTAATAATCAGGTCCGACAGATGAGGGGGAAGGGTGTGTGCAGGGCACTATAAAGATGGTCACTGAGTTTTGAGGAAGGAAAATAAGGCTAAGAAGAAAAACTAAGGACACTTAAGTCAAACTTGACTCCCTTAGAATTTTGCTGGGGCTAAGGTCCTGTCAGAAATCTCTGGTTTAGCCCTAGCTGGTTTGGCTTAGTGGATAGAGTGTTGGCCTGGGGACTGAGGGTCCCAGGTTCGATTCTGGACAAGGGCACATGTGAGCTCAATTCCCAGTAGGGGGTGTGCAGGAGGCAGCCGAACAATGATTCTCTCTCATCATTGATGTTTCTATCTCTCTCTCCCTCTCTCTTCCTCTCTGAAATAAAAAAAATGTATTTTTTAATGTTCAAAAGAAATCTCTGGTTTAAAAATAAATGTAAGAGCAAAGATGTAACAGTGAAGAACAAGGCTTTGCAGAGAATATTACCAGGTTGATTTTTAGATGAATAATATCCATGATTTATCACTGGTCCAGTCTTATCTTCCATCCTATCTCTGATCCTCTGCACATGGAATCCCACATTCTAAGCAAACCAAACTCTTCTTCCCTGTTTCATTTTGCTGCTTCCTGCTTTTGCTTATGCTTGTTCCCCAGGCACAACACTGTCTGCTCCTCTCTACCTGTCTTTTCAAATAGGACGGTCTCCAGGCTCCCTTCCTGGTGATGTCCACAGCTGAGGCAGAAATGCCTTCCTTTGAACCTCCAGAAAGGGTGATCTTGACTTCTCTTAGGGGGACCCTGTTCATCTGACTTTGTAATGTAAGGTATTCATGTCTAAGTCTCCTTTTCCGTCCAAGGCTATGGGCATCTTGGAAAGAGGGCAAGGCCATGTCCCTTTTATAGCTCTTCTCCTTTCTCTCATGGACTAACTGGCCCAGAGTCATGAGAAAAGGCCAGCCATTGATAAATGCTTTGTAGTTAAGAGCTCAGTCTCTGGAGTCACACAGTTCTGGAAGCAAGCCCTAGCTTATGTAACCTTATGCAAATTACTTAACCCTTTAAGTATTGGTTTTCTCATCTGTGAGCGCCCATTTCACACTGTCGTGATTGATAAAATGAAATAACCCACGTTGGGTGCTTATCATGACGCAGGACACCTGGTCAGTATCCCACAATTATCTGCTATCCATATTATTTTCCTCTTAATAAAATGTGCAGTCCTCTCATGTTTCCTTTATCAATAACTAACAGAGCCATTATCTTAGAAGCAAAGGGAATCATGTTAGGAGGTTTGTTAAATGCCCTGACTAGCACTGTATTTACAGTGACATTTATCCCATCAAAATGAGGGAAAGGCAGGAACTGGTTTCAACTTGAATCCGATATTTCTGTAGCCCACATGCTGACTACCGCCAAAGCCTCCACTCCCTGGGCGGCGGTTGTAGAGATGGAATAGCGGCAGTTTTTCATTTTCCGGAGTCCACTCACCCTTCCAAGAATCTCAATGCCTCATTGATTCATAATACACTGCATAAAGATTTCATTTTTCCTGCCCACAGTGATACATTATGGAGGCAATCTGTTTTGCCACTGAAAAGTTTGCTTAGTAGAAAAATTTGGAGTTTTGACATTCAGGAAATTACAGTCATCTGTAAAACACGATTGATATGCCAAGGCTAACATTTTCATTGCACTCGCAGAGCCAGAATAACTATGATAAAACATGTGTTACCCCACACACATTTCAGGATCTTTTAAGAAAACATTAGTTAGCTCTGAGAACCCCTCCCAAGAATCCAGGCCTGTAAAGGCTGTGCCAGTGGGCTGTTTGCCATTCACCGGGATATGTCCACTGCCCACACCCAGACTCGGATGCTAAGGCAAAGCTATGGCCGAACACATCTTTTAACTTGGTCTTAGGTTCGAGGCTGGCATTCTGTATTCCCATACCACCAGGTTAAAGACATGAAAGGGAATCAGGAACATGAGTTTAAAAATTCCACCCCCAATGTGGAACTGTTAGGCAGTCACAAAAGAAGCAGGTTTATATTAGACAGAATGAGAAGTTGAAGGTTTACAAAGGAGAAATTAGACTGTTCTCTATTTGCTTACATTTTAAATTTGCTCTCTATAATTTTACACCCAAGCATTTCTTTTTCTCTTTCCAGGTACAATTTTCAGTGTTAAATGGTACCAGAAGCCTAAGTTTCTGGATCTATCCACTTGTTCAACATTTGATTTCAGAAGGATAAATTCCATCAATTTAGCTGAGGAGTGTGGGTGACCTTTATGGCCTGAGTGGAGAGAGCTGTCCACTCAGAGTCAGCTTTAGCAAGGTTACGGAGAGTGTTTACTTGGCCCTCATTACATTTAGACCCATGGAAAGTACACATGCGGCATCCAAATTGGAAAAGAAGTAAAACTGTCCTTATTCGCAGATGACATGATATTGTACATAAAAAACCCTAAAGACTCCATCAAAAAACTATTAAACCGAATAAATGAATTCGGCAATGAAGCAGGATACAAAATTAACGGCAAGAAATCTATGGCATTTCTATACACCAATAGTGAACTTACAGAAAGAGAGACTAAAAAAGCAATCCCATTTACCATCACACCAAAAAAATTAAGATACCTAGTAATAAACTTAACTAAAGAGGTAAAAGACCTCTACTCAGAAAACTACAGGACGTTGAAAAAAGAGATAGAGGAAGATATGAACAGATGGAAGAATATACCATGTTCATGGATTGGTAGAATCAACATCATTAAAATGTCCATACTACCCAAAGCAATCTATAAATTCAATGCAATCCCCATTAAAATACCAACGGCATATTTTACAGACCTAGAACGAACTCTCCAAAAATTCATCTGGAATGAAAAAAGACCCCGAATAGCTGCAGCGATCCTGAGAAAGAAGAACAAAGTAGGTGGGATCTCAATACCAGATATCAAGCTGTATTATAAAGCCACTGTTCTCAAAACTGCCTGGTACTGGCACAAGAACAGACATATAGATCAATGGAATAGAATAGAGAACCCAGAAATTGACCCAAACCACTATGCTCAATTAATATTTGATAAAGGAGGCAAGAACATACAATGGAGTCAAGACAGTCTCTTCAATAAATGGTGTTGGGAAAATTGGACAGATACATGCAAAAAAATGAAACTAGACCACCAACTTATACCATACACAAAAATAAACTCAAAATGGATAAAGGACTTAAGTGTAAGACGGGAAACCATAAAAATACTAGAGGAATCCAAAGGCAACAAAATCTCAGACATATGCCGAAGCAATTTCTTCACTGATACAGCTCCTAGGGCATTGGAAACTAAAGAGAAAATAAATAAATGGCACTACATCAAAATAAAGAGCTTCTGCAGAGCAAAAGAAACCATCAACAAAACAACAAGAAAGCCCACTGCAAGGGTGAACATATTTGCCAATGTTATCTCCGATAAAGGTTTAATCTCCAACATTTATAGGGAACTCACACAACTTAACAACAGGAAGATAAACAATCCAATCAAAAAATGGGCAAAGGACCTAAATAGACACTTTTCAAAAGAGGACATTCAGAAAGCCAAGAGACCTATGAAAACATGCTCAAAGTCACTAATCATCCGAGAGACGCAAATCAAAACAACAATGAGGTACCATCTCACACCTGTCATCAACAAATCAACAAACGACAAGTGCTGGAGAGGATGTGGAGAAAAAGGAACACTGCTGGTGGGAATGCAGACTGGTGCAGCCACTATGGAAGACAGTATGGAGTTTCCTCAAAAAACTAAAAATGGAACTCCCATTTGACCCAGTGATCCCACTTCTAGGAATATATCCCAAGAAACCAGAAACACCAATCAGAAAGGATATATGCACCCCTATGTTCATAGCAGCACAATTTACCATAGCTAAGATTTGGAAACAGCCTAAGTGCCCATCAGCAGATGAATGCATTAGAAAAATGTGGTATATCTACACAATGGAATACTATGCTGCTGTAAAAAAGAAGGAATTCTTACCATTTGCAACAGCATGGATGGAACTGGACAGCATTATGCTAAGTGAAATAAGCCAGTCAATGAAAGAAAAATACCACATGATCTCACTCATTTATGGATAGTAAAGACCATTATAAAGTGATGAACAAAAACAGATACAGAGGCAGAGCAGCATCGAACAGACTGTCAAACTACAGCAGGAAGGCCGGGGAGGGTTGGGGGGGGGTGTAAGAGATCAACCAAAGGACTTGTATGCATGCATATAAGCATAACCAATGGACACAAGACACTGGGAGGTAAGGGAGGCCGGGGGAAGGTCAAAGGGGAAAATAAAAAGGAGACATATGTACTACTCTTTATAATATTTTAAGCAATAAAACAAAATTTAAAAATAAATCAAATAAAAAAATAATAGTAATAAATACAAGTTTTAGAAAGAAAAAGAAAGTACACATGCACATTATGTGGTTCTGGAGTTAAAGGGGCAAGTGACACTGCCTTGGTTTTGAAAATGGCTTAGAGTGATGATTTCTACCTGACTCCACGCCACCTTTTTCAGGTACTGAGGAACACATCCTGCCCAAAACATGTGAGTAGATCTGACTCATGGATCAAGCAGTCTTACAGTCCCCAGAGAAGTCCAGCATGCTCCCATACTCAAACCATTATAGCGAGTGCTCACTGACCCTTTGCTATAAGTCAGACATGAGTCTAAGTGATTAACATGCAGTAATTAATTTCATTATTACCACCATTCATGAGGCAGATAATATTATTGTCATCCTCTTTTTATGGATGAAAAAACTGAGATACAGAAAAGTAAAGCAACTTTACCAAAGTCACACAGCTATTAGGAGATGGAGCTGGGATTCAAACTTCCCAACAGGGTGGCTGCGGAACTCATGCTCTTAAAGTCGATGCTCCACTGCCTTGCTTAAATTTGGTTTTGAAAGCCTTGTTTCCTCAGACCTGTTGCCTGGATTCTTATTTTTAAATCCTCATCTTGGAATATGCTGTTGTTGTTTTTAATTGATTTTAGAGAGAGAGGAAGGGAGAGCGAAACTTCGGTTGGTTGCCTCCCATATGTGTCCCAACCTGGTATGGACCTGCAACTTCAGTATGTGCCCTGACCTGGAATTGAACTGGCAACATTTTGGTGTATGGGATGACACTCCAACCAAATAAGTCACCCAGCCAGCGCTGTTGCCTGGATTCTTAAGTGTCCCATGCCTGTGTTAGAAAGACTTTCTTGTCCTGTTGAAACTTTTGGCAATACTTTCTCAGGTTTGTTTGTTTGTTTTTACATTTACAAAGCACTCTCCTCCTGCCCCATGTTATCCTTGCAGCTAACAAGATAGATTCATTCATTTCCTCAAAGTGGTTACACAGATGTTAGAGGGACAATAGTAAAGCCAAAGGTGTGGGGGGAGGAGAAGAGGTGGGTATCAAAGACACAGTTTGGTAAAGACCACACATATGTAGAAGCATGTGGACCCTCTGGCAGAGGAATCAGAGAAAAGTGGTTTCTCAAAGGGGCACTGAAGATCCACTTGCTCTCACCAGGCTTAAGCTATGGGGGTAGCCATGTCCAGGGTTTCTTGGTCCCAGCGCTCCCCTCTGGGACTTATTTAAGCTGATTTGGCAACTGATTGAGAGAAACTGGAAATAGGGGAGTAAAGAGGAGTCAGAACAGAATGAGGGGAAGTAGAGGTTGAAGGGGTGTAGAAGTTGGAAGGGGGAAAGGGGAGTCAAGAGGTTAGTAAGGAAAAGAAAGGATGAAAGGAGAATGGAGGAAAGAGCAGAGAGGGAGGAGAAAGTAGAATAAAAAGGCAGAGGTGCTGTGAGTGGCATGAGGTGGTGTGTAGAAATGGCTAAGAGAAGAGGGAAACTGAGGAGGAAGGCACATAGAGATGCTCTCCCTCCTCCTTTCTATGATCCGAATCTTGTCCACATGGACTCTTTACCTCCTCTAGTAGCTGTCTTTGACCACTCATTGGGCACCACCAAAAGGCTCTTACATTGCCTGGGGCTCCATCCAAATGAACTTGCTCTTTGCCTTCTCTGAGCCACAAGTGCACTTAGAGTCAGTACTTGGCTCTTTTCCCTGAATTTTTACATATGCCCTTTTTTTGGTCAGTAACCAGGCTGCACACTCTTTAAGGGTTGCGATAAACTCTTGCAGCATTACTTCTGTCTCCAAATCTCTCTCCAACTATTATTGTAGTAACTAGCTGGTTAATATTAATAAAGGAAACAAAGCAAACGGAAGTCAGACATTGCAAATACGGTCACATGGGAAGCTACACCAGGAAGCTACAGCTTGACAGCATTTTTCCTCCAAGGGGATTTAATACCCCTTTCTTCCCCTACCGGGTACTGGGCTGTGGGGAGGTGGGGGAGATAGGCACATGCTCAATAGAAGTCAGGGTGGTGCAGGGGAGATGCTTGCCTGTCAGTCTAGCCTAGGGAATAGTGGATTGGCTAGGGGGTGGGCCCCATCAGAAGCATGTGAAATCTTGGAAAGTTGGTTGGTTAGTTTGAAGAAGCTCCTGGTTAAAATCTCCCAAACCCTGGCCGGTTTGGCTCAGTGGATAGAGCTTTGGCCTATGGAATGAAGGGTCCTGGGTTCTATTCCAACCAAGGGCACATGCCCGGGTTGCAGGCTTGATCCCCAGTAGGGGGTGTGCAGGAGGCAGCTGATCAATGATTCTCTCTCATCATTGATGTTTCTATCTCTCTCTCCCTCTCCCTTCCTCTCTAAAATCAGCAATAAAAAATCCCCAAAGAGTTCCCTTTTTTGTCTGCTCTTGTGCTCTTGCTCTCTCTTGCTCTGTGAACAGCACTCACCAGTGGTGTGTTTGCATGTTCTCTCTCCACAGCCATGTTGTTTTAAGCAGCTGCATGGCCTATGGCCATGTGGAGCTCACATGCAATGGACTGCAGCTTGGAACAGAAGCTAAGCTAACCAGATGCTGGACTGGACTGGACTGGGCTTTAATATGGAACAGAAACTATGGGCAGTGGCCTTAATTCTGGCCCTGCGGAAGGCAAGATTGGACTTCTTCCATGGCAGGATGGACAGAGATGGGATCTTGGAGGAGAATCCCTGTAATTTTATATCATCAATAAAGCTTTCCACAAAACTGCATCCTCCCCTGGGGGCCTCAGGAAATTCATTTCTTTGGGGCACCCCATGAACTCCACTTCCACCAATAACACAACAATTACAGGAAATCCTTTAAGCACTAGGACGACTGACATCTTAGGTATCTTATAATTATTAGTTCATAAACACAAACTTTATTTTTAGACAGTAAAAAATAATATATCCTTGCACCCTAGCCAGGTGGCTCAGTTGGTTGGAGCATCCTCCCTTACACCAAAAGGTTGCAGGTTCGATTGGAGGCAACCAATCAATTGATATTTCTCTCTCACATCGATGCTTCTCTCTCTCTCTCTCCCTCTCTCTCTCTCTCTCTCTCTCTCTCTCTCTCTCTCTCCCCCTCCCTCCCTCCCTCCTTCCCTCTCTCTTCTCTCTCTCATATCAATAAAAAAAATCCTGCAAGTATTGAATACAAAATAGGTAACTTTTACTTGAAAAGAAAGGCACTGATTGGATGTTGCATTGAAAAGAAAGGCACTGATTGGATGTTGCAGATGCCGGGAGAAGAAACTGAGAGGACACGCAAGGGAAGAATGGAGTAAGTGCCCAAAATACTTCACTCACTTAACAATTCCCCAGAGTTTATTGTCTAAAACGAGAAATCCCCGATCTATTCATGTCCTCATACAGTCATTCTTCTCATTTACATAACTTACATAAACTCAACTTTAAGAAACAGTTCTTAAATACTCCTAGGCACGAGTAAGAAAGCCTTTTGGAAGTAGGCAGAATCTAAAAAACAAGAGTGGGAGGAAAATAGAAAGCCTTTCCCTTTGTTTATCTTCAAGATGTCTTACAAATTGATTTAGAAGGCTTTATTACTCTGTGAGTCACACATTTGACTTACAGCAGGTTTTGAAATCCAGAATCCATAAAAAGGACTTAACATTGTGAGAAAATTCAAGGGCACTCTCACCCAAATGGTTTCTGTGTTCACTGCTGAGCTTGCCTATCATCTCGCCTACCTCCTGGTACCACTCAAGGAATTGAGGATGCTGCTGGGGCTTCGAACTAGCACCATCAGTTCTATTCAGCACCCTCATCATCCAGGATGAGGCAAGTGACTGTAACCTCTCAGCGGCTGCTTTCTGATAAGACTCTCACAAACCCTTTGAGTAGCTGAGAATGGGAAGGACTTGAGAGACGAGCAAAAGAAATGCACTGATAGTGCCCTGGTCCCACTTCATTAAGTAGCACCTTTTCAGTCCCTCCTGCTTCAAACCTACACCAACTATGCCCATTTCTCTCTCAGTGGTCAGTCTTCAGGATCTCAAGAAAGCAAGGCCCTTGTGAGACTCTGCAGGCACCAGCCACAGAGGGGTAGCTCCAACACTCCTCTGCCAGTAATTTCCCAGCTGTTCTTTCTATCCTAGCCCCCTCCACAAAGTTCTGTAGCTTCATCAATTCAATCCCTTACCCACTTAGCAATTTTCTTCATTCCTGTCCCTAGTTTCACTCACACCTCCCCCTATTGTTCTGTTTCCTCCAGCTCCTGGGTGATCAATGACCCAATAGCATTTACATTTACAAAGCAATTGCATTTACATAACAGAGCTCTTATCAACAGCTGAAAGAGGCACAACTATAATACATATATAATGGAGAGCGCCTATTCATCACCCACATTTACAGTGCTTTCCAACAGTACAGACTGTTCTAGAAATTGGTATATGAGGGAAGAGAGTCTTGCAAAATTTATCACTAAAGGTAATCAATGAGTTTCAACTAATGCACTCCATACCTCGAGGTGAAAATATACTGAATGTATGGGGGAACCATATTTAGTCCTTAAAGTTTGCTGACTTTAATTTGAGCTTACATTGATTTCATTTAATACAAAGTTTATATAATCAGGAAGTCAGTAGCAATTGAAAATATCAAGGCTAGTCTTCACCCATCAGGGCATTTTGGTAATATCTAGTAACGGCAGGAGATTCTCCTTTAACTGAATTGGAAATGTAACATATATTAGCTTACAGAAACTTAATCAGTGTGATCAAATTAAAATGGTCCACTCAGACATGCCATCCTGATTAAGGCACTTGCAATCACTTCACAATTAACAGAGATTTGTAGTGTTAATGATTTAAACACGGGTTTTTCCCTCTGGGAATTCAGGCTTGGCATTTTTTTTTACTAGGCAATTAGAAAACTCTATCCTTTATTTTGAAAAATGTTGCAACAGTGTTATTGACATTAATTCTCAAAGAATGCAGAATAGTTAATAGCATGTGTTGTTGATGTTTCCCCTTTAAGAGTCCCTGCCTTCTCTTTGGGATGAGGGTCATTTATCTCAAAGTGTTAGCTCTTGGGAGTGGTAATGAAGTTTGGCAATGGGGAAGTGACCTTTTTATTTATTTAAAAAATATTTTTATTGATTTCAGAGAGGAAGGGAGAGGGGGAGAGAGAGAAACATGATGAGAGAGAATCATTGACAGGCTGCCTCCTGCACACATTGAGCCTGCAACCAGGGCCTATGGCCTGACCAGGAATTGAACCATGACCTCCTGGTTCATAGGTCGATGCTCAACCACTTCCAAATTTGGAAGTGACCATTTTTATATGTATTAGGGGGAAACTCCACTTTTCTGCTTTCTGCAAAACTTTTCTAGGTTTCATTGAAAGGGGTTTGCGTATGTCCCTATTCAAAAAATTACTTTGGCTGAACTGGCCTGTTCTGGGTAGAAGACTATAGAATTAGGCCATTTCTTCTAAATGTGTTCTTAATAGACCATTATAAACAGTAGCTTGAGAGATGTGAATTATATCCCACCCCTATCAAAACGATTCTTCCTAGTGCACCTCTCTGAAAATGCAGCAGTAGTAAATTACCTGGAAAGGATCTCATGCATCTAGCTCCATTATTTGTGTGAATAGGGAGTGGGGGCGGGGGCTGTCTAGCTACTTGTTTCTACTTTAGTCAGCAAAGCCAATCCCTACATTTAACAGCAGAGAAAATGGTGATTCAGAGAGGAAGGAGACTTTCTCAAGATGGCAGAGTTTTTAAGGATCAGGTCTGGAGCTAGAACCCCAGTCTTTCCACACTCAGGGCTTGTCCCTCGTTCTTCTTGTGTCTAGCTCAGTCTCAATTATGAAACAAGAGAATAGGTGGTCTTTCCCACGGTGTACTGAAGACATTATATTCTGTTTACTAAGATCAATTTACGAAAGTGTCTCATATCAGTGAATATACTGAAAGGCCATGATGTACTCTAGTACACTCTGTGAGAGATTTAAAAAAATTATACCCACTCTTCCTTATGAAGCCATAGCCATATGTTAGCTGGAGAGATCAGCAAATAGGAAAGTTAACAATAAGAATGAGAGAGCTATTATTTCCAGAACTCTGTCTTGTATTACCCAGCACCCAGTATTCCAGCAGCGTCTTCAGTTGCACTTTCCTTGCAGAACACACCACTTTGTTCCTTAGATTCTATTTATCAGTGTATATTACTACTAGAAAATGAGGTGACTGAATTTGTGCCTCTTTTAGCCCTGCTATCTCCACTTCCTCCCCTTCTCTCATTTCTACCTCTCTATTCCCACCTCACCCCAGCATCTAGTATTGTGCCCATCAGATGCACAAAATTTGCTGATTGAATCAATGAACACGCTTTACTGCCTGATTAAATTCTAAATGGATATTGTTCAAGAGAAGGAAGAGATGCTCTCAGGCTGTATCAGGAGAGACATTAAAGAGGCATATTGTGTTTTGCAATATGAGTAGTAATAATAGTTCCATTTTTTAAAAAATATTTTTTTATTGATTTCAGAAAGGAAGGGAGAGGGAGAGAGAGAAACATCAATGATGAGAGAGAATCATTGATTGGCTGCCTCCTGCATGCCTCACACTGGGGATCCAGCCCACAACCCAGGCATGTGCCCTGACCAGGAATTGAACCATAACCTCTTGGTTCATAGGTCAATGCTCAACCACTGAACTATGCCAGCCGGGCCAATAATTCCATTTAATGAGCACCAATATGGACCAGAAAATTTGCATGTTATCTCACTGAATCCTCAAAAAATCTCTAATAGAGAGAGGTCTACTGATTATCCCCATTTTACAGATGAAGAAACTGAGGCTCAAAGAAGTTAAGTAACTTATCCAAGGTGCTAGATCTGGAATACAAACCCATATCTATCTAATTAAAAAAAAACCCTCTTTCTAATAAACTAGGATTTTTAAAAATACATTTTTATTGACTGTAGAGAGGAAGGGAGATAGGTACAAATATCAATGATGAGAGAGAATCATTGATCGGCTGCCTCCTGCACACCTCCCACTGAGGATCAAGCCCGCAACCTCGGTGTGTTCCCTTGAGTAGAATCAAACCCAAGACCCTTCAGTCTGCAGGCCGACACACTTTTCACTAAGCCAAACCAGCTAGGGATCCAATAAACTAGGGTTTAGACAGGTGTAGTTGAAAGGTGGAGGTCATTCAAGATAGGTGCAAGGTATGAGAAAAAGAGGCATTTGAGAGACAAGGAGGAGACAGTATAACCAAGGGGAGCATGGGGGCTGATAATACTATGTAGTTATTAATAAGGCTGACTTAGTCAGTGAACATAAACCAATGGAGAGTTGAAATTTCTAACGAAGGTGTGTATAAGATTATATAAAATACCTAGAATGACTAAATATTAGAAAAAAATCATGGGCCTTATAATGGCATTCAAGTTAACAATGGAGACTTTGGCCTAAACACCTGCCTGGCTATTTTCTGGGAGAGGATAACTTTAGCAACTAAAATAATCCTCTCTCCTAGCTAATGGTCTTTTTTTCCCCTAAAGGTTTCATTATAGCCTAGAAGAGAGGCCAGTTTGAGGAAATAAAGTGAAAATAGTGTGTATTCATTTAATCTTTAGCGCAGAATTTTTCCCTCCACATATTTCAGGTCCAGCATGGGTTTAGTTTAGACTGTAATCTCAGGGAACAATTACTTGTCAGTCTGGTTCCTTTCATTTGTTCAGAGTAATTTGGCCATATGAAGGGAAGCTTTTGTTTGTTTTCGTTTCTTCTTCTTCCTCATTTTCTTTGCACTTTTATTCTGTTTTGTTTTTAAGACCTTGCAGAATTAAGTAATGGGACTGCATGACTGCCCAATAGCCAGAGCTGATGTAATTGGGGAGAGCTAGGGCATGGTGAATAAAAGCTGTTATTACATATTCTGTTCACTGAGTATTCTCAGGCTGAATCTATACCTGTCATTATTAAACTCATTAGAAGCAGCAGGGCTTTATATAGTCAGACCCCACTAGATAAAAGATGAAAACGGACTCAGGAAGAGGTGGAGCGGATGCCTGGAGCCCCATCTATTTGCCACTTCAGGCTCCCCATCACTCACACTTTCAGCAGGCTAAAAGGTCCTGCCTCAGAACCCAAGAACTGTACAGAATAAAGACAGAAAATCACTAGTCTACTCAAAAGAAGAACATGGTAAGGGTATTTTCAATGGCTCAATGAGACCAGGTAGCTTTTTTAAACCTCTTTTAGCCCCTTTCATCCATTAGAAGCGACAATAAGAATTGAGAATGATGACCAGGCAGGAAGATTCCTCACCAGAAAGCATTTGCAGGGTGGGAAGAGGGGAATGGAGAAGCCTTTTTCTTGGACCTCCTATTGCTTAGCACAAAATGCCTTGATCATTGTAGGCATTTGGTAATGGATACTGACTCCCATATTGTAAGAAGAAAAAATAAACAGCCATCCATAATTCTATGCATTTGTTTTTTCCTTGCCACCAGTGGATGACAGACACACACAGTCTTAGGTAAAGAAAACCAGTCTTTTGACTTGATGTGTTTACAAGGACAAAGCTGTTCATGTCTAACTCATCCCTAAAATAAGGCTGCTAAAGAACAGTAGAGAAATGAATATTTGGTGAGGCACCAGGCAGGTGGTTGGGAAAAGGGATGATGGCCTATGATAATAGGGACAACCACTGCAGACATGGCATAAGGATGGTAAACACTCTCAGTGAAGAGTATAACCCTGTCAACTTTGCTTATGTGGAGATGTACTCCTCCCCCCACCCAAGTTCCTGAAAACACTAGAAAGTGTATTTGTGACTAGTTATTTTTTGCAAGGTCTTTAAGGGCATGATATTGCTTATTTTCACACTTTCCTGGTAATGCCAGGAGTGACAAGAAGAATTATCTGCATTTCACAGAAGAGGAGCAGTCCTAGGAGAGTAATGCAGATGGATAGTAGCAGCATACTATTTACTGACAAAGATCACAATTAAAGTAGGTACCCTGGTGCCTACCATGAAGTCACAAAAAAGCTTGATCACTCTTGAAGGTTCCATAGGCATGAAATGGGAGATGAGGGTAATCATGCAGATGCTAAATAGGAAGAATTGCATTAAAGCCCATAAAGCACACATCTCTTCTCCAACAATAATGAGAAAGAGGGAGGAGCCACTTGGAGGCAAGCCTACCACTACTGCTTCTGTCAGTTATGATCTGTGATGCCAAAAAGCAAATGCTCAGATTTCAAGGCTTAGAGAATCACTGTTCTGACTCAACTCCACAATCCAGCCATGCTAGGAGCCTGTCTTTGCTGAGGCACTTGGATATGACCCATGCTAAGCAAGTGATGAGTTCTCCTTGAACCAATGTCATAGGATAGTTTTAAGATTAAATGAGAAAATGCATGCATTTAAAGCTCTTAGAATAGGGACTGGTGCATAGGAAGCACTTAGTAAATGTGACTGCTTATTTCAAAATCCCTGGTCCTTGTTATCACTGGCAGTCTTGACTACTTTTGTTGGGATTGAATTCTGTAAGTCCTCTACCTATTTTTTTAATTATTAGAAATTTTGGGCTTAACCAGTCTTGTTTCCCTCCCCTTTCATATGTATCCCAAATTTCACTCTGGGCTTTGCAGACAGTGATGGCCAAACATATCAGGTCTGCCAGATTGCATAGGACAAGCCAATTGATCATTTTGACTAATTTATCCAGTCAATTCAAACATCCAGCTTTTTCAGTTGTTCCCACCTCCTTCCATATTCAACCCAACTCAAGTAGCCCAAAACAATAGCTTGTGGTATCATATAAATATATGCTTTGAACAATATGATGTTCTTCTTGAACCATCTTCACCATCCACAATCTTTCCAGGGATGCTAGTCACTTGCATACTGATGATTTGTGCTTCAAATGCATGTGACATCTTAATCATTTGTACTTGAAGCAAGCATTAACAGATGGTGGCCTGTATTTTATAGCATCACAAGCATTTTCCAGGCAAAATTTATAGTTTAATCACCAGTGCGCTGAGTCCTGCCTCATTTTTCCTTTTTGTTTAATCTTTAGCAAGCAAACATCCTGAAAACTCAAAGCATGTTTTGTAATGAAGTAATCACTATTGACCAGTAATGTAGTTTTATTTCTGTCCTCCTCACTCCTCTATTATCAGGTTGTTTGCATACAACTCAGATAGTAATAAAAGTGTCAGACAGGTGCCAGGGATCTAGATCTAAGTCCACAGCCATGGGAGGCTGCACCCAGAAAGGCAGCCTGAAGTTCTGCACTGGCCGCACAATGCCGGGGGGAGAGAAATGCGCAGTGGTGCAGTTGCTCTGCCTTTATATTTTTCTTGCTTTTACTTGCTAAACCCAGTACATAGGATCTTTCAATTACAAACACTCACTGAGGCTGTGGTGCAGGTAGAGGTGCAGTTTTGTGGAGGCTGGGGAGCAAGAGAGGGAGAGGCGACCAGGAATGCAGCTCTGGGACATTCCAGTCCTTCCAACCCTAAACAGCCATTTCTCTCCTGAAGAGCCAGCCCCTCATAGCAGCACCTGCAGGGCAACTAGCACAGCCACACCCAGCCTCGAGCTCTACAGGGAAATAAGGAATCTGAATACTCACAGGGATCCCTCAGGGACTGGGTTGAGGGGCCATTTGGTCCTGGAAACTAATACAACAACACCCCCACCTACAGCCCCTGTCAGAAATAGACACTTGAGAAAATACAAGTGAAAGCAGGCAGACAAACAAAGTGGGCAGGTTGGTCCTGCCTGCCTGAAACCCAGGATGTGGAGACAGACACAGAGGAACTGTGGATCACTGGGAACTTCAATATGGTGCTGACTATTTAACAGGAAACTAAGAAGTGGCAGACAGAACAGTAGAGAGGGGTCTTAAAACAGCCCCCATGGGACATTAAAACTCAGCTGAAGCGAACGACACTTTACTACTTCACTTTTTTATTTTTTATCTTTTGCTTAAGGAAAAAAAATTATTTTATTTTTTTAATTTATTATTATTATTATTATTATTATTATTATTTAACCTTTTATTTTTCTAGATTAGTGTTCTACATTCTATTTTTATTTTTTCACTATTTTACTTTATCTCTTTTACTTTTTGACAACCTTTTCTTCCTCACTTATCCCTTTTCCATCCTGTTTCTCTTCTGTTCCTGCTTTAGTATTTCTCTCTACTTTCTTTTACGCCTTGTTAAAAATTGATCTTCTTTATCTGCCTTATTGATGCATTACTATTATAGTAGTCTCTGGTGGTTTACTCATATATCTAATTTCCTCTCCCCTGCACCAAGTCCATGCACCCTTCTCTTTTCTCTTTCTTCACTAGCTAATTTTTTTAAGCTTTTGTTTTCCTCTCCTCACTTGCTCTCTCCTTCTCCTAATTACTTAATTAGTTTCACTCACCGAACTCAAACCTATTTGCTCTCTACTCTATTCTCCTTTTCCAAAAATAGATTAAAGAAAGGGGAAATTTTATTGGTTATTTTGTTTTTTACTTTTCTTCTTATCCACTCATTCTCTTTCTACTTCCTCTATACTGAACCCTGGCCATTCCTCCATTTATTCAATTACTTTCCCTTACTTTCTGGAAATAAGCTCTGCCTCTTCAGATTCAGCCCCCCCCTTTTGTTTTGTTTTTTATTTTGTTTTATTGTTTGCATTTTTTTGTTTAAATGTTTGTTTTGTGGAGTTTTCTCCACATATGTGTTTATTTTTCCCCCTTCTTTTTTATTCTTTTTCTTTTCTCTCTTACCTTTTTTCCTTTTCTCAGCATCATTTTTGTGCTCTCTTCTCTCGCCTAATTCTCTTTTCTCTGGTGGTCACTATTATTGGGGTTATCAGTTTCATGAATACATTCGTATTTTGTTGCCCCTGTGTCGTGTCTTCTTGAGTTGTATTTTGTGCCTTTAGGTCAATGTGGTAGAGAGTGAGCCACATAACCAGACACCCTGAGAGGAGCAAATTTGGGAGACAAAGAAACAGCTCCCATATGAAAGAAAAGGAGGAATCAACAGGATATGAAGTAAATGAAATGGAGGTATGCACTTTGTCAGAGAAAGAATTCAGAGCAATGGTCATAAGGATGCTGTAAAGGATGGAAGATAAATTCAACAACATGTGTAAGAAACAAGAGGAAATGAAGAAGAACTAGGAGGAAATGAAGAATGACATAGTTGCAATAAAGAACACAATGGAAAGTATCAACAGTAGACTAGAAGAAGCTGAGGACTGCATCAGCAAGCTAGAAGACAAGGTAAGGAAAAAAATACCCAAGCAGAGCAGCAACTGGTAAAAAAAAACCCAAAAAAACAAAAAAACCTTTAAAAGAAAGATGAGAGCCTAAGTGAGCTTTGGGACAACACAAAACAAAACAAATTTGCATAATAGGGGTGCAAGAAGGAGAGGAAACTGAGCAAGGAATAGAAAACCTGTTTGAAGAAATAATAACAGAAAACTTCCCTGATATTGGAAAGAAAAAACTCATACAAGTTCAAGAAGCACACAGAGTCCCAAACATGATGAAACCAAAAAGACCAACAACAAGACACATCATAGTTAAATTGGAAAACACCAATGACAAAGTAAAAATCTTAAAGGCTGCCAGAGAGAGACAGAAAGTTACTTATAAGAGATCTCAAATTAGACTATCAACTGATTTCTCACAGAAACACATCAGGCCAGAAGGGAATGGAATGAAATATACAAAGTGATGCAAAGCAAGGGACTGAATCCAAGAATACTATACCCAGCAAGGCTATCATTCAAAATTGAAAGTGAAATAAGGAGCTTCATAGAAAAAAAAGGGCTAAGGGAATTTATTACCACCAAGCCACGAATGCAAGAAATGCTAAAGGGACTGTTGTAAAAAGAAGAAATAGGAAGGGAAGGAGGAACAAAGGCATAAAGAATAAATATGGTGACAAACAAGAACCTATCAATAATAAACTTCAATGTAAATGGATTAAATGCTCAAATAAAAAGACATAGGGAAGCTAAATGGATGAGAAAACATTACCCATATATCTGCTGTCTACAAGAGACCCACCTCAGAACAAAGGAATCACAAGGATTGATAGTGAAGGGATGGAAAATTTTTTTTCAGGCAAATGGAAATGAGAAAAAAGCTGGGGTAGCAATACTTATATTTGACAAAATAGACCTTAAAGTTAAGGCCATAACAAGAGATAAGGAAGGCCACTTAATAATACTAAAGGTAGCAATTCAAAAAGAGCATATAACTCTGGTAAACATATATGCACCCAATACAGGAGCATCCAAATACATAAAAAAAACTTCTGGAAGATATCAAGAGAGAAATCAGCAACAATACAGTCATAGTAGGGGACTTTAATACCCCATTGACACCACTGGATAAATCCTCTAAACAAAAAATCAGCAAAGAAACATCAATCCTAAATGACTCACTAGATCAGATGGAATTAATTGACATCTTCAGAACACTTCACCCCAAAGCTACAGAATCTTCTCAAGTACATATGGGACATTTTCAAAGATAGACCACATATTAGGACACAGGCAAAATCTCTTTAAATTCAAGAATGTAGAAATCATATCAAGCATCTCTCAGATCACAATGGCATAAAATTAGAAATTAACTACAATAAAAACAATGAAAAAATAAACACTTGGAGGCTAAGTAGCATGCTATTAAGCAATGATTGGGTTACCAAAGAGATCAAAGAAGAAATAAAAAGTATCCTGGTAACAAAAAACAATGAAAACACAACAACCCCAAATCTAAGGGACACAGTGAAAGCAGTCCTGAGAGGGAAGTTCAAGCTCTACAAACCTACCTAAAAAAAAAAAAAGAAAGAAAAAAGTTGTAATAAATTATCTAACCCTACAACTTAAAAACTTAGAAAGAGAGCAACAAGAAAAGCTCAGAGTAAGCAGAAGGAAGGAAACAAAAAAGATCAGAGTGGAAATAAAAGACATAGAGACCAAAAAACAATACAACAGATCAATAAAACCAATAACTGGTTCTTTGAAAGGAAAAACAACACAGATGAACCTCTCGCCAGGCTCACCAAGAAACAAAGAGAAAGAGACCCAAATAAACAAAATCAGAAATGAAAGAGGTGAAGTAACAACAGACCCCACAGAAATACAAAGGATTGTAAAAATATACTACGAAAAACTCTACTCCAATAAACTGGAAACCTAGACAAAACTGACATATTCTTAGAAAATTTCAAGCTTCCAAAACTCAATCAGGAAGAATAACAAAACCTGAACAGGCCAATAACTACTGAAGAAATTGAAGCAGTAATCAAAAATCTTCCAGTAAACAAAAGACCTGGTCTGAACAGCTTTATAGGGGTGTTCTACCAAACATTCCAAAAAGAGCAGAAACATATTCTCCTCAGACTATTACAAAAAATTCAAGAGGAAGGCTCACTTCCAAGCTAATTCTATGAAGCCACCATTACCCTAATTCCAAAACCAGGTAAAGACACCACTAAGAAATAGGACTACATGCCAATATCCTTGATGAACACAGATGTTAAAATCCTCAACAAAATTCTAGCAAATCAGATCCAGAATTATATTAGAAAAATCATACACCATGACCAAGTGTGATTTATTCCGGGGATGCAAGGATGGTACAATATCTGTAAATCAATAAATGTGATACATCACATAAACAAATTGAGAGACAAAAATCACATAATCATATCAATCGATGCAAAAAGAGCATCTGAAAAAATCCAACTCCCTTTCTTGATAAAAACTCGCAGCAAAATGGGAATAGAAGGAGCATACCTCAACATAATAAAAATCTTATATGACAAACCTAAAGACAACATCATATTCAATGGGCAAAAACTACAACCATTTCCCCTAAGAACAGGAACAAGACAGAGAGGCCCACTTTCACCACTCCTGTTCAACATAATACTATAAGTACTAGCCATAGCAATCAGACAAGAAGCAGAAATAAAGGTATCCAAATTGGAAAAGAAGAAGTACAACTCTCATAATTCACAGATGACAGGATATTGTACATAGAAAAATCCAAAGACTCCATCAAAAAACTACTAGACTTAATAAATGAATTTGGCAATATAGCAGGATATGAAGTTAACACCCAGAAATCTATAGCTTTTTTTATACACCAATAATGAACTCACAGAAAGAGAAACAAAAAAATACAACCCCATTTACCATTGCACCAAAAAAAGTAAGCTACCTAGGAATAAACTTAACTAAAGAGGCAAAGACCTCTACTCAGAAACAACAGGGCATTGAAAAAAGAGATAGAGGAGACATAAATGGAGGAACATCCGGAGTTCATGGATTGGTAGAATCAACATCATTAAAATGTCCATATTACCCAAAGCAATGTATAGATTCAATGCAATCCCCATTAAAATGCCAACGGCATATTTCACAGATTTAGAACAAACTCTCCAAAAATTCATATGGGATAAAAAAAAAAACACACAAACAAACAAACAAACAAACAAAAAACAGAATAGCCACTGCAATCCTGAGAAAGAAGAACAAAGTTGGAGAGATCACAATACCAGATATCAAGCTATATTACAAAGTCACTGTTCTCAAAACTGCCTGGTACTGGCACAAGAACGGACATATAAACCAATGGAACAGAACAGAGAACCCAGAAATTGACCCAAGACATTATGCTCAATTAATATTTGACAAAGGAGGCAAGAGCATACAATGGATTCAAGACAGTCTCTTCAATAAATGGTGCTGGCAAAATTGGACAGATACATGCAAAAAAATGAAACTAGATCACCAACTTACACCATACACAAAAATAAACTCAAAATGGTTAAAGTACCTAAACATAAGACGGGGAAACCATAAAAATCTTAGTAGACTCCATAGGCAGCAAAATATCAGACATATGTCGTAGCAATATCTTTACCGATACAGCTCCTAGGGCAGGGGTGGGCAACCTTTTTGTGAGTGCGTGCCAAAACCAGCAAAATCTGACTCAAAATTCTTCTGCGTGCCAACCCTAATTTTTTGAGAACATGTTATGCCTACTTGATATCTCTTAAGGTGTACGTATGTGAAGAACCTTGAAGAAATAATAAAATTCATTCGAGCAACAAAAACACAGTATATGATGATGAAAACTACATTTATTTTTTAATGTATACATGTACACTGATAGTCCAACAGAAAATTTTATGACTCCATTTGATATTATCAGTGGGACTTTTGCTGCTGCATCACTGATGACAGAGATTTTATATCAGGTTTATATTTCGTGACCTTCAGAGATATGCACGAGCTACTACTTTCATCCGTCAGGCTACTCCTATTACGAGACTTAACAAAATTCATCACTGAGAACAAAGATTCACAAGTGTATGTGGATGAAAACATGGAGAGTAATGCTGCTGCAAAAGTTTTTTAAATAGAAAAAATTTTCTGGAATGGCATTCCAAGTCCTCAATAGTTCGTTTCCGACACTTCTCTCTGGTAATCCTGTCTCTAATTGCTTTTTTCCAATGTTTTCCAAGTCAACTCTAAGATCAATAAATTTCTGCTTCCAAATTGAGCTACTCTGAAATTCAATCAACTGCATTTCAAAGTCAGCCATGTCTATCCATGAAAACATTTGTAAGTTTAGTTCCTCCAGTTTCATGCTGTCTGGAAACCTCATGAATTTTGCTGTCTCTTCCAGTTCTCTGAATTTCGCAAATCTTAAGAAGAACTGCTCAATAGTTGACTCGATGATGTTTAAGAACAGCTTTTGAATGCTTTGACAGTCTGTTCTGTCATCTTTTGGGAGGTCTTTGATGTGACTCTTGAGGTTTGGGAAATATCTAAATCTCTCACCATCCACATCCCTCTTAAAGACTTCCAGTTTCTTTTCAAAAGCCTTTATGTAACCAAACATAACATTAAGTGTCTTGCCAGTTCCTTGTAATTTAACATTTAAGTCATTGAAATGTTCACAAAAATTGTAAATGGAATATTATAAGAGAGGGTTTCACGTGCCAGCAAAAATTAATGGTGTGCCATGTTTGGCACGCATGCCAGGGGTTGCCCACCCCTGTCCTAGGGCAATGGAAACAAAGGAGAAAATAAACAAATGGCACTACATCAAAATAAAGAGCTTCTGCACAGCAAAAGAAACCATCAACAAAACAACAAGAAAGCCCCCTGCATGGGAGAACATATTTGCCAATGCTATCTCCGATAAGGGTTTAATCTGAAAAATTTACAAAGAACTCATACAACATAACAAAAGGAAGATAAACAATCCAATCAAAAAATGGGAAAAGGACCTAGACAATTTTCAAAAGAGGACATAAAAAAGGCCAAGAGACACATGAAAACATCCTCAAAGTCACTAATCATCCCTGAGATACAAATCAAAACAACAATGAGGTACCATCTCTCACCTGTCAGAATGGCTATCATCAACAAAGGACAAGTGCTGGTGAGGATGTGGAGAAAAAGGAACCCTCGTGCACTGCTGGTGGGAATGAAGACTGATGCAGCCATTGTGGAGAACAGTATGGAGTTTCCTCAAAAAGTTAAAAATGGAAGTCCCATTTGACCCAGTAATCCCACTTCTGGGAATATATCCCAAGAAACCAGAAACACCAATCAGAAAGGACACATGCACCCCTATATTCATAGCAGCACAATTTACAATAGCTAAGATTTGGAAACAGCCTAAGTGACCATCAGCAGATAAGTGGATTAAAAAACTGTGGTACATCTACACAATGGGATACTATGCTGCTATAAAAAAGAAGGATGTTTTACCATTTGCAACAGCATGATGGACCTGGAGAACATTATGCTAAGCGAAATAAACCAGTCGGAGAAAGATAAATATCACATGATCTCACTCATATGTGGAATATAATGAACAACATATACTGGTGAACAAAAATAGATCCAGAGACAAAGAAATACTGAAAAGACCATCCAACCTCAGAGAGAAGGCAGGGGAGCCAGGGGTTAGGAGAGTAAGAGATCAACCAAAGGACTTGTATGCATGCATATTAGCATAACCAATGGACATGGCTACTGAGGCGGTGGGGGCAGGAGTGGCTGGGGGAGGGGTCAATCAGGGAAAAAGGAGAAATATGTAACACTTTAAACAGTAAAAAGAAAAAAGAAATATCAAGAGCAAAAAGTAAATAAAATAAATTATGTATGCTAGTATTTTTATACTTGCGGAGTATAAAATATTAATACAAATAGCTTAGACCAAGTAAAACATTTAAACCCTACATTTTATAATTGAAGCACAGAGAATTTAAATAATTAAGAGATAGGAGTGAAGTACTACTGTGCTAATCAAAAGGGAATAACAGAATTATCACTAAGTCCATCATCTAGTTTTTTACATCTTAGTATGTATCTCAGCTCAGATATTTTTATGTACAAACTAGAGGCCCAATGCAAGAAATTTGTGCAAGGGCCTTGCCCGCCCCCCCAACCACCACCGTGGCCTGTGGCCTCTGCTGCAGCCCCTGCCCGCTGTCACTGTGGCAGGGGCCTCTTCCACCTCTTCCTCGGCCACCACCCACTGAAGCATTAGTATATTATGCTTTTATTATTATAGATAGGTATTTTTAAAATAAAATTACTCTATTCATAAAAAAAGAATTGCCCAGCCAGTGTGGCTCAGTGACTTAATCTGACCAACTTGATTTAATTGGATCAACTGAATTTAAGCTGATCAACTTGATTTAAATTGGGTCAACTGAATTCAATCTGATCAGCTTGGCTTAATTGGATCAGAAAGTCACAGTTTGATTCCCAGTCAGGGTACATGCCCAGGTTGTGGGCTCGACCCCCCAGTTAGGGGCATGCAGGAGGCAACCAATCAATGATTCTCTCCTTCTCCCTATATATGAATGTGTGCATATGAGAGATCAAACAACCTCTTGACTGGATAGTCAACTCATATCATCCATGAGGGGCAGACAGATATCAGGTGCCTCCAGATGTGATAACTTGAGAGGGACACAATATCCCTTATATGGTATTCAAGCTGGGATGCATAATCTAACCATGAAGAAACACCAGAAAACCCCCGAAATGAGGAGCTTTCTATTAAACACAAAAACAGGATTGTAACTTCAAAAGTGTCATAAATGACAAAGAAAGGCTGCAAAATATTCCAGATGAAAGGAGACTAAAAAGATGTGACAACTAAATGAAATATCTGCACGTACATGTGTTCCTTTACTAGTGGAAGAAAAAGAAATATAAAGAACATTATTGAGTCAATTGACAAAATTGGAATATGGCCCTAACTGGTTTGGCTCAGTGGATAGAGCGTCGGCCTGCGGACTCAAGGGTCCCAGGTTCGATTCCAGTCAAGGGCATGTACCTTGGTTGCGGGCACATACCCAGTAGGGTATGTGCAGGAGGCAGCTGAATCGATGTTTCTCTCTCATCGATGTTTCTAACTCTCTAGCCCTCTACCTTCCTCTCTGTGAAAAATCAATAAAATATATTTTTAAAAAATTGGAATATGCATGGTAGATTAGGTAAAATATTGTATTGATGTTAAATTACTGAAGTTGACATATAAGAGAATATTCCTATTCTTAGCAATGAACTGTTTAAGAATAAAGGGGAATAATGTATGCAAAAAGATATTTTATTCTACACTCAAAGAAAAAAAAGACAATGTGGAATTTGCATAAGGATAAACATATCTATCAAATGAGAATATAGAAAAAAAGAAATATATATATATATATATATATACACACAGGGTGGGGCAAAAGTAGGCTTATAGTTGTGAGTATATGAAGCAGAGAGTTTATTCTTTTATTGTTGATTAATTATTGTATTATTTTCCATATAAACAACTGTTAATACACAGGGTGTCCCAAAATATGTATACACACACTTTGAATAATTATAAAGGCAGTGTTTATTAAAATACATTTCATTTTCAAAATTGAGTTATCAGCTGTTAAAGTGTGTATAAAGTGTGTATAAATTTTTTTGGAAACTGTGTGTGTGTGTGTGTGTGTGTGTGTGTGTAACTGATTTTCAACAAAGGTGCCAAGGTAGATCAATGGAGAAATGATATTCTTCTCAAGAAACGGTACTGGAACAACTGAATATCCATAAGTAAAACACAACAAAACCTGGTTTTCTACTTTGTACCATATACAAAATTTAACTCAAATTGACTAGTTGCTCTAAATATAAAACCTGAAACTACAGAACATCTAGAAGATGTAGATAAAACCTTTGCAACTTTGGGTTGGGCAATATTTCTTAGATATACCAAAAGCATAATAGAAAAAATGGTAAACTGAATTTCATCAAATTAAAAACATCTGTTCTACATTTGAATGCTTCTACATTCCAGAGTTTTAGTCACTGTTGGATTGATAAAAACACAGATTTGGCCCAGAGGCATTTAGTCATTTATTAAGCCTTTGTAATCCCCTCAGCTCAGAAAGAGCTAGGCTGAGAACTAAAAATATTGCCTGTACAGATATTTCTTTATTAATAGATGAATGGATGGACAGACAGATGGAGTAAGGAGGAAGGAAGGGAAGGAAGGAGAGGGGGAAAGAAAAGGAGAGAGACAGATATAAAGGCACAGATTTATTAATTGGAGGAAAATGGAGTTCTGTTTAACATTGCTCTTCCTTGCATTCCTAGCCTTTCTCAAGTGGGAGCGAGAGAAGTGGAATTCCAGCCAGCACCTGAGAATTGGACATGATTCTGAGGACCACTGTTCTAGAGAGCAGCAGGTTAACTGAATGATTTTGTATGGCAGGTGACAAGGGAGAAAAATAGCTCCTGCTTTCCACTGCTCCATCAGCAGAACATTCTTTCTGAGTAAACTATAGAGCAGCGGTTCTCAACCTGTGGGTTGCGACCCTTTTGGCAGTCGAACGACCCTTTCACAGGGGTCGCCTAAGACCATCCCTCATATCAGATATTTACATTACGATTCATAACAGTAGCAACATCACAGTTATGAAGTAGCAACGAAAACAATTTTATGGTTGGGTCACAACATGAGGAACTGTATTTAAAGGGCCAGAAGGTTGAGAACCACTGCTATAGAGCCATGACCAGCATAGACAGTCAGATATTTGGAGGGCATTTATTATGTTTGTAAGTATACTCTATATCAGGGGTCCTCAAACTACAGCCTGCGGGCCACATGCGGCCCGCCGAAAACATTTGGTTTTTTTTACTTCAAAATAAGATATGTGCAGTGTGCATAGGAATTTGTTCATAGTTTTTTTTTTAAACTATAGTCCGGCCCTCCAATGGTCTGAGGGACAGTGAACTGGCCCCTGTTTAAAAAGTTTGAGGACCCCTGCTCTATGTCCTAACCATCACTGAGATGCAGGTGAACCCCCTAGGAAACGTTTCCATGGCTGCACTCTTTACTTCTTAATCTTCCACTAATTTCTTGTCTTATCCAATCTCTGGGCATTACTGATATAGTGCCAGTGGTAATGGGGCTTCTGCTTTCCCATTTCTGGAGTTGGCAAAGCAGATAACCAGGCAAGCTGTTCCAACCAGAGTTCTCATTTGGTCAGGTCATACTGTCCTCAGTTGCAATATGTTGACAGCTGAAGCAAGCATAATCACTAGTTGATATTTATTAAGCACTTGCCATGTGCCAGGTGCTAGGAGAGACTTACTTGGATTATGACATTTATCCTCATAATAGCCCAATGAGGTATGTACAAATTTAATCAGCGGTAGAGCCAGGATTCAAATCCAGGTCTATCTGGCTCCAAAGCTGATGTCATTTCAAATACACACAACGCTGCATGATTAATTTATTTAAAGAGGTCTTTGAACAGCTGATTAGCAGGAGGTTAAACTTCAAAGTATTCCAAGCCTATGTGTTATTTACCTTTGTTAGTAAAAGTAATTTTCAAATGTCATAGGCTACGTTCCTGCCTTCTTAACAAATATAATTTCTGGGATAGATCTAATTTTTTGCCATGACCAAAGTTCTCTCATGACCCTGGATAGGAAATATTGAAGAAAAAGGCAATTAGGCTATAAATGAACGGATTCTCAGGCACAATATACTGAAAGCTGTGTTTAGGAATACATTCTTTAATTATATATATTTCAGAGAGGGAGGGAGAGGGAGAGGGAGAGGGAGAGGGAGATAGAAACATTAATGATGAGAGAGAATCATTGACAGACTGCCTCCTGCATGCCCCACACTGGGGATCGAACTCACAACCCAGGCATGTGCCTTGACCGGGAATCGAACCATGACCTCCTGGTTCATAGGTGGACGCTCAACCACTGAGCCATGCCAGCTGGGCTAGGAATACATTCTGATATCAGTTTATAATTTTGTCATTTGTCTTTTTCTACAAGGAAGCAATTGCAGGAGGGAACAAAGGGGGGAGTGAAAAAAAAAGGAGGAAGGTATGGAGATGGACAGATATCAGTTTAATGCTTTGGTTTGTCACAAGCCTCTGTGATATTAGACTTAATCTAATAGGTAAAATAAGGTACTATTGACATCATCATCACATAAAATTACAGTAGTTATTTGAAAAGTTCAATACTTACTTAGCCATTGATTACTATGTTCATACAACATACATTTGAAGTGAAAGCACACACACACACACACACAAACACATACACACAGTTTCATACACAGAGGCAAAACTAGGTATTTCAGTGGTAGTCACAGCCTGCTGTCTTAGAAGTAATACAGCGCTCTCAATGAGAGGAAACGACATAATCATGAGATCATAGTATTCAGGACTTGACTCTGGTGATGTACATATAAGCAGCTGAATCTGAACATAAAACTGTATCACTCTGAGTTCATACAGAAGAAACAAGACCTCACCTCATCTTTACTAAAGCAGGAAAGTTTTTTTTGGCTCCTGCCAACCAAAACCAAAAGAGTGTTGGTGTGTTTATTTATGAAGGTATATGCTCCTGACTACTTTCATCTAGAGCAGTGGTTCTCAACCTTCTGGCTCTTTAAATACAGTTCCCCATGTTGTGACCCAACCATAAAATTATTTTCGTTGCTACTTCATAATTGTAATGTTGCTACTGTTATGAATCATAATGTAAATATCTGATATGCAGGATGGTCTTAGGCGACTCCTGTGAAAGGGTCGTTTGACCGCCAAAGGGGTCGCGACCCACAGGCTGAGAACCGCTGATCTAGAGGCTGCTGAGTAGATAAACAGGTCTGTTTGTTATGAGACAATTTTAGCAAAGCCAAGTTAGAGTCAGTCTTCCTGTGGCATCTGCTACCAGGGTAGGCTCTGGGTAGATCTGTGAAGTGAGCAAGGTTTGAGTTGGTTATCTTATATTTCCCTTTGGTACTGCTTTTTCTCCATTTCAGCATCTTTCTCTCTTTCTAGCCTGATTCATTTAGCCAGCATTTATGGCATTTAGTTCAACATTTATGGTATCATTTACGAGGCACTTTGCTTGGGTGGTCTGTCTAGACCTGTAATATTCATGGCATTCACTAGTATTTGAAAACTGAACTAGGTCTTTGTCATTCCATAGCCTGAGTCTATGTGAAAAACATTTCAGGCTGAGAGGAGTGATTGATTTACATCAGCAGCAGCAACTTCCTGCAATCTAATGTTTAAATTGATGCCTGTGAATCAGTTTACACACACACACACACACACACACACACACACACACACACCACCTCAACATTGGTTGGCTGATTTGAGGGAGGCTAGCTGTAGTGATCCACAAGTTCTCTTTATTGTTTCCTGAATGAAGTGGTGTTAAAGGCTTGAGATCACTTAACAAAAATGTTGAGAAAAAGTGACTGTCCAAACACAACTAAAATGATGGTATTTTAGAGAAAAGTAAAGCATCTACAAAGTGCATACTATTTCCTTTTGTCATTATTACTGACGCATTTTTTAAAAGTATAATGATTTGAATTTCTCCCCAAAGTCTCCATTTTCACAGTGGCTAACAGAACCAACCCACACAGGTATCATGGTATATGGAGGGCAGTGCACTCAGCCAGACATCCTGAGACAAGGCTCCAAGCCTCCTTTGGCTCGGTCAGTTGAAGTATCTTGCTATCTGGGAGAAGAACGGTGGCATACATTGTAGGAAGAGCATGGGACAAGTATGAGAAGATCGGAATTCTAGGCAGACCTCTGTGACTAACTAGATATGTGACTGTGGGAAGTGACCGACCCTTCTTAAGTCTTCATATCCTTATCTTTCAGCAAGAGAGTTGGTCTCATGTAAAGTACATTTTGATACAAAATGAAAATTTGTAATGGCTCTTGTGGCTACCACGTATGCTCAGCCTTCACAGTTTAAGTGCTTGCTGGGAACAACCCAGTGGAGCAGCCAGTGGATTGTCTGTAGCCTGATATGTTGGGCAGAATAAGAGAATCACATTACCAAAGAGAACCAAATGTGAGGTTAAATGCGGTGACCTGGCCTGGTTGGTCATAGGTCAACCTTGGCAAAACCTATGCTTCCTGTTCTCAGAGGTATGGTTCTGCACTGATTGGTGTTTGTTTGTTTTTCTTTTCTTTTTTTTCTGTTCTTTCAATTTGGTTCACTGTTGGCAGAGAAGAAATTGGGTGTACGTCCCTCAAAGTCATTTCCAGGGTAGTCTGGCTCTGCCACTCAGACACATCCCATTCCATCTGTTCCTCCCCAAAATAGAGAGTTGACTATCCAGTTTCTGGTCCAGGTAATGAAACAGCAAGCAGATCTGACCTAACTTTCAAGCTGTAGGTTTCTTAAGCTACTCAGCATGCTACACTGCATGCCAGTTGCCCCAAATAGATTGAAGTCAGAAAAAAGGCATAATTGGCCATTCAGTTTTAACTTTGACCTAATCCACAACTCCAACTTGTTCTTATCAACATCTGAGGATTCTGCCCACCTTAGTGACTAATTTGCATTTACCACTTCTGACCTAGACTTGCTACCTGGTAAGTGGAGATAATTAGAGGGTTTAGGGGTCATTTCTCAGAAGCCTTCCTTGATTGTCCCACATGATGTTTTCCCCACCTCAACCCTGCCATTGGCTCTAACATAGCACCTCATGATTGCTTCATTGTAAACACCTCATCACCATCCTCTCTCTCTCCTCTAATAAGACTGTGAGCTCCTTAAAAGCACTTATTGTATCTTGTTTTTCTCTATTTTTGTCCCAGGGTCTAGCACAAAGGCACAAAATAAAAACGCAATATTGTATAGATAGTATTATTATAAATATTAATGTTAAAATAGGGTTTTTCCCAAATTTTTCATTTGGAGACCCCATGTAGGCACACAATATCCTCTCTAAGCTCCAATTTCCTCATACGTACAATAGAAATAATAATGGTGCCTATTTCATGAGCTTTTGGTGAGTTGGGATTTATGAGACAAAATGTATCAAGAGGTTGACCCACAGCATTCCCTCAACACATATTAGATATTATTTTTAGCCATGATGTATATTTGAGGCACCTTGACTTTTGCATTTTTTTTCTTTGAAAAACAGGAGACCCAATTTCTTTTCAGAGAAGAAAAGAACACTCTATCTCCCAGCTTTTATCTTGCCTCAGAATAACATAAACTCTTAAAGTCTGCTCCATACCCCACTGTCATTAAGTCAAATAACACAAGAAAACCCAGCTGAGCAGCAACCTCAATGCTGACTAGTGTGAACATACACCACGGGAATATGTCCTGGGGTATAGAAATCTACCTGTCTCCATCCATCACCACCTTGCACTCCCAAACAAACAAACAAAAAATATATAGGAAATAACCACTCTGAACTATAAAAGACGTGCATACCCACTGCTAGACACTGTTCTAGAAAGTGTGAATAATGCCCCTCCCAATAGTTTCTCCATATTCATGGAAGATCAGTACTGCTCCTGTTGACAAAAATATCCTTGGAAGGAGAAAATGTGCGGAGACAGAATTTTTTAACCCCCTGAAAACTGATGGGAGATAAGTAAAAAAAGGATAGCTTGCATACATACCCATGAAGAGGATATTGGATATTGGAAAACTTTTTATTTTACATCAATAGTCAAGAACAATAATGAAGAATTAAAAAGAACTAACAATCTGAGAGTTATATACATGGCAAATAAGAGACACCTAGCTCTAAATGTGTGAAGAGGGAGGCCCGAACCCTGGCATAAGCTTGGGATATGTCCAAATGCAGCAAGTGCAATATAAGATTGTGTTTATCTACTTAAGAATGCATTTATGCTGGCCTCCCACTGTTACCAACCTGGATATGGCATTAGGTATGCATTCTCTATGTCATCTTAACTCAAATGCTACCAACTGTTTCTTTTGTGGCTCACACTGAGATTCTGCACTCAAAAAGTATGAGGCTAGGTTCCTGCAAAGCCAAAAGAAACAAAAACAATGCCCCTTTCAAAATGCAACAGCCATCATAATTATACATCAGGGTCTAATAAATAGGAGATTGCATCCTGCCTTGTCAGTGTGGCATTTGTGTACAAGGTACCTGGACAGGGCCTGTCATTTCTGCAAGCATGGGGTTGTTAAAACTGATTCTCCAATGCCGTCTCTATTAACTGAGAGTGCACGCTGACAATGCATTGGGACTAATACGGAAACATTCAGCTGACTGGGAATATGTACACCATAATTTAGACAGCATTTTGATTGTGGTGCTCAGTGATAACTGAAATGACTCTCAAAGATTTAGTCTTTTGTCTTCACAACTGCTTTTTATATTCTCCAGGATAGCCCACATTCAACTTTATATGCAAACCTGAAATGGTACTCAGGAAGAGAAAAAGCGGGGGGGAAGGCAACCAATATATCTTTCACTTTGGGAATTGAATATAAGATCACATTAAAAGTGCAGCATTTATGGTCCAAGGCTGAATATATAAAAAATATGACCATTACAAATTCACCTTCTGTTGCAAAGCCATGCTCTTGTAGTGACATATCTTATTGCTAGATTAGGGCTTTTAGCATGATGAAGGCATCTTTCATCTTCTCCTAGATGTGGCCTGGGTGCTTGTTCTGAGCTGTATTTCTGCCTGTCACAATGTCCCAATGTCCCACACCCTAGAGAGAGACAGCTTACAGAGAACCCGAGTCATTCACCAAAGGACTATGGCCACTTTGAGAGGGAAGTGCCTAATTGGAGATATTTCATCTGCAGGGGATCACACCATTTCAGATTGCCATGCTCTGCTAAATCCAAAGAGAGAGAGAGATCAGCCAATGTTGTTTTCTGGAATTAGCCCAAAGAAGTAAATCCAACATCGCAAATATTCAGCTAATACAAGTTTTGATGATACCAAAAAGACAGTTTCAGGTAGAACATGGTACATGCTAGTTACAAGAATATATATATACTATGTAAATCAGTGATATGGTTACAATGTACATGCACATGTATTTAAACCAGGACATTTATGGAATGGCTTTCAGATTCTTTTAAATCAACCCTCTATCTTCATGTATTGATCAAAGACACATTTTCATAGTTTTTGCAAATCATAAAATGATTGATAAGTGCTGTTTTCCTTAATTTTTTAAACTCATAGTCCAAATCTTGCATTGCTATAAGTCCTTGCCCTTTGTAGTCAGCCCTCAAAGCTATCTTTCCAAAGCCATCTCTTAACTTTCCCCTCTCTCTCCTTCTCTTTCTTTAATCCTTCCCACACCCAATATTCCTTACCCTTGCCTCACTCATTTAAATTTCCCAGTGACTAGCCCAGTGAGAGGCACACAGGAGTCATTCCGCAAATCTCTTTTGAATGAATATGAATGAATGACAAAATGAGGACAGCACACAGCTTTGTGATAGCTATGTTAGTTGCACAAGAGCATTTTTCACTTACTTCCCACTCTTAGATGTGTTCCGCGCCTTTTTAGATGATGGAGAGTTGGCATCTGGATTAGTGTTTGGAGAACCCCGTCTATCCTTACTATACCCACAGAAAGAATAGAAAATATACACAACAATGAACACAGAGACAAAAAGCAATTAGTCATTTCAATTAAAGACTCTCAAGACCTCTCACTTTCTCTCTTACCTCTCATTTTTCTTAATCTCTCTCTTTCTTCTCAAAATAAAGCATGATCTTATTGAATTATGTCATCCAAAGGTAAAGAGAATGGGAACCATTGTTCAAGTTCAAAGAAAGCTCTCATTAATGATGGCACCACAGCCCGGGCTCCAAGGGAGGCTCTAGCAATACTCGCCCGGGCTCCAAGGGAGGCTCTAGCAATACTCGTCTTAAACATGAAATCCTTTCTTTTCAGTCTGGATCCTCTGTATTACAAGTTCAGTTCTGAAGCTGCTGGCTTTTAGTAAAGTATATGGATGCCAATTGACTTCTAAAAGTCTTTGGGAGATAATATCAGATGAATTAATAATTTTCATTCATAATGTTAACACAGGAAGGCCATGAATTCAGTTATTCTTTCAGGAGAAGCATCACCTGCTTCATGAGTAATTAAATTTAAATCTCCACCTTCAATAATTCCACAGCTTATGTCAAACCCTGGAACCAATTACAAAATAAATCACTAGGATGGTCTGTTTAATCTCATCTAGTTAATAAATGCAGACAAATTAATCACTTGAAAGTAAACAAAAAGGAATAATTGAGTGGAGTCTTCTTGATTACTTTATTCTATTTCCTTTATCAAACTATTTTTACCATTATCTTCAATTCAGCTGCTCTGCCTTGAAATTATTGCTTTATTTCATCTTCAGATTTCCATGGAAACCAATTCAAAGCCTTTCTCGCCACTTGATGATGTGTGGAATTATTTATCATGATTTCATCGGAAAGATTTCTTTTGTTAGTAAGGTCTACGTCAGCATAACCTTTTATGAAAAGTGTAGAGAAGAAGAAAAATGCACATATTAGCTTTCAGTGAGTATAATAGAACCATCCAAGGGCATAGAATATTGTCTCAGAGAATGCTAAAGAGCTTACCAGATGTTTATGACTCTTTTAAGTACCTCAGAACTAGGTTCCTGCAAGTAGCTGTCTTTATATGTGGGGTGGGACTCACAAAAGATATTCTTCCCTGCACCACTCAGCTTTAAGTGTACATGGATGTGATTGGAACAAGAGATAATCACGGGTTCCTGGTGATTGCAAAGGCAATACAGATGTGTGTGGGTACAGACAAGAGCTAATCAGGCAGGTAGCAAGAGCCCCAGCAGGTAGGATTCAGTGTGCAGGAGGTCCCAAAAGCAGTTCTTTGAAGTAGGAGACAGCAAGGTGAGCTTCGATACTGGTGCTGGGGTGGGTGACTCTCGAGAAAGAGGACATACCTTCTGTCACAAAGGAGGCGTGAGAAGTCCACTGAGACAAAATGCCGGGATTCTGCACTTCCCTGAGAAGAATGTGGCTACATTCTGAGTGGAGATTACAGAACTCACACTGTGCTGTCCCTGCCCATCCATTATGACTTCCAGGCAAAGAACTCTTTAACTGTACCTGGCACCATCCCAGCTCTCCTGCTCCTTCAGAACCAAGCTCAGAAACTGAGGAATAACATTGAATAAGTGGATAAAAGACTTGTAACTCAGAAGAATTCAAAACCATATCTTTCAGAAGGTCAATGCAGTCTAATGCAAAGGACACACTATGCTATATGTTCCAAATGTGAGCAAGTTTCAGTTTTCTCACTTCCATGCCCTGGTCACTGGCCACTGAGCCTTCCTCCTTCTAGCCCCTCAATAGAACTTGAGGCAGTGGGAAACTTTACTGGAAGCATTCTAAAAGAAGGGGTTTGGTCTTTTGATTTTGCCCGCTACTAGCTTCAGAGTAGGTGGTCATCTAGGACTCCCCAGAGTCACTAAGTTCAGACATCCACATTCTTTTGAATTAAAGAACTCTCATTCCCACTGTCAAATTCCCATGTCTGGGCCTTGGGCGCAAGGGTCCTTTACAATCTGCATGACAAGTGATCCTGTTTAAGCTCAATGCAGGGCACAACAGGACACTAGGGAAAGCTGTCAGCTGTCAGTGGCAGCCTTACTATTGTTAACTGCTGCTCTGGAGGGGGGGGTGGTCCTTCAAAGCTCCGAATAAGGACCCCAATGACCTACTGGCAAATCCTGCAAGTGCTGATCTGAAGGGAATGAAGACAAAAACTCAGAAAAATCACACACCGAAGGTATGGCACCAAGAGTGGAGGTGAACAAAATCAAATAACTCAAAATGTTTCTACTGTGCAAATAGCAGATCCATTCACAGGGGCAAAATGTATGTGAAACTGAGGGAGGGGCCAAGCAGAACTTGTAACAGGTTTGGAGTTTAACTTTGTAAGACAACATACCTGTTATATAGAAAGGTTTGAGGAAAAAAGAATCATCATTCCAGGCTGCCTAAGTAAGTATGGACAAGATGCCATAATTTTGATAGCATGAGAGAGAAGGACCTTGAGTTTTCCAGAAGTGCCCCATGAAGAGTAGGAGATAACCCTGCAGCTGCAGACTCTCTGAGAGCCTTAAAAAAACATTGGTCGAGGACCCAAACATTAATGCGCTACCAAGGACCCTGGTCACTAAAACACCCGGCAATCCCAGGGACTTAGAGGAATAAGCCCTGCCTGCTTTTAGGGTATATGGGTAGTAATTTGGAGTATATGAGATGGGTAAGTGGGGGCTGCCTTGAATTAGAGCTAGTTTTCACCCATCTGAAACAGACCTACCCCAGTTGTCATCACTTTGTCTGTCTCTAGAGCACTTGTCAGCCCTCTTTACTTTCATCTCCTCTTTGGGTTGTGATCTGAAAGGCTGTGGCCTGAAATCCCTGAGGGCATGGCTCCAGGCTTCTTCCATTGCTCCTGAATAGCTATCCTCTTCTAAGGTTAAGATTCTTTCCTCCCTCCCTCACAACTCTGCCTCATCAAAGGCCTAGGAAAACAATTCCAGGTGAGGTCCTCATAGGAAAAGTTAATGAGTACCAGCACTCCTGTTTGCCTGGCTCAGCTGTCTGCCGCCATCTATGAAGTGAGCTCTTTTCCACAGGCCCAACAAACACCAGAAAATTGGGGAGAAATCTGTAGTATTCTGCACATTGTATTCAGGTGGGAAATCTGTGACTAACCTAACACTTCAGCAGTTTCAAAGTGTTTCTGATTGAATAATTTGATGCTGAAATGGTATTCAGTGTGCTTAACCCAAAATGGCAATCACATCCACTCCAATCTAGATTTTTCTCTTACGTCAGAGAGGTACTTAAGGGAGAAGAACCTAGTGATTTCAAACACACACCACTCACTTTCTTGATGGGGGGCATACAGAAACTTCTGCATTTCCTGTAGTACTTCGTAAGCTCTTTTTGGAATTAATTTATCTCAAACCCATGAAAAAATAGTTGTGTTGCTCTAACTATAATAGTACTGACATTTAAAAAATTAATTTTCAGGTTCCTAGGAAGTTGAAATTGTATTTCAGAAGAGAGAGTTGGCCTATAAGACTATTGTCTACAAATCTTTTATTTGGCACTTAGCATGTGGTGCTTGTAGCGTTGTTTATATTTGTTTATCTTTTTTGCCAAATAGCTCGTGTGAGGGTGCCCAAAATATTTGAACAGATAAACAAAAAAGCTGCATTTGGGTTCAGTGGAAAAGGAATGCTATGACTGATTATCAATGTCTGGCACTATGTGAGAGAAGGAAGTGATGACACACGTCACATATTTTCCACCCCCTGAAGAAGAATGGTCTGGGAGGACTGGATTCTAGTTACTGATGATTGATCAACATGTGGATCCCAAAGACAGGGAGCTTAGAAAGGATTCTCAAGCAAGCTTTCTTGATAGTTGGCTAGTGTCTCTGAATAACAACAATCTTGTATAGCTCTTGATGTTTTCCAGTGTGTGTTCTTGTAAGTGATAACTAAGATGAAACTCAAGCTATAGTTAAGGGGTTATTTCAAGTGTCTCTGGGGAAATGGTAGCTTCTCTGTACTCCCTAGAGATAACCCTCGACTCCATAAGGCTGCCAGGATGAGAAAATGCACTTAAAATACAAAACCCTACCAGAGATAGAAGCTCATTTAATTTGTTTCCCCAAACAGGTGCTTCTACAACATATCTACCAGTGGATATCTCTTGAGAGGCTTTTTAAATCATAATTGTTCCCCCCCCAAAAAAAATCCTGTTTTTCTATGTTCTAACGGGCTCACATTTCGAAGTATGTTTTGCCCTGGTGCTATTATTGAGCAAGACAGCTCTTCAAATATTGATTTCCTTTAATTAGAGCTGATGAGACTTCTTTATTTCATTTTTCTATCAAGCGAGGTTATGTCCTGAGTGGTTCTCTTTCTTTGCTCCAAACTTTTTCATTTTCTTCTACCCTAAGTGTCTAAGTTAGAGTCCATGCCCCTTTAAGTGTCCTATACCCATTATGTATATTTCTGTTCATCACCAAGCAAAGAATGTTCAGTTCACTAAGCTGTGCTTTTGTTTAGCTTCCTCCCCTACTTTCCCTTTGCTTAACTGTGAATGACTGAGGTTTTTAAGAGAAGAGAAAAGCTCATCTTTATTGCTCTGAAGTCCAGTGTAACTGATCTCTCAGAAGCAACCTCCTATGATCAAAGCATTTACTCAGGAATCTTGAGTTCTTATGCTGACTGCCAGCAAGGCATACAATTTTTTTTCTGTATTAGCATTCTCATCTATAAAGCTGAGTACATTAAACTGATCAGGTAAATCGTTCACACATAAGCTCAGGATTACTTTGTGATCGCAGAGCTCTTGGAAAACGCAGCTGGGACACTTGCATTAACTTGCCCTCTCCCCTTCCATCCATTAACTTTTCACTCTAACAACTCTCCACAGAGGCATCAGGGACTGGAGCAATAAGCTTATTGATTATTGTTGCTATTTTGTTCTCTTCACCTCTTGACACATGCTGTTTCTGCCCAGGGAAGGCAAGCACATCCCCGAATGCCTCACTGGGATCAAGAATGAAAATGAATCAGTTCCTAAATTATACTTTTTCTCGTGTATGCTGGCTGTTCACTTACGTCTTTACCAAGAGTTTGGACTGTAGGTTACAGACTATCAGAGCTCACTGGAATTGTATGTTACAACTATTGCATTCACATCTAGCTCTGGGCTTCTCTATCAGATAGGGGATTGAAGAGCAGAAAGTCATAGTTTTGGTATTACATAGTTTGGGGTGATAAAGACATGAAATATGTTGAGAGCATGGACCGGAATGGTTGTTATAGAGGTGGAAAGAAGGAAATCATATCAACCTATATATATAAAAGCCTAAGCGACCATTAAGGTGGAATAACCAGTCGCTATTATACGCACTGACCACCAGGAGGCAGACACTCAACACAGGAACTGCTCCCTGGTGGTTAGTGAGCTCCCACAGGGGGAGCGCCGCTCAGCCAGAAGCCGGGCTCATGGCTGGCGAGAGCAGCTGCCATGGAAAGAGCCTCTCCCAACTCCACAGCAGCACTACCGAGCAGCGGGCAGCAGGCATAGACTCGATTCGGGCTCCTCCCTGGCCACCTGCCACTTGGCACACTGGTACATCCTCCGAGGGGTCTCGGACTGCGAGAGGGATGTCCGACTGCTGACTTAGGCCTGATTCCAGTGCCATTCTCTGTAGAAGGCAGTCAATCTAAACAACTCAGTGACTCAGGGAAGCACAGGGAACTCAAGGTGAGCCTGCCTCCATGCTTGATTCACCCAATTGATGGTGTTTGCAGGACAGACCGTGGTGGCCCAGCCTGTGCACATGCAGCAGCTGCTGAAGCTCAACCAGCAGGCTGTGCAGCAGCAGAAGGCCATCCAGCCACAAGCCAGCAGGCAGACATCCCCTGAGGGGTCCAGGACTGCAAGAGGGCACAGGCTGGGCTGAGGGAACCCCCCTCACCCCCCATCTGTGCACCGGGCCTCTAGTAGGAAATAACTGAACTTCTGAATTGACTACACGTGGAGGACGAGAATAAAGCCTAATGAAAGCTGCTGAGAAGGTCTGGAAGCACTATGATTGGGAAAACAGAGGTGCCAATGAAAGAGACAGATTAGCTGGGAGGGGAATCTGGACTATAGAAGATGACAGATTTGGTTTCAAACATATTGAGTTAGGGTGTTGATGGACAGTGTCCAGCAGGCAATTAGAGAGATAGCACTGCAGCTCAAGAAGAAAGACAGGGTCAGATGTACAGTCATTGCTCCAAAGTGGCAGTCAAAGTAAGATAAACAATGAGGCCCGATGGGACCTCATTGTGAATAACGGAGTAGATATTTCAGGTTTGGGACAGCATATGCCAGAATATGCTTTCTTCCATCCCAGTTTATGAGGATTTGCAAAGGCTTATACCCCAGGGGTCCAAGTAAAAGAGCCTGACCCAGTTAAGTTAGTTTGTAGAGTCCAATGGTAAGATTAATGAGGGAAATCACAGGCCTTATCCTTGTGTGGGCCAGTGACTTTCTTCATCCCATGCCCATAGCCTACTTCTCCCCATTCTCCTAGTCCAGCCAGACTACTTACAGATGTCAAGGTGAGCTGGGTGCCAAGAGGTGAGGTGGGTGGCAATCATTGTCAACCCATTCCCATGACAAAAACACCTCACAATGTGTATTCAATGCTGCTGTCATCGTGGTGTAAGGTGGGCAGTCTGGTAGATGAACACAACTGAGCTGTAAACTTTGGCTTCACTTGTAGCTCACATCTTTTCCATTTTGCTCTCCTTTTCCAAGGACTAAGCATATATCAGGGACTATACCTTTAATGGTACTAAATTCCACTCCTTTTTTCTGCATGATGCCCTTCTTGTTTCCTGTTCTCAGACTTTTCACTGTTCCTCATTAACTAGCACCCTCAGCCACCTTCTCTTAGCATTCGGGGTGGAACAAGAATGTCACCACAGTTGGGGGTAAGGACAGCCTGTCTGGGAGCTAATCAAGGACTTTGCCCTTGGAAAGCCAAAGTATCCTAGGCTTCCTGAGTTGACCTGAGTTCATGGGGGCAGTGGTTAAGGAACTACTGTATGGCCATTACCTTTCCCAAAGTGAGGCAAGCTTTGGCCTTTATTTAGACCTGGGTCTGCAACCTAGCCACTGAATCACTTAACTTCTCTAGGTTTCAGTTTCCGCGTCTGCCAGTCCTATGTCTTAGGACCATAGTGTAGTTTTGAAAATTATAAAATGTTGAACTATGTATTCATGCGAAAATGCTTTACATTGTTTGGGGCCTTGGGAACACCATGATAAGTGTGACAAGGTTCCTGCCCTCAAGTGACCCAAAGACTAGTGGAGGAGGTGAGTATTGTTAACAGATACACAAGACAATGTAACAAATGGGATAAAGCCAGTGTAAGAAAGTGCTAGAGAAATAAATTGGAGTGGCCACCTATGCTTGGGGAAATCAGGAACGGCAGAAGTAAAGCTGAGTTACTAATAAAAATTACTAGTATGAGTTCCCATTAAAAAGTCAGAATATAAAATGCAGGTTATGAGTATTTTCACAAAATAGAATGAAATTATTCCCATCCTTAGTTTGAAACACTTTTCTCCCAACAGTGGCTCATAGACTTGATCATATGTTGCAACCACCTAGAGAACTTAAAAATGCAGAAGGTGGGCAGAGTTTCTGATTCAGCAGGTCTAGGATAGGGCTTGAGCGTTTACACTTCTAACAAGTTCCCAGGGATGTCGATGCTGCTGGACTATGGAGCACACTTTGAGAACTGCTGCCTCAAAAGAAGCATGACACAGCCATACTCAGTGGCAACAAAGATAACAATGAGCCCTATCTATCCATAGTCCCTGCTTTCCAGACAATGTAATGAGAATCTGCCTGATAAAGTGCCCTCACTATACTACTCCTGAGTCAGAAAAGAGGAGAACACAATGGGCTGCCGACAGACATCCTGTTCTAGAGAAGCTCCTCTTTCCTATGGAAGTGGCAATTACTGCCAACACCACAGAGTGGAGCTCAATAGCAGGTGAGACAAAAATTGGATCTGACAGCATTAATTGAACTTGAAATTCCATTTACTGAAAATGTTCTGGCATAATTAAAAATTCACAACTGGAGCCCAGTTGGTAAACATGGTACATTAGGGAATCCCCAGAGTAGGCCAGAAAAATCTCAGTGAACCTTTTAAGGAAAAGCCAAAGAGGCCACTGCTGTGGCAGGAATTAGAACACAGAGAAACAAGACAAGTCAGTTAGACCACTTATTTAGAAGTGAGATACTGACATTACACTGCAGGGTGATATGAACCAAGGGCGTTAGGAGTCACGTTGGAGGCAGGGGACTGATCACTTATTCATTTCATTTTCCTTGGTGAAGTCACTTTCCATTTACTTTCTACTAAATATGTTCTTATGGGATTTTCAAGAATGTCCACTCTGCTGCACATTATCTATCTATCTATCTATCTATCTATCTATCTATCTATCTATCTATCCATCTATCTATCTAAAAGCCTAAGCGACCATTCGACCATTAGCTAAGATGTGCACTGACCACCAGAGGGCAGACACTCCAACTGATAGGTTAGCTGGCAGCTGGGGTCCGGCCGATCGGGACTGGGCGAGACGGGCCAGACACGCCCTGGAGCCCCCCTGCAGTCCCTCCTTAGCCCCGATCATGCACTAGCAGGGTCCCTTTGCCTGGCCTGCACCCTCTTGCAATCCGGGACCCTTCGGGGGATGCCAGAGAGCCGGTTTCAGCCTGATCCCCACAGGCCAGGCCGAGGGACCTCACCGGTGCACAAATCCATGCACCAGGACTCTAGTATATTGTATTCTTTAAGGACAAGGGCAAATTGTATTCATATCTGCTTACAAAGTTTCTTGTAACATCTGTCATACAGAAGTTTTTCAATAACTGTTGACTGACCACCATCCTGATACATTTGGCTTCTAACATGTTTGAGCAAATGAACTAACACATATTAGGGTAGAGATTTAGTAACACATTCATGTGGCTTTAGCTTTTTGTTCAAATGACTTATGTCAGAAAACACTGTATGCCTAAAAAGGTGAAAGCCTATTCTGGTACCATTTCTCAGATCCAGTGCCCACAGATATGAAACTCAAAGTAGGGTAAAACCAGTGGGAGTCAGAAACTTTGGAGAATGGTGTTGCCAAACTAATTGGAGATAACTTTGAGATTGTAAAATGAGTATAGGCACTGGAATCAGGCAGAGCTGGGGTTATTCTGTCTTTGACAGAGCTGGAGTAACTTGGAGAAGTTGAGTCACTGAGGCAGGTTGGTCCTGCCTAACAAAGGCCTCTGAACTTAACATTGGGGTATCAGGACACAATTCTCTAGCTACATGTTGGTGTCCAAAGCCAGGAGTGTTCAAATATATCCTTGTTGCTGAACTTGGCATCTTAGGTGTTTTTCTAAGGGGGTGAATGAATTGAAAATTTACAAGTCCAGTTGGCTCCTTAGAAATCAAGTATAAGGGCCATGTCAAGAAGGTGTTGAAAATACTTTCTGAAGTAGCAGAAATTTTCTCTCAACCATGTTCCAATGGGTCTCTTAACAGCCCTGAGTCTCTACACCAAAGGTTTTTACACTTTTATCTTAAATCTTGAAAATGTTTTCATTTTTTTAAAATATATTTTATTGATTTTTTACAGAGAGGAAGGGAGAGAGACAGAGAGTTAGAAACATCGATGAGAGAGAAACATCGATCAGCTGCCTCCCGCACATCCCCCACTGGGGATGTGCCCGCAACCCAGGTATATGCCCTTGACCGGAATCGAACCTGGGACCTTCCAGTCCGCAGGCCAATGCTCTATTCACTGAGCCAAACCGGTTTCGGCAAATGTTTTCATTTTTAAACTGCTCAAGCTTCACTCATTTAGATATCACACATTTATTTAAATGCATGCTATTTCTAAGTAGGGTCTCCTCAGCAAATGCTATCTGTTCCATGATATGTACAGAACACTTCTAAATTTCCTTTTTGAATTAAACCCAATTGTTGGCTTCTCTCTGTTGTCTTAAAATTTGGAAAACTAAGAATTATTTTACAGTGTGTGTTCATAAAAGATTAAATTCTAACAGTTCATGGGAGGAAAACATTTCTTGTATCTCACCCACTAATCACTGTTAAATGCTAGACTTTGGCCCTGATTGGGTGGCTCAGTTGGTTGGAGCGTTGTCCTGTACACCCAAAAGGTTGCAGGTTCGATCTCGGTAGGGGCGCTTATGGGAGGGAATCGATCAATGTTTCTCTCTCACATTGATTTCTCTCTTTCTAAAAAAAAAAAAAACACACACACAAAAACAGGACACAGATCTTTGGCATCTTTGGGTGAGGATTTTAAAAAAATTATATACCTTGTATAATTTATAACAATATACTTATATCCATGAATATGAGTTTTTAGTAACGGTATAGTCTAACCCAGTGATGGCGAACCTATGACACGCGTGTCAGAGGTGACACGCGAACTCATTTTTTTTGGTTAATTTTTCTTTGTTAAATGGCATTTAAATATATAAAATAAATATCAAAAATATAAGTCTTTGTTTTACTATGGTTGCAAATATCAAAAAATTTCTATATGTGACACGGCACCAGAGTTAATTTAGGGTTTTTCAAAATGCTGACACGCCGAGCTCAAAAGGTTTGCCATCACTGGTCTAACCCAAGACTCTTAGCTGAGCCAAAGACTGAGGCTCTCTGTTGAATATACCCCACCCCATTCAAAGGAAGGAGTTATAGAACTACTGAGCTATAAGCGTCCTTAGAGTTAGTAAAGTCTGGAGAGGAGAAGGGATATACACAAGAATGTAACATTAAGTTAATAACAGAACTTGGCAGGCACCTAACAAACAGGGCCAGAGCTCCCACAGAGTACAGAGCAAGGAAGGAAGGCGTAGGACCAAAGATAAGGTAACATGAATAAATTGTGCCTCCATTTGCAAAGTTAGTAGTAAAAACAAAAAAAAATGGTGGACAGCATCTTTCTTCCTTCCTTCCTTCCTTCCTTCCTTCCTTCCTTCCTTCCTTCCTTCCTTCCTTCCTTCCTTCCTTCCTTCCTTCCTGTCTTTCTTTTTTTTTTTTTTTGGTGAGGGGAGAGTATGTAGAAGGAAATGGCAGGTTCAGTTTGTGGTTATGTTGAGTTTTGTGTGCCTGTAGGATGCCCAAGCAACATGTTTCATTGACAATTGGAAAAATGGATGCACAACTTAGCTGGGTAGAGATATCTCAGTTGAGGAATGGTCTCCAGAGACTTAGGCATCTTTAGAATATTGGTGGTAGTTGAAAACTTTATAAAGTAGAAGAGATTACACAAAGAGAGTGTATAGAATGAGAAGAGAAAAGCCTGGGAAGAAAGTTAAGAAGAATAAGCTAGAGTGGAAAAAGTGGTCTCCTGCAAGCCAAAGGAGACACTGGATCTGGGGGCATGAGTGTTGCAATCATAAGAGACTCATTTGCTGATTATAAGCCAGTTTTGTGTCTTGGGTTTCTAGCTACTGCATGTTACTTTCCCCATAGTTACTTTCTCATGTTACTTCTGATTAGTTGTAGTCTTTCATCAGTCATGCTGTCCTTTATAATGCCAAGAGTATTTGATAGAAAACAAACCTTTTGATCATATACAACCCGTTCTCATCAATTCCTGGAAAGGATGACCTGAAATATGCTGAAGGAAGCATCTTGCACCAAACAAATCCATAATTATAGGCTTTGGATATATTTTTTCCAGTCTGGCCTCATTTATTTCAACAAAGATAAAACAAGAAACTGTTTTAGTGTCTAAATAAATGAAGGAACTGTACTAAAGTTTATGCAAATATGGTTGCTATAATGTCCCAAAGAAACCATTGGTCTGCTTTTCATTATTGTTCCTGTTGTTTGCTTCCTCTATTATGTGCAAAATCAGAAACGGGCCTTATTGTTCTTCCCTTGCCTTCAAAACTTCAAGAAAATCTTGGCTCAGGAATAATTAGAATTTTAGTCAGTCATATGACAAGACCCACTTATTTTGCACCCTTGGGAAGGGCTGGGCTTCCTAAGAGTCATGATATTACCTCTGTTACCTCTTTGTAAGATGGGTTCTATGCTTTGAAAAAGACAGCCCTCTGGTTCCCCCTATCCATAAACAATCAATTTCCTACTTAATTAACTTTTTAAAATCCTATACAAAATGGATATCCATGCATTTTTCTCAGTAGCAAACACTGAAATCACAATGCATTATCTCATTGTCTGGGGGTATTTCTCGGGTTATGGGAAATGGAGAAATGGAAATATAGAAAACTATAGTCAGTGATAAAAATATGAAAGGCAGAAATGAAGCTTACTACTGCAAAAGTCTAAATGAAGTAAAGAACTAAATCCTTGTGGGAAATGTCCATATTGCTGGCCGGGAGTAGAACCTACTATGGAAAGAGCCTTCCCTATTCCTTAATTCCCTCAACCTTTGTGAGAAAATGACTATCTTGACTCTGTTATGAAAGGATGCCATACATTCAACCATTTCCAGAATCCTCTCAATGGGGGACATATGAGTGAGGACACCCCAGTGATGAATTGTAAAGAATTATTCTATGTGATATAGGCACATAACTTAAGCTGTAAAGGGGTAGAACCTTCACTGGGGCTCAAGAATGTCAGCTAATCATCAAGACCTTGGCCATGACCAGTTCTTCAGATTGCCCTGAAAGTAGAACTGAAGATTCTAATAAGGGAAAACCAGAATTGAGAGGAGAGGCACCCAGAAAGCTTCCTAAAAGGTATACAAACAATCTTTGTTGCTTAGGAGCATAAGAAATGTGCTTTTAAAAGCTGTTCAATGTTTCTCCTGGGATACTTAAAATTATAAATTTTGTGGCCTGGTCTATTGTATGCTAATTATGGTTTTGCTTCTTTTTTGAGCATGGTTTACTAAAGTCACCTTTGATATTCTCAGCTTGTCTAAGACTTATGGGAAAAGCAGTTCAGCATTAAGTTGCAGAAACTCAAAAGGAGATGAAACCCCAGAAGGAAAGTGTGACCCTATTACTCTGAACAAGTTTTGTTGTTGTTTCTTTCTTTGAATTTCCCTGAGGAGTTCTTGCTCTAGTCATCCCTTGTAGGCCTGGGTGGGAGTTTTCTTTAAATTAAGGGCACATGTCCTTTACTTCCTAATTGCCCTATTGTCAAACTTCAGTCATATCTTGTCAAGGTACATTGTCCAACTGCCCATGGTTCCAGAGAAAGGTTATCCATAGTCAATGCAAGACCATAAGCTGCAGCAAGCTACAGGTTTGCAGGCCTGGGGCCTGACCCCTCCAGTTTGTTTCTGGGCACAGTACAGAGGTTTTGTTTCCTGAATATCTGTTCTGGAATAGACTTTCCCTTTCAAAAAATTAGCAGATAGAGCAATTAATTCTGTCAGGTGATGGCTACAAACTGAAAGTCCAATAAAGCACCAACTAAAACAATCTTAGAATCAGTAATTGCCACAACTCAGCCAATCCCCATGCTAGAAGTTTTTGATTTAAGTGGAAATTTCCTTATTGGTAATTTTATCCAACTGGCTCCAGAGATAATAAAAAACCAGGGAGGTTCATGCTACTCTATGCCCCCTGTCACTTTTTCTAATACTTAGAAATAAAAAATCACAATTAAAGATTTATATAGATAAAAACATCAAATCTAGAGGGAAATGCGGGCTACAACTAACAGAAACACAGTTCATCCCAAGGAGCTCGAGGTACAGAGCCAATATCATGGGCTAGTGAGAAGGCAGGTTGGTGTTAAACCATCACAGACTAGGCCACATAATTTTTTTTTGTATTTTATAACCCACCACTATCCCACATTCAAGGTAGTTGATCCTAAAATCCATCTATAACATGATCCTGGATAAAAATTCAGATCAATGAAAAAATTTTTAAAAGGGAGATTCATTATCAAAATCTTGGACTACACGATAAGTGAAATTGAGTGCTAGAGCTAGCTCTGAATTTCCTAGCAGCCAAGGCCATAAGGGAAACATACTGGGTAATAGCATTGTGAACTTGTGATAAAAAGGAAGAGTATCATTCTGTCAGGGAGTCAAAATTATTCCTGGTACCAAGTCTAAGCAAAGATTTTTTTGGGGGGAAATACAAAGCATTTTCCATGGGGCAGTGTCTTATACAGACTTTTTAAAAGGTCAAGTAGAGTGGAGTATAATTTCCATACTTGTCAAATTCACCCATGTTTATTTACCAGTAGCAGCTAAGGAAACCATATTAGAGTAGGCAGCTAAGCTCAATGGGTGCAGCCTTCCTGGTGATCTAACTTGACACTGGGGAGCATGGGCCTTAGACCAATGGCTCCACAAACCACCTGCTCCTTGGACAGCAGCAAGGAATGTTCCCATTGAGTCATCTTGTGTCAATGGGCTTGGGGGTTTCCTTCCCCAGCACAGCTCATCTGCCTGGATCCTGTCCCTACATTAGCAGTTATATCTATCAACATCCTTTTGGGAGCTAGTGATGTGGCCAAAAACTGCAGGAAGCACTTCTCCCTATTTTCCTTGGACCTCTTTCTAATTCTTTGTTCAGGACTCTTGGGACATAGAACTCTTGTCAAACTCTACCACCTGTTCTCTTATCATAATCTGCTCAATGTATTGACAATTCTTCTTCTATGCTTCCTATCAATTCCTCAGGGCAGGGCAGTGGCTCATCACCTGAACTGCAAATGTAATTATTTGGTACTCTTTGCAGGTTTAGAGGCCTTTTTGTTTCTTTCTTGCCCATAGGTTTCCAAGGAACAGAGTAAAGAAATACCTTTCCCCAAAGGCATATTCACTTGTAATCAAAGAGGACACAAAAAAGGCACTGGAGCAAACAAAAGGCTCCCTCTTTCCCGACCTCAACAAATTAAAATCCACATTAATTAATTCTTTGGCCCTTTAATTATTTCTGGATTAAATATACTGGGGTGATTTTTCATTCCAGCCCAGGTTGTTGCAGGCTCAATAATTCACTTAGGGAATTGTGACATAATGTATTTAGCCCTGCTTGTCTATGGAGTCAAAAGGAGTAAGTCGTTAGCAAGTAAGAGGAATTAATTAGACTTTTGTAAATTGACACTCATGAAAGATGCTAGTTTCATCCAGATTTTTCGACGAACCAGGCTCAGAGTTACGTGGCAAATGGAATGCCAATGTAGGTGAAACAAATGTTTAGCAAGCATACCATAGCTTGCTGATCCCCTTGAAGTTGTTACCTAAAGAGACTGTATACATATTCCAAGGATGCTGCTAGCATTCACAGCATTTCTAGAGCTCTTCCCTGGAATCTTCTTCACAGACATTTATGAAACACGCGATAAGTATCATTCATGTCTGTGTAGTCACACCTCACTTTTGGTCCCAACCATGGGACCCAGGTTGGTCATCCAATTAGTACATCAAAGCTACCTTCTTTTTTTTTTTATTGATTTCAGAGAGGAAGAGAGAGGGAGAGAAAGATAGAAACATCAATGATGAGAGAGAATCATTGATTGGCTGCCTCCTGCACGCCCACTAATGGGGATCGAGCCCACAACCCTGGGCATGTGCCCTTGACTGGAATCGAACCCGGGACCCTTTGGTCTGCAGGCCGACGCTCTATCCACTGAGCCAAACCAGCTAGGGCTCAAAGCTACCTTCTAATGACATTTGACTGATTCCAAAAACCTAATCCACCCTCAAAGGACAAAGATGTCTCCCCACTGAGCAGAATCAAGAGAACATGCTACAGCTGTTGAATGTAGTAACCAGTGCAGTGACATGGAAAGTCTGACTATGTTGAAGAAATCAGCACCCATTTCCATATATTATTTATGCTATGCTTGTTAAAAAATAAATCCATTCCATTCTTTTATTCACTATAGTACTTTGATATAATTCTTCTAATTAGAAATGAATCCTTCTATTTGTAGTCCTAGATAACTTTTTGTGAGCTTTCTTAGTGGGTAAAGGTGAAAGCACCAATTCCAAGCTGAAATGCTCCCCCTCTTAAAGCTCCTCCCAACATGTAATTGTTCACTGACTTCTCTAATGGAAATAGTTCTGCTGATGCGTGAGGAAACAGATCCATATGTCAGTGCCTTCAAAGGTCCATTAAACATAATGTTATTTAAAAGCACGTTAACTATCCTAACCAGTGTAAAACAACAACCAGGGAGGTACAGAAGTTTGAAAACTAATGTAGAGTTTTAGGATGCCAAATGAGAATGTAAATCAAACTCTCACTAATTAAAACTTCGACCTTTTGATTACTCCTGGATTAAGTTCACTGTGGTGATTTCTCATCCCTGCCTGGGCTGACACAAGCCCAGTAATTCACTCTGGCATTCTGACTTCACTTGCGTGGCTCTGCCTGGCTGTGGAGTAAGCTGAAGTATCTCATCTTAGACTTTTGTAAATAGCAACTGCGAATGATGCTAGCTGCTGATTCCATCCAGACTGTTGAGAGGAGTACCACATGGAGAGTTAGAGAACTGGAATTCTTGTTTTAAGTCAACACACCAGTCCCTTGATTGATTGGCATGCCTTTGTTCACACAAGTGAAAAACGGGGGGTAAAAACAAGGCAATCTCATCACTTCAAATAATAATGATGGTAATAAATGGTAAATGGAAGATTATAATAATTTAATTATTTTATAATTAATATGTGAGGATGATTCTGATTTTATACTCATTATGGTAGTATAAGCCAATATGCACAAGTTCACAGCTCTAAGCTACTATTGTTTCAACAACAACCCACTTACCACCTACTATGGACAAAGTTCTAGTGATATAAGAATGTCTTGCCCTGACCAGTTTGGCTCAGTGGACAGAGTGTCGGCCTGCGGACTGAAGGGTCCCACGTTCGATTCCGGTCAAGGGCATGTCCCTTGGTTGCGGGCACGTCCCCAGTGGGGAGTGTGCAGGAGGCAGCTGAATCTATGTTTCTCTCTCATCGATGTTTCTAACTCTCTAACCCTTTCCTTCTCCCTCTCTGTAAAAAAATCAATAAAATATATTTTAAAAAAAGAATGTATTTTTATGCTCTACTGACTCTAAAAGACATTATGGATTTATACTATTACATTCTAGGACACTCAAATGAGCCCTCTTCCTTGCCACTTAAAGCCCAGTCATGGTACATTTAGGAAATATATATATATCCCTAATATGCAAATAGACCGGTAGCTATGATGTGCACTGACCACCAGCGAGCATGCGCAGAACATGGTGGGCGTGGGCAGCAGGCGGCAGAGTGTGGAACATGGCGGGCATAGGCCATGGCGGGATGGTGGAGCAGGTGAGCAGAGGCACCAGACCAAAGCGGGGTGCCAGTTGCTGTCATCAGGGTGAGCCTCTGGTGGTTACTAAAAATTATTTGCTCCCTCATACCACGGTCCCGCCTGGCGCTCACACCTGCTTCCGGTGCTGGCCCTACTCGCACCCGCTGCCAGCACCAGAGCCACCGCTCACACCCACTGCCAGTGCTGGTCCTAATCACTTGGCAGCATCAGTGGGTGTGAGCGGTGGCTGCTGCCCCGCTCACCCCTGAGGGCTTCTCTATTTCCTCCTGCTCCTGAGGGGCGATTGGGGCAGCAGCCACCACTCACACCCACTGCTAGCGCCAGCCCCAATCGCTCCGTGACATCAGTGGGTGTGAGTGGGGCCAGCGCCCTCACCGCGTGGGAGCAGTGGTGGCAGGAGCAGGGCTGATGGCAGACAGGGGACCGGGCTGCGGTGGGAGGGGCCGGGCAGGAGCACAGAGGATGGGCCGAGACCCGCCCCTGTGCCCACAGCAGCCTCGTGGCCCACAGTTCCTTTCAGGGTGCACAAATTCATGCACTGGGCCCCCAGTCAAGGAATAATTTGTTCACAATGGTCTGGCTTTATGCATCCCAATACACCACTAGAATTTCTCTGTTGTGCCCACTGCATTTCAGCGTTTTCCATTCTCTGCCAATCTTGGGGCATTTTTGCCCTGATGCCTGGATAATCTCTATTCAGTTGTCATCTCTCCTCGTGGGTCATCTGGAATAGGAGTTGATGACAGTCTCCTGGGGAACACAACAGTAGGGGAGGGGAGGAGGGTTTGGATGGACCCTCTGGCTTATTACTTTCTCTTGGGAAGAAGCAGGATGATGAAAAAGGAGAGCCAGAGAGCCAGGGCTGTGTAAGTTCTACTATGTTTGTTAACGCAAGCTTCTTTATCTTATAGTATTACCTGGCTCAATAAAAGCCCTTGCTGAATAAACCTTTGAACCTAGAGGCAATATAAACATTCCAGAGCCATGAAGGACACTCTTCTGTTGGGCAAGGGGGAAATCAATGGAGTGTGATGGCTGAAGGATCAATACTTCTCTGAATGAATTTCATCATAAGTGACACTCCTTTGGGATAAGGAAGGGCTGACTGGAAATCATTCAAGGTTATCAACTGAAGAACAATATCTAGAATGTTCAGGTCAATCAGTTGGAATTTAAACCAATGGTCATACAAGAAACCACAATGAAAGCTGCATTGTTTGTAACCTGCCCACACAGAAGACACCAGTCCACATTTCCGATAATCCTCACAACAATCTTCAGTCTAGTAAGCAGACCCAACAGCAGATGGCTGTGTTTTTATTTCAAAGAAGTCTGCTGAAAGACAAATTCAAGCTTGTTCTGATGACTTTAGCCAAGCTTAAAAGCCAGGGAGTGAGGGTGGGGGAAACCTTTTTCTTAGACTTCACAAGAGCCAAAAGCAAGAGAGCTATAGAAATCCATAGGAAATGGCAAGATCTCCAAAATAAAACATAATTGGAAATTAAAGTTCATAATTGTATGAAGCTATTGATTTGAAATATAAGAAACTAATGGATAAATTACAAAGTAGAGTACTCATTAATCTAGTTCAAAGAGGCAGTGATGGACATATGAAGCTAAAAGGCTCTTGACCCTCTTAGCTAGGAGAATAAATCTCAACTAGGCACATAATCCATCCTTTTCTCTAAGATCTAAGCTGCAGCTAATATGGGTGCTTGGGGAAGAGGTAGAAAGCAGAAAACTGCCTTAAATGTATGGGCTTAAATGACAACTAATCAATGCAAAGTATGTCTTTAAACTGCCTGATTCATGATTCATAGGTTGAATGTCCCAATGTGCACAATGTGCCTTGCCGACCTCCCAGTGCTAATCCTCAGTCTCATCATTTATCTCCTGAGCTTCTATCCCCAGTCAGGATGAACCCTCCTTCATGCTTAGTGAGGAGATCCAGAAAAAAACACTTTAGGGTAGTATTTAAATTCCTGCTTGAATTCCATTATTTAAAAATGTCCTTGGAAAGCCCAGCTGTGTATGGCATTTTGCTGGGTGATACCAGAGTGAATAGATGAGTAATTAGCCAGAAATCAGTACAAACAAAATAACTGCCTGTTCCCACAACCTGCCCAATAGCAAAGATGTTGCTGTAGATGTAGATGTACTTGTGAAAAAGTTTTTTTTCCAAGTTGCTGACTTAACCGTTCATGCTTAAGCCATAGCTAATTAATACAAAATGTGTCCTTACCCAGCCTGCAGAGCCCAAGTTGCTTGCTGCTGGTTATAGGAAGTAAGGTCATTAAAAAGGGAAAATGACAAAATTTCATTTTAATCTCATTTGGAATTATTAGGAAACTTAATATTACATTAGAAAATTTCAACATCTAATGTACCTCTATAGAATACAATTCATAATTAGACTGTAATCATAAAAATCCCATTTTTCTAATTTGATCATAAAAGTATGGTGGGTAAGTGTGCAAGTCATTGATTTAGTTGTACTGAACCAGAATCCCCCCAGCTCAGAAAAAGTTATTTAACTCTTTTAAGATCATGAAGATACTGCCACTTAAAGCAGAATCTGGCAAACTTTGTATGTAAAAAGCCAGGTAGTAAATATTTTCAGATTTGCAGACTCTGCTGCTGCAGCACAAAAGCAGCCACAGACAGTAGATAAATGGGTGGCTTAGTTCCAACCAAGTTGATTTATTGAAATTTAAATTTCATATAATTTTGAAGTATCACAAATATTTCAATTTTTTAAAAAACAATTTAAAACAGAAAACATTCTTAGCTTACCAGGCCATGCCAAAATCATGCAATGGACTGGGATTTGGCTTGAGGGCGCCATAATTTGCTGACCTCTAAAGGAAAACCCAAATCAGTAACTGCCCTAGGAAATGGAAAGTGTCTTCAGTTTCCCAAGGTACTATCTTCCAAGCAGAAGCCCTGGGAGATTCGGGTGCTTTATGTGCAAATATCAGGTGTTTACCCTAGTGAATGTATGAATTTGTAAAAAAAGAAACATTACCTTCTCTTAATTCTCGTCTCATACAGAGGTTTCTCCTTAATGTGGTCCCTTCTCCCTTTCTGAACTTCCTGTCTTTACCTCCTCTCTTCCAATTTTTTCCATAACCACAGTTTCTTTTCCACAGTTTTTAGCATTCAAGAGAAGTCTCTGGAAACCCATTATCAGTATTTATACCTGACCTAGAATCTTCCACTGATGTGTCTTCCAGAACTGCTCACCCTCTCGTATGTCCATTCCAATTCTGAGGTAGTTTCATGTCACACACAAAATATTTTAATGCTTTTATTCACAAATCCTTTTGGAAATGACAAGAACATAAAAACCCTACTCAGTCCTCTTGAAAAAAGGAATTGAAACTCCTGTTTAGAAAAGCAGCCTCTATCTACAATATAGTGCCATTTGAAATGCCACTGGAAAAGCCAGTGACAACACTGACAGTTTCATTAAAAGTTATGGTGAGCCCTAACCAGTTTGGCTCAGTGGATAGAGCGTTGGCCTGCCGACTGAAAGGTCCCAGGTTCGATTCCGGCCAAGGGGATGTACCTTGGTTGCGGGCACATCCCCAGTTTGGGGTGTGCAGGAAGCAGCTGATCGATGTTTCTCTCTCATCAATGTTTCTAACTATCCCTCTCCCTTCCTCTCTGTAAAAAAATCAATAAAACATATTTTAAAAAAAAGTTATGGTGAAAGGCAATGTGCAAACTGTAAAGTACTATGCAAATGTTAGCCAGAGTTGGTGGTAGATATTATGCCAAGTGTCAAGGATGCAAACTTGTCAGAGTGAATTTTGTGAAAGTGCCAGTGTTATTACTGGGCCACTGGCGGTGTTATTCACCAGGAGCAGAACACCTGGGTTATAGACCCATTTATAGCTCTGTTATTGCTGACGACTAACCAAGGACAAAGGACAAATCACCTGTCTTCTGTGAGCTTTCACCATCATTTTGTACAATGGAATAGTTTGTAAAGATCCTTATGGATCCTTCTATATTATAATTTCTAAGTGTTTTCTATTGGAAACAATGACAACAGGAAAGTGAAGCTTGCTACCTCTTAATGTCAGGAAAGTGACGAAACAAACACCTCAAGCTACTCTTATCTGGTTGTCCCTAGGCATTATGGGAACAGAGTAGGCTATATAGTTGCACTTTCCTTACACAGTCAGTTGCTTCATGTGACATTGTTGCTCTGTTGCTGTCTGTCTTTCCAAAATGAAATCTAGATCTTAAAATTTATGACTATTTATTGCATGTCCGAGAGGGTAAGCACAGCACAGTTCCAAACAAGAAAAAGTCAATAAGCTGTAAGGTTGTTTTACAGAAACGCGTATCTCTATGGGCTGTAGTATTCAAATGCCTTTGGCCTAGAAGAACCTACAGGACCAAAACTACTTCCAACAAATCACTCAAACAACAGTCTCTGAGGGTTTTCTCTTTAACTGTTCTTTATCTTGAACTCGAGGCATATTCTCCTCAGTTCTGTTAAAAGTAAACCTCTTCCCCTTCACTTGGTAAATCTTAAATAGTTACATATTTTTAACAGTTCCTCACTCCCTGGGTGTCTTGTCTTAGTCTGGCAAAGTACAACATGAGTGATCCATATGTGAGGGATAAAGGGGCATTGTGACTGGCACGCATTGTTCTCTGACTTGTGCAGAGCTCAAAAGCACAGACTAAAACCCTTCAGGGGAATAAACAACAAAAAATGCATCTGTTTTCAGGTTTGTTACTTGGGCTGGGGGAGACAGGGAAGCTGGTTGTTTATAGAACAATTTATGGTTGCAATTTCAATAGTTGATTACTTGATTTCTTAATCCAGCTCCTAATCAGAGATCAAACACAGGTTACAATAAAGAAGTAATTTTGGACATGATTACAAACAGTTTCTTACTGAGGGCTTTGCCTTGAAACAAGGAGCTCCCATCCTAGGCTCAGTGTAATAGGGATCAGGACAAGTGATTGGGTTGCAGCTCTTCTGCACAGACAACACAGGCCTTTGGACTAGAACTGTGCCCCCTTTCCCACTGATAGTTGTTTCTGTGTGGTCAATGCAGTTATGGAAACAGTAAAGTAGTAACTATTACAACATCAGCCCACTCCCTTCTTCCCTTCACACTGTGCCAGTATTCTTTGGACACAACAGCTATTTCACCACTCCCCTGCTTGATCAACTTACATGACTCCTTATTGACTACCAATCAGGTCTGCATTTCAGCACAGCCTCCAAGGTCCTTCATGATGAAACCCGGTTTTACACATCTTCTAAATGCCCTTTCTATGTCCTCCATGCTAGCCCTTGCTTCTGGGCCTTTACAAAGCGCTTCCTCTGCCTGTACAGCCCTTCACCATCTTCTCTGCCCAGCAAACTCCTGTTTCCCTCTGAAAATGTACAGTTGTTGCATTTTCTATTGTGTAGGCTTCTATACAGCCCCAGGCAACATTAAACCCTCTTGGCTCCATTTTGTTCAGATATGATTATATCACATTGAATCATAACATTTGCTTACGTTTTTATCTTTACTCCCACCTTTTGCAGATTGTGGGCTTTTTGAGGGTACGTGAACCATGTTTCATCTCTGCATTTCCTCTACCTCTTTTATATATAGGCCAATTGACAGCAAATATTTGTTGAATGAATCTGGATGTCCAATAACTGTTTAGCATGCATAGGGAGTCACAGAAAGAACCTCTTTGTAGGAGTATGAAACAACCTCAAAGGATGATAGAGTGACTACCTGTTCTTGGCCACATTTATGATCCTGTATCTCATCCCATATCCTAATATATAAAAACCCAGGGTCTGTAACCACCGACTGAAGGCTCGACCAAACACCGGAAGTCAGTCCTAGCACTGACTGCCACCAGTGCGGCACAGCGACCCAGCACTGACTGCCTAGGGGGCTGTGGATCAGGCCCAGAGAGAGGCCAGGAGAGAGAGGCAGGGTCTGATCTGCAGCCGCCGTGGCAGCTGTTGATCAGCCATTGTCTCTCTCTCTCTCCAGGCTTCACCAGCAGCCTTGCCTTTCTTTCTCTTTCTCTCCTGATCAGAGAGGCTGCTGATCAGCCCCACCTCTCTGATCAGGCCCAGAGATAGGCCCAGAGACGCTGACTGGCATAGAAACTGACCAATCAGAACCAAATCTGAGTGAACTATGAGGAGCCAATGACTGCCTAGGAAGTGGAGCTTTTAATGCTGACTGGCATAGAAACTGACCAATCAGAACCAAATTGGGAGAGAGCAGTTAGGGGTGATCAGGGCAGCAGGGGAGAGCAGTTGGGGGTGAGATCAGGCCTACAGGGGAGGGCAGTTGGGAGGGATATCAGGCCGGCAGGGGAGGGCCGTTGGGGGCAAGATCAGGCTGGCAGGGGAGGACAGTTGGGGGCAACCAGGCCAGCAGGGGAGGGCAGCTGGGGCAACCAGGCCAGCAGGGGAGGGCAGTTGGGGGGCGAGATCAAGCCAGCAGGGTAGGGCATTTGGGGGCAATCAGGCAGGCAGGCAGAGGCAGTTAGGGGCGATCACGCAGACAGGCAGAGAGGTTTGGGGCAATCAGGCAGTGGTCCCAGATTGCGAGAGGGATGTCCTAAACTGGCAGTCAGACATCCCCCAAGGGGTCCCCAATTAGAGAGGGTGCAGGCTGGGATGAGAGAACAAATTTCATGCATCGGGTCAGTAGTAGGTAAATAAATGTCTCACAAGTTAAGCATGGTAGACACCTGGAAAGGCAGGGCAGACCCTAGGAATTGATCCCAGGAATAGGTTATAAATCATAATCACTTTTAGGAAAGGGGGTTTGAAGTCTATAGCTGACTTTTGTAAGCAGAGGGGGCTTAAGAATAATGCTAGAAATGGGAGCAGAGTCCTGCCAAGACTTCACAGCCTTTGGCTTAGAAGTCCCTTCAAGCCCATGCTGCAGAAGTGACCATCATACAGTTCTCAGACAGAAAAGGAAAACAGCATTTACTGCTGCTGTCAATAGATTCCAGGAGTAAAGCGTTTCAAGGGAGGCCAACCTTCTCCAACTGGTGTTTAGGGAAAGATTTCAGAGGTCAGAGCCTGAAAGAAGGAGCAACATATAAAAAGAAATGCCATCTTATCCTTGTGTTTGAACTTCAGCATCACCATTAAATAAAGAAGGAGAAATAAAGGAGAAGAAGGTTAGACCCAATTAAAATTATTAAATGTACTTCTACCACTACCTGAGTATTAACTATATGAACACTCCCTAAGTCATTAAGATTTTGCTTAACCACAATGGTAGCTTTTGAATTTAAATGAGCCTTCCAGTGGCCCTAAAAGAAGAATTTGAAAAAGGAATACACAAATAAAGATAGTCTCATCACCCTAAGAGACCTAGGATGGTCTGTGCCTCCACCTACTCAACCCTGTGTGCACCAAAACCCTCTAAATCACATGTTTAACACCATGTCACATGTTGGTACTGAGGGAATGGGTCTGCAATGAATACACAGGTCTTATTTTACAACCATGTTTCCTGAAAAAAACCCTGAGGCAGCTATCACAACATTCGGCAATTTAATGTGTTCTATTGTAACCAATTATTTATAAATAAGATTCCTGCCCTCATTCCACAAGCATTGACTGGCGAACTACTGAATTTCAGGCACTAAGCCTAATGCTGGAGACACAAGAATAAATGAGACAACAGCACTGAACTAAAGCAACATACAGTCTAGTAAGGGAGGTCAAGGGTTAGAAAAAAACCTGTCTCCTCTTCCACCACTGACTGCACCTGCTCTCTCAAAGGTCATCAGTGTCTGCCTGCTGGCCAAGTCCAGTGAACTCTTTTCAAGAATCAGACTTCTTGCCCTAGCTGGTTTGGCTCAGTGGATAGAGCATCAGCCTGCAGACTGAAGGGTCCCAGGTTCAATTCTGGTCAAGGGCACATGCCCGGGTTGTGGGCTCAATCTCCAGTAGGGGGCATGCAGGAGGCAGCCTATCAATGATTCTCTCTCATCATTGATGTTTCTCTCTCTCTCTCTCCCTCTCCTTTCCTCTCTGAAATCAATACACACACACACACACACACACACACACACACACACACACACTGAGTGGCCAGATTATTATGATTGGCCAGATTATTATGACCACCCCATCAGTACTTCATTGGGCCACCTTTTGCCTTCAATACTGTGGCAATTCTTCTTGGCATTGACTCCACGAGATGTTGAAAGGTGATGCGAAGAATCTGACACCATGCCTGATGAATAGCACTGTCCAGTTCTGTGAGATTTGATGGTTGTGGAATCAGCTGCCTGATGGCTCTTTTAACTTCGTCCCACAAATGCTCAATTGGATTGAGATCTGGTGATTGTGGGGGCCACCTAAGCAAAGTAAAGTCTCCCTCATGTTCTTAAAACCACTCCTGCACAATACGAGCACCATGGCATGGCGCATTGTCTTGTTGGAAGAAGCCATCTCCATTGGGATACACCATCAACATGATAGGATGAACTTGATCAGCAACGATACTTAGGTATGTTGTGCTATTCAGACGTTTATAATGGTCTGGCCCTCTAGCAATTTCAGTGCAAAATTATAGCTAATTTGCCTACAAACATCAGGTGGTCATAATAATCTGGCTACTCAGTATGTATGTATGTATATGTCTGTGTGTGTGTGTGTGTGTGTGTGTGTGTGTGTATATATATATACATACATATATATATAAACTTCTTTATAAAGAATCAGACTTCTTGGCAATCTTATTCCTGTGACATTTGAGTTAAGACCTGATTGAATTTAAGAGCCAAATTCTGCAAATATTAAGGGGAAAGCTTTCCAGGCATCGAAAGGAGCAAGTGCAAATGCCCTGAGGTAGCAGCAGGCCTGGTATATTTAAAGTAAGCAAATGAGATTGGTGTAATTAAAGAGTAATGAGCACAAGGCAGAACAATCCTATATAATAAAAGGCTAATATGCAAATCGACCAAATGGCAGAACGACCGGTGGCTATAATGTGCTCTGACCACCAGGGGGCAGATTCTCAACGCAGGAGCTGTCCCCTTTTGGTCAGTGCACTCCCACGGGGGGGGGGGGGGGGGTGCTGCTCAGCCAGAAGCCATGCTCACGGCTGGCGAGCGCAACGGCAGTGGCGGGAGCATCTTGCCTCCACAGCATTGCTAAGGATGTTAGACTGATGGCTTAGGCCTGCTCCCCTAAACCAGCAGTGGGACATCCCCCCAAGTGCTCCTGGATTGTGGGAGGGCACAGGCTGGGCTGATGGACCCCCCCCCACACACACACCAAGTGCATGAATTTCGTGCACTGGGCCTCTAGTAAAATATGATATTGGAGAAGGAACAGGAGCCAGACTGTGCAGGGGCTTGCAGGCCATGGGGAGGCCTCAGTCTTATATTCTTCATGAGATGGGGTGCCATTATAGGGTTTTGAATAGAGGAATGACAAGATCTGAACATTTTATCTTTTTTAAAAAAAAATTATACAGTGGGGCCTTGACTTACGAGTTTAATTCGTTCCATGACGGAGCTCGTAACTCAAATTACTCTTATGTCAAATCAACAGTGAACGAGTGAGACACGTGATGCTGGGCTGATGTTGTAGCGTTCACTGTGACGTTCACTGCGCCAACTAGCGGTCGGGTATCTGAAGCTGGCTCGTAACCCAAAGTTTAGCTCGCAACTCAAAGCAAAAAATCAGCCGACAGTTGGGACACTAGTAAGTCAAGGCCCCACTATGTGTGTGTGTGTGTGTGTGTGTGTGTGTGTGTGTGTGTATATTATTGCTTTCAGAGAGGAAGGTAGAGGAAGAGATAGATAGGAATCTCAGTGATGAGAGAGAATCATCAAGGATCAAGCCTGCAACCTGGGAAAGTGCCCTGACAGGGAATCTAACTGTCGACCTCTTGGTTCTTGGGGCAATGCTCAACCATTGAGCCACACCCAGCTGGGCTGAATTAAACATTTTAAAAGGATCAGCAGCTTGGTTACTGAGTGGAGAACAGGCTATAGGGGACCAATGGTGGAAACAGGGGAACCAGCCAGGGGCCTTTTAAAGCAGCTCATGTAAGAAATGATGGTGGCTTAGACAAAGATAGACAAGGAGATGGGGGTGAGTGCTGGTTAGATTCCAAATAGTTTAAGAAGGAAGAGTAGACAGAATTTGCTAATGGATTAGATGTGGCCTGGGAGAAGAAAAGAAATGTGAAAGATATGCTGAGAATTTTGGCCTGAGCAACTGAAAGGATAGAGTTTCCATTTACTGAGATGGGAAAGATTGTGAGAGGAACACATTTTGGGGAAAAGTCAAAAGTTTGTTGGGGGGCAGGCCAAGTTTGAGATATCAATTAAGCTCCTCAGTGAAGATATGGTGTGGGATATTGGGTATCCCAGTCTGAAGCCCAGGGCAGAGTTCAGGTTGGAGATGCACATGGAAGGGAGGCTGGACCCCAGCCTTTCAGCATCCTCTCCAGGCAGGCTCCATATTATTCAGCCAACATCATCAGCAACTTGGTGTAAGAACAAGCTTGCCTGTAGTCAGCTTGGCCTCCTCACCTTCCTCACACATCACACTCACCCTGGCCTTTGTCTCAGGACCCACTTGGCCACAAAAGTAGGGGTTCTAGTGATGGCAAACGCCACTTAACAAAGTAATATAGTGACAGGTGTGATATAGAATCTGTTATCCGAATGAACTATGCTGCACTGAGGAAACACATTTTTTATGGAGTTACTTTTCTTAGAACGTGTATTATTAACATCATAATGTGAAGAGTTGCATAAATTCAAAATGGCATCCTAGATGCCCCAGAAGTTTCTGGAGAAAACAATCTCAGTAAAATTCAACTGGAAGTCAACCTACTATAAGGCCATGCACACTCAAGCTCAACTCTTGGGCTATTATTTTGGAGGGAGATGGTAAATTGTAAGCAAAGCAAGAAAATCATAGTGTTTTGTTTCTTACTCAAATCGATGAAAGTGAAATAAAACAGATATTAAAACCTGTCTGAAGACTCATCTTTGTGTTGCACACAATTTGTCTACTAGGTAGCTCCTTACTAAAGTCATTCCTTGGCCGGGAGCTTGACAAGCACTAATTATCCTCATCAATTCCCAGACCCTGCAAACAAGATTCACACAAGTTTAAAAGTAGTAAAATTTGAAAGCCTAGAAAACATAGTATGCTCAAAAATACCCATAGAGCTTTAAAAACACAGACAGGTATCCAGACAAAATGTTAGGCTAAAAACAACAACAAACCCCTTTGAGTTTCCTTATGCGCAAGTGGTAAGAGTAGCTACTCTCTACCGCTCTCTCAGAGAGGATGTTCGATTGGGGGAGCTGAGGTTACAGTCATAGGTACAAAGCCTGACATCTACTAGTAATTTCTCCTTCCATCTGGGCATCAGAGGCTATTAGAGATCCTCACACAAAACTCTTCTGAGCCTGTGGAGGAAAGAGAGATGGCCAAGACACTCAGAAAATGACTCAACAGTGGCCCCTGGAAAGCTGCACCAGTGCCAGGCAAAGGAGAGGTACCAATTCCTCAGGTTACCATGGCAATAGCAAAAGTGATTAGATGATTTTCTGTGTCTGGCTGGTACTCTTTGTGATTCACGGTCCACTGGCCCACCATAATTTTGGTCTTCTCTCTCTTTTTTTTTTCTATTTTATTGATTTTCCACAGAGAGGAAGGGAGAGAGATAGAGAGAAACATCGATGAGAGAGAAACATCGATCAGCTGTCTCCTGCACATCTCCCACTGGGATGTGCCCGCAACCCAAGTACATGCCCTTGACTGGAATTGAACCTGGGACCTTTCAGTCCGCAGGCCGACGCTCTATCCACTGAGCCAAACCGGTTTCGGCGGTCTTCTCTTTTTTATAAGCTAACATATGTGTATATGTGGCTGATCTGTCCGTTTGCATGCCTACCCATCTGCCTGCCTTTTCGTTTACCAAAAGGAGAGCTAGAGAGTTGGTAAGTTCTATAGAGGTGTCTTTTAGCACACCTCTTCTTTTTACAGTTGGAGAAACCGAGGCCCAGAGAAAGGTGACTTAACCAAGGTCTCACCATGAATTTAATAAGAGTTGGAATGTGATTCTTGGTTGTTTTCAATTCTTGGTCTCTGTCCCTCTCTGGGTCAGCCTCTTGCTACTTTGTTTTTCTTTCTTTATTTCTGCTCCTCTCTGTGTGTTCGTCTCCGTCTCTCTCACATACACAAGCTTTGGGAAATTAATCTTGATTTGGTATGTGTCCTATTTTTTCATAATTTTTAAAAAATAAAATGATCACATCCCTATCACATAAATAGTTAGTCAAACCCCATTACTTTACTGCACTGCCTCAACTCCAAGCTTTGGTCATGTTTTGGTAATACCTCCTTTGGCTAAAAAGGTCAAACAGAGTATATTTATTATTCCACAGATGTTGCTTTCACCTGTGGGATTATTACAACTAGGAAATATCTCAAGGCTAGTTTCTTAAATTAATTTTTATGATACCTCGTCTACCCCCGAGTTGAACCTGACCTTAGAGTATTTGAAATAGTATTCGTATTTCCCCATGACAAATTGAGAATCCACTTTTAATTTGATCCATACTTTCCAATGTAACCTGTTGTAAAAGAAAGAATATTGCTTGCTTTCTCATTCCCAGTTTTTAAAAATAGCACTATAATCTAATCTGTTGCATATTATATACAAAATAGATTTCAACTTGAAAAGTCACAGAGAGAGAGAGAGAGAAAACTCTCTAGAGGTTTTAGAAATCCTGTAGAATGTGACTTGCCACATTCTGTTTTCTTTGACTTTATGTGGGAAGGAAAATGAACATATCAGCTGTGATGGCTATTCTTTCCAGTTTGTTGTCTGTTTTAGATTATAAGCTCCCAGAAGACAGGACTCTTTTAATCCTCTGCTCAGTGCCTATTCAGTGCCTGACGAAACAGGCAATGAATCTGTGCTTTTGGCTCAGATGCAGTTGCTGCCAGAAATAGGACTGTGTTGCAAAAAGAAACGAAAATCAAGGCTGGCTCCACACAACAGGTCAGCTTAGAGTTATTCAGACCCAGTCTTGTTCTACATTTAAAGAGAAACTTTAGAATACTCCCTATAAAACCTTAATTTTGAAGCGGGATCTCACCATTCTACCTGCCTTTAAAAATGGAAAATAAATTTAATACGTATACATGTAAATCATACCAAGGCTGCAAAGAGATCTGAGGTAAAAAAAAAATGAGTACCATATACCTGCTCCATCATTTTCTATAGCAACTTACAGAATAAATCCCTCAGTAGCTTTTAACCAAACAACCTCAACCTCCTGCAGAATCTTGTGGCACAAACTGTGTACTATAAGCATGTGCCCTATTCCATCACAACATTTATTCATTCCCTAATTAGACTGTGAGTACCACAAAGGCAGGATCTCTCACTGATTCACATCTGTCTCCCCAGTGCCTGGCACAGTATCTGGCAGAGCAGTTGCTCAAGTACATACCCATTGAGCAGATCAATGCCTCTCAAAGCAGGGAGCTAAAATCACACTAAATGCAATGAAACAGCAATCATTGGCTTCCACCCATTTTACAAAAACATCTTTGTTTTAATAGCTCTCCTTTACTGGAGGCACAATCAACATTTCTAGAACATATGGAATCACTAAAGGGAAGTTGTAGAAACCACTTAAGTTAGCACACGAAAAAGCACACCACGTGTTTTCAGTTCTCCTATCATGGCTTCCTTTGTTCATTCATCTCCATCTTATCATTGTTACTTTTAAATATTTTCACTTTTCATAGACTCGAATTGATTATATCTAATCAAAGTAGTTTATTATCATTCTACAGATTAATTTTCTACAAAATAGCCTAAATAAAAATTCACTATATTTGGGCTAATAAAATTAAGACTAAATTATAAGCTTTCATTATCAAATTTCACGTGTTACAACTATATTATATAGTTTGGAATATCTCTAAATGTTCATTTTATTTTATTTTTTTTAAATATATTTTATTGATTTTTTACAGAGAGGAAGGGAGAGGGTTAGAGAAACATCGATCAGCTGCCGCTTGCACACCCCCTACTGGGGATGTGCCCGCAACGAAGGTACATGCCCTTGACCGGAATCGAACCTGGGACCCTTGAGTCCGCAGGCCGATGCTCTATCCACTGAGCCAAACCGGTTAGGGCTAAATGTTCATTTTATATCCCACTCCCAATCTAATGGTAATTTTTACCAACATAATAGTTAAGGTACATTCGTCAATAATGACAGGGTTTGACCAAAATTAAAAGGAGGCAGGGAAATAGAGACAGTACGCTACAGATGCCTAAATGATCATTGAAGGAGAACACCCATTGCTTAAGTTCTTTAAGTGCATTTAAAAGCATAGAAGTACTCATTACTACTCAGCATAGAATGTATTTTTATTGGCACTCAAAAATATTACATTAATTACATATAACCTTCATTTGGGGTCAAAACTATTATCAATCAATTTGATCTTCTACTATAATTATGAGACCTGTCTCCATATCATTTGATGCTTCCAAAAATCATTTACACCTATAAACAATAAGTTCATTGTCCCCACTGAGTTCATTGCAAGGTCACAGATTTCTAATCTAGCACTCTGATTATTTCTTTCATAACAACTATCCAAATCTGAGCATGCTTTATTGACTTGCTTTGGATGATCTATAACCAACACTGGAATGTAAGCTCCCTGAGAGCAGAAACGTTACCTGTCTTATCCAATTGTCAAATCCCTAGCACTAAGAACAGTCCTGGGTAATGGCAGGTGCTTAATAAATACATCTGTAATGATTGAATGAATTACTCAATTAATAGTAAGTCTCTGATCACAGTACTGGAGAATACAAAGTTGGAGGTTCCCTCCTGGTTTCCCCAAATCTACTGAAGGCCATCACCTGTTTCCTCCACTCTCAGTATGATTCAGTGCCAACTGACCTGTTACATTGAAGGTTAAAAGAAGACGTGAAGATTAATACCTATTGCCAAGATGGGAAATACCTCCTCCATGAGAAGGGGAAATTAGAGATCTTGTGCTTGAGACTGTAGGACAGAAGGCTGAGAAAGAGGACCATCCCCTAATTATCTTGCTTTCATTTTGCACTCAGATTAGAAATGCAGTGCTTGGTATTCGCATTAAACTACATCGTTCATGTGCATTGAATTTTTTTTGCATTGAATTTAAAATCAACCTCAAGAGTATTATTTTATTTATAAATAGTTTACTAAATATTTATACTAAAGGAGACACTGAAGGTGCTTACTAGTATATAGAAAGGAATAAATGAGGCTTCTAGAAGTTTCCTCGTGGATGGCTTTACATGAGATTTTATGATCACTCAGTATTAAATCACATGACTCTTTAATGATATAACATTGCATAGTTTTGAGAGAAAATTCCTCAGAAAGCTCCCAATATCCATCCCATCTCATTTTGTTTTCTCATAAAAATACCAGCATTTATGACTAATTTTGAGGCTCTGTCACTTTATTGCACCCCTTATGAATTTCCAAAAACCCTCAGTGTTTCCTACATAACTAGAAATTAATTCTCATTAATTAGTCAAGAAAGATTATTTAAGCAAAAGAGTATCACAGTGACCACTTTCCCCTGTGCAGATTCAGAGGTAGGCTATTGACTAAAAGGTATATGTGAGTCAGAAAATGGCTCTTGCCTAAAGCATCACATAATGTTCATTTCTTCCCTGTAGCTTTTGTTTCCTCTCACGCAAACAAGGTGTAATGGGCTTAAGCTCTATATTATATCTCATGCATCATCCATGACATTGTCAAATCAATTCATATGAAAAAATGGGAGAAAGCGTACTCTCAGGCTCCTTATGTGCATTTACATTTTAATATAGGAACAATCAGTAAAGGCCAATGAAAGGCTCATTTATGCCAGTTTACGATAACTCTGACATTCCAGGGTGCACAGGAGCAGCCTTCTTTTAGGGCTCCTGACAAATGAATAAGAGCTCCCAGAGAAGAGAAGGTAAACTGTACCCTGTGGCGAGCAGAAATCAAGTCTGAAATTGTAGAAGCCGTGAGAAGAAATACCAATGTGCCAACAAATGCCATTTACACATGGTTTCTAGCGTACTCATGGCCAAAATTATGAAAGCTGAAAAGTTTTCAAAACACGTATGGCCTTGATGAAGCTCCTTTATAATTCCAGTGTCTGTCTGACAAGGCGATGCTGAGCTGTCTGGAAAATCGATGGAGCAAATTGAATGGTAAGCCAATGAAATTGAAGGGACAGGAAGCCCTATGGTGCCACAGTGACAGTCATTTTTTTCCTAGGTGTAATTTTAGGATTTCAAAGCAGAGCCATTTGCCAAATAGGAAATATTTCAACTCTGGAAGGGGAACTGAAATAATCTAGTAATTTCTAACTTTGAAATAGTATTCTCCAGTTTACATGCACATAAGATCTCCTGTGATATATAGTTGTACTACAAATACCGTGGACAAGACAATGAGACCAAACTAATGGAAAACATTGTAGACAAAAACCATCTAGAATAGCGAAATAGAAAGATAAAACAGAGGCAACAAATATACCTGGAAAAGGATTCAAAGTACTGAGAAACTAAAATAAAAGACATTTAAATATTTTGATGGAGAATGGGCTATAGCTGTAATTAAGAGTGAGCTTTAAAGAGATGATATATACATTTAACTGTGGCTCTCCAGTCTATAGGCACAATCCTCCCTTTCTCCATTCATTTCAATGGAATCTTGCATTTTGGGCTCTATTTTCAATCTAGACACTCCTCTGTGTGACCTTGCACTATCTATCATCTGGCCCTAAACCCTTCAAAACAAAATGCACTTTATCTACTCCTAAAAGATTTGGCCCACCTTCATTGATAAAGTTCCTTGAGAACAATGAATCACAAGTGCTGTGAACAGAAGTAGTAGCAAGAAATAAACAGCAAAAGCAGCAAACAAGCAAGCAAGCAAAAAAAAAATAGCAACTAGCATAGGTAATTACAAATCAAGGCACTGAACAACATGCAGTTGACCTGGGTTCTTGCCTCAAGTCTGCCACTAACTACTTGTGTTTATTGGTCTTTGTGGGTATCTGTCTCTTCACCTGCACAATATCATGGCCTTTTAACCATTTGAGTCCCAAGCATGCGATCGCGCTGCTTGGTATTTCTCGACATAAAATAAAACAAGCGCTATCACGCTGTTTGGGTCTTTTCGTACTCATTTAGAGAAAGCGCGGTTGCGCTGTTTGGGATTCTTCGACAGTGTTTTTTCAATACCCCCTGGGACTCAAACGAATCGTATGTTTTCTCGACATAAAATCTCAGCAGCGCAATCGCGCTGCTTGGGACTCAAATGGTTAAATTAGATCCATACAGGAACTCCCTGGGCTGTCTCCCTCACCTCTTTCCCACTCGTTGTCTAAGTCAAAATTCTGTGACTGTACATCAGACATGCACTTTCCAGAATTTCCAAACTCTCTTGGGTTCTCTCCTCCTTCAGATTTCCTTACCACAGAATCATGCCCAGGTTATCTCTGGATTTGTAAAAGTTTGCATTCTTAAAATCTAGGCATGTGGCTGACTCTTTTTCTTAGAACATGGTAAAGTATCTGACTAATAAGTGGAATAGTGGAAACAAAGAAGGGAGTCACCAGAGGTACTTTGAATGTTGGTAAATTTCTACCTGTTCCACTTTATCCAAGCCCACCCTTCCTGCTTCCCCATCTTCTTCCACAAATCCCAGTGCAGCAGATGTAGGAAGGGGTGGGGAAGTTAGGGAAGGCAAGCTTTCTGACTCCTACTTTAGGTCCTAACTGGGCTTTGGTTAGGTGCTGAGGAAGACTGTCATTTGGAAGCCAACTTATAATAACGTCCTTTGTTTTAGTGGTATTTGGTTCTTTTTGAAGATTTCCTGCAGGCAAGCTGAAAAGACAGTGAACTTTCAGATGTTCATATATAAGAAGCTGACAATTGCATCTGTGGTGGTAAATTGTTGCCCTAGCTGGTGGAGGTTAGAACAAGAAGCAATGTTTTAACTTCTTGTGACATTTACAAGAATTGGAAAACTGGCTTTTGCCGGAAAACTTATGCTTAATCTAAGCAGCTCTGAATCACTGGAAAATGTTCCTACATCGCCACTTTATAAAATTAAACAGAATGCTGGAAAGAAATCTTGGCCCATGACTCTGAAAACAACAAATTGTACCACATTAGAGCTAGAAAGAACCTTAGGGAGCCTCTACTTGGAACTCTGGTTTTAGAGATGAAGAAACTAGAGATAAAGAAACAGTCTGAGAGAGAGGAAGTGGCACATCTCAGCTCTTACAGCTTATTCGTAGCAGTGGTGTCTGGGACCAGGTCTTCTGACTCCCAGCCCAGGGCTCTTCCCTCTCCAGAAGTAGACAAAACTAAATGCCACCACAATTGCTAACTTTTTATGCTTTGGTTTTTTCTTAACAGGTAGTTTGCCTTGAATAGCAAAAATGCTTTGAATAATCAACTAAAATATCCCTAAGGAATAAGTAGGCCCATTTACATTCTATCACAGGGAAGAAGATGAACTTGACAAATTCTAATGGTGACAAGGACAAGAAAAGTGTGGAACAGAAGTCTAATAAGGAGGGTGTGTTGGGTTATACTTCAGGACTAGCTAATGAAAGGTGATCCTAATTAAAGCATGACCATAAGTAGCAAAATGGGAATTGCTATCAAGTCCAAGAATGTATAAAAAGAGGAAACCAAAGGGCCTAGACAAATTGTTAGTAAAGTCTGTACCAAACTAAAAAAAAATAAAAAGCAAAATCTACCTTATCACTCCCCACCCTCTCAGGTTAGCTTGTTCATTTACTTGTATACTTGTTTATGTTCCCTTTCCCTACAACGTGCGCATCTGCACATGCGCGCACACACACACCCTTTAGAAAACAGAAGAAGCAGGACCTTGTCTGTCTTATTGTCCCCAGTGTAGAACAGTGCCTGAAAAGTCGTAAGTGCTCAGTGGATACATAGTAAATAAATTTGAGAAAGGTAAAACAAGTTAGACTATGGTTAATACAAATCATGAGAATAAAGACATCAAGATTATAAATTCAAGGATGTTTTTATTATTCTTATTTCCTGTCGGAATAAGAGAAATATATCAATGTCTCAGTTCATTTAGGACAAAAAAAATATGAGAGCTTTAGTTCCTTAAAGATCCTCAAGGGGGTGCTGGAATACTGGAAGAGGGTGTGCCATCTACATATCCACAGCAAGAGCTCTGGGGCATCAGGGTATGTTTTCAGGATTACAAATGCAATGAGGGATCTTTACAACCTGAGAGTGACCATGAAAGATACTTTGAAATTGACAATTGGGTCTAAGAACACTTGGATTTAGGAGTTGCCATCAAAGAGCCATGCTAAATTTCTAAAGAGGAGGCTGGGGTGCATCAATGAAGGCTAGAAACTCACCCTGATTTACTAACTAGGCCATTGCATTTTGTAGGGTAAGATGGCCTCAGAATACTTCATAGGGAAGGGACTCAACTGGAAGGGATTTACTTAATTTTTGGAAGGTGGGAAATGGGGTCACCCATCTTCAAAAAGAATATTGTTTCCCGTGCTAAAGCTATAAGCTAGGTCTATAGTTTCCACACGAATAGCTTATTCACAAAGAATTCTCCTAACAATACTATACACATTAACCAAAATTTGCTCATCCCTTTGCTCTAATTAAGTTTCAGGGTTAGACAATCATTCTTAGTCTGGTGGGAAACACTGAGAGCCAGCTAGAAATGTACAGTACCAAAGTAATTCAATGTTTACTAAATTTAAAGGAAGCAATCAATTTCTAATTCGAATTTATGCACATTCTTTTCCCACTTTAACACTGTCTTATTTCCTCTAAGTTCTTCTTTGGTCATTAAGATTGTCAGCAAGGTTATAGTTATTGAACAATTTGTCACATGCTGCAGGTATTTCTAGACCAAATTCAATTATCAACATACCTATATATAACTAAAGAAAAATATATAAGACACTTATAGACAAAGACATTATATGTTCTTCATTTACAGCCCATTGCGCCAGAGAGAGGGGTTCCTAGTAGGCATTCAGTAAGTATTTGCAGAATGAATGAAAGAAAAAATATCTATCTACCCTCTGAATTATTTTCCCACATTCAAACTCTCAGGCATAGCTCTCCCAGAATGTGTGTACGTGTCTATGCATGCATGTGCTCTCAAAATTCCCACATGCTCATCCTTCAGGCTGAATATATCCTTCCTTTTGGCAGGTATATCTGTATTACAAAACACTGAAACAAGATTAACCACACAAATTGTCCCAGGAAAGTTAATTTTAATTAACATTTTCCTGAAACTCGCCAGCCTTCCAGCACCTAAAAACTGAACTCAATTTTCATTAGGAAAGCTGTTTCCTCCTTCTTAGAAAACACACACCTTTTAAAGTTTCAAGTGCCAATTTATGTCTCCAGTTCATAATAACATAAATTCACAGTGTACTTGTGATGCTTTCCCTGGAAAGCTTATTTGAAATCACTTGCTTAATTGAAACTACTTTTACTTCTGCTCGGACTAATGCCCAGCACTTCTTCTTTGTTTTCAACTCTGAGCACTACTTGGAGCTACATTCCCCCATCTGCATTCCTGACACAGGATGACAAAAACCAGACTACAATTCAGTCTCCTCAGATATCCTGCCCTGGAGATGCTCAGCAGGCAATTGGAAATTGGAGTTAGCCTGGAGCTCCGGAATGAGTTAAGAATTGAAGAGGTCAATTTGGGAATCACTCGTGTAGAGGTGAAAGGTGAAGCTATGTGAGGAGATGAAATTACCCAGAATGAGAACATAGCAAGAGAAGAGAAGCAGATCAATGACAGAACCTTGGGAATTGCTCCATTTAAACAGTGAGGGGGAGGGAGAGGCTGTGTGTGTGTGTGTGTGTGTGTGTGTGTGTGTGTGTAAAAGAGACTCCAACAAAACAAACTTAAGTGTCGAGTAGAAGACAGGAGGTGAACCAAGATAAATTATTAATGCTTTCAAGTAAGAGAAAAAGTGAAGAAGTGCAAGAACCTCCAAAAGGTTCAAGAAGATTGAAGCCAGAGAAGAAGCCATTGGATTTTAAAATATGGTGGTCACACATGACTTTTGGGAAAACAGTCTTCCCAATGTCATTCTTATGGACTCATAGAGTGTCCATATGTTTATGTGTACATGTATATATGCATGTACTCTGAAGCACCATAAGATTAAATATTAGTATTGAATGAGACTGGTCCTGGGTGTACCAGATAATGGCAGTAATAACCACTACTATTTATTGCCTGTTTACTATGTGCCAAAACAGTGCTAAGTACACGATATCCCTGATCTCAATTTAATCTTTGCACAACTCTTTAAGGTGGCTACACTTTACATGTGAAGAAACTTGAAAACCCACAGAAGTTAAATAAATTACTCAAGGTCACAGTGCTACAAAGTGGCAGCACCAAGATAGAACAAAAGCCCATACTTTCAGTCACTCAAGTAACATTTCCACTGGGTGGATGTTAGCTAGGTAATCTACGCATAAGGGGAAAATAACTAATATTGGTTGACTCAAATTGTCAAGTGTTTTGCATAGGATATCTCCTTTCACATGTATACCATCAATATTATGGCTATGTTTAGGTAAACTTCATGAAGTCATATTTTAAGAAATCTGATTCAGGTTTTTGGAAAATACTAGTGAATCGAAGCTATATGATCCCAAAACAACCAGTTATAATTCAAATGTATTTACTATAATTGTTCCCAATGGTTTGAAAGGTTAAAAAAACATAAGTGTGGCATCATTAATTTGGTGGTTGTTATTAATATTCAAATTACTGATAATCAAACTCATCTCAAAAATGAGTGGATTAGACAGGATGATCTTAAACGTTTCTAGCCTTGACTTTCTATGACTCTCATATGAAGGTTTAATTTTAAAGATATAGAATACAAAGTAGAATGTAAATGCAGCAGCAGAACTGGTTGGTATGTCAGCATACTTTTATTCCCTAGATTTATAGAGGCCTACAGTTAAAATATTATAAAAACTAGATTTTGACTGTTCAAGATATTGATTGATAACTTAAACAGAAGTTTGGAAACTCCATCACAAAATTATACACTGAATATTCAGCCAAATAATTTGCTTACAACTAACTGCAGATCTTATGGTACAGCAGGTTATAGAAAAAAAGAGAGAGTGACAAAAACTCTGGCAATTAATTTTTTGCCATCTACAGAAAAAAAACACACACAGGGCTCTCTTTCAAACAATTAGTATCACTGTTAATTTTGCATGTATGTAGCAATAACAAGGCATTTGGGATGGCTTCCACTGATTGTTCCCTTCTCTCTTTGGATTACAAAATCCATTCAGACAACTAAATTACAGCAAGTATTTATGCAAATTTTAATTATGAGGCAGAGATCATCATAATCCTGTATATTTATAAAAGTGCATGACCAATGGGGATTACCAAATGAGTTGTTACTTTATTATTTTACTAGTGGTTGAAAATGTGCTAGCCTTGGAGAGTTTTCATACACCATTCAGTCCACCAGAATTAAAAATGGCCCCATTGACATTTACCAAAGCCATTTCTTTTCCATTGCATTGGTACTTCTCTCTTCCTTTCTCACAGACAAAGACCAGGTATAAATTGCTCTGATAATAACATCTGGTCAAATCAATCAGCATGATAATAAAAATAGAGTATGTCAAGATTTTCTCTGTTATATAGTAAAACAGTTGTAGAGAGATGGTTGTATCATGCAGCAAATTTTAAAGCAAAAATAAAACTAAATTCTTAACATGTCCCCCATGAAAGCAATTTTTGAGATAACAGTCTCTATGTTATTGACCATTATCTTAATGATCATCCACTCTGTTTTATTTTACAAATAAGGAAATCAAGGCTCACAGCAGAGATGAGACTTAAGCAAAATCACCCTACTAGTTACTAGCAGAACATAGTACTCTTGCCACCATGATACATCCAATCTATGATCTTTAAACACATTCCCATGCTAATATTGTGTTACTAAGTGTCTGTGTGTCTATATCATTTGCCTCAATGAATTATAGTCTGACTATAGAATTAAACACTGAATTTACTAATCTCAGCTATGAAATAAACCAACTGATGCCCTTGTGGGAATATGGAAGCCCAGCTACTGAAAGCTAAATTGGACATCTAATAAATGGTCCATCTATTCTATTTGAATGAGAGTCTTCCCTCGTGGAGGAATCCCAAGGCTCCAACCTTTGCTCTTGCTTACACTTACTGGGCCAGGGAGCATAGGATGAAATGTAGGTGGGTAGGAAGAGAAAGTAGAGACCCTGGTAAATATTTCTGGAGCCAATAAGCCTACAATAGGCCAAATAGAGTACTGGTGAACATCATGATCTTAGAAAACAATGTGCCAAGCAACTACAGCACACATTTACAAAATGGCTTATGATTCTCACAGCCTCTTCAGCACTAGAGGTGACATGATTGTATAACTTGTGGCACACAGTTGATGTCTACAAAGGCACTAACGTGGAGCATTCTCAATACCCCACCACCCTCACAGTTAGGAACTTTCCTGTGTTTAATTAGATCTGCTCTGCTGCAGAGCTCATGTCATAAAGGTCTCTGGACTATGGGATTACTCTACCTGCAAGTCTGCATACAGGGTGGGGCAAAGTAGGTTTACAGATATGAGTACGCAAAATACTGTTATTCTTGTATTATTCTTTCTTTTTATTATCTTTTATATTTTATTGATTTCACAGAGGAAGAGAGGAGAGAGAGAGATAGAAACATCAATGATGAGAGAGAATCATTGATCGGTTGTTTCATGCATGCCCCCTACTGGGGATCCAGTCCGAAACCGGGGCATGTACCCTAATTGGGAATTGAATCATGACCTCCTGGTTCAAAGGTTGATGCTATGAACAGTCAGACAGGTATACTTATTTATTAATTATTGTATCATTTTCCATATGAACAACTGTAAACCTACTTTTGCCCAACCCTGTACTTACATACTTTAAAAGCCCTGATATTTTCAAATAATTGATTTTCCTTCAATAAAAATCTAACCTAGTTAGTCCCTAAATCACCATCCAGCCTAGTAAACAGGCAGGCGTGCCTGAGCACTGTGAAAAAGATAATGTTGGTGGGTGGTGGGGCCTTCACAAAACACTCCACAGCGTCATCCTATTTCAACGAAAAGAAAAAAGAGCTAATGACCTACTGCCCAACTGTCTGGGGTGCTGGCCCTAAACATTCATCCACTCTGAACTAGTTCTACATGCCTAAGACTACATACATGACTGGGTAGTTTCAGCTGTTTTAAACTAAAAGAAATAGTCCTGAAAAGAATTTGTCTCAAGCTCATAACCTACTTATTATATTGAAATTGAACTGATAAGCAACTGCAAAATCTATTTAGTGTAGCTTACTTGGGTTCAGTTAAACTAAAAATGCATTGTCACTTACCTCGTTGCATCTAGAATCTGAAAAATCCTCCACCTGTTAAAGGAACAGTGAAACCAGGTACTAGCAAGAGCTTGGTAAGAAAGAAGTTAAAATAGTAAGTTTTCCAGTGTGCTTTGATAGCATGTTTTTTTCAGCTTTCAAACACACAAGGAACCAGTTCATGGATGGCTCCTTCACCTTGGTCCTCATTTAGCTCTTCTCAAATAGTGGGGGAATTATGAATCAGAGTGCTAAAATGGTGAGCCCTAAGAGTCAGACCGATGGAACTTTATGGATTGAGAATGACAGATCTACCACTCAATCACGCTAATTCCATTCCCTTTCACAAAAGCGATGGCCATCTAAGCAAAACACAGAAGTCAGTAAACCAAAAACCAAACCAAATGCTATGGTATCACTAACATGGAAATGCATGATTGAAAGGACCCTGTAGGAATTGGTAGTAATTTTTCATATAATCGGGAATATATAAAACACAAATAACAAAGGAAAAGAATAAAAAGAATGATTAAACTTTGCTGATGTTCTCCACAAAATGATGAAATTCCAAGCACACAGTAAGTGATCCATAAAGCATTACTCTAATCCTTTCTACCCAAACACAAGACATCCATCAAAGTAAGCAATGTGTCTCTCCATAAAAAAAAATCTCAGCTATTTTCATAATATGTCTTAATAGTCACAAAACGCTAATTCTACTATGTGAATTTCTGATATTAGCAGGGATTGTGAAGTTGTGCATGGGTCAATTGCTAGTTTGAGGGTTCAAATGGGCTCAGTTAGCTTTTGTATTATATTTAGCAAAGGATAATATAATATGATAACACTTTTGTACCCAAAACGAGTTACATGGCCTATACATTTTCTTGAGAGAATAGTTTCTTTGCATTAATTTGTCTGGAGGCTTTAGAAGTGAGGTAAGAGAGACTTTTAATAGCATTACTAGCAGCAGAGCCTTGCATCGTCATTTGAGAAGCAATAGAAGACTTTTATTATCAGTTCCCACTGTGGCTCAGCCTTATTTTTCCTGGTTCTGTGAGTTGGTAAGAAGGCCACAGAAGCAAGTATTATGAAAAACTAAAGTGATGGTGACTGCTGATGCCAGATAATCCCCCTATTAGCTGACTTACCATCCAGGGCCTTATGTGTTCTTCTTCTATTCCAACCAGGAGAAAGAAGTAATCAAAAGTTTGTGGTGTGTGTGTTTTTTAATCTACCCCATGACTTAGTTTCCCTACACAGTGAAGAGAGGCTAATACCCCTTCGACTACACTCAGCTTCAGGAACAACAACAAAATAACATAATTTGGGGTAAAAAATGCAAAACAAAAATAAAAAAGATGAAGCTCTATGTTGATTCTTAGTACTATAAATTTCCAAAGTCATATACATAGCACTTTCTAAAAACTGTAATTTTAATTATGCTGCACTAACAGAAATCTTCAAATAATATAAATATGTGCAGAATTGATTTACATGGGAACCAGACAAAATTTAACGTTAATCAGGAGGAACTATTGTATCTTGAGATTATTTTTTAATTTATATGTATACTTCTCAGCTGTCTATTAAAGTTTGTTCAGTGATAGCACTGAGACTTTTAGAAGTTCATCACCTTACCTGGGAGTCCAGGTTGTCCAGGCAGAGTATTCAGTGGTGATACAGGAAGATGTTGCAGGTGCATCAATCGAAAGGGCAGGCAGGCATTGGAAGTGAATCAAAGACCATGGATAGAAAGTAAAAAAGGAGAGACATACTGATTAGAATAAATGAATTAACTTTATGAACTCATTTTATACACACACACACACACACACACTTTAGGAAGGATCTTAAATGGAATCTTTTAAAAAGACCCTTTAATAAAAAGAAATGACAGTTATGTAATGTGACAGGGGTGCTAAATAGCACTACAATGGCAATCATATTTAAATGTATGAATTATCAAATTAACACATTGTACACCTTAAATTTATACAGTTATACATCATATATATTCAACAAAAATCACCCCATAAAAATATTGATTATTTATTATGCAGCAGGCATTATTAGAGATACTGAGGGTGTAGCAGTAAATAGAACAGACACAAATCCCTGCCTTCACAGAGTTCACAATCTTATGGAAGCTTTTTTAGGCCATCTGATTGGAAAAGAGTGCCACAGAAATATACTATATGTTATTAATGCTCAGAAAGATTTTTCCCCCATTTTATTTACAGTGGGGCCTTGACTTACGAGTGTCCCGACTAAAGAGTTTTTCGAGATACGAGCCGTCTCTCGGCCGATTTTTTGCTTTGAGTTGCGAGCTAAAATTCGGGTTACGAGCCAGCTTCAGATACCCCACCGCTAGTTGGCACAGCGAACGTCACAGTGAACGCCACAACATCAGCCCAGCATCACGTGTCTCACTCGTTCACTTTTTGATTTGACATACGAGTAATTTGAGTTACGAGCTCCGTCACGGAACGAATTAAACTCGTAAGTCAAGGCCCCACTGTATGTCTCTATTTATATATGGAGTACATATCCAATGGCATAAGATTCAACATTTGTGCCCTAGCTGGTTTGGCTCAATGGATAGAGCGTCAGCCTGCGGACTGAAAGGTCCCAGGTTCGATTCCAGCCAAAGGCACATGTCTGGATTGCGGGTTTGATCCCCACGAGGGGGCATGCAGAAGGCAGCCAATCAATGATTCTCTCTCATCATTGATGTTTCTATCTCTCTCTCCCTCTCCCTTCCTCTCTAAAATCAATTTAAAAAAAAGATTCAACATTTGTATTACAAATAATTCTTTTTCTAATTGAAATGGACATTATTTCTATTCATGATTTTTCCTTGTGGACACCCCCCACCCCCATGGCTATAAGTCAGATTTCTTTTTAACTGGACCATTTGTTGTCCATAGGACTCCACGTACGTGCACCTTGAAATTCTGTAAGAACGAGAAGTCCCTCAATGGCAGCTTTGTAATACTGAAGTCCCACATCCTGGCAGAGTATTTCTCATAGTAGTGCTCTGTAACTGTTATCCCAGTGACACTCTGAGATTGCATTCATCACCCGTCAGCAAGCCATATATTGGGGAAGCAACAGCAATTGGTGGACAAAAGGAGCTGGTGCTCAAGCTCATTATACAGACACTGTCTGAAGAAGAAACAGTTAAGTGTAACCTTCCTGTGGGCCCAACTTTGAGAAGATGACAAATATCCCTCAATTGACAGCTCCTGCATAATGTCAAATTAGCATGGAAAGGAAAAGGTGTAAATGAAGAGAACACATATACATCATTGAAAAAATGGGAATTGGGGGAGACTTGGGAGCCCCAACATGAGGAGTCATGCAAACCAGAAACCTCAAACAATGACACCTATCCCTGGCATTTATGTTCTCCATGCAGGTTAGAGCTTCAGAAAGACAAATGAAGCTACCTATTCACTTTTATATTAAAGGTCCAAATCAAGATCTAGGGAAAACAGGATGATGTAAAAATCTGAGAGTCCCCGCCTAAAAAATCAGAATCCATGGTTTCTATTCATGGTTTTACCTATGACTCATTTGATCTCCAGCAAATTTCCTTCTCCATTCTCTCAGGGAGCCATATGAAATGAGGGATTTCTAAAAATCCTCCAGTTCCAATATTTTGTAATTCTCTAATAGCTTTATCTTTTATTTTGGTGCCAAGTTAGTGAAAAGTACAGCCATCTCTAGTCATTTTCTCAGTAAAACATGCCATTAGAAGTTCAGAGAGCTCAGAGCCCAACATTCTGAGCTTATGAGTAAATAAGAACATGGCCAAAACAATAATCACCAAGTTGAAATGTAGCCAATCATCATTCTGTCCAGGGCAACAGCTTTGTTTATTTGAAATATAGAGTGGCTGGTTCTTTACTATGGAAAAGGTACACAAGGAAACTTAACTGAGAATACTGTAACAAGAAAAATCTAATCGATCAACAATTGTTGCCCCGCCCCCATTTTTCTTTCTGCTCATGCAGCTTCTTCATCTGCCAGGAGCCTGCCATGTTGGTGATTGCTGTCAATCAGCAGAGACCTCCATAGCTACACACTCCCAGATAAAGGCTACATACCTTCTCAGATTGTGCAAAGGGTGGTTAAAAACACAACACAACAAAAAAACACACAAACACTGTTTTGATTTGATCGAAAATCTTTGGTAGATGATAATACATCTGTGGGAGTCAATTACCTATAGTGTTTCAGAGTTGCCAAGCAATTGGCTCATTCATCTTCTCGGGTTTCTGACACTAGGTTGGTTTGATCACCCTCTACCCAACTCCCACACTCTGAGTTACCCTTGATTGCCCACCCTCTCCCCACTTAGGATGCTTTCCACCCTCGTCATTGTCTGACTTACTATACTGCTGCTTAATTACCTGCACCACCTTTTGAATCTCAGGTCATATCCTCTTTTGGTCTCTGAAGGCAAATACGGGATATCCTATTGAAAAAACTTACTCTGCGTGTTAAATCTGATCCCCTAAATGGTAAGGGGTTTCATGCCTACAAAGTCCTGGGCAAAAGATTGTTGTTCAAATTGGAGGGGCGGGGGAGGGTGGAAAGGCCAGACTAAAGACTAGATGATTCTTAAGCCCCAGGAAAAATTGCTACTTGCAAAGTGTTAAAATGCTTGGCCTCTGCTTTTTGCTCACATGCAAGCCTGAGAGGTGGTATGGGTCCATGGAATAAGCCCGAAGTCACACAGATTGGGTTCTAGTCCAGGCTCTTTAACTTACTGTGTGGCACTGCTCAGGTCCCATAACCTCTCAACCTTGATTTCCTCAGCTACAAATTGGGAACAAGTATAGGACCTATGCCAGTAATGATATTCAACATATTTAACAACCAATATGGCATGGGCACCGACCAGTGAGAACAGAAGCCTGCTCAATCAGAAGAGAAACCAAATGTAAACAACCTATCTAGACATGTCAATGTGTGCTTCACAAGGTGGTTGTGAGGGTTCAATGAGATCATGCACAGAAAACCTGTAGCCGACTACCAGGTCCAAGGTCAGGCTCAATAACTTTTATGCATAATAATTTTGTTTAATCCTCACTTGAGGGCATGTTTTCATTGACGAGAGAGGAGAGAGAGAGAGAGAGAGAGAGAGAGAGAGAGAGAGAGAGAGAGAGAAAGAAACAGGAGAGAGAGATTGGTTGCCTCCCGTACAAGCCTTGACTGGGCGACTTTAGGTATGTGCCCTGACTGGAATTGAACCCGAAAACTTGGACTCCTGCACACCCCTCACTGGGGATGTGCCCGCAACCAAGGTACATGCCCTTGACCATTTTTTAATATATTTTATTAATTTTTTACAGAGAGGAAGGGAGAGGGATAGAGAGCTAGAAACATGGATGAGAGAGAAACCGATCAGCTGCCTAGGGAAGAAGACGAGTAAAAGAATTGTCCATAAGTAAGAATTGTCCATAAGTATAGTGAATCTATTGCAGGCCTAGGTCAGGGCTCACAAACCCCTTGCTGAGCCATTGTCCTACTCTGGGAACAGAACCAGCCTTGTAAAGCCAGTTGTCAGAGATACTTACATAGAAAAGATCACGCTGAGAGCATCCACATTTATTGATATGGGGAGGGGTGTCTCTCAACATCTATGTTCTACTACTTGGTCTGCTTTCTTCCTTGTATTATGCTAAGCCTGCCAGAAATGATGCATACTCTGAGACAGGGAGCTTCTCATGGTCTGCCTGAGAAACTGAAATCCACAACATCCTTTCCAGCTTTTATTCTATGAGTATTCATTTTAATCCCCATTGATACAACTGTAAGGTCTCCTAAGTTCATCTTGACTGCTCCTCTCAAAGTTCCCCCTTTCCTTAAGATAACTAAATCTGGCTTCCAGACCCATTCTTCTGGCCTACTTTCCCTGCCAGGTGACAAGAATTTTCCATTCTATCTTGTCTTTGGGCAAGAGTTGAGACTACAGAGTCTTCTAGACCCACAGAAATGACCCTCTAATGGTTAAATATCCAGTCCTATGGCATTTAGAGGCGACATATTTGACTATGGATTTGCTTCCACATCTCTCCATCTACACCACCTAAATACAATACTATATACAATATACAATATATAACACAGAGCTATTTTAGCTATACCAAAACCATTCGGCTAATAGCTACTGGTTTCTTGTTCCCTAGAATTACTGTGTTTGGGGAAAGACAAATGCAACACAAGGTAAGAGAAAGGGGCCTGGACTAGAAGTCAAAAGACTAAGGTCCTCCTGCCAACTCTGCTGTGTGATGTTGGGCAGGCCTATTCTCCAATGGGGAAGATGGCACTCAATTTCCCTAGCCACACGGTCAGGGTGTTGGACCTTTGCTTTCCCAAAGGTGCCTGTTCATTTAATGTTCTAAGACTTTATAAGAATTTGACTCAGTCAGGAACATTTCCTATGAAATGTAGCCTGGATCCTTACAAAGTGAGGCCTAGAGAAATGCGTTTGCATTGCTGCTCTAAGAGATTTGGGGGCCAAAGGCAGAATAGACAAGTTTGTCTTCAGTGACCCACTCTTCCAATTAGATATTTAGTCCCCACACTGGCTCCTCAGGGAACTGCACATGGGCACACCTGAGTCATTCTGGCCAGTGCCCGGAATGAAAAACAGGAGTCACAACTGATACTGAAAATTCTTTCTGCAGTCATCAACCACAGACTCTGAGTGGCTGGGAGATGTGTTCTTTTAGAGACAATTAATTAGTGTTGCGCAACCCTTTCCTGACCCTGTGACCCTAGCGGGGCAAGGATGTGCCACAGATCACTGAATGCCATCAGTGGCAGGACAACACACTACCTACCCTGTACCCACCACAGTCTGTTGAGGGGCAGCAGGCAGACAGGCATCTGAGCCTCCAGACACAACCATTCAAAACAACTCAGTGAACAATGGCTGCAAAAGACTTGGAAAACAACCATAAAAGACCCCAAGGATTTTAGATTCTTCCTTTCTAGTAGCTGTTAAATTGTAAACACATTTTCCTAAACTTCTCTCTCATATTTGATTTTCTGCCTTAATGCACTTTTACTACATCCCATGGTAACAATCTGTGATTCTTACATTCTTTTTACTCTGAGAAATGATGCCTAATACCTGGGCCCTGTATTGCCAAAACACCAACCACATTTTGAAAATGAAGTGGATCTGCTGAGGAAAATGGCTAAGCAGCCCTTTTCAAATAGTGTTTTCTTATCTGTTGGTGAGGCAGTCAATTCTCAGTTGCAGATATCTTCTCTAAGCTGTGTCTGTTATCTGCAATCATTACTGAACCCCCTCAGCTCACCCCTACCCGCGCCCACCAATTTTAGTAAAATTCTTCCATTTTGGCATCATAAGAGTGCCCTCTAGTGCTGATCTAATTAAGAATCTGGAGACACCAATCTACATTCCCACCAACAAGTGCACAAGGGTTCCCTTTTCCTTCACCATCCTTGCCAACACTTGTTGTTTGTGGATTTATTGATGGCAGCCATTCTGACAGATGTGAGGTGCTGTCTCATTGTGGTTTTAATTTGCATGTCTCTGATGATCAGTGACATTGAGTATCTTTTCGTGATGGAAGGAGACTTGACTTGAGGTGGTGAACACACAATACGGTGCAGAGGTGATGTGTTCTGGAATTGTGCAACTGAAACCTGTGTAATTTTGTTAACCAGTGTCACCCCAATAAATTCAATAAAAAGAGGAAAAAAGAATCTGAAGACAGGGTTCCTGTTTTCATGGGAAATGGATTTAGCTATAACTTTTCCTTGGCTATGTCAAGATACATTCTTTCTGAAAGCAGTGAAAGGAGTATTTTGTGATTGAACAAACAAAGCAAAAAAAGTCCATAAAAGAAAACCTGGCTTGTTCTTCCTGAGAACCATTTCCACTCATGATGCAGGGGCGCTGCTTGAATTGTAAAATAAGACATACAGATGCAGGCCGACTCCATCAGTTGAAAGTTGACAGTGATTTTGAATTTTGAATGTGTTTTAGAGTTCCCCAGGTGCAAACATCTGTATCTGTATATTAGGTTTCAGCAATGTGTTTCCTCAATTTGATCATATAAATACTTTCGCTCTGAAGTAACAATAGACCATTAAGAATTCCTTAGAAATATCGGTATAATAGGGCTTGGTTTCTGTTTAAAAGGGCCTGAAAAAGTTTCACTTATAAGTGTGTGTATGTGTAAGTGGTTTATTTTATCCCACTTTGTTTCCATATTTCAGACTTTGGGGTATGAAAGTTCTACAGCGAATGCTATTTCAGCACTGGTTCACATCAGCAGAGGATTTTCTCTGTAAATTTTACATTGAGTTTCACAATGGACTGCTACTCTACTGCATCCCAAATATTTTATGCTGATACCAAGGATGGTAAACTAACAATTTAAGATATAATGGCTTCATTCACTTCTTCACATGTCTAAAACACAAAACATGAAAAAGTCTCTAATATGTAATGATTTGGCAAGTGCTAAAATAAGTATAGAGATTGTTGTCAGAAAATACTCAGCCAAGTCACCAAGAGGATCAGACGTAGAGATACGTGGAATGGCCCATTCTGGATACCTATCACTTGCTTTTGGCAAGAAGTTTCCATCTCTGCTGAAATCAAAGTATTGCAGAAGCCACTGGATTGGGTCTGAGACTTCTCTCAAGTCAGCCCCAAATGAGTGAATTGACAGGTCTGTGAAGAGGCAATGTGCTAGAATGGAGGAGGCACAGGCTTTGGAGTAGACAGAACTGTTCGAGTCCCAGCTACTCTACTTTTCTTTGGTCACTTAATTTTTGAATCTGTGAGTCTCATTTTTGTCCATAAAACTGTGACCTCCCTGTGATATCCAATAATATCTAATAGAGGACACAAACTGGGTGTTTCATAAAACCTGCTGAATTCAATGTACTCAACAATTTCAATTAAAAAAAATGAAAACTCCTCTTCATTGTCTGGATGTTCCCAAAGATCTAAGTGCCTGAGCAAGTAAATGAAGCATCTATATAATGACTTCATTGTTAAAAATCTGTCTCAAAGACTTAAAGCCACTGCTGTTCTTGCCCACATATACCTTGTGAATCTCTGACAATGTGACAGATCAGAAGGCCCAGCACTGTGCTTAAGACCCCTGGATAAATAGTTATTTTTGTTTGGCAGATATAATATTCATAATTGAATTTACTTTGCTGCTATTGATGGATGTGCTGTTTAAAAATCCATGACCAGCTCAACATTTTTGTCAACTTTGGACATCATTCAATGTGAAGATGTGGCACCATTGTTAGGGCAAAGCCTTTGCTTTCTCAAGGAAAAAGGTCTTACTTTTGCAGGATTCTCAGGTTCATGTCTTACCTGAGGGTCCAAAACCAGGTACCAAAATACAGAACAAGTTTACCAAATCATCTGGAAGAGTGCACAGAATATCTTTTCTAGAATTATGGGAATTATACTCAAATGACAAACAATAACAATCATACTATTAGCTAACATATAGCTTACTATATGCCAGGGGCCATGCACTTTATATAAATTATCTCATTTCATCCTGAACAAAAGTCTGTACTCATTGCACAGATGAGAAAACTGAGGCTCAGAGAAACTTGCAAACTAATAATTCAAATCCATCTTGTAGGATGCCGGCACTCAAAACCATTATCCGATAAGCTGTATTGTACCTGTGAGGTAGGCATCATTCTGCTCATTTTACAGCTATGTCAGATAAGGGTCAGAGAATAACTTGCTCAAGGTCATACAACTAGTAAGTGAAGGTGCTAAGATGGGAATATTCAATATTCCATGACTCTGACTATTATGCCTTCCCCATCGTGCCATGCCTCCACGAGGCCCCAATGTGGAAGAGGTCACTGTATATAATTGCTCTGTGCATATCACACCTGCACTGACAGCTGGGGCTGCACTCTAGTTAGTTACTGTACACGCCTGCAAACTGCTCTGTAGTAATTCCTTGTGCACCTCTCTTCAAGGTTCTCATGGGACCACTTTTCATTGTGAATTCCAGGATAAACTTACAGGCTGTGAGGGCCAAGCACTTGAACACACAAGGAAGAGAGGTAGTAGCTCATTTGAAGATGAAAAGCTGCTGTAAATCTTCACTTCAGCTATGCTGCTTCCCTAGGACATAAATCAGGTGGCAGTGGGTGGGCTAGAAGCCTATAGGGAAAAGGAAGTTGGCAGGCAGATTGGGTCGGTCTCTCTCTCTCTCTCTCTCCTCTCACTTCTCTCCTCTCTCCTCTCTCCTCTCTTCCAGTGGAAGGTGCTTCTTGCAGTTTTACATATATTTATCTCTAGGAAAATGGGATTGAATTACATAGGGGCTGAAGCCAGAAAGTCCAACGCAAGATGACCAAGAAAAAAAAAATTGGAGAAAGCTAGAATACACATGCGTCATTCCAAGAAGACCCGTGTAATTACAGTGGTAAGAGGAAAATTGTTGCCTTGGGAAAGGGATGTGATTGCAAAATGATGGAGTCCGTCTCAAGCATGGTGAGCCAGGCTGTTCACAATCTGACCTTGACATAGCTGTAAAAAACCAATCTCTGTTTCTCTCTCACATCAATGTCTCTCTCTCCCTTCCTCTCTCTAAATTAACTTTTTTAAATAGATCAAAATTGGAAGTTACTCTTAGAGACCACCACACACAATCTCTGCATTTTTTCAGGCCCTGAGAGAAAAAGGGACTTTTCCAAGGTCACAAATTCAGTTCATAATAGGGTTATAGCTACCTCCTAAACCTCATGACTTCCAGTTTAGGAGCTTTAAAAGCACCAGGGTCTTCTATAAGAAAATTAATGCTACAAGAATGGGAGTGAAAAGACCAATTGGGAGCCAGCAGCAGGGATCCAGGCATGAAGACTAGGCTTTGTCATTTAATTAGAACAATAAGCTTGTAAGTTGCTCTTCCTAACTCCTTGCACAGGTAAGGAAACAGCCTCAAAGAGAAGAAGCATCTTTCTCAAGGTCCTGCAGCCATTACGTAGAGAATGAGATTTGTAGGTTGATCTGACTCCAGAGTCTATGTATTTTTTACCCTAGCTAAGTTCTAGCCCCTGAATTTCTCTGTGGCCATCTCCCAAATAGAAAGTAACCCCCTCCAAATTACAAGAGAGTTGTAATGTATTCCATTTTCTTGCAATTGTAGTGAAAACGGGGTGAGCCTTTATCTGCAAACCCACATCTAACAAAGCCTTGGCCAGTGCCTGGTTCTCAGCTTCCCAGGAACACCCTTGACCTAGGGAACCCAGGAAGTCAATGATCATGGCATCCAAGCCATCAGCTAAGTGGGATGATGCTGTGGGCACTTCCTGGGGACTAAAAGCAAGGGGTTACAGCTCAAGTCTTCATCCAGCACTAGGCAATGCTGATCTCCACATACAAATCCCCTCAAGGAGTCCCACCTCCGCCCCACTTTGGTAGCCCCATAGCAGCAGATTGGTGCCTCTTCCTCAGGCATTGAAGTAGTGGGACAGTCCCTAGGAGGAGAAGGGATAATTTATAACTGCTTATTTGAAGTTGGTTGGACTTGCTGAATTGCTAAACTGCCCAACTGGAACATCATTAGGCTGCGTGCTCATTATTCCCAATCAAGATGGGTGTGGGGAGGTGGGCAATGTATATCCTACAGGCAGTGGAGAAATCCAAGAGGCTGGGATTGTGTAAACTTAATCATGGTTTCCCACGAACATACATTCTGATCAAACTGCAGCTGCCCAACAGATGGCAGCTGCCCTTCACACTCTGGCTTTAAGCTACTCTGCCCCCAGCTCTTCATAAGGTAGGTAATGATCTGGAAACCCACATGAGTTGCTGCTGTAAGGAAAGCCCAATGTAAATGAATCTCTCTCTCTAGAGAAACCCTTTGAATGTATCAGGGCAGTTATTTTAGATTTGGGGTGGAGATCTCTCCCAAAACAAGGCCACCCAAGTCTATGATTCAAATTTTATTCTTTACTCCTCTGATATGTATTTAAAATTTAACAGCTTACCATGTCATGCAATTCACTTATTTAAAATATACAAATCAGTCATTTTTAGTATATTCACAGATATGGGCATCATTACAGTAAACTTTAGAACATTTTCATTACCTCAAAAAGAAACCCACTACCTTTTAACTGTCACCACCATATCCCCCTATCCCTCCCAGGTCCTGACCACCACTGATCTACTTTATCTTTCTATGGGTTTCCTTATTTGGGGCATTTCAATAAATGGAATCATATAATATGTTGTCTTTTATATCTTGTTTCTTGGATTTAACCTAATGTTTTCAAAGTCCATCCATGTTATACCATGCATCAGTACTGCATTCCTTTTCATGGCCAAATAATGTTCCATTGTATGGCTATGTAAAATTATCTTATTGATTTTTTTAATAAAGAGAGGAAGGGAGAGGGAGAGAGAAATAGAAACATTGATGAGAAAATCATTGATTGGCTGCCTCCTGCAAGCCTCCTACTGGGGATCAAGCCCACAATATAGGCATGTGCCCTGACCGGGAGTCAAACTGGTGACCTCCTGGTGCATGGGGCGATGTTCAACAGACTAAACCACACTGGCCTGGCTGGATATACAAAATTTTTAAAAATAAAATGCATCTAAACAATTTCATCCCCACCCACCCAGTCCATAAATCTGTGCTAAGCACCTGTTATGGTAGATCAATTACTAGCACCATGAGGGGATATGGATATGAATAAAATGATGCAACAAACACATCTAATAATTTACTCAACAAGCATCTATTGAATGTCTCCTATGTGCCAGGAATGTGCTGAGGCACTTGAAATACAAGGATGAACAAGACACGGCCTTGTCTTCCATGAGCAAACAGTGAGAACAGCAGTGTGGAAGATGATGTATCCTAAATAGTAGCTCCATAGCACATAACTACTGAAAGTACCTGCAACTATGGCAAGACCATTTTCCACTCCAGGAGTTCACTGCCCAGGATTGGGTTCCAGATCCCACAAACATTCATGACAGAATTAGCCCAACAGAGGGCAGCAGCCAGGGTTTTGGGGGGATTTTGTTTGCTTTTTAAAAAAAATTAAGGCTAAATTCATAAAATTAACCATTTTAAATCATACAGTTAAGTAGAATTTAGTACACTCACATATGTACAACAACCACCTCTATCTAGTTCCAAAACATTTTCACCACACACACACACACACACACACACACACACACACACAGAAACACACTATACCCATTACGAAGTCACTCCTTCTTCTCTCCTCCCCTCAACTCCTGGCAACCACCAATTTGCTTCTGTCTCTATGGATTTGCCTATTCTGGATAATTCATATGATTGGAGTCATATAATGCATGGGCTTTTCAGTCTACCTTCTTTCACGTAACAAAGTTTTTGAGGTTCATCCATGTTGTAGCATGTATCATCACTTCAATCTTTTTTTTACGGCTGAACAATCTGCAATCATATGCATACATCACATTTTGCTTATCCATTGATCCATTGTGAGGCATTGGGTTGACTTCACTTTTTCATTATCTCGATTCATGTTGCAATGTGCAAGTTTTTGTGTGGAAATACGTTTTCATTTCTCTCAGCTATGTACCCAGGAGTAGAATTGCTGGATCATGTGTTAATTCTATGTTTGACTTTTTGAGGAATTGGCAAACCATTTTCCATAGCATATGCACCATTTTACATTCCCAACAGCAAATAACGAGGGTTTCAATCTTGCCCAGAGATTTAGCTTTATTTTTTACTTCCAGAAAAGGGTTCCATTAAAATGGAGACACTCAATTACCCAAAATGACACTAATGCTAGGCATTAGGTAAGATCCACCACCACCACGACCAACAGCAACAGCAACAACATTACTCTGGGAGTGCTTCTGCTCATGCTCACAACCTGAAGGAGAAAGTGGGCTGGTCAGCAGGATTGGTCACAATGTCCTGTGACCCACGCCAATGGGATTCACAGCAGCTTGCCCACCAGGAGAAGTGGGAGGAAAGCACTCTCAGCTATATGTCAAGCCTAGCAAAACCCAGGAGATGATTTTTGGAAAAAAAAAGACATGAAATCAATAATGACATTGGCAGTAAGGGAAAATAACAGCACAGCTTTCTCTATTAGACAAGAAGTTGAAAGAAGCGTCAATGGGCTGAGGGTACTTGGATTCCATAATATTTGACACTGGCTCCTGTCCCTGAGAATAAAGAGCTGACATAAATCTTAGAAACAAGTAATAATGATTAATGTTTAGCTCTAAAGATGACAATATATATGTATATCACTGAAACCTGCTCTTATGGCTGGTCTCTCTCCCCCAGTGATCAGCTCAACAAACATTGAATCCACTCTTCCTCCAGCCTTTATCACACCTTGGGCAGGTGAGCTCCATTCAGAAGTGGCATTTAGTCTTTCAAGTCATGTGATGCCATTTTCCTGAACTGCGACTATCTGGGAAAAGTTGAGGCATGATCTGACAGCCCCCTCCTCAAAGCCTGTGAGCTCACATTATTAGGAAAGAAGACCAGGAAAAGGATCTTAACGATACCAATCACCTCTCAAATCCTTAGCTCTTCATTAACCTAAGATTTTGGTTGGTGGATTTCAAACACTTTTAGAAGCTGGCCCTCTTTTCAAAAAAAAATTTCAATAACTCCATTATATAAAAAACATAAAAACTGAATTGCTCTGCCCTGGCCAGGTGGTTCAGTTGGTTGGAGCATCATCCCATACACCAAAAGGTTGTGGGTTTGATTCCTGGTTGGGGTGTGTACAGGAAATAACCGATCAATGTTTCTCTCTCACATTGATGTTTCTTCTCTCTCTCTCTCTCTCTCTCTCTCTCTCTCTCTCTCTCCTCTCCTTCCTTCCCTCTCTAAAAATCAATAAAAGCATATCCTTGGGTGAGGGTTAAAAACAAACAAAACTGAAATGCTCTATTTGAAATTGGGATGGGGTAAAAGAGAGGGCGTTAGAGCAGAGCTGTCATTCATTGCCCCAGAGATTAGGTACTGTACCACTCTAGGGAGCATCCTTCACGTAGAACAGCCATTCTCAAAGTGTGGCATGATGACAGTGGTGGTACCCAAGACCCATTTAAAGGCTCCTCGATGTCCTCCTTTTCCAAATACATGTTTATGTGAAGCTGCATTTTCTTCATATACTTCAATCAAATAATATAATAGAACAGATCAAATGCAGAAGCTGATATGAGAATCCACCTGTGTTCTATGAAGCCACATATCAAAGAGATTTACAAAATAGAAAGCACTGCCACTATTTTTTTTTTTTTGCTTTGGAAATCAGTTACTTTTCATAAAAATCTGTTATATTGTTATTTTAAATGAGTTCAAATGTGGTTTTGAAATTTTCTCGGTTTAAAATTCAAATACAGAAGAAAGGCAGAAGTGCATCAAGATAAAGAGAGAGAATCCAAATAAATAAAATCAGAAATGGAAGAGAAGTAACTGACATCACAGAAATAAAAAAGATTGTAAGAAAATATTATGAACAGCTATATACCAATAAATTGAACAACGTGGAAGAAATGAATAAATTCCTAGAAACATACAATCTTCCACACTGAATCAGGAAGAATCAGAAAATCTGAATAGATGCATTACAACAAATAAAATTGAAGCAGTAATAATAATAAAAAAAACTCCTAGTGCCCTACCCCAGTTTGGCTCAGTGGTAGAGCGTAGGCCTGCAGACTGAAGGGTCCCATGCCCGGTTGTGGGATCGATCTCCCGTAGGAGGCATGCAGGAGGTCAAGGGCACATGCCTAGTTGTGGGCACATGCCAGGTTGTGGGCTCGATCCCCAGTAGGGGGCGTGCAGGAGGCAACCAATCAGTGATTCTCTCTCATTGATGTTTCTCTCTCTCTCTCTCCCTCTCCCTGCCTCTCTGAAATCAATAAAAATATACTTTAAACAAACTATAAAACTCCTAGCAAACAAAAGTCTTAGACTGAATGGCTTCACATGGGAATTTACCAAATACTCAGAAGAACTAACACCTATTCTTCTCAAGCTATTACAAAAATTTCCAGAGGAGGGAAAACGCCAAAGCTCTTTGTATGAGGCCAGCATTATCCTAATTCCAAAATCAGACAAAGACACTACAAAGAAAGAAAATTATAGGCCAATATCCCTGATGAATATAGATACCAAAATCCTCAACAATATATTAGCAAACCGGATCCAGCAATACATTGGTAAAAGATCACACACCATGATCAAGTGAAATTTATTCTGGGGATGCAAGGTTGGTATAATATTCATAAATCAATAAGTGTGATACACCACATAAACAAAATGAAGGGTAAAAATCACATGATCATATCAATAGATGCAGAAAAGTCATTTCATAAAATCCAGATTGCATTTATGATAAAAATTCTCAGCAAAGAGGGAATAGAGGAAATAAAGCTCAACATAAGAAAGACCATATATGAAAAACTCACAGCCAACATCATACTCAACAGGCAAAAACTAAAAGCATTTTCCTTAAGATTGGGAACAACACATCAAAATAGTAGGGAAGACCTAACCACAGCAATCAGGAAATAATTTTTAAAGGCATCCTATTTATAAAGGAGAAGTAAAACTGTCATTATTTGTAGATGACATGCTACTGTATATAGAGGACCCTAAAGAATCCACCAAAAATTACTAGAACGGATAAATGAATTCAATAAAGTAGCAGGAGGCAAAATAAATATCCAGAAGTCAGCTGCATGTTTATACACCAATAATGAACTATCAACAGGGAAACTAAGAAAACAATCATATTTACAATTGCATAAAAATAAAATAACTGATCAGTCTGGCCTCTTCATTTTAGAAACCAACAAGCTCCTCAAGCTGACAGTCAAGAACAGTTGGGATCACGTTCATGTCTCCCTGCCCATGGTTCAACATTCAGGTTTTCTTCCTTTTTTCTGGGCTGCCACTAAAATAAAAATAACAACTATCATTTGTTGAACTCTTTCTGTGCTCAGCACTGTGCTCGACACTTTATGAAATTCAGGTTACGCCACCAGCAATGCCTGCCTCCTTGTTTTCACTTTGCAAGCGCATTTGGTTTGTAACACCCTGTTTACTAAAGCAACAGAAAAAGAAAAGCAAGTAACAGTCTGCCCTCCCTCCTCCACCATATTCTCCTCTGAATCAAGCCAGCCCCGGCCTTCTCATTACAAATAATTCAAGCTGACACCTGCTTCCTCAGCACATCTTGATAAGCAGCATGCAACCCACCAGAGAGGGGATTTTTGAAAACAAAGAAATCAATTAATTTAATCAGGTTGTTGTATAGTTCAAGGAAAAGGCCCACATGGGCAACAACTGGGAAGCTCAGAGCACCACCTTGGCGGACTGTCATGTAGTGATTCCACAGAATGTGCCTTTGTGTGCCTCCTGCCTTCCTGCCCAACAAACACCCCAAATCCTTTAAAAAGACTCTGCTGGGAGGGGGTGAGCTGAATATACCTGGGGGGGGGGCCACAAAAGTAGGTTTACAGTTGCAATACAAATTAATAATCCTATATAATAAAAGGGTAAAATGCAAATTGACCAAATGGTGGAAGGACCAGTCACTGTGATGTGCACTAACCACCAGGGGGCAGACGCTCAACGCAGGAGCTGCCCCCTGGTGGTCAGTGCACTCCCACGGGGAGCACCGCTCAGCCAGAAGCCAGCTCATTGCTGGCCAGCACAGTGGCGGTGGCCAGATCCTCTCCCATGTCCACTGCAGCACTAAGGATGTCAGGCCCGCTCCCCGCAGGGCACCCTTCGAGGGCTCCCGGACTGTGAGAGGGCGCAGGCTAGGCTGAGGAACACAGACACACACACACACACACACACACACACACACACACACACACACCAGTGCACAATTTTGTGCATCAGGCCTCTAGTATAATAATAAATAATAATACAAGACTAAACTGTGTTTTGTGTACTCACAAATGTAAACCTACTTTGTCCATCCCCTGTACAATTAATTCCTTTACCATTGGAGTGGCAGCAGCAGGGCACACAGTGTCAGAACAAAGCCCCCCTCCCCCCGAGATTCTCACTCATCTCCCCAAATGGCACAGCTGCAAGGGCCCACAGAGACAGGCTAACCAGGGTGCTAAACTAGCAGTGCACATCAGAATCACCTGGGAAGCTGTTTAAAACACACAGGACTGCAGCAGCATGCTCCAGGGAAAATTTTGGTTTAGTAAGTCAGGGATGGATCCCGCTTCTGGACACTCCTGGTGGGAAACTAATCAGAAGCCAATTCCCTCACTTAGCAGATGGGAAAACTGAGAGATGGAGAGAGAAAGAGCTTTATCTAGAACACACAGCGTTTAAGAAACAGCTGGGACGAGAATCCACATAACCTGACCCCCTAATCCAGTGTTTTTTCCACAATTCCAGGTTGTGCTCAGTTGAAGGGGAAAACTGTGTGTGTGTGTGTGTGTGTGTTGGGGAGTGTTAAAGGCCATTTAGAAATGACCAAAAACCCCTTCTATCTGATTCATTTCACATTTTTCCCCTTTCTTCCAATTTGATTTTTGGATCCAAGGCTCTCACCTTATAGGTGAGTAACCTGAGGGCCAGAGTCAAGAAGGGTAAAAATCTGCCCTTGGTCAGATTTAGAACCTGTATCCCTGTGCCTTTTTGCCTGTGTTCCCCCCACTACATTTTGACCCCTAACCCCTATCCTGAGAGAAATATGTTATTATAGATTGTTTTTCATTATTCTTCCTACCAGGAGGCAAACTTCGTTAGAAGGCAACACACTCCCTGGCTCTACAACATCAGCCTGCCCTGGGACCTACTCCAACTGCTTATTTCCAATCTAAGCTTATATTTCAGGGCCGCCCTGGAAATATTGATAGAACCAGCACTGCTAATGTAGACAAATGGTGACAAAAATAAAAGGTAGTGTTGCAATGAAATAAATTATTTGCATAGGTTGGACTTCTCTTTTAATTTTACTATTTTAAGGTTACAAATTATTTTCTGGCCTTTATGTATAATTAAGTATAGATGTTTTTGAAGCTTAATGTCGGTTTAAATTTCAGCCCTTGGAAAGTAATTTGTTTGCATGTTCAATGAACAAACCATTTCTTATCAGTTTCAAAGACCCAGGCTCATGCATCATGAATCAAGGTTGCCTTTATCAAAGCTAAAAATGTCAGGCAAAGTAGATTTGCTACTGTAGTTTAGCCAGCCCTTAAAAGAGAAAAATCAAGCTTTTGGTCCTCTGTCTTGAGTACCAAATGTCTTAATTTCTTTTGGTATGGGTATGATAGTATGAGTGATATATTTGTGCCCTCCCCACACACAAAGTCGGATAAAGTTCTCATTATGCCATTATGGATTAAAGCAGTTGGAGGACTGAACAATTCCTTCTACCCTCTGGGCCTCAGTTTCCTCATATGTATAAGGATATCTCTGAAGTTCTTTAAGATCTAATAGTAGAAGGTAATCAGACACAGAAAGGTTATCCCTAGAAGTGATTTTAAATGGCCCTGTCTTAGAAAGCAGTTTATAAGGTTTGAAGTTACTGGTATTTAAGTTAAGCAATCAGCAGAGAAATTTGACCCATGGGTTCAATCCTTTCTTCCCTCTATCCTCTCCTCATTCAGAACAATGTCAACTGTACCCGCGCCTTTCTCAATGATTCTAAGATTATTCCCACTCCTTTAGACAACTCTCTAGTTCCAGAAATCTATTCTTCCCATGCATTCTCCCATCTCTTAGGGTTCCTCTAGTAAGTGTGCACATATACCAGGGCTCGTAAAGGGAATATTGCTCACTGCCAATACATGATCAATATATTTTGTTAAATAAAAGTAAGAACAGGTTGTTAAATAGGATATCTAGTATGATACTATTGCCCCCAAGTAAACCAAGCATCCCATTCTTTATGATATGGCATAAATCTAGACTAGGGTGTGTTTCACTTCCCTCTGGAAGTTAAAAAAAGAGAATTTTGGAAATTACCCTATAAGTCAGTGATGGCGAACCTTTTGAGCTCGACGTGTCAGCATTTTGAAAAACCCTAACTTAACTCTGGTGCCATGTCACATATAGAAATTTTTTGATACTTGCAACCATAGTAAAACAAATATTTATATTTTTGATATTTATTTTATATATTTAAATGCCATTTAACAAAGAAAAATCAACCAAAAAAATGAGTTCGCATGTCACCTCTGACACGCGTGTCATAGGTTCGCCATCACTGCTATAAGTACTTACTAATAGGTTCTTTCTTTGCTCTAATTGAAGGTATTAACATTTACAGAAACCCTGTTTTCCAAAATGTGTTGAAACGCTGGTTTCATTCAACTTCCTTAAATGGTTGCGATAATAGGAATCAGAGCAGGAAAATTCTTCTGAGTCTAAAATAGTCCACAGTAGAAAGACTGGATAAAATTTAACAGTGTGTGGAAACTTCTAGAAGAGCTGCAGTGGATCTGGATATGAGGTGATTGACTCAAGCCAATTCTAATTACTTTATGATTTTTTTCATTTAATTCTAACAACAATACCTTAAGATAAAGCATTATTATTATTTCCATTTTTAGGTGAGGCACAGAGAGATTAAGCTATGCATACAAGGTCAAAGCTAGCAAATGATATGGCCAAGTGGAGATTTGAACCCAGTCATTTGTTTCTAGAGCCTATGAACTTTACCTATGCTTTAAAAGTAGCATGATGTAAAAAAAAAGTCTAGGGATATTTAAACTTGGGTTCTAGTCTCAGCCTTATCATGCTAGATAACTTCTAAGGTTAAATTTTTTTATCATCAATGGAATCTATAATATTGCCAACTGATTAGAGATGCAGATGGCAAAGAGATGATGGTGATGGAGTAGTCCCAGATGATATTAGGACTTCTAACTTGAAAAAAAAAGAAGGTATGAGTTTGGCTTTAGATGAGTGGAACTGGAAGTTTGGCAGCACATACTTATATGTCCATGCAGCCTTTCAACTGGAACGTGAGAGATAGGTCTGGGCTGGAGACACTGAGGCTTTCCTCACAGCAAAGAGAGTCAGTGAGATGTTAAAGTGAATGTAGAGAGAGAGAAAGGCAAAGAGCAGAGGACCGAGTCTCTAAGAAATTCCAGTTAGAGATATGTAGAAGAAAGACCAAGCAACAAAAGAACAAAAACAGAGAAAATAGCATGCTGTTAATCAAGACAAGAGAAGACAGGAATTAAAAGTGGGAGGTGAAGAGAGGGAGTCAGAGGTGGTAAAACTTAGCTGAGAGATTAGTCACTCCCTCATGGCCTTTTCCCTTCTCTGAAGACATGTCTTTTTCCCACATGAGCTCTCAAGGTAATGATGAAGCTCTGCTTTCCCCCAGATATAGTAGGCACTCAATGTTCTTACTGGACTGAATCACACTGCACTGACTAGTTTGAATAATCACAATCTTAAGGGCTGTCTCTTCATAAGAAAAAGCAATAGAATGCCGGAAAAGCATAGGAACAAGAGCAAAAGCAACTGCAAACCAATGCACAATTTTTATGAAAAGAATATGCCACATTGGCCTTTTCAACCAAACCTGTATAGGCCTGGGTATCATCATTAGCTGTGTCATATCTATGATTGAGAAAAGAAAGAACAGTGACAGAAAGACCTGGAAAGATCCATTATCTGAGTGGACATCAGTAGAACTAGAAGGAGGTATATCTTTTCCAGAGAGAAAGTTGGTGGGGCAATGAAGTTGGGGAGGGGGGACATGAGAAGAGACATGAGAAAAGATAAGAACAACAAAAACTAAATAAAGAAGCAATTTAATTTTCATTTCAGTTTGGGAAAACAAATTGTATTGTTTCTTGATTTTTTTTAAACAGACTTGAAAAATGCAAACACAAGAACATAAAATAATGAGATCCTGTCAATATATAGAATTAGTTGTCAACCGAGTCACTGCTCATACACAGCTGTCATTTGGTGTACCAACTTCCTGGAAGGGAGGCTTGTATGTGCCCAGAATTACCTTTATCATACTGAACGGAGATGACCAACATCAAGGCAGCAGAAGTAAGTCAGGGTAGGAAGTGGGCTCCATAAGCAAGACACCTGTTAGAGAGCCTCTTGAGCAAAAGGTCAAGAATCTAGAAAGTCAAAGCAGGTGTTAACAACATGTACAAATTCTAGGAAGTTCCAAAGAAAAAGATGTGTAAGATACCAAGTTGCAGAATCCAGTCTGTGACAAGGAATTCAGGCAATTAATCATGCATTTGGGATCAAGTAAGTTGTAACAGTCTGAGCACACAAGCAATCTGAAATAAAGTGGTGTGAGGGGAGTTCTTCGCACCAATTATCAGTTTAAAGAGAAAACCCACTACCAAGGTCTTCCTCTATTCATACTTCCTATGGAAATCCAAATGGAGATTGGGTATGGTTGGGCTAGGGCTTGAGGACACTACAGAGAATTAGCTTGGAGCTGGAGAGTGAGGGTACTGTGGCTTTTTATAAGAATTCAGGTTTAAACACCATTCACCATCTCCCTAAAAATAGGAGATGCAACACTTCAACGATGTTCCTAGCAACTAGATACCATAGTAAAGGCCACATAGTCTCAATTTCCCTTTCTCTAAAATGGGTAAAGGGTGGGAACTCAATATCATTGAGAGTTTTTTACTCCATGTTTGATCCAAAGACCTAAGAATAATCCTTTTAATAATACTAGGTCGATACTCATAGTCTCCTAAGTGAGCAATCTTTTAATATCTCATCATGAGAATGAAAAAAATAGACACTGGCTTCTATAGCTTATTTGCACACCTTTGCCTATTTTTTAAGTTAAACATCCTTTGAGTGATCTCTATTTTAGTTTGCTTAGCCTATAAATTAATCATTACCAATCTATATGTATAAAAACCTAAGCAACTGGCTGACTGTTCGACCGTCCAACTGGTAGCTATGACGCGCACTGACCACCAGGGGGCAGACACTCAACGCAGGAGCTGCCAAGCTGCAGTGACTTGGCAGCTGTGGTTCTTGGGTGACGCACCTGGAACCAGAGAGGATGGAGCCCAATTCCAGGGTGCATCACCCAAGAACCGCCCTTTCGCAATCCGGGACCCCTCAGGGGATGTTGAAAAGCCAATTTCGGCCCAATCCCCGCAGGCCAGGACGAGGGACCCCGCCGGTGCATGAATCCGTGCACCGGGCCTCTAGTACTCTTATATACAGGTAGCTGACTATATTCCTAATGATATGCTGCAAGTTGCAGGGTTCTTGGACAGGGCTGGTAAGTAATAGTGCAGACTCCAGCAGGGTTCATTGCAAATCACCTCCCATCTTACAAAACGGATTGTGTTGCATATTCTTATGCATACACATTGCCCAGCCAAACATTAGGCCACTGATATTACTTAAAGAATAAATACTCAAACAAACCTAACATGGAAGAGTGGTATCATGTGATGGGTCTGAGTATCTTGGATAAATACAAGATTCCTCCTTGCCCTTCTTTAAAATAATCTTCAAAACGGAAGGCTCACTTTGTAAAAGGAACAAGGAGAACCCATATGTCCAGATTGGTAGACGACAAAGAAGATAGAAAGAACTGATTTTATAAGAACATAAGGAGACAAAACTCTTAGTGCATCCAAGGATAGAAATTGCATTTTGGACCAAAATGTGGCAAACTTAAACTCACAGAATGATTATTTGAGCTGAAAGATACCATAGAGCTCATCTGACTTAACTCTTTCATTTTACAGATGGAAACACTGAGGCCCAAAATGGAGGTGCTACTTGGCAAAGATCAAATAGCTAGACTTTGTGAGGAGTCAAGCAAAAGAATCTTAGACTGAGGATAACTTGAGCTCCAGGAACCTAAAGAAGCTGAGGAACATAGTGAAAAATGACTCCAAAGCTAATCTCTGTATCCATGCATTGGCCTGTGAACCTCTCTCATTTGTAAATTACTTGGCCCTTACACACCCAAACATCTGTTAGAATACTGCTTCTGGTGTTCTCAAGAATGGACACGCATTGCTGTCATGACAACTTTTTGGACAGAGTTGGGCTAATGTGGAGTTGAGACATTATTTAGCAGCTGGGTGGTAGCAAATATGCACACTAGATTCTTTCTGTCTCCATTTTGTCAACTGGAGACCTTCCTTTCACTCCAGCTCCTCCACCTTTAGCAACATGGTGGGAGAGATGGTCAGGCACTATGGCCCAGGCCTGGCCCTCCAAACTTATCTTCCATAATACATTCAGCCTAAACACCAGTGTGACTAAATTTCTAACTGAAGCAACCAATTGTTTTTCTGCATCATTTCACTGAACTTTCAGGTCAATTCTGGGAAAATAGTTAGACCAGCGGAAGGGATAGGCACAGCTGTTAGGGCATTTCTCTGGCTAGAACATGCCCTGTCTCCCTAGGGTAAACTGTAGGCCCCAGACCAGGGCAGGGAAGTGTCAGCTGTGGTAGCCAGCGGATTAGTCATGGGAGGGCTGGTGGAGCCTCCCGCTGAGTTCTGAGATTGAGTTCCTGGAAGTGGGCTCCTCTGCACTAGGCAAGACTCCAGCCGGGTTTGATCAGGAGCTCACTGTGTTGGCTCCCATGGCCAGTGCCTGTACTAAAACACGCTAAGCTGGTTCTGTTATTCAACAATCCTTGGGCCAAGGCCAGAGCAGGTTTCTGACCTAATTCTGACCTGTACCAACATCCTTCAGTGTCTCATCTCCGTCTTGGAACTCTCACTGCACAGTGAAGAGTCGGTCAATACTGTCTTGTTTATCCTTCCTTATATCCCCTGGGATGGGAGATAGAGACCATCCATATATATGGGATAACCTATAATAGACCCAATATCAGCTTGCTTTGCTCAACTCACAGACACCCTCCCAAGGTCAAAGAAAGTTGTCTTCCTGCCTGTTGCTTTCTCATGACAAATCCAAATGGATCTGTGACTAGACCTTGCAGAAGTGTACAAATGCTTTCCCAAGGCGGGATGCAGAGATGTGGGAAAGAACAGAACAAGACTGTTGACAGCAATAAGGGAACCTCTGCATTTTGATATCAACAGTTAATCTACTGTGTCACATCTCTTAGGCAACTAAACGAAATGTAGTAACTGCTAAGACATTGAAGCCGTTTCAAAAACGATTTTGTAGGGCAAATCACTATCTTATACTGGCTATTGTATGCCTTATTGAACAATGAGCAGTTTATGAAAACAACGTTTCATAAATATGGTTGCAGGTTCCTGAATGGAGACTGCCAGGATTTGCAGCAAGGGAGGATCACCTGTTTTCTTATTCTCCCCCCTGAACTCTTTCCATATTCGTCCTACTCTGGGCCTTAGGTAGCGTATAGCACCACATCCAAGCACAACTTCCAGGGCCCAAGATACTATATAGGAGGTCCCATGGAGAAGGTTTCAAGCTATAGCAAGACCAACATAAGCTCAAAGGAAATACTTGTAGGAAACTAAACACTGGATACTATGGAGGAATGCTGAAGTATGTTCCTTCTATTCTCACTTTGCTGAGAGTTTTTAACAAAAATGGGTACTGGATATTGTCAAATGCTTTTTCTGCATTTATTGATATGATCATGTAATTTTTATCCTTCATTTTGTTTATGTGATGTATCACATTTATTGATCTGCAAATATTATATCAGCCTTGCATCTCCAGAATAAATCCCACTTGGTCATGATCTTCTTAATGTATTGCTGGATCCAATTTGCTAATATTTTGTTGAGGATTTTAGCATCTATGTTTATCAGGAATACTGGCCTGTAATTTTCTTTCCTTGTAGTGTCTTTATCTGATTTTGGGATTAGGATAATGCTGGCCTTGTTAAGAGTTTGGAGGAATGGAACAAACCTCTCTCTGAATAGGAGGCAGGACACCTACATTTCAGTCTTGTCTTTGCTATTGACCAGGGATGAAACAAGTCACTTTACCATTGGGTATCAGTTCAATTCAGGATGCTCATCTAAAAAATGAAGATAATTGCACTTGCCCTTCCCACCTCCCAGGATTGTGAGATAAAATGGTACATTTAAAAGCTTCACAGACTATAAATCACTAGATGCATGTAAGGGATTATCACTATTGTTATACTTTGCAGAGGCAGCTACCAGAGGTAGTGAGTGAGTTACTTATGCACAGTATTTAAGAAGAGGCGTGCCAGGAAGTCACTGAGGGGATTACTGTGGCATTGGTAGGGTTGACACCAGATGCACTCCAAGGTCTTTTTAAGCTCTAACTCTGTGAATCAGGAATGTATAGGCATTGAGTAATTTTCTCAGTGGTGACCATGTATGTGGTTGAGTTGAATTATCATTCTTCAAGCCTCATTTTCTTTACTTCTACCAGGATTTTCTGATTATAAAAAACCTGGATAATACAGAAACAGATAAAGTAGGAAAAAATCACCAATAATCCTGTCTTAGAATTAATCACTGTTTACACAGTATATTTACATCAATTTTTCTATGCATTTTATTCTTTTTCAAAATTGGGATATTTTATAAAATGAAGATATTAGTTTTGTGCTCTGGCAGTATTTTTAAAAATATTATACCATACCCATTTTCCTATAACTTTAAGTTCTTAAATATTCCCTAAGAATGTGATTTTTCATTAATAGCTAAATAATATTCTAGTCTATTATACCTTAAATTAACTCACACCTTTTGGACACAGAATCCTGTAGCTTTTCATATTATAAATGTTTCAATAAAAATCCTTATACATAGCCAAAACCGGTTTGGCTCAGTGGATAAAGCGTCGGCCTGCGGACTGAAGGGTCCCAGGTTCGATTCCGGTCAAGGGCATGTACCTGGGTTGCGGGCACATCCCCAGTAAGAGATGTGCAGGAGGCAGCTGATCGATGTTTCTCTCTCATCGATGTTTCTAACTCTCTATCTCTCTCCCTTCCTCTCTGTAAAAAATCAATAAAATATATTTTTTAAAAAGATCCTTATACATAAATATTTCTCTCAAATTATTTCTTTTAGTAAAATATCTAGTAACACAGCTATAGAGTCAAAGCATATGAGCATTGTTAAGTTTCCTGATCACATTGCCAGAACGTTCCCCAGAAAGGCTATGATTAATTTATGACTCTTACCAGCAGTGTATAAAAACAACTATTTCACTGCATCCCCTTCAACCCTGGAAATGTAGATTTTAACATTTCTCAGCCAATTTTATATGGAAAATAATTTCATTGTTAGTTTTAATTTATAGTTCATTGATTAGTAGTTGATATTTTGCCTTTTGTTTATCAGCTATTTTTGTACTTAATCCATTGTGAATTGCCTTTTATATTAGCCCCTCTAGAACCTACAATTCACTATGCTCGCAGATGTGATCAGCTCTAAGTCATCAATACCAAATAAGAACAGAGGTGTTCTGAATGAGCCCAACCCCATCAGAAGCTCCTCTTCTCTCCTGGCAAACCACTCACAATAGCAGGGGCAGGGAATTGGGGGGAGGGGAGCACAGGGTGGTGTGTATACTCCAACCTGTCAGTGATCTCTGTTTCCCTGTGTTTATTTCTTCTCTGCTTCTTGTATAAGAGCTAATGAGTAGAAAAACTGAAAAAAGATGAGAGAGAGAGAAAGAGAGAGGGGGGGAGAGAAAGAGAGAGAAAGAGAGAAAAAATGGTTATTCCCTTAACTAGGCTTGAGGAATGGATGGGATTTGCCTTCAGAGAGGGAGAAAATAATTTTTAAAGCCATGCAGTTCCCAGTATGTACCACTTGATGGCAATCCTCCATTGGTTAGACACTTAGCTGAGTTTTCTCAAGGCTAGGGAAACTGAGGAAGCAGCTGCTAAAATTGAAGGGCAGACACATCAAGGAGGCTAACAGTTAAATACAGGTGGCCCATAGATATCACCAGAAACATGGATCGTTGATGTGCAAGGAGATGAAAAGCAAGGATCATGTATCGTAGACAATGAGACTGGATATTGGCTGAGGAGGATCAGAGAAGAGGGAATCCATTTTTGGGGGGCTGTGGGGCTGTGAAGGGGTGGTTGCTGCTGCATTGTAGGGAATTGGCATTGCCCAAGCCTGGCAGACTGTGCTGGTAAGGCTGTTCAAGAAAGCAGGACAAAGTTTCTGGTAGCAGAGAATGGAAAGCAAGTTCACAAGGCCCTTTAAGCCCAAAGGCAGCATGGTGTAAAAGAAACAGCACAGCTTTTGGGGCAATCAGCCTCGGGTGTGTGATCTTGAGCAAGTGACTGCATCTCTCTGAGCCTCTGTCTTCCTCTATATAATAGAAGATAATAGTTTCCTACCTAACAGCAGAAAAAAAAACAAACCTCTATGATGATGATGATGATGATGATGATGATGATGATGATAATGTCCCAGTTCCACACAGAGATGCAAAAAGCAGTACATATAATAGTTATTAAGATTTGGATCAGACAGTCTTGAGTCATAATATGGGCCTGCACCTTATTAGCTGTGTGTTACCGTCAATAAGCCACCCCTCTGTTCTGTAAAAAGAGGATAATAATGATATCTCTTCCATAGGGTAGTATAAGTTTTAAAACAGAAAATGTACATAAGGTACACACACAGTGTCTGACACACAGTCAGTCGTTGGTAAGTGCCACTGGTAGTGGTAGGAATAGTCTTATAGAAAAGTTTTTACCAGTCTTTGGAAAACAAAGTAGAGAAAGGACTTACACATCTAGTGGTAAGAGGGAATGGTCTTGTGTGGTCAGTCAGTAAAGGGAGCCGGGCAGATATGAGAGTGAGCATCTGCAGGAGTCAGCTCAGATCACAATCCAGAGATGGGATCTGTTATTTCAAACCAAGTGCCATTTGCCTACAATGTGGGGTTTTTTCTGATTTTTTAAGGATCAAGTTTGATACAGTTCTCCCATGGATTCAGTTTGTTCTCTTGAAGTCACTAAAATAGTCAAAGGTTAAATCTGAAGGGAACAATGAAGCCAAACTCCTCTGGAAACTGAGAACTGAAAGGATAGGCCAGTGGTCGGCAAACTCATTTCAACAGAGCCAAATATCAACAGTACAACAATTGAAATTTCTTTTGAGAGCCAAATTTTTTAAACTTAAACTATATAGGTAGGTACATTGTTATTAACTTAATTAGGGTACTCCTAAGGCTTAGGAAGAGCCATACTCAAGGGGCCAAAGAGCCGCATGTGGCTCGCGAGCCGCAGTTTGCCGACCATGGGGATAGGCAATGGCTTGCTCAAGTCACAAAAAGAATCAGTCGAATAGCAGGAAATGGGTTCCAAGGCTATCAAGAGGAGCTCTGCTCTCTGTAGCCTGACCTCTTCAGAAGCTACCACATGGCTGGCCTTTTATAGAACCTACTAGAATTCTGATGCATGAAATTCGTGCACTTGGTGGGGGGGGTCAGGGAAGGGTCCCTTATCCTGGCTTACTCCCTCTCACAGCCTGGGAGCCCTCGGGGGATGTCCAACTGATGGCTTAAGTCGGACATCCTTAGTGCTGCTGCGGAGGCTGGAGAGCCTCTCACCACTGCCGCTGCACTCACCAGCCATGAGCCTGCCTTCTGGCTGAGCTGTGCTCCCCCTGTGGGAGCACAATGACCACCAGGGGGCAGCTCCTGCATTGAGTGTCTGCCCCTGGTGGTCAGTGCGTGTCATAGCGACCAGTTGTTCCACCATTTGGTCAATTTGCATATTAGTCTTTTATTATATAGGACTACATAAAGGCCAAACAAGGATTCTCCCTAGCTAGCCTCAAAGTAACTGGCCAAAATTTTCCCCAACAACAGCTGCAAATATGAGTTTTATTTGTGCTTTTATTCATTCAAAGCTTGAATCTCACTTTTCATGCATCAATTTAAGGAAACAATGATATGGTTAATTCAAAAGTCATGCATGGACATCTGGTTTTCCATGGCACTAAATAATGTTCCTAATTTCATGAAGCCCAGGTCAATATTTAAAATCATCCACATTTTTCACATTCCCCAACACTAAAAAGATTTAGGAGGATAAGGCATAGCCCCCTAGAGTGTTGTCTAGGCACAATGGTATTATTTCAGGTAAATGCTTCCACTTGGATAGCAATGCCTGTTTGAGGGTATAGATCCAACAGTCAAGTCAGGGTTCTCAGAAAGCCAAGTGAGAAGGTAGTATATCAATTCAAGATTCACAGAAACACAAGAAGTGCAGTGGGGAAGATGGTGGCATGCGTAGCACAATAGCCAGCCTCTGCCACACCCAAACCTTCGAAAATAAATATCAACATACTCGCCTACCAAAAACCTCAACCAAAATAATCAGGAAAGCAGATTGCAAAGAGTTGGTAACTGGCTGTTCTCATGAGCCAAAACCCAAGTGACCTTTGATAAGAAGATGAAGCTGCAGGATGAGGTTTAGAAGAGCAAATAGGCAGAATCCATGGGAGAACTGGTCTCATGGTGGTCCCTCCCATATGATTTTAGGGTTTTAGCTGATAGGAAGCTCAGCATCAGCAAACAGAGGGATGCATGGGGCAGTGTTATGAGAAGGCCAGGCTCCAGAGCAGTACAGGACTGGTGTGCATTTTGTATCTCACACTCTCTGCTGGAGAAAATGGCAAGTTAAAGTACCACTGAATGAAAGGGACTGGAACGGTGGCAAGGGTAAAGAAAAGATATCATACTGAGAAGTGGCTGAAAACTAGGGCAATTTTCTAGCAACGACCAGGATGATGATGGTGACTGATAATCACAATAATCATCACCACTTATATATCAGGCACTATGCTAACTGTTTTCATCATCTCACTCTTCAACTATGACAGATCACGAGGAAAATGGGAACCACCAAGAGATTTTTAACTAGACTTGCTCAAGCCATTAGTCAGGAAGTGGTAGAGCCAAATTCAAACCCAGGCAATCAGATATCCAAGTCTGTTCGCAGCATTATTTTAAATAACAATCATCAGGGCTATCATTTATTAGATGATTTCTATGTATATGCCTCAAGGATATTTTTCTAAGCATTTTCCATGTGTAATTTCATTGAACCCTCCCAACAACCCTATGAAATGCTTAATATGGCTAGCGGGAATAACTGGGGCTCAGATAGGTCAAGTCACTCACTCAAGTTCACACAGCTAAGACGCTCCAGAGTCTGATTCCAGGGTTATTTCCTCTCTCCTTGCTAAAGAGAAAACTTTGCAGTAATGAGCTGCATAGCCCAAGAGATATAAAAAAATGCAATAAGATGAGGAAAAAGATTTATCCATCCCCATGGTGTCCCAGTGCAATTGATGTCTTTACTCAAATCTGGTTCCAATGGCTTGAGGCAACCGGGCTCCAGTGATTGTTAAAGATGCTTTTGGCATCCATTGGGTACCTAGCCTCCCACGCTACAGTGCTGTGGTTCAGCCTTCCTGAGTAACTCCACTGGCCCAGTCAATCAAGTAACTTATCAATCTGGCAGTTGGTTGGCTGGATTGGCTTTTCACTCCACTGACCTGTTTGACTGCACAGAATACATTGACAAGCTGCCTCACAGTTATGTAAACACAAGCCCCATTCTACCAAGAACTCTCTCTGTAAGCCCCAAACCTTAAAAGCCCTGAAGTCAAAGATGTGCTTCCACCATGTGCCCACCACACATTCAGAGCAAAGAAATAAATGAATGGAGGGCAGGCAACAAATACACTCTTGCAGTTTAAAATTACTTAAACTTTGGCATTAAAACTGCTTTCGTCATACTATTCTGAATATACTTTGGAAGGAATTTTTTTTAATTACATGTGAAATTCTGTAATCTCCGAGGAAGTACCAGTTGCTCTGGCTGGCCAATGAAGTCAAAGACAAAATCATTTGGCCTTATAAGGCATGGTGAGAAGAGAACTACCTCAACAAGATACTTTTACTCTTACCCACACGCTTGATATAGACTCAAACACAACTCAGACTGAAGCAAAGCTCCAGGTGAGAGAAGAATTAATATTGCTCTCAAAAATCTATAGTTCTTGAACCTTTACAGAATTGGGGGAAATCCTAAAAGTTCTGGTTTAAAGAATTACCCATTTTTAGAACCCTCTAGAACAGTGGTCCTCAACCATCTGGCCCTTTAAATACAGTTCATGTTGTGACCCAACTATAAAATTATTTTCGTTGCTACTTCATAACTGTAATGTTGCTACTGTTATGAATCGTAATGTAAATATCTGATATGCAGGATGGTCTTAGGCGACCCCTGTGAAAGGGTCGTTCGACTGCCAAAGGGGTCACGACCCACAGGTTGAGAACCGCTGCTCTAGAAAGTAACTGAGAAAAAGGAGTGAACACATTGTCACCTTCTACTTAGGCCAGTATTCTAAAATCTGCTGCATATTAGAACCATATAGAGAGTTTTAAAAATACTGATGCCCAGGCCTGAGCCACCAATCTCTCTAGGTAGGGCCTGAGCATCAATTTGTTTTTTCCTATTGACTCTGGTATTTTTACTTTTTCTTCCCTAAAATCTTAGGTTAATTTTCCATTTTTTAGAAAAGGCTTCAAATGTGCAGTAACTGTTGGGAATGACAGGCACAGACCAGGACAAATTGAACAGCAAGTTATTAGTCCCTTGTGGCCCATCATCAGCTGTCCCTCCTCCTACAGCCTTGGCTCTGCAGAAAGAAGATGCCTGGTCCATTTTCCTGGAACAAATGAGTCTAAGCCAAAAAACACTGCCTCCAATGACCCAGGCTTTCAGGAACAGGAATAGCATTAAGTGCAAACCTGCAGAGCTCACTAGAAGGTCAAAGAACCAATGCCAAACCGTTAAGAGAGGCAAACATATTCTGACCTGAAACTCTGGTCTCCTCATAAACAACCCATCCCTGCCCTACCACTTCTGCCTTGGAAGATAGCTCTCCCATGCTGTTCCACGAAGCATGGTAAAATTCAGCCATAGCCTGCTAGTATAACTAAGAACTATTGAAACAACCCCCACCCCATTTCCTAAAGTCTACAATCAGAGGCATCCAAAAGAAACACACCATAGAATTGTACTAGTGTGCCCCTAGCAGGCATACCTTCACAGAGAAGGCTATTCAGAATCTGAGCTAGCGGAGTCTTGGGAAGTATCATGCCCAATAAGTAACAAAGAGCTCATTGGGATTTCCCATTTCTCCCTCTGGAGTTGTTGGATTTTTAATTTGCTGCAGAAACAAGAGTCAACCTTTGTTACCATGGGCATCTGTGCCCTGGGTCATTCAAGAAACATTTATTGTCTACTATGGGCCAGACCCTGTGCTATGCACTGGGGACATTGCGAGGACACGGTCCTTGTCCTCAAGTAGCTCACAGTCCAGTGAGGAAGACAGATATGTAAACGATGACATGCAATGTGATAAAGGTTAAGGTGGGGAGGGGTTGTGTAGCTCAGTCTTAGAAATCAGGAAAGATTTACTGGAGGAGGTGATCCTAAAATAGACAGAACCCTTCCTCCCGCTATGGCAGTTTGAGGACAAAACTTGTGCCCAAGGGGGGCTTAGGTCAATAAAAGGACTTTATCTACCTGACTCTTCTCTGAAACTGAGGAAGTTTATTGATTCTCAAGGCGTATGAAATGGCAATGATCTCACTGTTAGGGAAATATAGCTAGGAAGAAATGAGGCAGCTTATCTGGAGAAGGGGAGTACCAAGTAAGCCTGTCCCTTTTCTCCATTCCTTTCCCTGTTGGCAGCAATGAAAGCACTCCCTTGCCCCTCCCAGAGAAAATGTGCTGCTCTGCACTGCTTCTGAGAGAGCAATTGAAGCATGTGATCGATGCAAATGGGACTAGGAGAAAGAACCCCGAGTTCTACTTCTGGATCTGTCTCCATGAGCTGTGTGACCATGAATATATCCCTTCCTCTCTCTGGGCCTCGGTGTTCCCATTTGTACAAGGAGGGGTTGGGCTCAGCACTCACCAAGATCCCCTCCAGTTGATTCTTTTGGATTCTTGGCTTGACCAAGGTTAGACAGGCATGGGGCAAAAAACAAAAACAGTCAGTCAGTACAGTCGCTCTGTCATCTCTTTGTGGATGTTGGGGGTCACCAGAGGATGTTGGTCCTCAAGGCTCCACACCCCCCACCTCATTGGAGGTTAACGTTCTGCTTCTCACTAGGGTAAGAAAACAGTAAGCTTGCAAGATTTGGAAAATAAAGCTACATGAAAGGCACACTATTAATGGCAAGTCATACATTATTTTCTCTAGTTTAAAAAAATAGAAAAAAGTTGACTTTTTTTTTTTCAAAATAAAGCTGCTGCTTCTCTGCCACAGTGCATGGACCAGTCAGCACACCCATAAATCAGACATCAAATATTTTCTTTCTTCCTCAACACAGCTCTCTCTGTGGGAACAGAGAGTCTAGTATCAATAATAGCATTAAAGGGGAACTACCCTGCAACGCAGCTAAGCCGCAATTCAAACCTGCCAATCAGACAAAAAAAGCGATTCAAAATCCTATAGCCATTACTGTCTACCTCTTTTCTTTGGAAGGACCCTTTGATTTCTTTCTTTCTTTTCATCTTTTTTTGGCTTTTCAAGCCAATCCTGAACACTTTGGTGATACTCGGGAGTTCATTAGGAGTTTGCCTCTTGTTAAGACTTGCTCAGAAAAGGATCGCCGGTAATGGAACCAAAATAAATCTTCTCAGACTTAACTCCTGTCTCCCATAAAGATGCCATCCTTAACTGTCACCACCATTGCCACCATTTATGGGAAGGTGGCTACATACCAACCTTTGGTGTCCGAGGAGGAGCTGCCCACAATTACACATACTTGCCCATCTACAAATGCTGACCAGGACAGGGCTGGATCTTAATGGATCACAGTTGAGAAGAGCCTTTCTACAGCAAAAGGCTCTTTATTTAGTGCATTTCCTGGAAAACCACTGTCTGTGGGAGGCCTCTCGTCTCTTAGCTAAGGCTCCCAAATACACCAAATGTGTGCATGCCTTTACTCACACACTTCTCCTTGCTTGGAATAGCTTTCCCATCTGACCCAGCTCAAATATCATCTCCTGAAAGCAGCCTTTCCTGACCCTGTCCCCTCCCAAGCAGAAGTAATCCTTCCTTCCTCTGGGTTCACATGGCACACTTTGTTCTTGCCGCTATCATGGCACTTATTACATTACATTAGAGCCAGTTGGTGACCTGTCTGTCAACCCTGAGAGACTGTGAGCTTCTTGAGGACAGGGGCTACAGCTGATATTAGAGCACTTAACCCTGGGCTCAGCCCATAAAAAGTTTTGGAACTTGAGCTGCATGGGGAGGAGGTGGTAAATGCGGTGTACAGAGTGAAGTCCTAAAGAGGTCCTTTATGGCTATAAAATTAGGTGATTCTAAAAATGAAATGGGGTCCCACAGACATACTGCTTTTAGGGCTTGGGAAGGAACATATTCTGGCCTCATGAATCTGGTATAGAAATAACTATTCCCGCCCTGATCGGTTTGGCTCAGTGGATAGAGCGTCGGCCTGGGGACTGAAGGGTCCCGGGTTCGATTCCAGTCAGGGGCATGTGCCTTGGTTGCGGGCACATCCCCTTGTGCAGGAGGCAGCTGATCGATGTTTCTCTCTCATCGATGTTTCTGGCTCTCTGTCCCTCTCCCTTCCTCTCTGTAAAAAAATCAATAAAATATTTAAAAAAAAAAAAAAGAAATAACTATTCCCACCCTAGTTAGTTTGGCTCAGTAGATAGAATGTCGGCTTGCGGACCAAAGGGTCCAGTGTCAAGGACACATACTTTGGTTGCAGGCTCCTCCCCGGCCCGGGCACTGGTCAGGGCTCATGCAGGAGGCAACCAATCAATGCGTTTCTCACATCGATACTTCTCTCTGTCTTTCCCTCTCTCTTCCACTCTCCTCCTCCGGTGAGGATTAAAAAAAGAAAAGAAAAGAAGTAACTATTCCCTCAACTAAACAGACCAGATATTAAGCACTTGTCAGTTAAGGTGGACCCATTTAATGCATTTCTGCTAGGCAGACAGATGACTGCCAGCCCTGAACTGTGGGGTACAAGCCTAAGAGGAGTGACAGAGTAGGGGGTAGGGAGAGCAAGGCAGCCTAGGTACATTTATTTTGAACTGGGCGATTTGTCTAGGTAAAAGCAAATTGGAACCCTTGGCAGAGTCATTCAGCAGCATTAAAGATCTATAGCCACAGCAGCTTGGTGGGGGGAGTGCCACTAGTTACAGTTGCTTGGCTGTAAAATATCCCCTGGAACAAAGCATTTTAATTTGAAGCGATTCTATCAGGAGCAGCTGACAAAACTTTCAAGGAAACTGGCAGTGGTAGGAGGAAAGGGCTTTGAAAAGAACTAGTGAAGTTTTAGCACACAGTCTTGAACGTGAGCGAGGCCCAGTTGGATACCCGTCAGTGTGTTTCAGAAACAAAGCAAATTAACCAGGGTGGGGGGCTTAGGAGGCTACATTCCCCAACTCCCTCCTTGAAGTTTCCTGTATAACAGCAGGAGCCAACAGCCTCTTCCCAACTAGCCTCTCACCACAATCTGTGAAGACTGGGCCTTGTGTCTGGACTGGGCAAGGTTCAATCTGGGCATGTGTACTTATAACATTCTCCCCCAATTCTAGGAACAAGCCTGTGAACCTGGTAGGTGCTAAATAGATATAGATGTTGATTAGCTTGATGTTCTGAAGGAGGTGTTTTGTTTTGTTTCATTTTTTAGAAAGGAAAGCTGCCAATCATCAGGGAAAGCCTGCAAGCCACCTTGCATGGTTGGTATCAAACCAACAGGAAATGGGGTAGGGAATGAACAAATAACCACAAGCCACAACAATCTATTTTTAAAACTAGGACAATATGTGGGTTGTACAGTAGTGCTGCTTGCTTTGTTTTTATCCACAGACATCTGTTTGGGGTTTCTTTGACTCTGGTACTTTGTTTCTGTGCTGTGATGGACCAAGGGTCTGGGAATTGGGTAGAATAACTTGCATGTATATATGTAGCTCCCAACTCAAGCATAGCATTGTCTTCAGAAGGGGATGAAGCTCTCAAAAATATTTTTAACAAGTACCCAGGAAAATTCCCCTGTCCCCAAATTCCCACCCACCACCACTCTGAACATGCATTTGGTACCTAAAATTATACCATTAACCTATCAAGCTTTTGGCTTAAGTATTCACACATGTGTTTGAAGGCTTAATACATATCTTTTGAATTTCGGGACATATCAATGAAGGAAGAATAAACACTAATAAAAGAGAAACATGCAAAATGGTGTCACTCCACTATGCCCACCAGCCAATCAGATAAATATGCAAATTAACCCAACAAAGATGGCAGTTAATTTGCACACGCAGGCGAGGAGCGAGGACTGAAGACAGTGTAGAAGGAAGTCAAGAACTGCAGAAGGGAGTGAAGCTGCAGAGAAGCAAGCGGGGCGGCGGAGACGGGAAGGAAGCAAGCAGGCAGCAGAGGCAGGAGGGAAGCCCGCCTCCGTGGGTTTTGCTCCCTTCTCTGCTTCGCTCCGGCCACAGGAAGCCCTATTCTTGCAGGAATCTTCCTGCAACGGACCTCTAGTATATAATAAGCTATAAACATCAAGTTACATGATATTTTGCTATTCAGCTCCTTAAGAACATGGCAACCAGTCCAGTCCAGGCAAGCTGTGCAAGGGGTGGTGAATTGACCAGAAGATGAGGTCCAGGACACAGACACTAATCTGAAAGAGGGAAGGAGACATATCACAGGAACATGGGTCCTAGTAGAGAAAGGCAGATGGATATTTCACAGGCCAAGGATTTGTTTTGGAAACACTCTAAACGGTTTCTTTCTTTTTTTAAAAAATCCTCACCCAAGGATATGTTTAGAGAGAGGAAGGGAGAGAGAAAAACATTGATGTGAGAGAGAAATACCAATCAGATGCCTCCTATGCATGCCCCAACTATGGATAGAATCTGCAATCTAGACATGTGCCCTGACCTGGAATCGAACCCGCAACCTTTTGGTGCACAGGACAATAGCTCAGCTCAACCTCTGGGTACATAAAGAAATATCTGGGTAGAGGACAGCTGCCATTCTCCATCCATCCTACCCCCAAAGAGCCCTTAGAAGCAGTGTGCCCCACAAGGGGGGAGGGGTTGTTTCCTGTGGCAACAGCTGCTTCTATCCCCTGTCCATGGCCCACTTCTCAATGAGGTCATCCAGTCTTCAGCTGCACAATCAAAAAAATTAAAGAGGAGGCCTCTTGAGTTATGATTCCTATTAAAACTAAACTCCATCAGCACATTCTCAGGACGGCACCTGGGAAGGCAGATGCACGATGCTGCCCGTTCCCAGGGCTGCCCCTGGCTCCTAGGAACCTGAGTACAAAGCCCAGACAGGGGTCCCCACACATTCCAAATGCAAAGAATTCAATATGCAGCCTGATGAGACAGGCGGGAAAGAGGAAGCAAGCCCCTAGCTGCTCTCCTCTGGAAACCCCTTCTTGACCAAGGAGCCCTCCCCTCCTTCTTGTGGGCCCAGAAGAGGAAGGATAAGAAACTGTGGTCCTGTGGGATATCACCTTGGAAAACTATTATGTTCCGTGCTGCCTCTTCCAGGATGCTCCCAAAGGCAACATCTTGCTCTTGAGCCATTTCTCATTCACTAGTCAGCAATAAGGAAATACCCCCGTAGAACTGGCAAGCTTCCTGCAACATGTCTCCAGAGTAATTCCTGGGTCTGTACTCTAGTGGACCCACCCCCATCCCAGCCCCAAGCTACAGAGTTTGGGCAATGATGGCTATCATTCATTAGGCACCTCTCTTGTGCCAAGCATTGGCTCAGTGTTCCAATGAGCTCCTTTAACCTTAAAGCAACTCTCTGAGCCTCCCCATTTTATAAATTAAGAAACTGAGGTTTTATGGGGCTAGGTACCTTGCCCAGATGTCTCAGGTAAGGAATTCTTGAGCTGGGATCCAAACCCAAATCTGTCTGAAGCCAGAGCCAAAGTTCTTGTACGTGATACCGGCTGGAGTATGTGGCATTGACTTTCTACCACTTCCCCTGTTATAACCCCCAAGTGGCAGAGCTGTTAAAGAACAGACACCAGATTCAGCCACTTATTCCAATGGAAAGCACACAACCTAGCTTTGAAGGATCTTCTTACACAGATGCCCATGAGAGATGAGATGACACACTCTGAGTTAGTGTCAGAGCTACCTACTCCTGGATCCTAATTCCCCCAAAACAAATCCTCCCACAAAAGTCAAGTCAGAAACCGGAAAAACTCAAGTCAGCTTAACATTGTGCTTTCACTGATGCAGTTTCACTTGAGAGAATAAAGTGAAAGCAGTGTCTTTACCCAGCTTTCTGTCACAGCTTGACAGCCTCTCCAGTCCTAGGAACAGGGTAGGGGAGAGAGAGATGGGGGATAGATCTATACTTCTGACATTTTGCCTTAAATGGATATTTGTCCTCTCTTATCAGTACTGGTGTGAAAAGAGGAACCAGAGCAACAGGAAGGACAAAACCTACTTTGGTCTTGTGAGCTTCTGAGACAAAGGTCCAGGCTTCTAGAGCTCTATCTGAGGGGCAGACTCAGACAGCAAAGAGAGCCTATTCTCTTTGCAACACTTTCTTTGCTGGCATTAAGCAGCCTCCGGGGAAGCTCCGGCCAGCTGGGCACAGACCGACAACCTTTCTTGGACTATACCCTGTTTCGGTGTCCTCGCCACAGGGCTGTATGGCTGCAACTTTTGGAAATACACACTAAAGTGTTTCTAAAGCTATTCCTTGTCATAAGCCAAGGAATGTAATTCAGCCTATTCTAGGGAGAAGCTCATGGGGAAAGAGTACTATGGTTTTATTTATATACAAATAAAGAGAATGCAGGCCAAGAAGGCAGTGTGTATGGACCTGTCCCAGGAAACATAGCACTGGGAATCTGTTTTGCATTTAGAGAGTTGGGCAGGACTAGGGTGAGGCAAGTGATGCATTCGCCTTGGGTGTAAAATGTAAGGGGGTTTCAAACCACTAAGTAACCAAGATAGTTACTAAAATAAATGTCTGTATTTTAGAATAGTTTCAGATTTACAGAAAATTTGTGATGCGAGTACTGAAAGTCTCCATATCCCCCACCTAGTTTCCCCAATTATTAACATCCTATATTAGTAATACACCTTTCTAACAATTAATGAGCTGATATTATTGTTATTAGTAACTAAGGTATATGCTTTATTTAGATTTCTCTTCCATTCTAGGACCACACATTACATGTAATTGTCACATCTCCTTAGGCTGCTCTTAGCTGTGACAGTTTCTCAGACTCTCCTGAATTTTAATAACCTTGACAATTTTGAGGAGTACTGATCAGGTATTTTGGAGGATATCCTTCTACTGAATGTTTCCTGATGTTTTTCTCAAGATTAGATGGGGACTATGGATTAATGGAAGCTCACAGAGGCAAAGTGTGATTCTCATCTCATTATATGAAGGGTACAGGGTACATACTATCAACATGATTTATGACTATTGGTGTTGTCCTTGATCACCTGACTGAGATAAGTGTTTGTCATGTTCATTCACTGTAAGGTTACCATTCTTTCCCTTTCCACACTGTATTCTTTGGAAGGAAGTCACTATGCGTAGCTCACAAAGAGTGGAGATTTATGCTCCATCTCCTTAACACGTTAAGCGCCCAGCCTTTTTTGTCTTCCGGAAAGAAAGTATAGTGTCAGTCACTGGTGACTGTCTGGGTGCTTAACGTGTTAAGGGAAGAGTATCTACACAAATTATTTGTAATTTTCCTACACGGGAGATTTCTCTCCTCTTACTATATGTTTAATCATTTATTTGTATCAATATGGGCTCAGATATTATACTTTGGATTATGCTCAGATACTACTTTATTTTGTTTCTCAAGTATTTCCAGCATTGGCCATTGGGAGCTCTTTCAGTTGGTTCCGGTGCCATATCCTCATGCATGTTTTGCTTTTTGCTGGTCTGTTTGCTTGTTTGTTTGTTTGAGCACTTCTTTACATTCTGGCACTACAAGATGCTCCAGACTCATCTATTTTCTGCCCCAGGCCTAGAATCAGTAATTTTCCAAGGAGCCCTTGGAGCACTTTGCCTATCCCTCTAGCACGCTCCCACACCCTCTTGCTGTCTTGTTCTCACACATGGTTGTGATCTTTCTTTTTCTCCCTCTATCATGCTCTTTATCTGCTCCCCATGTTTCTCTCTCTCTTACCTTCTTGCTCTCCCATTCTCTTTTGCGTGCGTGCGTGCGTGTGTGTGTGTGTGTGTGTGTGTGTTTTTCAGAGCCAAAGAGTCATTTACCTAAACACACAAAGTACCCCAGAGCAGAAGAATAGAGACATGAAAGGTTTTCCCCCCACACCAAGAAAAATGCCACAGGGTCCAAGGCTCTCAAGAGTGATCTCAGAAAACTCTTAAAACCTTTGGGGCAAAGGTGCTGTAAGGATATAGATGTGTAATCCAGCATTGTCTGTCACAAATAAAGCAGGCAGCTTCATTAGGAGCAATCAAAACTACCAAAGGGGAAAACCACTTCACAAGCAGTGGGAGTGTCCCCTGGGAAGTCCTAACAGCTGGGGCTCTTTGAGACTAATTGCCTAACTCACCCATAGGAACAGGATGCTAAGGCTGAGGGAGGAAGACTTTTTAATTCACCTCAAATGTGTCACCAGCAAAAGAACAGTAGAAAGCCAGCATCCCTGGGAAACAGCCAGCAGAGGGCAGAGCCTTATGTAGAGTTGCTATAGGATTTCAGACAAAAGTCTCATGGATGGAGTCACTGGATAAGCCTTTGATTTCTGGCACCAAGACAGGCTGGGAGGAGGATCACTTAATCACTTTCTCTCTGGGCCACTCTCTGCCAGGAAGCAGAGTTGAAGCATGGTTTGTGGCACTCAGGCAAATGCTGGGTCCTGTATTGGTATGGTAAGACTGCAGAATCAGGTGGGTGGGGACATCCTGAACAGCAAAATGGGCGAAAGGGAGGGAGTACCTGGTAAAGGCTGGCCCACTCTAGTGTCTCCCTCCCCTCCCCCTCCCCCACCCCTCCCTCTCCTCCTCCCTCTCCCTCCCCCCTCCCTCCTCCTTCTCTTTTCCATAAATGAAAAGTTAAATAAAGGTCCAGTCTTAGGAAGAGGAGAATTAGGCAGTGCTTCAGTGTTTTTATGATAATTCTAAAAGTCTTTTTGAGACAAAAACATACCATGAGCCAAAAATAAAGCTTGTACTGTTCAGAAACTTTCCTCCTTGTTTGAAATATTTGCCTTTTAAGAGAGATTCAAAAGTCTGTTTGGGGCACATTTATAGGAATCCATCTAACTGCAGCAACATAAAAAAATCATTCAATTTCCAGAATGCAGTCTGATTTTTATTAAGCTCTTTCCTCTAGGAACAGAAAGGATTAATTCTGTGGGTGCCACTAAACCTCCTACCTTGTGAATAGGAGGCAAAATTCATTCTTCCCCAAATGAACAAACACGAGAAAACAAAATACCTCTGAGCATAAAACCTTCAGAAATTTCTACTAGTATTTATTAAAATCTAGATATGGGTTTTCAAGAACACTTTTCAAATTTAATCTCATGGATGAAATTTAAAACTAAAACTATTAAAAATTAGTCCTATAATAACACAATGTATTTTCAATAAAAAATAATGGCCACTCAGTTAAAACTCTCTTAGTAAAGTAGGAACTATGCAGAAACAGAAATGAGTGACAGGCCCTACTTTGGAGTTACTCCTTTTCAATTACCCCTTCCTGATACAACTTTTGTGAAAAATCATATTATTCTGATCCCTCCTTCCATATGACTCCTGAGAGCAGTGTTTCTCCAAGTTCAGTTCCAAAACCAAATACAACAGAATCACTCGGTGTTGCTTGCTCTAGAGTTGTTTCTCTGGTCCTACCATGATTCTTATTCTAGAGGAGTGAGGTCCAAAAATCTCAATTTTGAACAGGCACCGTTGGCATTTCTGAGTCAAGCTAAAGTGTAAGAATCACAGACAGAGCAAAGCCCAACAGAGGAAGCACATTTTAAATGACAGACCTCCATAATGTATCTAGTTCTAGAATTAAGTTGCCCAAGGCAGGTACATGGTTTCCCAGGAAGCAATTGCTCTTATAAAAGATGATATGTGTCCATCAACAAAGGAATAAAGAAAATATAATACACACAGACACACAATAGAATACTATTCAGCCATTAAAAGGAAGAAAATCCTACCTTTTGCAAAAGTCAGAAAAGGAAAGACAAATAATGCAAGAACTCACTTATATGTGGAAGCTAAAGAAATCCAAGCTCAAAGAAATAGAGATCAGATTGGTGGTTGCCAGAGGTGGGGATGGTGACGAGGAAACTGGGTGAACGTGTTCAAAAGGTAGAAACTTCCAGTAATGAGATTAATAAATTCAGATATAATGTGCATCATGATGACTGTATAATACTGTATTATATATTTGAAAGATGCTAAGAGAGTAGATCTTAAAGGTTTTCATCACTAGGAAAAAATGTAATTATGTGAGGTGATGGGTGTTAACTAAACTTATTGTGGTACTATTTCACAATGTATACAAATATAAAAACAAAATCAAATCATGCCCTGGTCGGTTGCTCAGTGGTTAGAACATTAGCCTGCAAACCGAACGGTCATGGGTTCAATTCCCAGTCAAGGGCACATACCCTGCTGCAGGTTCAATCCCTGACCCTGGTCAGAGAGGCAACCAATCGATGTGTTTCTCTCACATAGATGTTTTTCTATCTCTCTCTTTCTTTCTCTCACTCTCTCTCTCTCTTTCCCCCCCCTCTTCTCACCCTTCTACTCTAATATCCTCAGGTGAAGACAAAAAAATCTTAAAGCATTATAGTGTACATCTTAAACTTATTATATGTCAACTATATCCCAATAAAACTAAAAACAAGAATAAAGTAAGACATAGCAACCAATGAGGCCTGACTAGAATAAATTTTAAAAAAAATAAAAAAGAAAGAAATCTTAACCCCAAAGAGATATAAAACCTGCCCGAAAGAGAGAGAAAACTATGCCAAGAAGCTTGCCCAGGAAAGCCCTCTCAAGCAAGTCCATACCTCCTCAAGGCAAACTGGCCAACATACAGGGCCTTCACAGACATTTGCTAACTCTAAGAGCATTTTCACTAAAGTACCTTCTTAAATATGTATCCTGCTTCCTATTTCTTACTTGAGTACTGCTGCTGCTGACTTATCAGTCCTGTCCCCTCCTCATACAGCCTGGTATGGGAAGCCTATAAATTGTCCCACTGCAAAGAAGCCAGCTAGAGGGCACCTGAGTGCCAATGAACTGGGGCCCTCCACCCTAAGTGGTGTGAAGAATTCAGCAGCTGCAGAAACAACCAGAAACTTCAAAGGGTCGAATTTTCCCTGAGGGTTATCTGGAACATACCTCCCAAGAGACTAAAATTCCTCTCTTGGAATGCAAAGAGGCTGACCTGCTAACCTTCTTCCTGGGCTTTCCCATAATTTGTTTACAGGGGGTTTAGAAAATCTACCCCTCCCCTCACTCAATGTTTCAAGCCCCTTTTCTCCACAAGACAAAGAAAATAATGTGAAGTATGACAGACAAGCATCAAAGGGGCCATTTTTGTGTTGACCAGAGTGAGAGCATAGCTTCTGATTTTTCATTCTGTTCTCTGGTAAGTTAGTCCTATGATATCAGAGATATATTTCTTCTATTTAGGAATGCATTTCTGATTGACTTTTGGCAAACTCTCACTATGTAGAATGTACCTTCCTGAAATCCTCAGATTTTTGGAATGGCTTATCATCTCAAAGAAATAGATTTAAAAGCAAATAATTTAGCTGACGGGGTGGGGTGGGGTGGGAGTGAGAGTAGGGAGTGAGTGCTTAATGGATACAGGGTTTCCTTTGGGGTGCTAAAAATGTTTTGAACTAGGTAGTGCTGATCATTTCAAAAAATTGAGAGTATACCTAATTCCACTGAGTAGTACAATTTAAAATGGTGAGTTTTATATTATGTGAATTTTACCTCAATAAAAAAGAGCAAATAATTTGGTGATATTAAAGCTGTCTCTGCGTCCTAAGCAGCCAAGAAAGAGAACCAAGACAATGCAAAATACTCAACAACAAAAACAGGTAGGATCACAATGCTGGGTGATAATAACCAGTAATTATTGATTACTAGGGGCTGGGCACTATGCTAAATTACAAGCCTATAAGGTAGGTTCTCTTTATAAATCACTGAGGAACCTGAGTGAGGCACAGAGAAGTTAAGTAATATGCTCAAGGTCACATACCTAATGAGTAAAGGGTTGGCTCCGACTCATGGCTATCTGGGCTGACTCCAGAGTACATTCTTTCACAGCTGACATCTCCTGGGGTAGTATGTTACCTGTCTATTTGTACACAGGAGGAAGAGAGTTCTCTCTGCCCATAAAACTCAGTTTAAGTAAAAACTGAGCTCATAGGAATGGCACATACCACAAAAAGCAGAGTTAAGCAGACAGTAGCACCGGCAACCAAAAGCAGTGATGTGGGGCCGTTTGAGGCAAGAAAAGAAGGAGAATATGTACTCAAAGTGAAGAAAAAATGGTATGTGGGGGGGAGGGGGGAGGGAATGCGTTTGAGGGAGAATGAGAACTGTTTGATTCAATGGAAGAGAGCAGGGTTGGTAAATGCCCACTTTTCCACTTTGCTCTCAACACACATAAGTCATTCACCCTTGCAGCCTGGGCATCCCTCATTTGTAAGTGTTCTCGCCTGAGGGAAAAGGAATTTGAAGCTCAGGAGAAAGGCACTGCCTTTTTCACAATCTGTTCCATTTGTAACCAACAGCAATAAAGTAATATAACTTTGGTAACTAACCAAGACCTGCAAGTACTCCATTTGGAGTGATGTGATATGTATTCAATTCACCTTAACTGAAAAGAGAGCACTGTTTCATGGGATACGGTAAGAGTGAAAAAATCACTTTCTAAGAATCTTGTATCTTATACAAGGAACAAAGGGAAAGAAATAACTTTTGCCTCTGTTTGGAGTTGGGAAGCCTGCAGAGCCCTGGGTAACTGACCCTAGAAACTTTCAGAAAGATGCAGGAAAAGAAGGAAAATTACCCTTCACCTATCTAAGCGTAATTCACTAGATTAAATAGCTCCAAAGGGAAAGTACATCTGTTCTTCTTGGTGCGACCTCATCAGCAAACTCCCAGAGTGAAAAGAACTTGTGGTTCTTGGAGACTGAAAGGGGCCCTGGGAAATGACTGCCCGGAAGTCAATAGGCTGCTGTGGGAGGGGAGAGGTTGCCAATAGGATCCCACTGAGAAAGAAACCCCAGGAGCCCACCGGGGCAGGGGCCCAGCCAGCACTGGCGCCTTCTGGGAAACCAATCCTGGAAGTGGGCATGAAGTTCTTTGACCCTGAAAGTGGGGATCCCAAACCCTGCCATTTCCCAGGCCAATCATCCTCTCATCAGCATCTCTACTTCCCTGTGGGTAGAAGCAGATAATGAAGTGCTTGTTTGGCTCATGCTGTTGCTTGACAAAGGGAGTTTCTCCGCAATTGGTCCATGTGGGGAAAGTTATTGCATCTTCTGAACTGTTAGGTCCCGAATGGCAATATCAAAACACAATGGCTACAGTCACTGCCTTTGAAGACAGTATATTCATAGCCACTTCCTGCTAAATGACAGGGAACACAGAAATGGCAGAGCAATGCATGCATTGGACTTATAAAAAGCGGATCTAAATCCTCTGCAAAACCTCTATTAAAAATATCATTCCTTATATGAGTCCACATGCTAATTCCAACTCACCTTAATTTCCCCATCTGTAAAATGTGGGTAATTATGCATACATCAAAGGGGCACTAGTTAGGATTAAATGGGTAAATGCATGCAAAGTTCTTGGCACAGGAACTGGAACATGCTGCGCTCTCAAGAATATTGACTATTATTGAAATAAAACAATTTATCATTATTATTCAGCAGCTTTTTAAAAAGCTTGTCTCTTCTGAATAAAAGACACAACTCCATTTATCAGAGAAGTACGAGATAATCCATCACATTCCACTTACTGTCTTTGCTTGAATACAAAGTTATTTGAATGCTCAAGTGCAGTGATCATTCTGATACTACTAGATTTTGAGCTCCTTGAGGACAGGAGTTATGTTTGTTTGCTTTTTAAATATATTTTTACTGATTTTAGAGAGGAAGGGAGAGGGAGAGGGAGAGAGATAGAAACATCAATGGTGAAAGATAATCAGTGACTGGCTGCCTCCTGCACGACCTGGGATCAATCCCACAACCCTGGCATGTGCCTTGACGAGGAATCAAACTGTGACCTCCTGGTTCATAAGTCACGCTCAACCACTGAGGCACTGCAGCTGGGTGCAGGGACTATGTTTGTACTCGGCTCTCTATTCTTAGTGGCAGTCCTAGGATGTGGTTCACAGTGCTCATGAAATGTTTGAAATGCCTTCCATCGCTAATTTTTTATGGAAATACCTTTTACCTCTTCTTCTCCCTTGCCTTTCTTCTACAAGGTTTCAGAACTCTTTCTAAAATTCAAATTACTTAATAGACAGCTTTTTAAAAATATATTTTATTGATTTTAGAGAGGAAGGAGAAGGAGAGAGAGATAGAAATATCAATGATGAGAGAAAATCATTGATTGACTGCCTCCTGCACACCCCCTACTAGGGATCGAGCCCGCAACCCAGGCATGTGCCCTTGGCCGGAAACAAACCTGGGATCCTTCAGTCCACAGACCGACGCTTTATCCATTGAGCCAAACCAGCTAGGGCAATAGACAGTTTTTATTGGGAGTCCCTTCAGGTCTTTTTTAGAAGTGGGAATAGATAATAGGAAATCTGAATTATTTCTCTATAATAACCCTACACATCTCACCTTAAAGGGAGAGTGATGCATGTCCAAAGAAGGGTGACAATGTTGCTGAGGACCTAGAGCAGTGGGCCCCAACCTTTTTTTGGCCATACCCAACCTAAGCATCTCTAAAATCCTGATGCCCCCAGGTGACATATAATTATTATTATTCAAAAACTGAACTCCTATTCACTTGGAGTAAGCCTAAAAAGCCATTAACTTGGTCTAAACAAGCTTCCATAGAATATGGTGTCCATGAAAGAGAAACATAAAAGAACGAAAGGAGCCCTAGCTGGTTTTGCTCAGTAGATAGAGCGTCGGCCTTCAGACTGAAGGGTCCCGGGTTCGATGCTGGTCAAGGGCACATGCCGGGTTGAGGGCTCAATCCCCATTAGGGGGCGTGCAGGAGGCAGCCAATCAATGATTTTTCTCTCTCATCACTGATGTTTCTATCTCTCTATCCTTTTCCCTTCCTCTCTCTGAAATCAATAAAAATATATTTTAAAACATAAAAAGAACGAAAGGACAATTGAAGTACTGAGGAAGAAATCACTAAGAAATTGTTAAAAAAATAATAATAATGTGAAGTGATATGAAAAAATAGCAAATAGTTTCAAAGCATATAATAGAGAACTGAAATGCATAACTGTCATAATATATATTTACATATTGTATGTAAGGCCACTAGAACCAGAAGAAATGCAAAAAATTCAGTTAGTAACTCATTCTCAAATTGCCCCCCTTAAAAATCAAATTGTCCCCCTGTGGGGTGTGCCCCATGTTGGGAACCACTGACATAAAGGGAAAGGACTGTGGAAGTCAGGAAGAGGGGCCAGAGTGACAGAGGCCAGAAAGGACCCAGAAATGGGCCTGTGGACATACTGGTCTATACTGGCATCATGTTAGCTCCTAGAAGCTCATTCTAGAAGTCTGGCTTAAAACAACATTTCCCCTTGGGTCCTTGTTATTAACAGACCCCAGGAAGTAAAGCATTCCTCTTCTTATTCTTAACCCTTTTGAAAAGGGTAGGGAGCAGAGAGTTGCCAGCAGCATACAACCATACAAACATGGATTCTGAAGCCAGACTGACTGGGTTTGAGTCTTAGCACTGTCACTTAATATTGGGTAACCCTAAGCAGGTTTCTTAACCTCTCTGAGCTTCATTTTCCTTCTCTGTAAAATAAGAATTATAATAGTAATACTGTCCTCGTTAGGTTATTGTGAAAATTAAATGACGATTCACATGATCTCACTTATTTGTGGAATCTAATGAACAAAATAAACTGTCCAACAAAATAAGACCCGAAGCATGGAGGCAGGGAACAGACTGACAGACCTCAATGTGGGGATGGGGGGATGAGAAGAGATAAACCAAAGAAGTTATATACTTATAGGCATGGCCCATGGACACGGGCAATAGGGTAGTGCAAACCTGGAGAAGGTGGGTAGGGGCTGGAAGGAGAGGTGTAAAGGGAGGGGAATGGGAGACATCTATAATACTATCAGCTATGTGTGTGTGTGTGTGTATATATATATATATATATACACACACATACATACACACAGTGGGGCCTTGACTTACGAGTGTCCCGACTAACGAGTTTTTTTTGAGATACCAGCTGTCTCTCAGCCGATTTTTTGCATTGAGTTGATAGAGTAATTTGAGTTAACGAGCTCGGTCTTGGAACTCCGTAAGTCAAGGCCCCAATGTATAGTGAGAATTATCTAAAGTTCCTGGGCCATAGTAAGAACTCAACAAATGTGAACTGCTATGATTACTTTGGCCTGTAGGCATTAGCTCTAGGCTTGGATAATTGAACAGCTTAGCATAGTAGGAAAAACCCTGGAGAGCAGCCATGGTTTTAAGCCTTGAAGAGTGGGTTGTCAGGTCAAGGGTCAGAGATTAAAGGGCATGACTTATTCCTCATTTGTAACATGATAAAAGCATAGGCTCTATCTCTGTCCCATGATTAAAATTTTACGAATCAAATGAGCAGACGCAAATGAAATTACTTTGGGAAATGCAAGCATTCTGTGCAAATGTAAATGGTATTCTCATTGGGCATTCTCAAACAGAGGGAAACATTATATTTAGTTCACAAATACTTAGGTTTTAATCTTCTGGGCTTTTCTGCTATTATGCTAGAGTGCAGAGAAGTGGCACACAGTTCAGACCCCAGATGTCCTCTTTGCAAGGCGCTCTGATCTGCTCTTAAATCTCTCCAAGTCACACCCTGTACAGAAGTTTTTATATGGGCCTGCCACTTTGAAAGGCTCTTACCACCAGGCCATCAGTTTAGGAATCATCTTACAGCTGTGACATGTCTAACCTTGTCCACATGTCTAACCATGTGACCCTGCTAGGGTCAGGGCATTGTGAGTGAGGATTTGGAAGCCGACTTTCACAGCTAATGGCTCAGCCCACAAGACTTGGAAGCTGCCTGTGTCATCCCCTTTTCATTTGGTAGATGAAGTGGTGGGAAGAGTTGTCATTCATCAACAAATAGAAAGCAATCTCTGATGGAGATAAAACAATCAGTACATTTGGATTTCAATCAGAGAAAATATGCTTTTTTGAAACAGTTCATAATCAGTGTATGTCCTTCCAGATAGCATGTTGGTGTGGAATGTGAGCTGTGCAGGAACAAATGTCACTTGGAATACCAAAATAGATTTAATAGCTGAAACATACTTCAGAATACATCCTTGCTTTCTACCTTCTTATAGACTCTGTGAGACAATTCCTATAGCCTGGTTACTTGATTCGCTGGACTGCTAGCATTTCAACATTAAGAAAGAATGGATTTTCCAAAAAAAGGAATAGCACAATTCTATTTATGGGAGAATCTCCTGTATTCAGAGCAAAAAGGGACCTAACAATCTTCCAACCCAGTTTTATCCATTTATAAAGGGAACTGAGGAAACAAGAGGGCAGGTGACATACCCAAGGTCACACAGCTAGTAATGGCAGAACTACAGTTTGAATCCAAGACATACTAAACATTGTAGAATGGGTCATAATACAGGAAACCAGCAAGTAAAGGCACTTAATCATTGATATTCTTGTACAAAAACTAAAAAAACAAGAGAGTGTGCTCTCTGCTTCTTATTCTAGACTAGTCGCCCCGTGCATGAAACTCATGCACATTAAAAGGGGATTAATTAGAGGAAATATTTTAATATTGCTATTTGCCCTTTCTCTATAATAGAAGTGTCAGAAATGAAAGAAAATTAGTAAAATGTATATGAAAATCTTCCTCCTCTCAGAGTCGGGGGCGCACCACGGGACCCAGAGTCAAGTGCCCGCCCAGCCACATGCGCCACAAAATCGTGCGAGACCCAAACCCGGCCGGCCCCACCCGCATTGGGTTAGGTCCAGACCAGGCCGGTCCCACCCTTGTCAAGCCCTGCCGGGCGGGGGGCACAGCCTCAGGTCCCCCGGCCCGGCACTGGGGTGGGGGGTGCAGCTTGAGGTCCCCCAGGCTGGAGTGGAGGGCATGCCTTGAGGTCCCAATCAAGCCCCGCTGGGTGGGGGACGCGACCTGAGATCACCTGTCAAGCCCCGCCACGTGAGGGGCGCAACCTCGGGTCCCCTGGCCCAGTGCCGGGGTGGGGAGGCATGGCCTGAGGTCCCTGTCAAGCCCTGCCGGGTGGGGGGCACAGCCTGAGGTCCCCTGTCAAACCCCATGGGGGGAGGGGGCCGCAGCCTCAGGTCCCTGTTTATTGCTCATTAAGGCTCATTACAGGAACTCAGCCTCCGCTGTGAGTGCAGCCATCTTGTGTTACAGAAACCCCCACCTCTGCTGTGAGCACCGCCATCTTTGTGGCAGAGTGACAGTCAATTTGCATATTACCTCTTTATTATATAGGTTGATTGCTAATATCCCTTCAATATTGGCAGTTCAAGAGTTTGTGCTATGATGTTTGCATTGTATCTGTCAGGCATCAAGTCCTGGTTCAATAAAGTTTAAGATTTAGAGGTACAAATTGTCTATAAACCCTCAAGCAGCCAGTTGAAAAGCAGAAAATTCAACCGACCTCTTGTTTTACATATTCTGAGGGGAAATATCTCTCCTTATTTGTCTGTTGAGTGCCCTTGCAGAAATCCTCGCAGGCCAAGTTGAGTCTTCTCTACCCACCAAGTTTATGGACCCCCACTCACAGAGATGGGCTTTTTCTTTCTTCAAGAAAAAAAGGTGCAATTTCGGGGAATGTCCTCCATATACATTAAGTATTTTTTAAAAATAATAGTAATTATCAAGGTGGTTTTCATGGTGTTCCTCCCAATTCCACTTCTTGTGGACATTTTCTCCCCATCCTATAGCAGAAGAAACAAGTCAGAGGTCACCCAACATCTCCTAATTATGTCACCTCTCACTTGCTCTGGTCTAGATGAATAAAGAGGTTCTAGTCTGGTATATTTCAGTTCAAGCTTTTCTAATTTCAAGAATTTCAGGTCAGCCCTAGCCAGTGTGGCTCAGTTGGTTGGAGCATCATCAAGTGCACTGAAAGGTTGCTGGTTCGATTCCCAGTCAAGGCACATATCCAGGTTGCAGGTTCAATCCTTGTCTTGGTATGTATGGAGGCAAGCAGTTGATATTTCTTGTATCTATATTTATCTCTCTCCCTCTCTCTAAAAAAAAGTCAATTAAAAAATTTCAGGTCAATATAGCAAATGTATTTTTGAGTACTAAGCACTGTGAGAAGTGGGATTAGGGATGTAAAATGCCTGCACTACCACATATGTCCAAAAAGAGCTTGCAGACTGAGAAGAGAGAGATGCAAACTTCTTACACAAAATGCCGTCTATGGGTGGCACAAATGGGAGATCTATAAAAAGGAACAATTATATTCCAGCTGAGGAAGATCAGAAATACTTCAAGGACAAGAGAGGGTCATCACTAAGATTTAAAGGGTGATTCAATTTCATTGATGATACATGTGTGTTAATGCAGGAATAATCTTCCTTTAATACATACTAGTTACCACTTAGTTAGCAGAAAACCACATCTTGGATTTAAAAAATAATGCTAGCTAACATTTCTTGAGCACTAAATGTAGGTTCAGCACTATGCCTAAGTGTTCCACATTATCTCATGTAATCATCCTAGCAACCTTGTGCTGACTGACAGGCATTGTTATTCCTTGAGGAAACTAGGGCCCAAGGACTTCCAGCTAGTGGCAAACTTTTTGACTCGAGGGCCACAATGGGTTCTTAAACTGGACCGGAGGGCCGGAACAAAAGCATGGATAGAGTGTTTGTGTGAACTAATATAAATTCAAAGTAAACATCATTACATAAAAGGGTACGGTCTTTTTTTTTTCTTTAGTTTTATTCATTTCAAACGGGCCGAATCCGGCCGGTGGGCCGTAGTTTGCCCACGGCTGAGCTAGTCAGTGGCACAGCCTGGATTTGAAGCCAAGCAGTCTGACTCCAAAGCCAAACAATTTTCTAAAAGTGTGGTCTGCATAACTTACAATCACTTGGGGAGCTTGTTTAAAGCACAGATCCTGAGCCCCAGCCCAGAGTCAGGAACTAGAATCCCTATATACGAAGTCTAAGAATCTATCTGTATTTTATACAAAATTACCCAGGTGAAAACCATTGCAGTATAGCATCCACTTGCACCAAGAATCCATATATGTAAAAGGCTAATATGCTAAGTGTCTGACCGTCTGACCAGTCGCTATGACATGCACTGACCACCAGGGGGCAGACGCTCAATGCAGGAGCTGCCAAGCTGCAGTGACTTGGCAGCGGAGGTTCTCAGGTGACACACCCCAAAACCAGAGAGGAGGGATCCCAATTCCTCCCAGGGCCACACTAATCCACCTTCGGCAGTGTGTTATGTTATTGCTGGGGCACTGTTGGCCCAGAATCTGGTTTACTGCACACTTGCATATGCGTTCCACACCCTGTATGACAGCAACTTTGTAGAGTGCCCTCTTGCACTCCAGCACCCCTCAGGGGATGTCAGAGAGCCAGTTTCAGCCCGATCCCCGCAGGCCAGGCCAAGGGACCCCACCTGCCGGAGGGACCCTACTCACTCTACAGATGCCTGGGAGGGACCGCAGGAGGTTGGCTCCAGGGCGTGTCCTGTCCATCTCACTCAGTCTCGCTCCACGGGCCACCTTCTAATTAATTTCCTTTCAATGTGCACAAATGCATGCATTGGGTCACTAGTATTACTATAAAACACATTAATAACTTCAATAGTACTGGTAAATGATTTTTTTCATTATTAAGTTACTAAGTCATTCATATTTGTCTTGGTATGGCTTCTATCATATCTAACAAAGGCAACACTAAAAAGCTGGCCATCTGGTATTTGAAGGAGGAAAAGAGTAATAAATGGATGTCAGATAATAGAAAAGGAAGCAGATTGGGTTGCAAAGGCCATGGCTATGGAGGACAGTGTCAGAAAGTAGAATCCTACAGCCTCAGCAGTCTAATCTGGTCCTGCCACTAATGAGGTCATCTTACACAGAACAAAAAAAACCCACTTGTCCTCCCTCAACGAAAGTGCCAATGGATCCAGCAGATTCAAGATGGCCAAGAACTTGTGTCTTCAAGGAGCAATGCTTCCATTGTCGTTGCAGCAGCCACTCCCCCCAACTACCCTTTCATGAGCCTTCATGCCAAGTTGGTGCTCTATGCTTTGCATACTTCATCTCATTTCATCCTCACTGCTCCCCTTTTTATTCTCACTTTTCAAATGATGAAATAAGCACAGAGAGGTTAAGCAACTTGCCCCAGATTATACAGCTAATAAGCAGAAGAGATGAGATTCAAAACTATTCATGGCTGATCACAAAGCCTTGTTTTTTTAACTGTGATGTGTGGGGTTTCCATTAACTGAGTAGACCTATCCAGGCTCTTCTGAAGATAAAATATCTTCCTATTTATCTAGAAGGCTTTGGTAGTGACCCAAGGCATCCATGTCTACAGTGGGCTCCAGTAGGTCAAGCCTCAAGGTGAATGTGTTCTGCCTGGTAAAAGAGATGCCAAATACTTTATTAGACCCACCATACCCATGGAACTTAGATTCTAGTTTGAGGACATGAATAATTTAAAAAATACAGTGTGGCCGGCTGGCATGGCTCAGTGGTTGAGCGTTTTCCTATGAACCAGGAGGTCATGGTTCAATTCCAGGTCAGGGCACATACTCAGGTTGCAGGCTCGATCCCCAGTGAGGGGCGTGTAGGAGGCAGCCCATCAATGATTCTTTCTCATCATTGATGTTTCTCTCTCCCTCTCTCTCCTTTCTTCTCTGAAGTCAATAACAATATATTTTTTAAAAATAAAAATAAAAAATACAGTGTGTCTCCCAAAAATGTCTACACACTTTAACAGCTGATAACTCAATTTTGAAAACAAAATTTACTTTAACAAACACTGCCTTTGTAATTATTCAAAGTGTGTGTGTACATTTTGGGGGACACACTATATATAGAACACATGCTGGTAAATTTTATAAGGAAAATAAAAACAGATATAATCCTTACTATCTCAATCCTCACAAACATCTTTAGAAGTATTACGAACCCTATTTGACAGATGAGGAAAATGGGAATCAGAGACATTCATTTGACCAACAACTAAGCTATGCATACCCAGGACTCTGCCACCAAAGGTGGAACTTCTTCCACTGAAATATACTGACCATCCAAAACAAGGCACAGCACTTCAGCTCCCTTATCATGTTCAACCTCTCATTTCTCTCATTTTCTTTTTAAAAATATTTTTTATTTCAGTGAGGAAAGAAGAGGGAGAGAGAGATAGAAACATCAATGATGAGAGATAATCATTGATTGGCTGCCTCCAGCACTGCCCACACTGGGGATCAAGCCCACAACCTGGGCATATGCCCTGACTGGGAATCGAACTGTGACCTCCTGGTTCATAGGCCAACGCTCAACCACTGAGTCATGCAGGCCAGGCTCTTTCCCTTTCATTACACTCGTCATTGGTGTGACTTTGTTTTTTTATATCTTTATTCTAGAACACTCTAAGTTTTCTTCCTGAGAAGATATGTTTGCACACATAAATGTCAGTCATGAGCTTCTCCTAAGCACTCCTTAATATTTTTGTTTTCATCAAAATTCTAGGCAGAAACAACATTCAAATTTGCTTCTTTTATGTAATATGATTAAAAGTCCTGAATAGTGTCTGTATGAATCATCAAACTTAATGAAAGCTTTTCTGTTATAGCATTCCCCCTTTGAATAAAGTACTGATCCATTGATTAAATCAGTTCCAAAGATTGAATCGGTGAAGTAAAATTGGCAGGCAGGAAGGTATTACTAGACACTAATTCTTTTTCCTCAGGGTGAGCTCTATAAATGTGTAGCAATAGAATAGCTTTGCAATCTTCAAAAAAGTCTATGGTGCTGAAATGAAACCCATCAGACAAAAAAAATACCTTTTCCAACCACGAATTACCCTGTGCTTTATGAGTAACAGGTAAACAAGTAAGTTTTGAAAGCGAGAAGACAATAATATTCTCCATTCGGCAAAAGTTTTAGTTCACAAAGGCCTGCAGCATTAGTACTTTAGAAGAAGAGTTAATTTCTCATCATTCTTTTTAAACCTGGGGGCACTGAATGTGTGGGTTTCAGGAGGAGAGAAGTCAGCACCCATCACAGAAATAAACCAACTTCCACCCCATAATAGGGAAAGTGTCTCAGGGGGAAAAGCGTGTTCATCAATTGCATTTCAGAGCTATCCACTGCAGCTTTTCCAGCCACTGACTTCCTTTGCAAGACACTTAAAAATTCTTGAATGCCCTGTCTAATTTCAAATAACATAAGGTGCCTTGGCCAAGTGGCTCAGTTGGTTGGAGCGTCATCGCATACACCAAAAGCACATACCTAGGTTGCAAGTTTGATCCCCGGTCGGGATGCGAAGGGAGGCAACTGATCGATGTTTCTCTCTTACATCTATGTTTGTCTCTCTCTTTCTCTCCCTTCCTCTCTCTCTAAAATCAATAAACATATCCTCCAGGGGAGGATAAAAAAATACACCAACTACAATAGTCATTCTTCAGTGATGGCAAAAGGACAAATACCATCCACTCCTAAAAACTTTGGGCTTGGTAGACAATTCCAGGCCGGCAATAGGCATGCCCTCACAATTCCATGGAGACAAAATGCACTCCAGGTACCCTGAACGAAATGGCTGCAAGCAGCTCAGGAGGTCAGAACTTGCAATGATTCTGAGCAACTGACCTTCCCAAGTCTTGGTGTCTAAGGACTTAGACAGCCAATACTGTCTTCAGAGCAATATGTGCCTGACTTCACCTTTTCTGTGACAAGGGCAGCTGCCCGTCTGTTCCTCTTTTCTGAGTGCTAAAACTCACCTGTGAAATATTTTCTTATTCTTCTCCAAAAGGGTTGTCAGTATCACCATTATCACATCTTAACTTGATGTTAGCATAGTGTGGTTCTGCATTTATTATGTCATTTGATCCCCACAAAATCCTTAGAAGATAGAAAAAAATCATTACCAAAGCAATGGTAGTTATTTCCTGAGAGCTACTGTTGTGTTATGTGCCGGCCACTATGCTAAGCACTTGACACACGTCACCTCACTTCCTTCTTGCTACAACTCTATTATTAACCCCTTTTGCAGACGAGGAACCTGAAGACCAGAGACATTGTTCAGATAGCAATGCCCACACTTTTGACTGCTACTGCTCTTTGAGGACAATAACTGTGTTTAGCTCGTCTTTGTATCACTCAGAGCACCACACAGGCTCTGACATATATTAGAGAGTCAGTAAGTATTTGGATTGCCTTTCTGAGTTCATGTCAACATCATTTCTTCAGAGCACTCTTAGCTCTGTAAAGATAAGTCATGAATTTATGTAAATAAACAACCTGGCCCTAACTAGTTTGGCTCAGTGAACAGAGTGTCAGCCTGTTGACTGAAGGGTCCCAGGTTGATTCCAGTCAAGGGCACATGCCCCGGTTGTAGACTTGATCCCCAGTAGGGGGCGTGCAAGAGGCAGACAATCAATGATTCTCTCTCATCATTGAAGTTTCTCTCTACCCCTCTCCTTTCCTCTCTGAAATCAATAAAAATATATTTTAAAATAAATAAATAACCTGCACCACTGATTATTCTTGGCCCGAAATCATAATACTACCAAACTGTTCTCCTAAACGTTATTTAATTCTTCTATGAAATCTTTCCCCCACCCCAGTTGTGGTGGTCATTCTGACTTTCTTGCAGGCAAAGATGGATTGGTAAGTGTTTCACTTCCTTGAGTCTGCCATTTGGTAATACTCCTTTAACTGCATCTGAGAAAAACTCAAACACTGCTGGTAGGTGCTTAAACTTGTAGATCTTTTTAGGAGGGCATTTTGGCTAATATAACAAGAGCTATAATGATGTCTATATCTCTTGACATGATGTTCAAAACTGTTAATTAGAATAACAAAACATATAAAAAATATCTTAAATGACTATCAGTAGGGAAGTAGTAAGTTTTAGTAGAAATGTTATGCAAACATTAAAATGTTTTGTTCAAAGACTAATAACTGGTAAGCAGTCATGGTATGATGCTTAGTGAATAAGATAGGCCTGGAGTTTAGAGTCTATGAGGAGAGAAAGATATTATACCAACTATAAATGTAATTATTATAAAGGAAACTATGACACATGTGTATGCACAATCCATATACTAGCACAGAGCATGGCATATAGTGAGTGTTCATATATATTTTGATTGAAATAAAGAATGAATGAATGAATGAAAGTAAACAATGAGATTAAGAAAGTAAGTCAAAATGGTGCTCTCTGGGGCATGAGACTGCAGGTGACTTTCATTTTCTTTTGTAACATCTTTTGGGCTTTTAAATTTGTTTTCTAATATATTATTTTAATATCTGAAAAATAGCTTGAAGAGGTATCTATACTAATAAAAGCCTAGGTGGCCCTTGCACCCTCCCGCCCTTACGCAACGCCCTCACATCATCACAAGATGGCTGCCACAAGATGGCCACCACAAGAGGGCCACCCCAACATCATCACAAGATGGCTGCCCCCACGTCATCACATGCTGGCCACTACAAGATGGCCGGCAGGGCAGGGCAGTTGTGGGCGATCAGGCCAGCAGGGGAGGGCATTTGGGGGTGATCAGGCTGGCAGGGGAGGGCAGTTGGGGGCCATCTGGCCAGCAAGGGAGGGCAAGTTGGGGCTGGCAGGGGAGCAGTTAGGTGTCAATTAGGCCAGCAGGGGAGCGGTTAGGGGGTGATCAGGCTGGCAGGCAGAAGTGGTTAGGGGCAATCAGGCAGGCAGGCAGGCAGGTGAGTGGTTAGGACCCAGCAGTCCCAGATTGTGAGAGGGTGCAGGCTGGGCTGAGGGACACCCCCGCACCCAGTGCACGAATTTTGTGCCCTGGGCCTCTATCTATAAAAGTTTAAGGGCTAAATCTATTAGTGTGAAAGAAAAAAAATACAAGTAAGAAATGTAAAAACTATTTGGAGGACCTTAGGGTTATTTTTCAGATCAGAGACTTTTCCATAGAATGACAAGCAGCAGCTGTTGAAACTCTTTCTTTGAGCTCTGCATATAACTTCAGAAAGGAAGAGAATTTTTAATTCTTCAGTTAGTCCCAAAAGAAGGAAATGGGAATCAGATCACAAAAATGTGCTTACTGTCCTCAGTGGAGGATCGTATCTCAAAGTCTAAGCTGGTTGCTTGGGCTTGGACTCTATGGAGCCCTGCTCACACTGAAAGCCTTTAGCATGTAAAACTGGCAAAGCCTTGGGGAAAGTAATGTCACCAAATCATTTTGAAGTAGCTTTTATGAGGAGACTTCAAGATATTTTATTAGCATAAAAGTAAATTTTGGGGTGAGTTCACAATTTGTAATTTATAAGAGCCTTTAGTATGTATTTAACTACTTCATTTTGATCTAATTTATCAATTGATTTTATTTTTTCCCTATCATTATTCATGAATTTGTACAACAGAACACATTAATTTCAGAAAAGCAATTAGCATAAAATGTGACTTACTTTGTCCTAAACTATGTGTTCTATAAATGGTAAATGGCTGTAATTACTATAAGATGAATGTCATATATTGGCTACATTCTTGTAATTATTATAAAGGAATGGCATGGTCACGGTCTCAAATCAAATTTAAAAGGCATAAAATTAAATTTCATTTTCTCAGCATCTGTGTGAAAGTTGAGCACATACAAAATGTGGTTTCAAATGTAATACAATGGCTCAGAAGCAGTTTCTACACAAACATTGTGAAATGACCTATTTCTAGAATTTTCCTTGCAATCTCACGTCCCAGTGTGTGTTGTCTTATGACAACCACACTCTGAATCAGAAAAGTGCAAAAATCTGGTTTAACAGATCCCTAATCTCTCTTTGTTATTTCCTCTATGAGGACACAAAACACCATCACCTCAAACTAAAGATGCGAGAAGGGAAATATATAGTATTGTACTGGCAGAGCCATTTCTGACGCAAAGGAATAACACCATAAGCCTTTCACACTTGTGTTCCATTGATATATTTATATCATACATTTAAAACTCAAAACTCAACATGAACTAAGATGGCTACACTAAAAAATACAGGCCAAGAGACATATGAAAACATACTCAAAGTCACTGATCATCTGAGAGATGCAAATCAAAATGACAATGAGGTACCATCTCACAGCTGTCAGAATGGCTATCACCAACAAATCAACAAACGACAAGTGCTGGCGAGGATGCAGAGAAAAAGGAACCCTCATGCACTGCTGGTGGGAATGCAGACTGGTGCAGCCACTGTGGAAAACAGTATGGAGTTTCCTCAAAAAACTAAAAATGGAACTCTCATTTGACCCAGTGATCCCACTTCTAGGAATATATCCCAAGAAACCAGAAACACCAATCAGAAAGAATGTATGCAACCCCTATGTTCATAGCAGCACAATTTACAATAGCAAAGATTTGGAAACAGCCTAAGTGCCCATCAGCAGATGAGTGGATTAAAAACTGTGGTACACCTACACAATGGAATACTACGCTGCTCTAAAAAAGAAAGAACTCTTACCATTTGCAACAGCATGGATGGACCTTGAGAGCATTATGCTAAGCGAAATAAGCCAATTGGAGAAAGATAAATACCACATGATCTCACTCATTTGTGGAATATAGTGAACAACATAAACCGATGGACAAAAATAGATCCAGAGACAGAGAAGCATCGAACTGACTGTCAAACCTCAGAGGGAAGGCAGTGGAGGGTGAGGAGTAAGAGATCAACCAAAGACTTTGTATGCATGCATATAAGCATTACCAATGGACACAGTCAGTAGGTGGGTGAGGGCATGTGCTGGGTTGTAGAAGTGGCCGGAGAGAGGTCAATAGAGGAAAAAATAATAATATTGTAATAGCTATGTATGGGCCAGGGTTGGGGGTACTTGAAATATTAGGGGGACCACTCTGTAAAGTATATGATTGTCTAACCACTATGTTGTGCACCTGAAACTAATCTATACTAATAAAGAGCTAATATGCTAATGGCCGGGACACCATAACGTGTAACGACCGGATCATTAGCATATTAGCTGGGGTGTTGCTCCGGAGACGGAGGTGGGAGGAAGTGGGGAGGAGCCCGGAGAAGGCAGGACTATCCTGTGCCGGGGAGGGCAGGGGTGAGAGCCCATAGCGCCCCCCTCACCAGTCCTTCACTACCTACCGCTCGCACTCAGAGCGCCCCACGGCCCACCTCCCAGGGGAAGGAGCACAGCGCAGCAGGCGGGAGGCTTCCATACTCTCCTCTGGCGCCATGATGGGGCGGAGCCGCCACACTGATCAGGAGATGGGGCGGAAGCAGAGAGGCGCCCGGAGAAGGCGGGACCAGCCCGAGGTGACTCGAGGGACTGAGCGTGGGGCTTGATGCGGCCAGAGAAGGCCAGAGGGATAGGGGGCTGGGCCAGGCACTCTGGAGCTCTGCGTGGACAGGTTCGGGTGTCAAGGCAGGGCTGCAGGTGGGTAGGCGGCACTGCACAATTTCGCACGCTGGGCTCCTAGTGTAGAATAATATTGAATTCGAACTATAATGGGGGAAAAAAAGATGGGGAAAAAAACCTGAAAAAAAAGATAGGCAATGACAAGTATTGGCAAAAATGTAGAGCAATTGGAACCCTTAACCATGCTGGTGGGACTGTAAAATATTGCAGACACTTTGGAAAACAGTCAGACAGTTCCTCAAAAAAGTTAATCATAAAATCACCATATAACCCAGCAACTTCACACCTACTAGTAGGTATATACCTGAGAGAAATAAAAACACATGCCCACCCAAAAACTTGTGCACAAACATGTATGGTAGCACTATTCATAATAGCAAAATATGTGGAAACAACTTAAAAATGTCTATCAATGGATGAATGAGTAAACAAATTGTAGCATATTCATACAATGGAATATTAGTCACCCATAAAAAAGATGAAGGACTGATACTGCTACAACACTGACGAACCTTGAAAACATTTAGCTAAATAAAAGAAATTAGGCACGAAAGACCACATATTGTACAATTCTGGAAATATTCAATATAAGCAAATCCACAGAGATAGAAAGCAGATTAGTGACTGCCAGGGGCTAAGTAAGGAAGAAATGTAGAAAGCCAGCTCATGGGTACAGGGTTTCTTTATGGGGTATTTAAAAATGTTCTGGAATTAGTGGTGATTGTGGCACAATTCTGAATTACTAAAAACAACTCAGCTGTATGATTCCTCTTTTTTTTTAATAAGTACACATCTTTAAGACATTTTTAATGTACAGACTTTACATTTCTTTCCATTTCCTTTTTTTCAACTACAGTTTACATTCAATATTATTTTGTATTAGTTTTAGATGTACAGCACTGTGGTTAGAAAATCATGTACTTTACAGAGTTGTCTCCCCACTGCTTCAAGTACCCACCTGGCCCCAAGCATAGCTATCACGATATTATTGATTCTATTCCCTATGCTGTAATCTATATCTCTATGGCTATTCTGTAACTATGAATTTGTACTTCTTAATTTCTTCACCTTTTTCATCCAACTCCCCAACTCCCCTGCCCTCTGATAACTATCAATCTGTTCTCCATATCAATGAGTCTATTTCTATTTTGTTTATTTTCTTCTTTAGATTACACATATAAGTGGTATGATATGGTATCTGTCTTTTTCTGTCTGACTTAGTGCATGCTATTGCAAAGGGTAAGGTTTTATTCTTTTTTATGACCAACTAGTATTCCATTATTATATGTACCACAGTGGTGGGTTTCATCCACTCATCTATTGATGGGCACTTGGGCTGTTCCATATCTTGGCTATTGTAAATAATGCTGCTATGAACATAGAGATGCATATATTCTTTTAAATCAGCATTCCGGGCTTCTTAGGATATATTCTTAAAAGTAGAATTGCTGGGTCATAAGGCAGTTCCATTTTTAAACTTTTTTAGGAACCTCTACACTGTTTTCCATGGTGGTTGCACCAATCTGCATTCCTAGGAACAGTGTCAACTGTATGCTTTAAAAGGGTGAATTATATGTTATGCAAATTTTACATCTCAATAAAGCTGTTATTTTTTTAAACTCAATATTAAACAAACAAGCTGAAAATAAAGGTAATTATTCAAATAACATCTGTGTCAAGAGTTCAAAATTCATTAATTCAACAGCACATTATTCAAAGAAGGAAATGTTGATGGTCTATTGTATGCCAGACACTATTCTTGTTCCTGAGAATACAGAAATGAGCATAACAAAGTCCATGCCCTGAGGAATAGGACATTCTAATGACCCAGCTTTGCATGTGCTGGCAGATGGTTTTAACTTTAGGTTTGGAGGAACTCCCAAAGAGAAGGTTTTGGGAGCTGGGAGAAGAGCTCCTGAACCATCTTGTTCACTTACACAAAGTGCTATTTGCTCTTTTCTGTTCTCCCCACACATTTATTTTTAGTACCAAGTGCAAATATTCCTGCTTCCAGAAAATTAGCTCCTACAGACAGTAGCTCAAAACTGTTATGAAGCTAAATTCCAGTCCTCATGCAAGGACACCCTATCTATTTGGAGAAAGCCATAGAATGGGTCATGAAAGACATGGACAACTGAACTTGAGGTTAATTTAAAAAACCTTCAGTGAACTGGTCAGCATGAGCTATAGCTACAAACACAATTCATTTTATGTAACTTGAGTTATAGAACTCTTTAGAACTGTTTACAAGGAGTATCCCCCACAAAGTAGCATTTTCTCATGGTCCATCTCTGCTCCATGGTCTACAGTGGTTACTATTGCTGATAACACTTAGCAGTTTTTCATGGCCCTGCTTTCAGAATGGAGAGCATCTGTCCATCCAACCTTAGTTCTCACTCTTCCTCTAAATATACTGCTTCTATGATCCAGCCAGGGAGGGCATCCAGGATTTCCCTATAGACACCATGCTAGTTCTCTTCTCATGCTACTCAAAATGCCCACACCTTTCTCTCCATGTTACTAGTCAAGGCCCAGAATAAGTTTGACATCCTCCAGGAAACTCTCCGCAGCCCTCCAACCCATATTGGCCTTCGGCTGTGCCACACACAACTACCCAACAATCCCAATTCAAGGATGACCTCCTTGAAGGCAGGGATCATATGATTTGCCATTCTTCTCCCACCTCCCTTAGCACATTAGAAGGCAAACAATTGGTTAGGGCCAGCACTGATTCTAAATAGTTATTCTAAAAATAAAAAATAAAAAAAATAAAAAGTTATTCTACTTCAGATATATGAAAGGGCATATTGGGGATTTCATTTTCCAAGTGAAATTACTAAAAATATTTCTTTATGGGACACAATAAAAGAAAATGGAGTATAGTTTTCTCTTCTTTCCTACACAAACTGAGCTTGAATAACCTTGAGACCTTCAATGACTCACGATCTACTGAGACTACATCATTCCATTATTAAATGGCAGGCTGACTGGGCTCAGATACATGTTAGCAACTGTGGGGCTTTACACTTTCTCGTGACATTTTCTATTTCAACTTTTCAATTGTAATAACTTTGAGGGTTAGCTATGATAGAAATCATGTCTATTGTTGTTTTGGCTAACAAACCAAGTGGATTTTCCTCCTTCAGCTATCATGTGATTCAATGATATCTGTCATAGTACAGGACTCATTGTTTTACAGCCATTTCCATTGGACTCAGATCATGAATAAAAAGTCCTGGGCCCTGGCTGGTGTGTCTCAGTTGGTTGAGCATTGTCCTCTGCACTGAAAGGTTGCAGGTTCGACTCCCAGTCAGGGAACATACCTAGGTTGCTGACTCAATCCCTAGCTGGGATGCATATAGGAAGGCAACCAATTGATGTTTCTAACATTGATGTTTCTCTCTCCTTCTCCTTTCCCCTCTCTTTAAAATAAATAGGCATGGCCCTAACCGGTTTGGCTCAGTGGATAGAGCGTCAGCCTGTGGACTGAAAGGTCCCAGGTTTGATTCCAGGCAAGGGCATGTACCTTGGTTCTGGCCACATCCCCAGTAGGAGGTGTGCAGGAGGCAGCTGATGGATGTTTCTCTCTCATCGATGTTTCTAACTCTCAATTCTTCTCCCTCCTTCTCTGTAAAAAATATCAATAAAATATATTTTAAAATAAAATAAAATAAATAGGCATGTCCTCGGGTAAAGATTAAAAATAAAAAGTCCTGGGATTATGTTGCTGCCCTAAACTTTCATATACTTACATTTAGCTGCTTGTTACACATAGATGGTCTGCCAGACTAACCCCTAAGTTATTAAAATGTAAAAATGCACATGATGTGCTTTATGAACACCCTACATGCCATGAACCTGTTAATCGAAACAATATGGATATTATACATTTTTTACAAAAAGAAACTCTGAAATAAAAGTTTTCTTCAAGTGTGTTTTACAATGGACCTTATTTTTTTTTCTGCTCCCCATCAATCAAGTGGAGCTAAGGATGGATGGATAATCAAATAATTTGTTACCACCCTAGCCTGTTTGGCTCAGTGGATAGAGTGTCAGCCAGTGGACTAAAGGGTCCCAGGTTTGATTCCAGCCAAGGGCACATGCCAGGGTTTCGGGCTCGATCCTCCCTACCCAGTAGGGGCTGTACAGGTGGGATTATGTTGCAGCCCTAAACTTTCATATACTTACATTTAGCAGCCAATCAATGATTCTCTCTCACAATTGATGTTTCTATCTCTCTAGCTCTCTCCCTTCCTCTCTGAAATCAATAAAAAATATTTTTTTAAAAAAAAATTGTGCCCTAGCCCGTTTGGCTCAGTGGATAGAGTGTCAGCCTGTGGACTGAAGGGTCCCGGGTTCGATTCCAGTCAAGGGCACATGCCTGGGTTGTGGGATCAATCCCCATTGTGGAGCATGCAGGAAGCAGCCAATCAGTGGTTCTCTCTCATCATCGATGTTTCTAGCTCTCTCTCCCTCTCCTTTCCTCTCTGAAATCAATAAAAAAATATTTAAAAAAATAATTTATTACCATATTGTTGGAGGATAGTGTAGGAAAATCGACTGAGAAATACTGAAAGATAAAAGAGGTACAACATAGCTGAAAAGAGAACTGTTGGAAGACACATTGCTGAAAAGGAGAGTGTCAGAAGAATATGGATTTTAGCCCCAAGAGCTAATCTAAAAGATTTAATGAAGCATATTAATGTGAAGAACAAGACAATTACTTTTCAAAGAAAAATCTGCAACATATACATCTTCTCATCTCCAAAACTCAGGCAAAGAAGGCAAAGAAACAAATACACAGAGCCCATACATACTATGACGTAATGATGTCTAGTGTACACACAACTAACAGATGGCATAGCTACCTTAGGAATCTGTGCTATTTCAACTTGATTTTACCCTTTCTCTTTGTAAAAGCAGGGATGAAGTGGCTTACAACCCTCTCCAGTCCATCTTCCCTTTGACCCATCTTAGAAACTATAGTCAGAATCACTATCAAAATACTCTTTGCATCTAGTCACTCTTTTGCTCAGAAATCTAATGTTTCCCACCTATTAGCCTGGCATTCATACAACCAACCTATTTTATCAGCCTCATCTTCTACTGTCTGCTTTTTCCTCCATTCAAGCCAAGCAGTCCATTCACTAGAACTTCCCACAAACCCACCAAATGTGTTGCAATCTGGAACCACAGCTTGGGCCCTTTTCTCCACCTGAAATGACCTCTCTGCTTATTAAAATCCCACCCAATTTTTCTGAAGGTCCAGTTTAAGTCTCTGACCACTACAGCCCATTCATTTCAGTGAATGCCCCACCCTTACTTACTTATTTGACAGTGGCATACTAACTTGTACAACAGATTACTTAACACCAGTGATTTCCTTTTTTTTCTCTCTTCCTCACCACCTCCCTGCTCCTTGAAAAAGCATTTGAAAAATTCCCTCTTAAGTATGCAAACCTATACAATTGTTTGCCCCAAACCTAAACTCAGTCCTCAACTAATTTTTTAAAAATATATATTTTATTTGTTTTTTACAGAGAGGAAGGGAAAGGGATAGAGAGTTAGAAACATCGATGAGAGAGAAACATCCATCAGCTGCCTCCTGCACACTCCCCACTGGGGATGTGCCTGCAACCAAGGTACATGCCCTTGACTAGAATCGAACCTGGGACCCTTTAGTCCGCAGGCCTACACTCTTTCCACTGAGCCAAACCGGTTAGGGCAGTCCTCAACTAATTTTACACAACAAAGATCTGCTAATGAACTTTTTGAACTGCTGAGAACACCTCCAGGATCTTATTTTTTTTCTGCTCCCCATCAATCAAGTGGATGGGGCTATGTGAATTATCCTACCCTCCCAGAAGACCTCAATCTATTCTAGTTTTCAATAACCATTTTTCCTTCTTTTCCCCTGGAACAATGGTCATTTAGCTACCTGAGCAAAGGAGTGGCTGTAGTTTTCTAAAGGGAGGTGATTTTGCAACCCAGAAGAAATGGAAAAGTGGCATTGTCAAGAGACATTTTTGGTTGTCATAACTGGAAAGGGATGTCACGTATCCTGTAATGTGGACACCCTACAATGTCCACAGGACAACTTCCTACAACAAAGAATTGTCCTACCCAGAATGTCAATAGTACCAAGGTTGCGAACCCCTGATTTCCACAAATACTACTAAACTGGATTGGGACATTGTCATTCAGTGTCTAACACAGTGCTGAATATCTATGATATCATTCTTTGATAAATCTGTGTTTATTATATGTCACTATCTATCCGGTTGAGTAAAGAGAATAAAATTTAATCTTAAAGTGATCGGCTAGTTTTATCCCACTTTTATCTAATGGAATTTAAATACCACTTTTAAGGAATGTCACTCTAGACCAGCGGTTCTCAACCTGTGGGTCGAGACCCCTTTGGGGGTCGAATGACCCTTTCACAGGGGTCGCCTAAGACCATCAGAAAACACATATATAATTACATATTGTTTTGTGATTAATCACTATGCTTTAATTATGTTCAATTTATAACAATGAAAATACATCCTGCATATCAGATATTTACATTACGATTCATAACAGTAGCAAAATTACAGTTATGAAGCAACAACGAAAATAATTTTATGGTTGGGGGTCACCACAACATGAGGAACTGTATTAAAGGGTCGCGGCATTAGGAAGGTTGAGAACCACTGCTCTAGACTAATGTTCAGCAGTATCCTTTTTTCTTAAGCCCTTTATGAGATGGATGGCTTTAGTAAGGAAATGGGAACAGCAGGTAGTTATGGGATTTGTCTAACATTGTCAGTTTATGATTGAAATAGAGAGAACAGAAATCTCAATCTTTCATTTTCCACTCAGTTGTGGCTGAGCAGATTATAGACTATTAATTCAGCCATTCATCAGATATCTAATGAACTACTATTGCATAGCAAACACTGGGCTAGTCTCAGTTCTCAAATTTTTGTGTCACTGGGAAAAGCCATGTCACTGTCATAGCATACATTTTCTCATGAAGCAATGCTGCAATCTTTACCAGAGGTTAGGCATCAAGTATATCACAGATATGATTATGCAAGGGACATACAACCATAACAAAATTATAATAAAGTTTCTCTTTAAATAAACATTGGTCTCTGGCTACAATGATGTATGTACTCAACATGCAAAATACAACTCTAATAATTTATAAATTCAACTCAAACCTAATATAGCAGCCAGAAAAACGGCTATCGAATACTAGATTGAGCAATAAATGTATTTACCTTTTACTACTTTGGAAATATTTGGGGAGTGGAGTGAAAAACTGAATTTAAAGCCATAGCTTTTTTTAAAAAGAATAGTTTATTGATTTTGAGAGCGAGAGGATGGGAGAAGAGAGAAACATCAATATGAGAGCAAATCATTGAACAGCTGCCTCCTGCACGCCCCCATACTGGGGATCGAGCCTGCAACCCAGGCATATTCCCGGACCAGGAATTGAACCAACAACCATTTTGTGCATGGGATGATGCCCAACCAACTGAGCTATACCAGCCAGGGCATCAAGCCATAGATATTTTTAGAAAATAACTTGTCTTAAATAAGTTAGAGTTGGCCTTTTCTTTTTTTCTAGGGCCTTTTTGGCACTTGGCAGCTATCAGAACATTTCACACTTCCAGAAAAGCTATATAAAAACATTTAGATGATCATCAGCACTAGTTTTTTTAAAGGTGCCTCAAAACATTTTCTCAAAAAATCATTAAAACAGAGATAAGAGAGTTCCCTAAAACTTAGAAATGAACAGAGAAAGTTGCTGTGTGGGTGTTAAATTAAGCCACAGCCACCTACCCCAACAGCATAAGGGTAAAGTAAAGGGGTCACAAAAGAGGCCACCATGGAAATGAGGGCTGAATCAAGTCCAGAGGAATAGGCTGTTGCCGCTCAGGCTAGGATAAATACTGTGTAGCTGGGCAGTGGCTTTAATTTTACAACAGTCCATTCTGAAAACAAGAGATTTCATTCTTTGAAAATTGCTTCATACCTCATTGATGATACTTTACATCCTTTCCTCAAACCCATGAGGACCATGCAGTAAATGAAACTGCTCTGAAGTAGATTAAATGAGTGGGCTACATCCTAGCAGGTAAACTTTGAGAATTAGTAAGAACTAATTTAAGAATTAGTAAAAGCTCATAATTTTTACTGGGTACAAATATCACATTACAAGCATTTCAAGGAAAATGCCCCAAAGAGTACAGTCTAACTGTCAGATGCTCTTATCTTAGAGAGCAATTTTTAATTGGATCAAAATCTCTATAGTCTTTTAATAAAAAGCTTTTAGATCTGAGCCACAAAATAAACTTGAAAGAAATGATTCCAAAGTTTCTTTAAATTAAGGCAAATGCAAATATTTGCAGAAGTCGATTTGGGGACGCTTCACTTGGGATTTTTTTAGCATGTCCTATGAACGTCCATACTGATCCCTCCCCATCTCCCCCTGGCCACACGCAGCACACACAATAATGACGGCAATAACGAGTATGTTTTGAGCCTTTACCATATGCCTGGTCTGTGTTAAGTACTGTACATGGATAAATTCCCTTATTCTACCCATGATATTGGTACTCTTACTATCTCCAGTTTACAAATGAGGAAACTGAGGCTCAGAGTGGCAGTAGGTGGACCAAAGCCACATAGCTAGCCAAATGGCAGTGTCACAATTCCAGCCAGACAGTCTAACTCCAGAGTCCACTGCACTGCTGTAGCTCTACTCTCCATCAGCCACCCACTTCCACTTGCATTTCTTCCCCATATGGTCCTCTACAACTGTCAGCTGAAATTCTTACAGGAGTGACTGCTTCTACCATTATGGGGAAAGCATTAGAAACCACCACGCACATGTAAAGTCAGCTGTATGGAGAACATGCCAAGCTCATCTCTGACCGACACTGGAGCAAAGCTTTACTGATCTTTTTCAGCGTCCACATAGCCAACCCTTCTCCCATCAAGATCTCTTGTGCCTGGCTGCCATTTCTCCCACTGCCCTTAAGATGGAGCCTCCTTTGGCTCCTTGAGAAGAATGGTCATCGTGCATTTGGAGAAGGAAACCTCCCTGTCAATAGTCCAAATAGTTTCGGGACCCAGACTCTCCTTTAACACAAATCTGTCCTCATATTTTCCTTCATCTTGGCTGAAAACAATGTATCTGATCTCAGCCCATAATAGCTACCGTTTATAGAGTACTTACCATGTGCCAGGTACCATGCTAGGCACTGTGCACAAATCCTATCATTGAAACTTTACCAGTATAACCATTTCACGAAGTAGGCACTAGTATTATTCCTACTGTGAGGAAATTGAGACGCAGCTAGATTAACTAATTTGCCCAAATAACTCAGCAAGGAAGTGCCACAGCCAGCATTAGGGCCTGGAGCTGCAAGGCCAATGTTGACCCAGTCATTTCACTTTGCGGAGACTCATTATGTCCTCATCTGTAACATGAAGGAAGTAAGAGCTCCTACCTAATGGGATTGCTATGAGGATGAAATGAAAAACTGCATGCAAAATCTCTGTGCAATACCTACACAATATAAACCCTCAACAATGGATATTTTCCTTTCCTTTCTGATGAGTAGGCTTCATAGGATGAGCTGCTATTCACAGGTCCCCAGCCTCAAGATGACAGGAGAAAGATCCAGGCTAATGAACTGGGACAGTCTTGAACTTCTCTCTCAGAAGCAGGGGCTCAATTGGTTCTGAGCTTCACCTTTGCACCAAGGTGCTACTATCCTCCTTATACCTACTATCAAGCCTACCACTGCATGACCTAGGAGAGGCAGCACACAGTGGCACATGCTACTAGTATATAGCTGAACTAATTAGCAAGCACACTGGATTTAGTTGTGCTCTAGACCAGCAATTTTCAACCCTTTTCAATCTCATGGCACACATAAACTAATTACTAAATTTCTGCCACACACAAAAAATATTACATTTTTTTGCCAACCTGACAAAAAAGTTATACCTTTTATTGATTTACAAAAATATGGTAATAGTAATTACTATCTCTTTTGCTCCAAAGTGACTTTTTTAAAAATCAAGTGCCTATACTTGTATATAAGGATTTATGGTACCAAGAATTATCCAATCAGACACAACCTTATTATGTGATATGACCAATAAGATGCAACTCTAACCTATATATTTATAGTTCAAGACAGGACACTGACACCAAATGGCATTCTGTTAGCCTTTGTCATCTTTTTATTTGACAATCTAAGGGAAAAGAGGTCAGTGCTCCTGACTAAATAGTCAGGTAATGCATGTGAACAGCACAGAAAACAGACTTCTGCAATAAAGTAGAATGGCAACGATACATTACAAAGCTCTTAAAAAAATCTAGGCAAGAAATTCTCAAGTAAAGGAATGATGGCATGGAAAGGAGAGAGGAGATCTCTGATATTCATGAAGTAGAATACACAGAATTTGGAGGATTTAGATAAGTGGGTGAGGGAAAAGGATATGCCCCAATTCCTAGTTTAGTAAATCATGTGGAGGGCAATATCACTAACAGAATATAATAAGAAACAGAGAGAACAAAGCAAGATTGGGGTACAGTGCTAGTAAAGGCAAATGCTGGATTCCTCTTTGGGGTGTTTAGAGTCTGTGGGATCTCTGAAATGAAAGATTCCAGCAGGCAGCTGAGTGGATGGGTTTCAAGCTTAGGAAAAAGGCCAGTGTTGCAGAGGTAGATGTGGGTGTTGTCAGCACATAGATGGTACAACCATTAGAATGAATGAGATTACCCAATTCAAGAAAAAGTGTGGTCAGCATTAGTGCTAAGTGCTATGAAGACAGATTGGATAACAGTTGATTAGAATTGGGTTTGACAATTTGGTCATCAATGACCTAGAGTTTCACTGGAGATGTTGCCAAATAAGCCAGATTTCAGGGAACCAAGGAAGAATGAAAGGTGAGATTATGGACAGGAAAAATCTAGAAAACACTTAGAAAAAATAAACTGGAGAAACAGAAGATGTTTATCCTGAAAAGAAGACATGGGGGAGGAGGATTATAACAGGTGATGTAAAAGAGGCATGAGAGATATTATTTCCCCGGAGAGGACAAACTTCAATTATATGTTACTGACAGCCAGGTTCTTGCCCAATTTGTGTGACCTTGCTAAATTATATCAACGATCTGAGCCTCAGTTTCTCAATCCACAAAATGGGGATAATAATCATAGGTAACACATTGGGTACTGTAATGATTAAACTATTTACTAAGGTAACACATGGTAGAACTTATGTATCCCATGGCCTGGCATCTAGTAGATACTCCATAAGGGTTCAATCTCATTTCCTAAATCACAGAGATAATCACATAATGCCAGTAGTGCTTCACAAACTCAATATCTTGACATAAATGTGCATGATAGGTGGGGAGGGTGTCTGTAAATCGCTTAAATTTTTCTCTTTGTCAGAAATCTGAAACTCTGTGCAGACACACACTATCTCTTTCCCAAGCCCCAAACCTTGCTTACTAATGTCATTCACCACCATTTGAAGCAGCCAGAACTTTCCCCTTCATCTTTACCCTCACATAGGCAAACAGGGGTTCCTGACATTACAAAATTCCTTGACGATAGTTTTTTTGTTTTGTTTTGTTTTGTTTTGGTGTGTGTGTGTGTGTGTGTGCGCGCGTGCGTGCGTGTGTGTGTGTGTGTGTGTGTGTGTGTGTGTGTGTTATCACCTAGTGGCACACCTGGTACTCCTGAGGGAATCCCCAAGGAGACAACTAGCCATGGAATTTCAGTCTGGAATTATTGTTCTCCAGGAATTCCTCCCCAATAGGTCTGCCTTCAGAAATCCTCTCCAGGAAGCCGGCCAGGGACAGAAAAAGGCCCATGTTGTTGGGAAATGTCCTGGGTTGCTATGAATGGAAAGAAGATGCAGGCTTCTTTGCTTTGAGCTTCCTAAAAGCCTTCCCTTCACATACCTCTTGCACATTGAGTGAATAACAAAGTAATGAAGGCAAACAATTCCTTTGAAGGTATATAAAAGGCAGGGCTACCAAAATCGGTCTTGTAGAACGCTAGAAATATTAGAGACAAAGGCACAAAAAAATCCCATTCCAAGACACTGATCTAAGATGCTGATTGAATCTGGCGCGTGCATTCTGAGCATTGAGGCCATTGTATAAGCTTCTCACTTTTGGAACAATGAAGAATATGATTCTAGCCCTAAATTGTAAGAGGATGAGGGAGCAGAGCAGGAAAATGCTCCCAGAGTTCAATGAGACACTCTAAGTCAGTAGTCCTCCATATTGGCTACAGGTTCAGATTACCTGGGGAGCTTTTAAAATTACAAATGCCCACAGATCCACCCAAGATCAAGTAAATCAGAATCTTAGGATATGGGGCCTGAGCGTCAGTATTTTTAAAAAGCTCCCCAGGTGATTCAAATGTGCAGCCACAGTTGATATAAAGTGCCCAAGTACAGTGCCTACTGCAGCATGTATACAGGATAAATGGCAATCCCCCTTCTCCTTTCCCTCAGCAGACAGGGAGCCCACCACTGAAGGAAACAACATTTTTTTGGCTGGCATCATGTCAAAAAGATTAGCTCACAAAATAGTGCCATTTGCGACATCATGAAATGACCGTAAGGGCATTATACTAAGTGAAATAAGTCAGACAAAGGAAAACTGATACCATATGTTCTTACTTATATGTGGAAGCATAAAACATTTCCAATGTCATAGGAAGAGAGAGTAGATTGGTGGATATCAAGATCTGGGGTGTGGGGTAAATATAGAGAATGAGAAGATGTTGGTCAAAGGGTACAGTCTTCAAGTTATAAGAGGAATTAGTTCTGTGGATCTTATGTATATCATGGTGATCATAGTTAACTAACAATACTATATTATATACTTGAAAACTGCTAAAAGTGTAGATTTTAAGTTCTCAATACATGCACAAATTATAATTATGTGAGTTAATGGATGTGTTAACTAATCTATAGTCATTTCACAATACATACATATTTTAAATCAGCAGGTTGTACACCTTAAAGATTTTTGTTATTGAATTTGTAGACCTTAAATGTACACAGTATTATTTGTCAATTAATCTTAATAAAGCTGAAAACAAAAAGGAAATGTCCCCAAAGACAGTCAAACAAGATCCTAAAGAAATAACTAGATAGTACTTGAAATCTTTGCGTAATACACTCAGCCACCTATAAGGTACCAGACACCCCTTGAGAAAGCATTCTAGTATCTGTCCTTTTCCATCCACCCCTCCCCCCACCTCCTCCCTGGTTCAGTTCAGAAAAGTGGACATCTTTGTCCACAGCTATGGACCCGAGCCACTCGATTACAGGCCCCAATTGTAATAGTTACTGTGAATACATTTGTTGGCTCTCTCTTAGCCTCTCAATAGTTGGTGTAAACTTCATTCAGTTATACTTTTCAATTTTAAGCTGCATTTGAGTCTTTTCAACTTAATCGAGGCAGAAGAAGATGATTAAATGTTCTATCAAAACCAAGTATTACTGTGTAGCTTTACACATAACTCTCAGAGAGCCCTCGCATGGTGACTCCATCTCATAAGACTTCAGGCTGATGCTGAGGCCTAGATGTGGCCCTCGGAAGTGTTCAGAAGACAGAACTATGAAGACATGAAGCATGAAATTGCTTTGAAATGGTGAAGTAAAGATGAATTTTTCTTCCCAATCAAATCTTCTCTGGAAATCCTGACAGCAAGTTTACTCAACGCCCTTGAAATCTAGTCTCTAGCATTTTTTTTCACACCTTGGTCTCCTGTTCAGCACATCACCTTATAATGAAGCCCATTTACCTTTATGTCATTCACAAAGGGACACATAAACATCATAGGACACTTGGAGGATGGCTTCTAACATGACTGCTGAATTGAACTGAAGTGCAGAAATACCTTCTGCCAGCTCCAAAACACTCCTTGCTCAAACAGCAACACCACAATGGAGGGCCAAATTCTGGGCAGCCCACTCCCAGAGGTAGGTTGGATTCACCCCCTCTCAGATGTAGAACTATTTTTAAAAAGTAGAGACAGAGAGACTGAAGAGTTTGCTTTCACACCTGTGGTAATTGCTGGATTACAATGTTATTTGGTCAATTTGGTCAACTGAGAGAATACCATAGAGTTCTGGTTAGCACAGAAGACAGAGCCCTACACTGGGAGTCGGAAGACCTGGGCTCCATTCTTGGATCTGCCACTAACCAGATATATGATTTTGAGAGATACAGACCAGTGATTATGCCCAAGGTCTACGGCAGGAGTCAGGAGCTATGTGACTATATGCAAGTCACTTAACTTCTCTGTGCCTCAGTCCCTCATCTATAAAATGAGAAATACAATTATTTCTACCTGAGTAGATGGCTCTTTTTCATGATGTTTACAGAATCATTCTTTGCAAACAAAAATTATTTAAGGAAATAGATACATATATCTAAAATGATCACTGCTGGGATGCTGAAAGAATAGCTGACAAGAAACTTTAAAACCTATACTGATTTTTAAAAACATATTTAAATAATTTTTAAAACCCTCTTCAAAGAAATCATATGTTAAGATATATTCTATTCAAAAACATAGAAAGTGACAATCAGTTCGCATTATATAAGTATTTTTGGTAAAATATTCAGAGAACCACACTATGAAAAAATGTTGTGAGTAGACAGACCATGGTCTAGTGCAGGGGTGGGCAAACTTTTTGACTCGAGGGCCACAATGGGTTCTTAAACTGGACCGGAGGGCCGGAACAAAAGCATGGATGGAGTGTTTGTGTGAACTAATATAAATTCAAAGTAAACATCATTACATAAAAGGGTACGGTCTTTTTTTTTTTTTTTTTTTTAGTTTTATTCATTTCAAACAGGCCAGATCTGGCCCGCAGGCCGCAGTTTGCCCACGGCTGGTCTAGTGAGACAAAAGCCTTAATTTTTACCAAAATTTTAAACACTTGATACCACTGTTAAGCTTTAACTATTAAATAGATATTTTTAGTAGAATTAGAGGCATACTGTTAGAAGCCCCTTCATAACTTCAATCACAAAGTAATCTTCCTAGAAAATATGTGCTCATCGATGAGGTCTTAACATAAAGTATTTATATTCATCAACAATGGTTAGAAATCACCATCCACTTTATAGAAAAGAATATTTTTACAGGTGTCCAAATAATACTTCCTTACTTTGAGATAGTTCCCCTTAGCAAGTCAGAAATTGGAAGTATCTTGTAGATTGAACAAACAAAAAATTTTTTATTTTCATTTTTTTAAATAAGCAGAAAAAAAGAAGATAATTAGTGAAGGATACAGTTCTATGTCTTAGGTTTTTCATGATAAAGCAAAGTGAAAAAAATCTACTCCTTTTTTTCTTGAAAATTACAATTTCCTATATGGAACATAAGAGATTACCTTGTAGAAGCTGCTTTCATTAATAGAATCATTGTATTCTGGTGGGAAAAAAAATCCAGCCTATTTCAAACTCACAGGGAAGTAACCTGATCTGGGCTTTGTAAGGCCCTGGGAAAACATGAGGATGGGAATAATTAGGTGCTGATCTTCATGGAAGGAGTTAATTTTTTATCACAGATTTACTGATCATTCATATACCACACAATTTGCCCATTTAAATGATAGAATTCAATGAGTTTAGTGTATTCACAGAGTTATGCAACCATTACCACAATTTAAGAACATTTTCAACATTCAAAAAATAAATTCCATATTTTTTAACTATCATCGCTCCACCTTACCCTAGTAATCACTGATCTGCTTTCTGTCTATATGAATTTGACTATTCTGGATATTTCATATAAATGTAATCAAATAATATGTGGCCTTTTGTGTCTGATTGCTTCTTTCACTTACCATAGTTTCAAGATTCATCCATGTTGTAGTATGTGTCAGTCCTTCATTTGTTTTTATGGCTTAACTAGAGGCCCAATGCATAAAATTGGTGCAACGGGCTTGGCCCTCACAGCCTCAGCTTCGTCTGGAAGGTCATCCAGAAGGACGTCCAGAAGGTCATTCGGCTGTCCAATCTAATTAGCATATTATGCTTTTATTATTATAGATAATGTGCCACTGTATGGATATACAACAGGTTTTTTATCCATTCATTAGTTGGACATTTGGGCTATTTCTACCTATTGGTTGACATGAGTTTTTAAGGTAAAAAATGCTAAGTTATCAATTAGGACTCAAAATAAGGTCCACAACAAGTACAGGGGAATCCCTGGAAATGTTTCCTGGAGACACGTTGCAAATCTCCAAATTAATTCTTTATACATTCCAGGCCCTCTGCTAGATTCTGGGCTTACAGACAAAAATGGAACATGGAGCCTTCCTTCAGGTAGGAAGAGTATTTAGAGAAAGAGACTGAAACAGAGACAGAGACAGAGATATAGTTTCCTTCTATGACGGTCCTTATCTTCCTTCATTATCTTGGTTGGCCTCATAAAGAGTTAATCAGAAATTCAGATTTGGTAGGAAAAGGCATCACCCTATATACAGGCTGGGGCAAAAGTAGGTTTACAGTTATTCATATGGAAAAGAATACAATCATAAATAATAATACAAGAATAAACTTTGTTTCAAGTACTCACAACTGCAAACCTATTTTTGCCCACCTGTATTTATATAGAACACTAGAGGCCCAGTGCATGAATCCATGCACAAGTAGGGTCCGGGCGCGGGAGGTTGGCTGGTTGGCCCCGCCCCTGATCAGGAGGGGGGGTAGATTGGTGGTGGGACCGGCCAGGGGGAGGGGCTGCAGGTAGTTGGCCAGCCCTGTCCCCCAGTCGAACTCCCAGTCAAGCGGACAATTTGCATATTAAGCTTTTATTATATAGAATTTGGCTTGAACGCTACACTTGGTCTTCTTACATTTTTGGATATATTATACCCTAGGCATGGTATACAGATGTTAAATGAAGCACAGTTTGAGTCAGGGAAAAATATGTCTGATGTTTTAAAGTTAAACATTTTTCAGAGAAAGAAATCAAAGTAGCAACGTTGCCATAATGTGCCTAGCAAGGAGCCGGAGAGAAAGCTAACCAAAAGCAATGTAAAACCTGCCTTTGTTTGTGTTAAGTTATTCCTTTGGGGATTTCAATTACTTAATTATAATGCTTGAATTGTGTTTGAGTCATTCTTGACAAGACCATATGTTCCCACGTTGCCAGATTCTAGTAAAATAGATATTCTGTGCCATGTTTCCACACTCTGCCATTTGTAAAATTAGCTATTTCAAGGAAGCAAAAGGCTACTTGCCATTTTGCTGGATCAGCACCTCATTTAATCTGCTTGCATATGCTGTGAGTAGAATTAAAGAATACGCAATTTTTTTCTCAAGATAAATAAATTTGAATTCAAAATAGATGCAAAGTTGTGTCTTGAGAGGCAGGGTTCATTTAAATCTCAAACTAGCTCTTGTATCAGAAATGTGGTATTTGAGCCTGGATGAAGGCTTCCTTCTAAAGGACAAGGAAGCTTGTCACCAAGGGAGAGGACACCACTACTTTTCTCTCATCTAAAGGACAATGTCAGTTACCTGACTATTCTTTTTTAATATATTTGTATTTATTTCAGAGAGGAAGGGAGGAGAGAGTGATAGAAACATCAGTGTGATAGAGAATCATTGATCAGCTGCTTCCTGCACACCCCCTACTGGAGATCAAGCCGGCAACCCAGGCATGTGCCCCGACCGGGAATGGAAAGGTCCACACTCCTGGTTCAAAGGTCGACACTCAACCACTGAGGCATGCCGGCTGGGCAACCTAACTATTCTTTCTTAATGTTCTCATAATCACTTATATGTATGTGGAGATTTAGACTTTTAAATACTTGCACATCTATCTCCTCATTTAATCTTTACAATGATCCAGTAATACACAATGGGGAAAAATTTTAATATTCAATATATAGATGCAGAAGTTGTAGTTAAGTGACTTGCCCACAGTCACATGCTTCATAAACTGTAAAGCTAATAACTTTGATGTCATACCTTCTCAAACCTAGCACAAGGTTCTTTCCACAGCCTAAGACTGAAGTCTCAGTTTGAGAGTCCATAAAATCCTGTATGTGGTAGAATTCACAGGGGGACAAAGAGCAGGTAGCTAAAGTGGGAGAAATAGAAATGTTTTCAGCTTCTTGTCCTTCCCTATCCTCCTTAGCTGGGACCACTCCTTCCCTTCCACTCCGCTGAGTCTGGGAGGGAAAGGGGATGATGATGATGATGCCTTTATGCAAGTATTTCAAAGCCATCTCTTGCATTCTTCTTACCTCTCCTTGACTGCACTACTGGGGGTTGAAGTAATAAGGACTGATTCGAAACCTCCCTGGAAGACATACCTTTGCTCCCATTTCCAGGGCCGCTTAGGCAGATCTGGCTGGCTGCACAGGAGCCACAGCAGATGTACTCAAAGCCCTCCACCAGAGAAGTTGTGATCCTTTTGTCAAATTTAAAAGTGCTCTCTTGCTGGACTTCCAAATATTAAAGAGCAAGGGCCCTGAAGTCAGAAAGACCATAAGTCTCAGCTCTGACTTCCAAGCTGTGTGACCTTGATCAACTTAACTGGGACCCTCAGTTTTCTCATCTGGAACGTGAGCATAATATCCTCCACCTCATAGGATCCTTGTTAGGATGACATGAAATAATGAAAGTAAAACTCAACATGGTGCCTGGCATGTAGCACTCACTGACCATTGGCAGATATTTTAAATAAATCCTCAAAGCTGAATATTTATTAAGCATGGCTGAGTGAAGTGGGGGTACAGAAGGATGGTTTGAGTCAAGTGGGAGGTACATTTCTGAGATTCCTCTCCTAGTTTCTCCTCTGCTTTGCAGATACTGCTGGCCAATGAACCTGCAAATCACATATAATTTGTTTCTGTTCTCATGAAAGGTCATTAATGATATTTCCCATTCCACCTATGGGATTCCTCCTGCCACCTGGATACTATTTTCCCCTTTTGAATTCCTCCCTTTTTTTGATGGCACTACGACTGGGTCTGGCCTAGGGTATATTTTAAGTATCCACCATATATTTTCAATAAAAAGAGAATGACTGTGCCCTGACTGTGCTGAAAGTGGCAATTATACATGGTAAACTTAACAAGGATGTTTTCCAAAGAACTTTTTCATTTGTATTTCCAGTGCTCATCACATAAAATTCAATGCTCAAGTTTGGATAGTAGTATGGCTTTGAAACAAACAAAGCTCCATTCATGAAACAGGCTTTAACTAAGATACCTTCTGAGGCGTCCCGACAGATGGTCACTATTAAAGTCAATATGGTTTCCATGGCAAGCAGAGCACTGAGCTCTGAGAACCACCATTATCCATTCCCTCTATGTATGGCAACAAGTCTATAGCTGCAGGTCCAACCTGTGGAGCAAAGGCGACAGAGCTGTTCAAGTGCATGAAAGGGACAAGAGTCATGGATCCTTTGGAGTCAATTACCTCCTATATTTTCAGTGGAGAGTGGATCTCTGCAACACTTTTTAAAATTATTTTTCAGCCTACATCAGTGATGGCGAACCTATGACACACGTGTCAGAGGTGACACGCGAACTCATTTTTTAATTGATTTTCCTTTGTTAAATGGCATTTAAATATATAAAATAAATATCAAAAATATGTCTTTGTTTTATTATGGTTGCAAATATCAAAAAATTTCTATATGTGACACGGCACCAGAGTTAAGTTAGGGTTTTTCAAAATGCTGACACGCTGAGCTCAAAAGGTTCACCATCATTTGCGTACATTAAGGAACTGAGAGCTTACTGTAAAATCAAAGTGCTAAAATCATAGTAGGGAAAGGAAAATGTAGAGCAGAAGTGAAGGGGTGGATTTGCAAATAAGCCGAATTACCGTCTTTGAGCTAAAAAACTTTAGTACTCCCTGATTAGCCCACCTGCTTGTCCTTAAAGAGTGGATTCTGGGAAGGTAAATTCATTTTGACTGAAGGAGGTACTGGGCTGAATTCAAAGGAATAAAAGTAACTCTGATTCAAAGAAGCCCACCAATGCTAAAAAGACACAAAAATTCAATTAAGCTATGTCCTTTTTCCTTGATTGCAATGGGTACTTGTTAAATAAAGAGAGTCACAAGCCTGGCCAGTGTTGCACAGTATTTGAACGTTGACCTATGAACCAAGAGGTCACGGTTCAATTCCCGGTCAGGGCATATGCCCTGGTTATGGGCTCGATCCCCCAGTGTGGGGTGTGCAGGAGGCAGTGAATCATTGATTCTCTCTCATCATTGATGTTTCTATCTCTCTCTCCCACTCCCTTCCTCTCTGAAATCAATAAAAAATATATATTTTTATATGTATTTTTAAAGAGAGAGCCACAACATTAATTTTAAAAAAGTGGTGGCCTTAAAGCAAAGTTGATTGGATGGAAGCCGTAATACCAAGCCCCTTATATTTTCCAAGTCACATGAAAGCTAAAGTCTTCAAAGACTGCCTAACTACAGACTGATCACCTCACCACCCTGTAAAAAGTGTCTGCCAAGAATACCCTCACTATCGGAATTCTGGGCTCTTTCCCCTGGCTGAAACTTGACAAGAAGAGTGGAACCCCCTGTAATACCTAACTGTGTAAAAGTATAGCTGTCATTTTGAGACTCTTCAGAAGAAACTAAGAATTTGGGCCCAGTTCTTTCTCTCTAATATGCTGGTGGAATGTGTCCACTTGTGAGAAAGAACTGATGGAGAAGGAAGAAGAAAATTATCATTCATTCTTATGAAAGAGGAGCTGATCCCAGTATTGAATTCTAGTTGGCATTCTAGAAGGAAGGCCCAGAAAGGGAAGGACATAAAGTTGGGTGAAGTGGAGAGTGGAAGCCTCACTCAGTAGAGGAAGGTTGCTTTTCTCTTCATTTCACCCCCAACTTCTCAGTGCTGGATGCTCCCAGGAGGCACTGCTCAGACACATGCAAGGAAGGAAGCAAAAAGGGTTCCTACTGCATGCTACAGCATGGAACCTCACAGTGATGCAGCATTTTAATAGAAGTCCAGGATTTTAACAACTTGTAAATTAAATTTAGGGGTAAAGATTGAGATTGAGATTCTCATTTATCACCCATTCTATCAAAGAGGAAATTGAGGTGCAGATAAAAACTGGGACCTCCTAGTCCTGGTCACTCAGTAGAATAGCCAGAAGTGATCTTTGTCCTTCTGTTTGTAAGTAATTATTTGTCCCTGGTGTTGTGCCGCCTCTTTGTAGTTAGTTATTTTTAGCATTTTGCTTTTCTTTATATTTTTAAGGTGCAGTTGTTTGTGTATTATTAATTCAGTCTGCACAGCACATTGATATATTCCAGTATTGTCTTATCCATGCTACTTTATAAAAGTATTTCCTGAAACCTGTCTAAACATATAGTTAAAGGGGAAAATGGTTCAGTAAACCTCTACAGGACATATATCATTTGAGTTAGCATAATAAAAAATGGATTCTGTTGAAATAAAATAATTTTAGAAGACAAGTTTTTTGCTTAGGCTGATATCAAGTCCAAGGTGGATAGCCTTCCAGATCTTCTAATAAGCTACCACCATCTAGCCACGATGTCCCTAGCACCCATACTCCCAGAGCACACAGAAAACAGAGTTGCACATCTTCATGGTAGCACTTACCATTGATTGGCTGCCTCCTGCATGCCCCCTACTGGGGATCGAGCATGTGCCCTTGAATGGAATCGAACCCGAGACCTTCCAGTCCGTAGTCCAATGCTCTATCCACTGAGCCAAACCAGCTAGGGTAGTAAAATGGCCTTTTAGAGGAAGGCGGCACAGGCCCATGACCAGCCCCTCCCAGTTATGGATGTACTACCCAGTTTGTAGGAGGCCCAAGGATGTCTCTACTTGGTTAGCTAAGCAGCCAGTTTCTCTCCTTAGTTTTTCCTTCATTGGCCCCTATAAGCTAGAAGTTCCCTTTAGGTTTTCCAAGTTTCCCAGGAAATCGCTCCCCTTTACCTCTTTTCCTAGTTTTCTGCTTAGTTTTAGGTCCCTAGCTCTGCCAAGTCTGCTGGATATCGCCTAATGGGTATTCCTCAAGATAAATGCTCTATAGAAGTGTCCAAGTCACAAACATGGTGCAAAGAAGTGGGATAAGAAGTCAGGCAGACTTGACTTAGGGTTTCAAGAAATCCTTAGAATTCCCAGTTGTTGTCTTGGACAAGGGAGACTCCCTGAGCCTCAGTTTCCCCATCTGTATAAAAATAGTGATCTACCTCACAGAATTATTGATGGTATGAAATGAGAAAATGTTTGTAAATACTTTGGCAAAGACCTGGCAATGGTAAGTACTCAAAAAAATTGCTAGTTTTTCTTAATCAGCAGGCATGACTTTAAATTACTGTTTCCTGTTCAAAGACACAGCCTAAGCATAGAGGGTTCTTTCTGGCCAACTGCATAACTTCCATTGCAGGGAATAAAACTCCAGGCCATTATGTTTATTATTAAATCAAAACCTTATTGATAATTTATATATGAAAATCAATGGCAAACTAAAATAATTGGCTTTATTTACACCTTTGAGCCTATGCCTGTTATAAAAGTGTGACTCCAGTGAATAAATACAGCAAAAGGATTGCTGAAACATGCTTTTCTTACTCAGGCTTCATGCCTGATATGAGGTGGCTGACTGATTATGTGGTAGTTCTCAGCATTCCAGCACAACACTGTCATAATTGCCCCATGTCAGCCCTGTCCATTCCCACACCCATTGCTTAGAATCCTATTCTAAGCAGTGGTACAGATACATGGACACTGACCACCACCTGGCCAAAACACAACAACACAGGAATCACAGGCTGGAAAACTTCTGGGCCTCATGAGGAAAAAGGCTGAAGTCATTATACTGCCTGATACCAACATCTCCAGCCATGCCTACTGGGGGTCTCATGTTTAACTCATTCATAAGACAGAGACATCAGTTTTACTGTTCTACAGAATGGTAGTTTCGGCATTCAAAGTGATTCCTCTTTAAAAGAACTTATTGAGATAGACAGATTTCTAGCCTGTCTCCAAACCTCTACAAAATGCAAGTCCATCAGTACCGTGGACAAAGAGGAAATTCTGATGTATATATAGCTACTGATTGTCACTGTCCACAGATGTTCAGTGTGCCTCCCAGGGAACAATAAGAAGGGAAAGAGGGCTAGAAGGCAAAAGGGTGTAGGCCCAGCCCTACAAAGAAGGTTCTGATATGAAACTTCAAGGTGTAAGGTAAGACTGATGAACTTGGAGCACCAGTTCTATACACATGTGGCCACGTTTGGCCTTCACTGGCCTTTTCAGCTTGGCCTACTGGTTGTACACAGAAGCATGGGATACAACCAGGGAAATGAAATATTACAAAGAATAATAAGTTTTGAGGATCTAATGTAGAACATCCCAACTATAGTTAATACAGTGTTTTATACTTGAAAGTTGCTGACAATAGATTTAAACATTTTCCACACACACATACACACACACACAAAAGAATTCACCATGTTAACTATATGAGATGATGTTTATGTCAATTATCTTGATCTTGATAACCATTCTACAATGTATATGTATTTCAAATTATCATGCTGTACACTTTAAGTATAATATAACTATATTTGTCAATTATTCCTCAATAAAGTTAAAAAAGCACATCTCCCCTAGCACCAGTCTTAGAAGTGTGAAAGCCCAAAGTGCAGAAAGCAAGAGGAGGGGAGAAGTCAGAGGTTCAGGGATCTTCCCAGCAAGATCTGGATAACAGCTTCTTTCCGCACTCCCTGCCTTCCACCTTCCCCTTGTAACAACACAGATTCACCCCTCCTTCCTTCAGCTTTCCCAGCTTAGCACCCCTCCCTGACAGAGAGACCCAGGTTGGTATGTCTGCATAGCTCAGATAAACACATACCTTTCATCTAGGAAACCAGACCTCAAAGGGCCCTTCCCCATCCCCATGCCATACCTCATCCATATTGAAATGACATTTCCTTAAGGCCACAGGCCAGGAAGACCTGAGGATCAGTTCCTAAACTGGAAGCATTCCTATACTCACTCCTACAATTCAAAATTGGGTATTACATTTATGTGTCTTGATAATAACACAATTTGGAAAGCATATTAAATTCAGTATCTTATAGGTATTCAAATCTAGTTCCAGTACACAAACACCTATTAAAGGTCATCTTGGTTGAACAGACTGAATAGACTGAGACTTATTTAGTATACAATATTTCATCTTCAAACAGGATATTGTATCCAAGTCAGCAGAGGATTATTAATATGAATATCAACTTGTAGATCTCCAAGGCTCCTTCTAACCTGGATTTTCGAAGATTCTGCACTGCTCTATAGAAACTGCATTTTTAGGGAGAACTAGGTGTTAAGGTGGTGTTTGCTGAGATCAGACCTTGCCTCTGTGTGCCACATTCAGAACTAACTCCACAGAAGCACAGTATACCCAATAAGAGCAACTCAATCCATCTTACAAAGAGAAATTGATCATCCAATACCTCCTCCTTATAGAGAAGTTTCTGATGGAGAAAAGGAAAACAAGGGAATCTATAAATTCATCTAACCAATGCTGCCACTACTTCTGAATTCTTCCTGATACCTCAAAGGCACTAAAGTAAACCCTTAGCTAAAAATATCACAAAGCCTCATTCTCAGTTGTCCTTCATGGACTTATGTCATTTTTTCTCTTTTAAATCACTCTCCATACACAAATGTACACAGAGTTTGGGGATGGCAGTGGTGATGATCTTCAACTATTCTCAAACTCTGATGCTGTTTCGGACAGCAAAATGTTCTCAAGATTGGCAAGTAGTAAATATTTAAGTTTTCCAGGCCATACAATCACTACTACAATTACTGAACTCTGCTGTTGCAGAGTGAAAGTAGTCATAGACAATTGGTAAATGAATGAGTACGGTTGTGTTCCAATAAAACTTGATGTATGGATACTGACATTTGAATTTCTTATAAATTTTCCCATGCTACAAAGAGAACTCTTGATTTTTTTGAACCACTAAAAACGTGAAAATCATTGTTAGCTCACAGGCAAGCTGGATTTGACCTTAGGGCCATGATTTGCTGACCACTGTCCTAGAGGAACAATATACAGCATCTTGTACTATTCCTAATCAAGGAATAAGGAGATAACAATTATGATGATACCTGAGTCAATGACAGGTGCCAAGGATTATGCAAAAATATTTAAATAGAGCCTCTTATTTAATCCTTACAACAAACCTATGAGGTTGGGCTATTGGTGTCCACATTATATAAATGAGGAAACTGAGACATGAGAAAGGTGACATGACTTGCCCAAGGCTGCATAGCTACTAAGTAGTAAATCCAGGATTGAAACCATATCTGACTAACTCCAGGCCCACCCTCCTTACTACCATCTGTAGCAGGGATCCTCAAACTTTTTAAACAGGGGGCCAGTTCACTGTCCCTCAGACTGTTGGAGGGCCAGACTATAGTTTAAAAAAAAACTATGAACAAATTCCTATGCACACTGCACATATCTTATTTTGAAGTAAAAAACAAAACAAAACGGGAACAAATACAATATTTGTATTTGCATGTGGCCAGCGGGCCGTAGTTTGAGGACCCCTGATCTATAGAATGGGATAACAGCTTCATGCTAATTGAACCATCCCAATATATAAAAGCCTATACCAAGAAGAGATGAATGCAGTGGCTCTAAATGAAAATGCTATCAGGTATGTGAACTAGTGGGCTTGACACAATCATGATTCAATTAAAAGCCCAGACAGTTGAGCGTAGACGTATGAACCAGGGAGTCACTGTTTGATTCCTAGTCAGAGCACATGCCCGGTTGAAGGCTCGATACCCAATGTGGGGCATGCAGGAAGCAGCCGATCAATGAACCTCTCTCATCATTGATGTTTCCATCTCTCTCTCTCTCTCCCTCTCCCTTCCTCTCTGAAATAAAAATATTTTTAAAAAGCTAAGGAGTTGAGACTTGACTTTCATTACATTTTCAAGAAATATTTAAAATGTTTCATTCTTTCTAGAACTAACTGAGATAAAATAATAAAGGTAACCTAAAGAGAAAAGGGGCCAGAACAGCATACTTGAATGAAAATGAGTGCAGCAGGGTGCAGGCTGGAGAGGAAGAAGTGGACAGCATCGGGGCTCATGGTTATAGAGACGTGCTTCTCTCTTTACTCAATTTCTGTAGCTCTTTATCGAGTTCATGTCAGAACAGGCAAAACTGCTGAATGGCAAAATTGAAAATGTTAACACCTAAAAGACACTAAACATTCAAGAAACAGCTCATCGACTCTGCTGTGAGGAGCAAGCACACTGCCATACAATATACAGATGATGTATTATAGAATACTATACCTGAAACCTATAATTTTAATAACTGTCACCTCAATAAATTTAATAAGACAAACAAAAAAATGAAAATTCACAAGGCATGATTTGGCTGAAATGCAGGCAATGCAAAAGGACACTAAGAAAGTGACCGGCCCTAGCTGCTTTTGCTCAATGAATAGAGGATCAGCCTGCAGAATGAAGGTTCCTGGGGTTGATTCTGGTCAGGAGCACATGCCTGGGTTGCAGGCTAAATCCCCAGTAGGGGGCATGCAGGAGGCAGCCAATCAATGATTCTCCCTCATCATTGATGTTTCTATCTCTCTCTCCCCTCTCCCTTCTTCTCTGAAATCAATAAAAATATTTTTTTAAAGAAATTAGTGGAGGGTATACTGGGTAACAGTGCAAAACAGCACTAGTGTAAAAACCTCATAGGAAGTTAATGTAATGGAAGAGAGCACTATTGCGTGCACTCCCTGAAGAGGGCTCGGAGCAACTCAGAATCGGTGTCTGGCCATTTGCTCCCAAAGGGGAGGCTACTGAACCCTCTTATGCAACTGCTTTTGAGGCTCCCCAGCTCACAGGACACTTCAAGCTTGCCTAGCCTGGTGCATTCACTTTCAGTCTAGAAGCGTCCCTGCAGGCTTTCCTTGCCCCTTTACAAATCTTACCCTTGTGGAGCGGCTAAGAAAATGGCTTTCCCTAAATCCTTACTCCTGAAGATCAGGTCTGTAAATTAAAATCTCCCTCTGAACAAGACCAAGAATGAACAAAAACAAGAGAGAGATGCAAAAAGGGAGTTGTTCCACTCAAACCTCCCAACTACTCCCCACAAACATCTTTTCCACATTTCTAATTGTCACATTCCACACTTAAGTTAACATTCCTTTCTTCTGAACAGGGGGAAAAAGAGTCCAGTTTGTTTTGGTATTTAAATGTGCCTGTGATATGTGATTGCTGTAACTGAAGGCTATGGGATAAAGGAGATTTTTATCTTGAAACTCTGCAGTTCCTTACAGTCCAGGCCCTGTGTACCTGGGAGGGCATTATCCACTCACTCCACTATCCAGGGATTATTGCTTCATTTTGTCCTAAATTCCAGCACTTGGAAAGTCTACACCGTTAAAGACAACGGGAAAGAAAGCCTTTTGGAACCAACTAATACTTTACAGCTCAGAATTGCAGGACCCTGTGATTGCTTTGGGAGTTAAGAACCGACTAATATCCCCTTAAACAAGGAAGATGACAATACAGTGCAAGTTTAAATTTGGGCTCCCCAGAGAAAAAGTCCATAGAATGGCAAACATGAGGAAATTGAAGCTAAATAGCTAAAGGATGTTAAATGACTGCCTGCAATTCCACATAAACAGAGCTCGAATGGAGGTGATTCTCAAATCAATGCTCTGGATCACTGCCTTCTCTCTCTCAGCTCTCTCCGCTGGGTGGAGAACAGAGAATGAAAATCGCACCACTACCTCCAAACAAGATTGCATTAGAGGCAATTATGGATTTCAAAAACATGTAAAGCAGGAGTTCTCGTGCATCAAATGTAAAAAGGAAGATTGGACCTGGGGATCAGATTTTAAAATAACCGTATAGGTGATTCTGATTTAGATGGCTAAGAACCACACTGCAAGGAACACTCTTTACCTTACTGAATCAAAATCTCTTAAGAGTAGGTACCAGAAATATGCAGAGATTCATTCAACAAATGTATTTTGAGCACTGAGTATGTGGTGGGCACAGTGTTTGGTGTCCAGGATCCTAAAATATCATGCTTCCAGGCTTTAATGAGCTAGGGCATGACCTGTTGGGGGAAGTAGATATCTTTTTTTAAATAAATGTATTAGGGTTACATTGGTTAATAATTATACAGGTTTCAGGTGTAAAATTCTATAATACATCATCTGTAAATTGTCTTGTATGTCCACCACCCAAAGTAAAGTCTCCTTCCATCACCATTAATCCTTCCTATACCCTGTTCTACCTCCTCCCACCCCTTTCTCTCTGGTAATTCCCATACTATTGTCTGTGTTTATGAGTTTTGGGGTTTTTTTTGCTTCATCCTTTAACCTTTTTCACCCAGTCCCCCAACAGCCCTCCCCTCTGACAGCTGCCAGTCTGTTCTCTGTAGCTATGAGTCTGTTTCTATTTTGTTTGTTAGTTCTTTTTGTTCATTAGGTTCCACATATAAGTGAAATCATACGGTATTTGTCTTTCTCTTACTGGCTTAGCTCACTTAGCATAATAATCTTCAGATACATCCATACAGTTGCAAAAGGTAAGACTTCCATCTTTTTTATGGCCTAGTAGTATTTCATTGTATAAATGTACCAGTATATTTTTATCCACTCATTTATTGATGAGCACTTGGGCTGTTTCCAAATCTTGGCTATCTATACATATAAAAGGCTAACTGACCAACCGTATGTCCATCCAACCATCCAACTGACCAACCGGCCGGTACATATGACGCACGCTGGCAATTTAAAAATAAAAGTTGACTCACACATGTGATACATATATATAGATCTGGCTGGCGCCAATCACATGTGTGTTTTAATTTTAAAATACTACATTATATATGAAGGCCTAGTGCACAAAATTCGTGCATGGGCGGTGGAGGGTGTCCCTCAGCCCGACCTGCACCCTCTCCAATCTGGGGCCCCTTGGGGGATGTCCAACTGCCGGACATCCCTCTCTCAATCCAGGACTGCTGGCTCCTAACCACTCGCCTGCCTGCCAGACTGATTGCCCCCTATCTGCTCCCCTGCCAGCCTGATTGACGCCTAACTGCTCCCCTGACAGCCTGATCGCCCCCAACTGCCCTCCCCTGCTGGCCTGGCCATCTTGTGGTGGAAATCTTGTGGCAGCCATCTTGTGACGTGAGGGTGGCCATCTTGTGATGATGTCGTGGAAGGGCGTGACACCACCTGGGCTTTTATTATATAGGATACTATTTTGACATGTAAATTTTTACAGTAATGTAATTACTGCATGAATCTTCTAATTAATTTCCTTTCAATGTGCACGAATCCGTGCACTGGGCCACTAGTTATAAATAATGCTGCATTTCAAATTAATGTTTTGGGTTTCTTCGAATATATTCCCCGAGTGTAATCACTGGTCAAAAGGCATATCCATTTTTAATTTTTTGAGGTAATGCCATATTGTTTTCCACAGTAACTGCACCAATCTTCATTTCCACCAACAATGCCCTAGGGTTCCCTTTTTTCCACATCCTCACTAACACTTGTTTGTTAATATATTGATGATAGCCATTCTGACAGGTGTGAGGTGATATCTCACTGTGGTTTTAATTTGCATTTCTCAGATGATTAATTAGTGATGTTGAGCATCATTTCATATGTCAATTGGCTAATCTGTGTGTCCTCTTTGGAGAAGTGTCTATTTGGGTCCTTTGCCCATTTTTAAAATGGATTATTCTTCTTATTATTTTTTTGGTGTTGAATTTTATAAGTTCTTTATAAATTTTGTATATTAACCCCTTATTAGATGTATCATTGGCAAATATGTTCTCTCATTAAATGGGTCGTCTTTTCATTTTGTTGATGGTTTCCTTTGCTGTGCAAAACTATTTGGTTTGATGTAGTCCCATTTGTTATTGTTTCTTTTGTTTCCTTTGTCTGAGGACACATATCAGGAAAAAATATTGCTATAAGAAATGACCATAATTTTACTGCATATGTTTTCTTCTAGGATTTTTTATGGTTTTGAGCCTTACATTTAAGACTTTAACCCATTTTCATTTTATTTTTCTGTATGGTGTAAGAAGGAGGTCTAGTTTCTTTTTTATGCACATCTGTCTAATTTCCCCAACTCCATTTATGGAATAGGCTATCTTTGCCCCATTTTATGTTCTTGTATCCTTTATCAAATATCAATTTACCAGAAAGCATGGGTGTATTTCTGAGCTCTCTATTCTGTTCTATTGATCTATACGTCTGTTTTTTTATGCCAGTACCATGCTATTTGATTACTATAGCTTTCTATTATAGTTGGGTATTAGGTTGTGTGATTTCCTCCAGCTTCATTCATCTTTCTCAAGATGGCTGTGGCTATTGAGAGTATGTCATACTAGTTCCATATAAATTTTTGGATTATTTGTTCTAGCTATATGAACTACACCATTGTTATCTTGGTATGAATTGCATTGACTCTATAGATTGCTTTGGGTAGTATGGACATTTTAATGATGATAATTCTTCCAACCCATGAATATGGTATATGTTTCTACCTACTTGCATCTTCTTCAATTTCCTTCTTTGGTGTCTTACAATTTTCTGAGTATAAGCCTTTAAAATCCTTGGTTAAATTTATTCCTAGGTATTCTTTTTGATGCAATTGTAAATGGATTGCTTTCTTGGAATCCTCTTCTGATCGTTAATTATTGGTGCATAAAAATACAATTGAATTCTGGATATTTATTTTGTATCATGTTCCATATTGAATTCATATATCAGCTCTAGTAGTTTTTTGTGTGGAATCTTTAGGTTTCTCTACATACAGTATCATGTCATCTGCAAGAAATGACAGTTTTACTTCTTTTCTGATTTTGATGCCTTTTATTTCTTTCTTGTAAATTCTCACCTGAGGATATTTTTTTCCATTTATTTTAAGACAGAGTGGAAGGGAGAGTGGAAGGCAGAAAGGGAGGAAAGAAGGGAGGAAGGGTGGGAGGGAGGGAGGGAGGGAGGGAGAAAAACATCAGTGTGAAAGATACACATCAATTGGTTGTCTCCTGCACATGCTCCTACCAGGGCAAGGGTTCGAACCTGCAACCCAGGTACATGCCCTTGACCAGGAACTGAATCTGCAACCCTTTGATGGACAGGCCAATGCTGTAACCATGGCTGGATGCCTTTTATTTCTTCTTGTTGTCTGATTGCTGTGGTAGGACTTCCAGTACTATGTTGAATAAGAGTGGTAAAGGCAGACATCCCTGTCTTGTTCCTGGCCTTAAGGAAAATGTTTTTAGTTTTTGCCCATTGAGTATGATTATGGCTGTGGGTTTATTATATATGGCCTTTATTACTGAGGTATGTTCCCTCTATTCCCACTTTGCTGCAAGAATTTTTTTAAATCCTAAATGGGTGCTGGATTTTCCCAAATGCTTTTTCTGCATTTATTGATATGATCATGTGATTTTAATCCATTTTGTTTACATGGTGTATCATGTTTATTGATTTAAGGATACTGTAACAACTTTGCATCCCTGGAATAAATTGCACTTGATCATGGTGTATCATCTTTTTTTGTTGTTGTTAACCCTCACCTGAGGATATTTTATCCATTGAATTTTAGAGAGAGTGGAAGGGAGGGGGAGAGACAGAGAGAGAGAATCATCAATGGGAGAGAGACAAATCTATTGGCTGCATCCCACATGCACCCCGACCAGGGCCAGGGATTGAGCCTGCAACCAAGGTACGTGCCCTTAAACAGAATCAAACCCAGGACCCTTCAGTCCGAGGGCCAAGGCTCTATGCACTGAGCCATACTGGCCAGGGTAGGTGTATTACCTTTTAAATGTATTGCTGGATCCGGTTTGCTAATATTTTGTTGAGGATTTTAGCATTTATGTTCATCAGGGATATTGGCCTATAATTACTTTTTTGTAGTAACTTTATCTGGTTTTGGAATTTGTAGGGCAAGGCTATAGGGTTAAGCCTAGGACTGACCTGTTGGCAAAGCCACAAACAAGTCCCAGCTTAGAGGGCACAGTCCTCTTAGCATAATTAGGCTTGACCTTATGACACTCCCTTCAGTGATGGCGAACCTATGACACGCATGTCAGAGGTGACACGCGAACTCATTTTTTTGGTTGACTTTTCTTTGTTAAATGGCATTTAAATATATAAAATAAATATCAGAAATATACATCTTTGTTTTACTTTGGCTGCAAATATAAAAAAATTCTATAAGTGACACGGCACCAGAGTTAAGTTAGGGTTTTTCAAAATGCTAACATGCTGAGCTCAAAAGGTTCGCCATCACTGCCCTAGATCTTATCTGGGAAGCTAATGGGCTGAGGGAGATGCAGCAAGTGCTGCCAAAACAAGTGAAACTCACAAGAACATTGTAACTATGGTGACCACTACCTTGTTTACCTCTGGCTATAAAATAAAGGCTCAGCTTGCCTCTGGATCTCTCTCTGTGGCCTCAGCCAGGCACAGGAAGATCCACCTAGACCCAGCTTATTCTCTTTGTCTGTCATTTCTTCATCCTTTCGCCGCCCTCACTCAGGCTTTTGAACCCTTGGCTGAGCTGGCTCGGCACAGGAATTAGGCTAATGCTGGCTCATAAAATGAGCATGGGGTGGGGTCTCCCTCCACTTGAATGTTTTGGAATGGTTTGAAAAAGGCAGGTGTTGGTTCTTCTTTGAATGTTTGGTAAAAGTCATCTGTCAAGCCATCTGGTCCAGGACTTTTGTTTTCTGGGAGGGTTGGTTTTGTTTTTGTTTGTTTTTTATCATTGTTTCAATTTCATTTGTTGTGATTTGTCTATTCAGATTTTCTGATTCTTTCTAATTCAGTTGTGGAAGATGGGATGTTTCCAGGAATTTATTCATTTCTTTCAGATTGTGCAATTTGTTGGCATATAGATGTTTGTAACAATTTCTTACAATCGTTTTAATTTCCTTCGTGTCAGTTATTACTTGTCTTTCATTTCTAATTTAATTTTTTGGGGTCCTCTCTCTTTTTATCTTGATGAGTCTGGTTAAAGGTTTGTTGATTATTCGGGTTGATTGCTCTATATTTTAAAACAAAATTCTAGTTTGGTGTTGGGAGAAGGTGAGTGTAAAATCCACCTATCACCATGTTCAATACCCCAGACATCTTAAAGTATGTCTCTAATGCCACACAATTTGACAAAGGGTCTGAAGAACAAAAACCTCATACAACTAGCTAAATATTTTTAGTTTCTTCTTATGGTTTATTTTCTTTCCTCTTCGTGTTCTTCTTGCTTGGATTACTATTCTAAGAAAGGTCTCATCCAAGCAATAATATCAACTTTATGACCCTATCACATGCCCCATAAACCACCTTGATGCTTCATTTCCATTACTATCAGCTTTCATGGGACAGAAATACATATTATAATGAACAACACAAAACAAACCAACAATGCCTTCCTGACCCGCATTGAAAAATAACGTGCTATCAACTTTAATCCAACTGCATTTTTCTTTGTGAAAATTAAATGACTATACAAGGTTGTCTGTAAAACAGACATAGTTTAAGCTTCTGCCTTTGAGAAACCAAGCAGCCTGAATCCTAAACTAAAGTTAAGAAAAAAGATATGTGCTCCCGCATTCACAATCCTGTTTTCTGAACCTTTCATGATGGTTGTTTCAATCTTGGTACTAGACTAATATTTCTCATCTGAGAGATACTAATCTTTTTGAAATGTTGTCAATGGATCACTTGCATAAGCATCACTTTTTTAAAAATATATATATTTTTATTGATTTCCAAGAGGAGAGGAGAAAGAGAGAGAGAAATATCAATGATGAGGGAGAATCATTGATTGGAGAGAGACATAGAAACATCAATGATGAGAGGGAATAATTCATTGGCTGGCCTCCTGCACGCTCTCTCCTGGGGATCGAGCCCGCAACCTGGGTATTTGCCCTTGACCAGAACCGAGCACAGGACCCTTTAGTCCACAGGCCTACACTCTATGCACTGAGCCAAACCAGCCAGTGCCATTAGCATCACTTGGAAATGCTTGTTAAATATGCAGAATCCCAGACTTCACTTAAGCATTCTGAAATATAGTAACTGCATTGTGACTCTAATTCATGGCCTCTGTATCCTTGTCCATTGCCCTGTAATTCTGTAGACCCTTCCCACTCTATATTTGAATTCAGTTATGTGTCTTGCTTTGGTCAATGGCATGTTAGCAAACAGGATGCAACAGACTTGAAAAGCTCAAGTGCATTTCCACTTGATAAACTTGCTTGCTTAAACCTGTGCTGTACCACAAGAACAAGCCTGGGCTCATTTTCTCAAGGATGAGAGGCCACATGGAGTAAATACATGTCATTCCAGCTGAGGCCATCCTGGAAAAGTCAATCCGTAACGGACCCACCAGCTGACTGTAACCGAGTACAGCTATGATCAGCCAAGCTTGGCCCAGATCAACAGAACCATCCAGCCCACTTTTACCCCAGCAATGTACAAGAGTTCATTTTCTCCACACCTTCACCAACACTTGTTATTTTCAGGTTGGGTTTTGTTTGTTTGCTTGCTTGCTTTTAACCATCCTGTTGGGTGTAAAGTGTGGTTTTGATCTGCATTTCCCTAATAATTAATGACATTAAAATTTTATGTGCTTATTGGCCATGTGTACATCTTTTTGGGGGAGAAATATCTACTGAAGTCCTTTGCCTATTTTTTATAGAGTTGTTTTTGTTGTCGTCATTCCCATAAGGATTTTGTATGGTATAAATGGAGCAAGGTTCCATAGACAATTAGAGAATTCGAAATTAAGAGAGAAAACTAATCATGAATGCCTCAAATTCTTAGTTTTTCTGTACCCTGTGCATCCTTTCTTCCTAACCCCCATTTCAGAGGAAGGGCTCAAGTCCACAGCTAATTTCTTTATGGTCTGGCTTCCATGCTTTGTTGCATCTTTCTTTACCAGTTATCCTCCAGTTTCTCCCAGTTTTGTTCATCTTCATATGAGGAAATTGTTTTATCCTCACAGAAAGAGTGGAAGGGAGGGAGGGAGAGGGGGTAGAGAGAAACATCGATGTGAGAAAGACACATTGACTGGTTGCCTCCCACACGTGTTCCGACCCAGGGCAGGGAGTGAACTACAACCCAGGTACATGCCCTTGACTGGGAATTGAACCCAAGACCCTTTGTTGCACAGGCCGATGCTCTAACCACTTAGGAACACCAGTTAGGGCCAATTTCTCCCAATTTTTAATTGTCTCTTTACGGACTGTTTTTTTCTCAAAATGTGTGCTCAAATTTTTATCATCCCAAAGATAATTTCCCTTGGATCTGTTTTGTATTTAAGAGTCTACCATCACTCTATACCTTACTCGGCAAGTTTCTGGAAAAAGTAGTCTATAATCAGTGTCTCCAGATATCCATTTCACATTCAATTTTCAAATTGCTGCCACATGATTTCCACTCCTAATAGTCTTGATCTGCTTCCTGTTCCTCAATAACTTCTTTAATTGCTAAATCCAAGGGATAGTTTTCAGTCTCTCTGACTTGGCCACTCTGTAGCATCTGACAATGTCAACCACCCTTTTCTTATTGAAATTCCCTTCTCCCATGATTTTGATGATCTCTGTCTCTCAGTCTTGGTCCTCTTCAACTGGTTCCTCTTCGTTTTGGATGTATGCTACATTTTTCTTCTCAGATCACATATGTAGAACATGTAGACATTCTCCAAGGTTCTGTCTCTGTTCTCCCTCAAGTTTCTGAGTCATATACCAGTAGCCATCTGATTATTGGACACTTACATCTGGAAGACTCAGAGAAAGTTCATCTGCAACAATACTGAACTGACTTTCCTTCCTTCTTTAAATCCATGACTCTTCCCAGATTTCCTATCCCATTGAATAACAGTACAAACCAACAGATTGTACAGGATGGAAAACCATGGCTTCATGTGCCTCGGGTAAGCTTCCTGTGCGTTTGGGTGCATTCGGCAAACGGACGCACTTGATCGCCATGTTCGTTAGGAGACAGGAGTGGGAAGGTTAGAAGAAAAAGATATACAGTGCAACAGTGCTTGACGAGACATTCTGCGTGTTGGATAATTGATTATAGCACCATATATTTGTGGGTTATACATACTATCTTTGAATTGTTTTGCACCAGGAGTCAGTGCAACAACATTGCAAAAAGTTAATAGGTAAGAAACCTATCAACCTTTTATATTAAAAAAATTTATTTTTGCAGCCTTGTGATGGAGAATCAAAAAAATTAAAAAGCAAGATTGAATGATAAAGGAAGTGGAAGTAGCAGGAGCCGACCCTTTCAAGACGTATGGACCAAGATGTACGGGATTGTCGACAGAAACACCAGATCATTGTGCATACTGTGTAATGAAACGTTAGTAAGCAGAACATGGAATGTATAGAGACATTTTGAAACTAATCATTGTCAGCTCTTGAAAAAAAGTATTGATGAAAGGAAGGAATACATTTCTAGGCACCTACACCTTTATAAAAGTCAATCAAATTCCATCATTAAATTTGTAAGATGATCTACAAATTTAACATCAGCAAGTTACTGTATTGCTCAATCCATAGCTCAGCATGGAAAAGCCCTCAGTGATGGAGAATTTATTAAGGAAACATTTCTAAGATGTGCACCAGCTCTATTTCACGATATGAAAAATAAAGATGATATTATTAAAAAGAATTTCTGAGTTACCACTCAGTAGAAATACTCTCAAAGACAGAATAATAGATCTTAACAAAAACGTACAACATCAATTAAAAAGACTTAACTAGTTGTAAATATTTTTCGATTTCTCTTGATGAAACTACTGATGTCAAATCAAATGCTTGGTTGGCCATTATTGCTAGATATTCTGATGGTCTTACAATGAGAGAAGAGTTGATAAAGTTAGAATCAGTGCCAATAAGTACATCAGGAAACGAAATATGTAAGGTTGTTATAAAAACATTCAGTGACCTAAACATTGATATCTCTAAAATTGTGTCAGTCACGACAGATCGGGCACCAAATATGGTGGGAAAAAAATGTGGGATTCCTGAAATTGTTTATGGAAGCTATTAGACATCCACTTGTACCTTTTCATTGCATTATCCATCAGGTGTTGTGTGCCAAATCGGGATTCTCAGAATTGAATGATTTAATGTCAAAAATTGTGAATTTTATAGCTTCTCGACCCCTTCACAAGCGAGAATTTTCTGCACTTTTACAGGAAGTTGATTCAACCTACAGTGGACTACTGATGTTCAATAATGTGAGATGGCTGAGTCGAGGTAAAGTACTTGAGCGATTTGTGGAGTGCTTTGAAGAAATTACGGTATTTATTGAGAATAAAGTTCTGGCAAACTTTCCTCAGATCAATGATCATAAGTGGGTCAGCAATTTGATGTTTTTTTACAGATCTCTCTGTTCATATGAATGAACTGAACTTAAAATTACAAGGTTTTGGCAAAAGTATTGACGTTATGTTTGGATACATCAAATCTTTTGAAAGTAAACTTAAAAATTTCAAGCGAGATATTGAAACTAAAACTTATAAGTATTTTCCTCGGATAAAGAAGTATTTCGAGAAGGCCACTACAACGAGTGTAATGGAGTCCATACTTATGTACCAGAATATAGTAAACTCGTTATTTGAACAGTTCAGCGAAAGATTCGACCAATTTAGAAGCCTAGAACAGACCATTAAAATAATTAAGTATCCGGATGTAGTTGTTTACAATACTTTGGAATTAAAGGATTTCCAATGGATGCAAATTGACGATTTAGAGATGCAACTTGCAGATTTTCAAGGTAGCATTTGGACTCATGTGTTCGTCGACTTAAAGTCGAAACTTGAAAATCTGGAACAAAATCGTTTGCATAATGAAGAGTGCAACTACGAACAAGAAATTTTGAGTGCTTGGAACAGAGTACCTGACACTTTTAGCGACATAAAAAATCTAGCGATGGCTTTGCTAACAATTTTTTCATCAACATATTTTTGTGAGACTTTGTTCTCAGCATTAAATAATATTAAAACGAACAAAAGAAACCGGCTAACAGATGAAGTTAGTGGCGCTTGCTTGGCCTTGAAGTGCACCAAGTATGAACCTGCAATCTTAGAATTAGCAGACAAACTTCAGCACCAAAAAAGTCACTAATTTCTAGTTTTCGTACCATTTGATTATCATTGTTTTTATTATTATTTTTTCCTAAATGTACATTGTTTTTCTGTTTTTGTTCACTTTATACATATTTTTGGTTGATTTTTCTTTGTTAAATGGCATTTAAATATATAAAATAAATATCAAAAACATAAATCTTTTTTATTATGGTTGCAAATATCAAAAAAAATTATGAATATTTCTATATGTAACACGGCACCAGAGTTAAGTTAGGGTTTTTCAAAATTTTGACACGCCAAGCTCAAAAGGTTCACCATCACTGCCCTAGTCCATGTCATTACTACATTTTACCTATTACAAATGTCCCATAATTTATTATTTTTGACTTCTGATGTCTCCTCCATTTAAGTAGTCCTTTATGCTACCACCACAAAAAGCAAATGAATGAATTAGTAAATAAACCAACTATAATGAGAACATGTTTCCTCCATGATCAAAAACATTCAAAGCTCCTACTTTCCACAATATCTAAAATGGTGCACAAGTCTGAGATTTATGGGTTATGTAGGAAAAGCATGGGCCTTAGGATGAGAAAGAGATCTCAGTTTGAATCTAGACACTGCCATTTGTTAGGTGTGATCTCAATTCATTTACTCCACCTCTCTGCACATGCTTCCTCAAGATGAGTTACCTTATACCTATTTAATACTTATTACTTTACAGAGCCTGGCATATAGTAGGTGCACATAAATATAAATTCTCTTCCCTTTTTCCTACTGACTACAGTCCCAATCGATATTTTCAGGCTCACCTCTTAAGAAGTCTCTCAAAACTCTATGCTCTAGACCAGTGGTTCTCAACCTTCCTAATGCCGCGACCCTTTAATACAGTTCCTCATGTTGTGGTGACCCCTAATTTCATTGTTACAAATTGAACATAATTAAAGCATAGTGATTAATCACAAAAACAATATGTAATTATATATGTGTTTTCCGATGGTCTTAGGCGACCCCTGTGAAAGGGTCGTTCGACCCACAGGTTGAGAACCGCTGCTCTAGACACATACAACACTTAGCTTTTTCCCCAACCATGGCAAATACTTCCTTTCCCCACTTCTGCTCTTACCCTAGCCTGGAATGACTTCTCGCACCCCATTCAGCCTGATAAAATCCAACTCAGATTTCAAAACCCTTCATGAAGCCTTTCCGATACCCTCTATGTTTCATGTGTACGAGGCAGTTGTCTTGATTTATGGCTATGTATCTGTTCAGCTGCCATATCTGTTCACTTGACTGTGAACCCCTAAGTGTACAAACTGTTTCTTAAACATTTTTTATACCCAGCACCTAACAATCAAAAATATATGTTGGAACAAACTGAATAGAAATTATGTATGAGGACAGTCAGGATTTATAATCTGAAAAACAAATTTTAAAACATTTTAGGATCTAATGATATATGTCTTTTCATATTTCATATAGGTAATAAAATAATAACCTAATACTGAGTACAGCTATGATCAGCCAAGCCTGGCCCAGATCAACAGAACCATCCAGCCAACTTATGTAGTGCACATTCTGTTGCGAACACTATTCTGGGTATTTTATATACATTGACTCATCTAATCTTGAAAAAAGGCAAGTAAGGTGGGTGGAATTACTATTTCAGTTTAACAACAAAGGAAACTGAGGCCTAGAGAGATTAAGTAACTTGCCTGAGGTTACACAGCCCATAAAAGGTAGAACTGATAGTCAAATCCAGGTCGTCTGGCAATACAATCCAGTATTGTAATTAACATGGAAGCATGATAAAATAGCAGGATACATGAGTTTTAATCTTGGCTCTGCAGTGTATCCTTGGGCAAATCATTTCCCCTCTTTAAGCCTCACTTTTCTATATGCCAAATGAAAAAAAATATATCCAATGATCTGCCTGGTCCCTCTCAGCATCAACATTCTATGATGCTTTGATAGGTATGCTTTATCTGCCTGATGTCTCTCAGTAGCTTGTGAACCCCTCAAAGTATATCCTCTGTTTTGTTCAATTTGTATCCCCACAGTGGTTGCCTAGGGTTGAGGAAGAGGGGGCAATTAGAGAGTGATGGCTAAGAGATGCGAGGATTCTTTATGTGCTGATTAAAAATCTTCTAAAACTGACTGTGGAGATGGTTGCAAAACTCCACAAATATACTAAAAACTATTGAATTGTACATTTTAAATGGATAAATTGTTATGTTTATTATCTATAATAATAAAAGGGTAATATGCTAATTAGAGTGGACATCTTCCAGATGTCCTTCCTGACGAAGCCGGGGCCGGAGGGAAGCCAGCCCGGGTCCCGGGTCCCGGGTGCCTGCAGATGGCCAGAGGAGGGAAGCTTGGGTCCCGGGTCCCGGGTTCCAGAGGGAAGCCAGTACCAGCAGCCGGGGGAAGGAAGGCCTACTCTTGCACAAATTTTCGTGCATCTGGTCTCTAGTATTTCAATAAAGCTGTTACCAAAAAAATTGGATTCCCAGGATACAATAGTGTTGCTCAACAGATTTTTTTTAGTACTGCATAATTGTGCTATATGGCTTTCAACCTTATGATTCTAAGAGTCTATTAATGGAATGACTTACACATACTTAACAGTTCTTTGCATGTGAACTGGCACTTCTAATAGTGTGTTCTAATTGGCAATTTAAATAACCTCCTTGCCAACTTACTTTCTTCTTGTCATAGACTTACCAAATATGTTCTTTACACAGTCTGAATTGTTATTCTTTGAATTAATAGAGGCTCAACTAAAGAGGTTTAACTATATTTCTGATCACAATGTTCACTATTATGCTGCCCATGGACAGATTAAACTAGCCCCCAATATTCAAAGTTATAAATTGCTTTAAGTTCCTCAAGTGAGAGACCTAATAGAAAAAAAAATGGTGTCACTACTGTCATTAGTACTTCAGGTACAAAATTAGTTATTTGAACCAAATGAGAAGGGAGTCCTTATCACCAACTGGTTTTATACCACAAAGGAAATACTAGTAAAAGAATCATATTATTTACTGGGAAAAGAGTCTGCAATTTGTGCAATGGTCTCTACTGAAGGGCAGTTTTCTTAAAATATTTGCTGGCTTGTAATTATCTCATGCATCTGAATAATTTATCAATTTAAAAAACCTTCAACTTTGAAACCAAATGTTAAGCTACTGTACTTGATAAAAGGTAACTCCAAAACCAGTAACTTTGGACTTCCCTGCCAGAAAAGAGTAATGAAACTTCCAGGCCCTAGGCAGTCCAGCCGCCAGCTGGGTTCTGTGCCTCAGTACAAAGAAGCCCATCAAGTCAGGAGGTAGGCAACAAAAGCACATGAACTCGGGCTATAATTGGCAGTGATCAGAGAAGAAAATGAAAAGTAAAGTAAGATCACAGCAGGCAAAATTAGGGGAACAGTGGAGGCCACAAAGTTAACCGTGGAATATGTAATCAAGGTGATTAAAAACTCAAGCTGCTCCACCTTGTTACTCACCAGCTTGCCAACTCACTGTGCATGCTTCATAATCACAGCCAATTGTTCTGATTTTTAAGAACTCTTCATCTTAGAAATTCAATGACAGTCAAACTTGTAGTGCGGCAGTTGGAACAACACTGTATCTCCCTCCACCCTCCCCTCAATAAGGCTGACATATAATTCAGATACCTAGGTTTGAATCATACCAACATACAAAGGGTTTGGATGGCTTTTGCTTGGTAACTTGGAAATAAGAGGCAGGGGAAATTATGCATAATAATCAAGACATGAAACACCACGTAGATTCATGGCATCTATGAAGTTATCTAGCACATATTCACAGGTACCTTATAACCACTTTGAACAATCTAGCCTGCCTTTGGGGAGAAGAATGGATTTGGGGATCTGTGCAACAGCCCTCCATGGAGTCCTCGGTGAAAGCAAAGTGCCTAAGATCTGTCAAGTCACCCATCTTGACAAACTCTGATAAATTATCTTTTTACCATGTTAATTCTCTTCACTCATCCAGTCAGGATTTATTGAGTCCCTACCATGGGCCTCAGACCTTTGATAATGATTCCTAAGACACAATCTACATGGAGTTGGCAGTATGCAAATCAATTCCATTCAAGAAATATCCATAAAACCCACTATGTGTCAGCCACTGTGCTAGGAGACACTCAAGCAAATAAAAAGGAACTTGCAGTCCAAAGTGATTAAAAGCAAAGATTCAGGAGCCAGAGTGTTTGTCTTCAAATCCCAGTGTTGTCATTTACTAGCTTTATAACTCTCGGCAAGTTACATCCCTTAGTCTGTCTCTGCCTTGTAAAATGGACATGATCATCATACCTACTTCCTATGGCTGTGGTGAGAATGAAATGAGTTTGGTTATATATGGAAGTTATTGACCATCTTTGTGTCATGAACTTCTTCAAGAAGTTGATGAAGACTGGTCCATCTTCCTGGAATACAGACATGTACATTCGCATATAATTTGAAAAACCTTATGAATTCACCAGAGACCTATGTGAAAAAGCTGTGATTTTGTGGGAAAGACCTCAGAAAAGTTTAAAATCCCAATACTCTTATGGTCCATACACCTGATATTAATAGTTCTGTTAGGATTACAAACCTTTTAACTTTCTAGAGAGACAAAGGAGAATAGTGGTTAAGAACATGGGCTATAACTAGAGGACATCTAGGTTGCAAGCCTGCCTCTACCACTTAATCGTTGTATGACTATAGGCAGGTTACTTAAGTTTTCTGAGCCTCAATTTCCTCATCTACAAAATAGTATCAATAGTATCTACCCCCAAAGAGTTGCTGGAAAGAGTAATAGACATAATACTTTGGCTGTGACTGGTAAACATTTTATAGTGGTCACTAATACTAATAATAGCTATTAGGGATAGGCAAAAACTCCACCAAAACAAAGAACAATGGTCAGGAATGGCTCTACATTGAAATTAAAATAAGCACCTGAATATCTTTTCTTTTGAAAATTATAAACTAAAATATCCCACCTACAACTAAATCGCTATTCGTCTATAATGGGAATGTATGCAAAACTCAGTCAGGGTTAGCTATGGGAGAGCAAAGGCAAGAGGTTGGTATTCAATGGCTTTCTCAATAAATAAAAAGAGGGTCTACTTTCGGTATTATCAGAGCTAATATAACATGCCAAGAGAAATAGGTAGGTGTGACCAATTGGGAGGTTTTTTTTCCATTCCACCAGACTGTTGAATATCTCACCACATCCTTTGTCATCCAAATCAGCAGTGAAAAGCACTGTCGGCCAACCTCCAGTACATTCAGCAGATAGGTTGCTTAATTAAATATGCCACTGAATGGGCTATAGAATTCTATTGCTTATTATGACAAATGAAAGGCAGAAGGGGCAATTTCCTGGGTTTTTATTTAAGATGTATTTTCAATGTATCCTCCACAAAGCATGTCCCAAGGCTGCACTAGTTTTTATGAGTTATTTCTAAACACAACTTTACACAGAATGAGCTAGTTGATGAAAACAAGCCTAAAGTCAGTAATGCTTCCATTGTCCGCACACTGAGAACCAACGCATGATGGGTGGATTAGGCCATTAAGACTGCTGCAAAGCGGTGTTGAGAAATAACCTCTCTTTCCATCATTGTCGGTGTTAATGCCTTTTGACTAGGAGTGGAGAAGCGTTCCTTAGTACCAACTGGGGTATGGCATTTGTATACAGCAACAAGTCCTAAACATGCTGACTTTACAGGTTAAGTAAATATCATTAAATGAAGACTTGCTAAACCTGGAATTCACCAAGTGTTGAAAAGAAAATGCCGGAGCCAAAAAGCAAAGTATAAAGCAATACAACAGTCTGGCAAAAAGTAAAAAAGGTCTGGCTTTGTAGGCTTTCTGAAACATTGAGCTGGGGGGGAGAGGTTAGGGGACCAAGGCCCCATCCATAGCATCAACTGTATGTGATATGTACAAAATTAACTAAAAGCAAGCATAACCTGCACTTCCTTGAGAGCTAACCTTTCTGAAACAAATGTAAAAGAAAGGCAAGGCCCCATCAACATTGTCTTTTGGACCATTTTGGAAACTGGGAGGGAAAATCCTCCCTCCTGTGTTCCCACCTGGAGACATAATTGTAGTTGACATGCTCCAGGTCACCTGCATTCCCGGAGCCAAGCACTTGACCTGACAAGGGGACTTACAAAGGAGCCCTCTCCAATACCCCCCTTTCCTCTCTTCTTTAATTTAAGCTGCTGAGTATATGATAACACGCATCCTTAAAGCTAGGATGGCAACAAAACACATTGATAGAGCCCCACCCAGTAGCTTAGCAACTGTTTTTATTTCTTTAGGCTTTTTTCTGAGAAGTAGAAAAAAATAAAAAGAGCTTTGTCAAAGTGAATGTCACGCTACCGCTACTGTATTTCTTTCATGGGAGTGGAAGTGAGAAGGGGTCCTGGCTAAATAGTAATTGTGAGCTGTGAAGCCTTGTATTCTAAGGCCTAAAGGGGGAAGGCTGCAAGGCAGCAGCGGTGGCTCTTCTGTTCTTTAAAAGGCTGTCCTAGAAGGCATCTTGACCCTCCGCAGCCGGAGGACTACTGAAGGAAAACAGGCTCTATCTCTTTAGTGTCAGGCTTTTAAGAAAATATTTGAGAAAGTCCAACCCTGTCAATCCAAAGTGCCCCTGCTTCCTTGCTACTGTCTTTGGACAAAACGGAGAGATGAAAGACCTCAATACACAGGGTCCAAGCCAAGGTGATCATACCTTCCTTAAAGTGCAAAAAGTTGGTCACTGCATGGGTCCAGCCTAAAGATAGGGTAGATGGTGGGGCAGGGGGCAGCCAGAGGACCAGGAAACATCCACATAGATGTTTAAACCCAGGGGATAGAGAAAGGAAGAATGGAAAAGTGACCTTCCTTGTAGGCACCTAAGGAAGTCCGTGTAACATGTGGTCAATAGGCACAGAGCAGGATGAAGACCAAACTACAAGGCTAGCATGTGGAGAAATGGCAGAGCTATCCAGGGAGGAGGGGGGGCGGCAAAGGGAGCTTCAGATGGTTGCTGTCGAGAATCACTGTAATGAGCTAACTCCATGGTGCGGGAAGCATGAATGCCTGCTCTGATAAGTGATAGGGATATCTGGGGTAATGGGGCATGATCACTGGCCTGTAATCAGCCACAGTTGGAGCAAAGGCCTGAGCTGTTCTTCCATTCAGCCAAAATTGAGTGGTTATTAGGCTGGTGGTAGCGTTTATAGCGTTGGCATGAGAGCATAAAGGGTAGGATGCTTACTTTCACTCTCCTCCTGTCGAGAACTAGAACATGAGGGATGCCCTGTATCTAACCTCCTTGTCCCAGGTCACCCGGTGTCACTGCAAGTAGGGAACCAAAGCATCTCTTTTTGCATCAGCTCCTATTAACAAATAAGCTTCGATTATGAAATGCAAACCTCTTTCTTTTTAATGTGACTTGACTGATAATGCTTGCCACCTCCCTCCCAAAAACCTTTTTTAAATAAGGGAACATTTCTTATTTTCAATAACTGAAAGGTAGTCAAAAGCCATTTTTCCTGTCTAATGAAATTATAGTTTCTCCATCCCATTCTCATTCTTTGAAGGCAAAAGGCGTCACTTGAGTGGCCCCTATCACAGATCCTCCAACCCACCAGGAGTTAAGTTCTCCTAGTCCAACACTTGGGCTGGAGAAAGCCAAAATGAAGAGTCTAAAAGAGTCATTTTCTAATGACTGTAACAGTTACAAATATGTGCCAAGCAATGTTCTAGCACTTGACAAAACAAACTTATTTCATCTTCATAAGAACCCAAGGACACAGGTACTATCATTGTCCCTGTTTTATGGATGAGTGAACTCAGCCACAGGGAGTTTAAATGACAAAGTTAATAAGTGATCGAGTAGAGATCAAAATACCAGGAGTTCAGTTGTAGACTCTGTGTACTTATGTCATGGTAACTCAGAAAAGCTGGCTCTGTCTAGTAGGCCAAGGTGATTTCTGCCTCCCTTCCCTCCACTGGTCCAAAGCTAACTCTACCGCCATCCCTGTCCATGATTTCAAAAAAGATAGCATCTCGGGCTTGCACAGAGGAGCTGGGCAAACTGAGACCTGGGAGGAAAGAGAAGAGTAAGGCCTAGTCCAAGCACCTGTCAGGCTCTGGCTGAAAGGAAGTGATCCTGGCAGCTCCCCAAGCTCTGCCTGAGCTCCTGATATGCGCTATATCCCTTTCAAATATATCCAGATTATTACCCCAATGCTTCAACTTAACCGTCCTAATGAAATATGAGTGGATATTAACTAAGCTGTAAAATCCATAAAAATGCTGCTTTACAAGAGACATTTACCTATGAATCAGCAGTTGGGTTAATTCATTATTTAGTAGGCTTGTTATTTATAGCTTATTACAGCTTGGTAAATTATTTACATGTGCTTGTTTCTGTGCATGATTTTTCCCTTAAGAGAGGAGAAATGTTTATCAACCACACACAGGGAGGTTGTTTCAGTCAGAGGCCTGTTGTTAAAATAACTTGGGCTATTTTATTTTTCTCACTTCCTGCTCAAGACTTCCATCTGGCCAGGCCAGTATGGCTCAGTGGTTGAGCGACGACCTATGAACCAGAAGGCCACGGTTTGATTCCTGGTCAGGGAATATGCCTGGGTTGCGGGCTTGATCCCCAGTGGGGGTGGGGAGAATATAGGAGACAGTCGATCAATTATTCTCTCTCATCATTGATGTTTCTATCTCTCCCTCTCCCTTCCTCTCTGAAATATATATGTGTGTGTGTGTGTGTGTGTGTGTGTGTGTGTGTGTGTGTGTTTTAAAAGACATTTTAAAAGGAAGAGCCAAGGATTGACAGAACTGTAACCAAATCAGGCTCCGAGCCATTATGGGGGAGCCAACATTCACTGTGGGGCAGCATTTTCCAGTGGGTGTTCTGCTGATACCACAAGGTCCATGGGATATGGGTTATGAAATAAAGGTTCTGGAGGCAGATCAGTTTGGTTAATACTGCGTTAAAGTCAAAATTTCAAAGCTGCAGAACTGCTAAGATGCCTTTAATATACTAATGTGTCTCTTAAATCTCTAAGAGGAAGGCATGCAATGAATTATGTAACTAGAGCCCGCTTTATGTACAAATCTCAGGGGACTAGAACCCACTTTAGGAACACTCTTCTAAGGAGAAGTATTCCTCATGTTTAAAGAGAACCTACATTTGGTAAGTTGAGGCCTGAATTCTGCCATCTTGTTCCTCCATGAGAAATTCAGAAATGGGATGGTCAACATGGGCCTATGGATGTAACACAGAAACAGTGGACACCTAAGATCTACACCACATTATTCACCACACCGTTGTGGAATTGCTTGTTTCACGTGTTTAATTCTGTTCTATAAAATGACTATATAATGACTATGCTTTAGTATAGCAGGGACTGCCTTTACCTCTTTTGGTTCTTCCTTGCAGTACATAAGTGAATGGCAACACCAGTTCCCAGCAGATGAAGATAAGTAGCAAATATTAAGTAGCAACCAACTCTTTCAGGCCTTAGCTTTCTAGGTTGTTATTTCTTCCAAAGAGAAGTAGAAAAACAGACAGCATGTTATTAGGCAAAGAAGGCTAGGTTGGCTAAGGCTGTAAAGTTAAATGATGGCAGAGGTCAGGAAGAAAATGCATAAAGGAATTAAAAGTAGTGGGACCTTTGAGACTAGGCATAGAGGGCCTGACCCTGTTCAGTGAACAGCTTATTAGATAACCAGCCAGAATGCCTGACTTCTATGCTATGGTCATCTAAGTATTTTTTTAACTCTAATAATTTTTATTCCATGATTTGTTCTCTTGGAACCGTATTCAGAATAGGGTTTTAATTTCAAAAGCCGATGCTTTTCTTTTAAATGTGAGTTTTAAAAGATTTGCTGCATTCATAAGCACAATTTTGTTCTATTCGGCAGGGTCAACATATTTTTCCATTTGAAGGACATCTGATTTTATCAAGATTCATAACACTACAGAGTCCACTTACCAGAAAGCTATTTCATAGTAGTCATTGCTGAAATCCATCTCTTCATACAGGGATACCTATCATCTATGACAAAGTTTTCAATTGTTGAAAAAACTCAGGCATCTAAAACAATTACTAAGACTAATTGAAATATACTTCCTAATCTAAATATGTTGCTTTCTGTTGAGAAGGCCTCTGGAAGATGTTGGCGCAGCTCTCTGGGTGGAAATAACCCTGATATAGGTCCCAGCTCTGCCACATCTCAAACTGTGTAACTCTAAGTCTTACTCTATGGGACTTCACTCTTTCTAGATCATGGTATTTAACTAAATGGTCTCTGAGATCCCAGTATCCCAGTATTCTAGTGTGACTTTGAGGTACTGAGGAGAGAGAAAGAAGGGAACCAACTAATGAGACACTGGTTGTAAAGATCTGGGTTTAATCACAGCAGTCAACTGCCAGAGGCATCATGTCAACCGGACCCATTTGGATCTCTTCTGAAGAAACAAACTGCAGAAATTCCTTGGTTTACAGCTTCTCTGTCATATATTGAGGTGGTACCTCAACACTCCTGTAGTACCTTTGTCAGTTAAGGTGGGGGCCTCCCATTATACAAAGCACACAGATCACTACCCACAACATTCTTAAGAACATGATTGCTCATGGTTAAGGTGAATGCTCTGGACTCAGACAATTTGAATTCAGAATTTTCTTCTGCCAACTTTCTAGATGTGTGACCTTGGACTAGTCATTCAATCTCTATAGAGATTCAGCTTTCTCATTGTCAAGATTCAATGACATAATCTATATTATAAAAGGCCAGTGGCTGTAACGCCGTAATGACCAAACGACCAGTCACCAGGGAGGTGCATGGAGCACCTCTCGGTCCCTCCCCCAAGCCCACGAGCTGCTCGTGGTAGCGGGGCAGGGCTCATGGCGAGGCAGGATGAGCTACTCACCCATGGTGGGTCTGGGGTCTCATGCCATTTGGCACGCTGGGTCTCTAGTACATAATAAAGCATTTAGCAGAGGGACTGGCCTCTAATCACTAAAATGCTACTTGCTATTATTATTTTCATCATTTCACCATTATTAACTGAAGCATATACTATCTCCCTATACATTGTATCCCTCTAGAAACTATTCTGCCATAAAAAGGAAAAAAATTGTACCTTTTGCAACAGCATGAATGAATCTGGAGAACATTATGCTAAGTGAAATAAGCCAGTCAGAGAAAGACAAGTACCATATGATTTCACTCATACATGGGATTGAATAAACAAAGTGAACTACCAAGCAAAATATAGAGAGACTCATAGAGAGCAAGTAGACAGCTCAGGAGGAGGGGGAGATTTTGGGGGAAAGGGGATTGAGCAAAAAAGAAAAAAAATAAACAGAGATAATTCATGGATATGGATAACAGTGTGGTGAATGTGGAGGAAAGTGGGTGGGTGTAAGTGGAAGAGAGTACATGGAAGAGAGTAAATGGTGATGAAAAAATAAAATATAATAAATTAAAACAAACAACACGGCCGAAAGAAATCCCACCTCTCTTTCTGCAATTCCCTTTAAGGCAGCAGTTCTCAACCTGTGGGTCACGACCCCTTTGGTGGTCGAACGACCCTTTCACAGGAGTCACCTAAGACCATCCTGCATATCAGATATTTACATTACGATTCATAACAGTAGCAACATTACAGTTATGAAGTAGCAACGAAAATAATTTTATGGTTGGGTCACAACATGAGGAACTTTATTTAAAGGGCCAGAAGGTTGAGAACCACTGCTTTATGTGAACTCAGCTATAGCCAAGCTAATCTACTCACTTTCTTACAAGGCTTCCGATAGTTAAGGGGCCCTACACTTGGCTTCAGCTGTACAGATTGCATGAACTGTTTGCTCTCCCCTTTCTCCACCTCAGATAAATATTATATTTACCTAATGTTCCTTATGCTCCACAAAATATCCATGACCACGTCAACTAGCAAGGATTACTTTTTCCTCTAAACACAGAATCCTTTACTACCTAAATCACTTGCTTGAGAATCACAATGAATGTCTTGTGGTTGGACACATTATAAATTACAACCAGAATGTCTTCACTCTCCATGTGTGATTGCTTTGAGAGAGAGGCTGTACTGATCAGTTTTGTATTCCTTTTCAGTGCCTAGTATAGAGCAGGCATCCAATAAACACACTGATCTTTTATTTGCCTATGAACAAACCTAGCTCCATCTTTATAGGAAAGGTTGTACTATAATTTTCTTTGGGCTTCTGCTATCCAGGATGGTAGCCAATAGCTACATATAGCTATCAAGCACTTGAAATGTGGCCAGTCCAAAACGAGATGTGCTATAAGTATACGTTACAACCTGATTTCCAATACTTAGTACAAAAAAAGTATAATGTCTCATACTACGTGTTGAAATTATAATATTCTGGATATATTAGATTAAATAAAATACAGTATTAAAATTAATGTCACGTGTGTGGGTTTTTTTTTACATTTTTAATTTAACTACTAGAAAATTTTAAGTTATATCCATGGTACACATTATAGCTCTACTGTATGTCACTGCTGTGCCCTTTGAAAATATAAAGCATGTGAACACACTGAGAATTAGATGCACTAATTATTTTCCCACTGTTCTTTTCAGAGAACACCTATAATAATATGCCGGTGTTTGAATTTCATGTCTGTTCTGATCTAGCACTGTAGGTGCAGACTGTTCACAGGACATTGGAGAGAATGGGAGCTCCTGATGAGTGTGCCAGATGGGGGTCTGTCTCCACAGAACTTGGAGAAAGAATAAGAGGTGGTCAGTCCATCTCTTACCTGCTTGGTGATTTTTGTTATTAAGAAGATTGAAAGCTCCCTAGTAAAATACTAAAATAAAATATGGTCAAGTGGTTTATGCATGTGAGTGGGAAGGGTGGAAAAGAAACAAACTGAGTGATTAGTGTTGGGTAATTATATTGACTTTAAGGCAGTAATTGGGAAACTAAGGAGCTTCCATTAATGAGATATCCTTCAGCAGCTCTTCGTGTATTCACAAAGACCATTTGTACATTTATGCTGACAGTTTAATGTACAGAAGCCAGTTTTCTTAATCAGAAACTTATCTTTGTTGCAGAATTATCCAAGCCTAGGAATTGTTGAGTGCTCTGTGCATGCAACTTCTATAGGTGCTGTGGAAGCTGCAAAAGATATCTGCTAGCACTCTAACACTCAAGGGTCATATGCTAATATGCTTACCATAGTCTACAGTCTCTGGGAAGACTTCACAGGAGAATCCAGGCTCAGGTTTACCCTAGGGCAAGCTTCATTGGCTAAAAGACCATTTGTTATGGTGCAAGATGTTATAGCAAAGGACAAGAAGGATGAGAAAGAGAAGGAAAACAGGAAGAGGATGCACCTCTTGGAATGTAACACTACCAGGGAAAGAGGGAATGGCAAAGAGGAAATATAGCCTTGAGACTTTGGGTATGTTTCAATTTTCCCATCAGCAAAGGGGGATAATGTCCTCACTATCCTTCTGTGAATATTAATTAAGTTACAGAATATGAAAGCACCTAACACTGTATTTGGCCTATTGTACACACTCCATTTTTAATTCCCTCCCTCATCTTTCATTTTGTACTTAGATCTCTTTGATTTCTACATTGGACACCTGAATTTTAAACCTGCAACCGCTGCTGTTAAGTTCTTGCCCATGACATTCTCACCCTTGCTTTAGATTTCTGATTTGTTAAAAGAAAGGACTTAAGATGCTTTTAAACCTATGAAGAGCCAGTCCATCTCAGTAAAGATGAAGGCAGCTTAATTCATTCTGACATGTATGCCTCTAATAACAAAGTTTCAAAATACATGAGACATAATAAGCATAATCCCTTCTCTAACAGATGAAACAAATAGACAGAAAACATAGGGATATAGAGGAATTGAACAAAAAGATCAACCAATTTGACCTAATTGACATTGACAGGAAAGTCTAACCAATAATGGCAAGAATGCACATTTTTATCAAGTGCACACCGTCGATTCATCAAAATAGACCACATTCTGAGATGTGAAATAAGTCTTTGTACATGTAAAACAATTTAAATAATTCACAGTATATTTTCTGACTATAACAGGATTAAGTTTAAGATCAATAAAAAATCTGGGGAAAAACCATGAAGGAAGCTAAGTAAAGCTCCTATGAAAAATTAGAAGCTATAACTTTCATAAAAATCAACAGCAAAATAACCAATTTGTCTCAGCAAGAGTGTATTCATTCTCTGAACCCACATTTTAAAATGAACTGACCAAAACAAACACACCATTACTAAGTCCAATCTTCCTCACTCTAGGAGACATCTTTTGAAAGATTTTTAAAATTTATCTGGATTTGTTAAAGTAATACAGATATACCCTTCTTTTCCCCATTGACCCCTTCTAGCCCACCCCAGGCCTTCACCGCACTATTGTGTCCATGGCTTATGCATATACTAGTATGCATGTAAGTTCTTTGGTTAATCTCTTCCCACCCCAGCCTTCCCTCTGAGATTCATCAGTCTGTTCCATGTTTCTATGTCTCTGGATCTATTTTGTTTATCAGGTTATTTTGTTCTTTAGATTCCGCATATGAGTGAGATCATGTGATACTTATCTTTCTCTGACTGGCTTATTTCACTTAGCATGATACTCTCCAGGTCCCTCCATGCTATCTCAAAGGGTAAGAGATCCTTCTTTTTTACTGCTGCATAGTATTCATGGTGTAAATGTACCACAGCTTTTTTTATCCACTCATCTACTGATGGGAACTTGGACTATTTCTAGACCTTAGCTATTGTAAATTGCACTGCTGTGAATATAGGGGTGCATACATTCTTCCTGATTGTTGTTTTGGGTTACTCAGGATATATTTCTAGAATTGGGATCACTGGGTCAAATAGCAATTTCATATTTAATTTTTTCAAGAAACTCCATATTGTTTTCCAAAGTAGCTGCACCAGCGTGAATTCCCACCAGCAGTGTACTAGGGTTCCCTTTTCTCCACATCCTAGCCAGCACTCGTCATTTGTTGATTTGTTAATGACAGCCATTCTGACGGGTGTGATGTGATACCTCATTGTTGTTTTAATTTACATCTCTCTGATAATCAGTGACCTTGAGCATTTTTTCATGTGAATCTTGGCCATCTGTATGTCCACTTTCGCGAAGTGTCTATATAGATACTTTGCCCATTTTTTAAATTGGATTGTTTATCTTCCTTTTGTTAATTGTATGAGTTCTTTATATATTTTGGATATTAACCCCTTATCAGATCTATCATTGGCAAATGTGTTCTCTCCTTCAGTGGGCTAGAAGATATCATTATAAATCTACTTACACGGGACTTCAGTACTAACGTGCAATTCTGCCCTGGCAAAATATTTCAAGATCTGCAAACCCAGCATTTCACACACCCTCTGTTTTAACTCATCTATAGAAAGAAGACAGCCATGAGCTTTGGGGAGGTTGTTTCTTTTAAAGGCAGCATCACTCCTGCTTTATTTCTGTAACATACCTTCTTCATCAACCCTCCCTGTTACCTCACATGATTCAGAACAGATGGCAGTCATTTTAATTCTTGGGGGGAAAAGGCAGTGGGTATGTTGTACATAGTCCCAAAGTGATACTAAGACAACCTGAGCATAGAATAAGCTTAGCCCAGTATAGGCAGCTGGGCCCAAATGAAATAAAGACCATGCCGATCTACTCAGTTCTGCCAATGTGAGGTGGCAGAAGTCTGGGTGGCGCCAAGGACATGAAGATCCTCCCTCAGAGATTTCCTGTCAAATCATTTTAGATGAAAATAAAATTTCAGAAATCATTCAAAATTGAGACACTTTCAGAATAATGGTTACCTCAGAGAGGAGGTAGATACTGGCTGGGGCAGGAAGTAAACTACTGGGGATGAAATTATCATATATATTCAAGTTTTTATTTTGATTTGGGTAGCATTTGCACAGATGCACAGATGTAACAATTCACCAAGCTAAAACACTAAAAATATGTGAAATTTGCTCTAATTTATATCACATTTTAAAGTATTTTTAAATAATTAACTGTACCCATGTATGGGCATAAAGGAAGCCTCAGGACTAGACACTGCCAGCCATGTCAACTGGCACAGCTCTTTTGGAAAGCAATTTGCCACCATGCATCAAGAGCCTTAAAATAGATTTAGAACCTTTGACTCAGTAATCTCATTTCCGGGTGTCTCTTCTAAGGAATTAATCTGAAACATGAGGAAAACTATGTTCAGGGTGATGGTCAAATAACTGAATAGAAGATGTACTTGCTAGTAAGTGAGTATGTTCTGTGAACGTCAGGTTAAAAAAGCAGGGTACAAAACTTTGTGTGTGCATTATGATTCGTCCTGACTAAAGAAACATAGAAAATAAAAAAGATGGAAAATACCACACAATTACAATGTTTATTCCATGAAGATAGAATTTCAGGTGATTTCTATTATGAGTCTCTGTCCTATGGTTGTCTTAAAGAGTCACTTTGTGTCTGTGCACAACACATCCACTGTCTGCGTTTTCCGTTAAATATAATTATATTACTTTCCAAAAAGGGATAAAAAAGCTAGGAGGCTCTTAGGATGGGCCTATTCATTCTTTTAAAATATACATACATTACATATATATATAATTGATTTCAGAGAGGAAGGGAGAGGGAGAGAGAGATAGAAATGTCAATGATGAGAGAAAATCATTGATTGGCTGCCTCCTGCATGCCCCCCACTGGGGGATGGAGCCCACAACCCAGGCATATGCCCTGACTGGGAATCGAACCTGTGACCTCCTGGTTCATAGGTTGACGTTCAACCACAGCACACCAGCCGGGCAGGATGGGCCTACTCTTAGCATTTGTACCAGGGTCTTTGGTATGAAGCCAGTAAAATGAGCATCAGCTTAACAAAATGATACTTCTCAAGGTAATACCACACCCTACATAGATCTCCTTCTATTAGTACCATGTTTTAAATATTTCCAGCCTTAACTGGTTTGGCTCAGTGGATAGAGCATTGGCCTACGGACTGAAGGGTCATGGGTTCGATTCCGGTCAAGGGCATGTACCTTGGTTGCGGGCTCAATCCCCAGTAGGGGGCATGCAGGAGGCAGCTGACCGGTCTCTCTCTCATCAATGTTTCTAACTCTCATCCCTCTCCCTTCCTCTCTGTAAAAAAGTCAATAAAAATATATTTTCAAAGTATGTTCCAGAGCACTTTTACATAAATACCTAAAATTCAGAGAAAAAGGCAATGATAAAAATGCAAATGTAATGGTGCCTCTGGATCCCTGGGGTCACACAGACTAGGAGAGATATGAGAACAAGGACCAGTGGCTAAAAAGGGGAAATGACTACAGAAGTAAAGCTTCACATGACCAGGTCTGTCCTTTAGATCCCTGCCATTTCCTAAGAAATTTTGATCTGCTCTTGATTTATTTTGCTAGGTAGAGATAAGCAAGCTGGGACTTATATTTTTTTTCACTGCCTATAATAAAAGCAAGCATTTTTCAAGTGTTTTTCATCATCTCCTGTACTTCTCCCATTTTGAACCAAAATTTTTAAAATTCCTGTCACTTCTCAGGACTTCTAGAGATTTTCTCCTTTCTACCTGTAGGAAATTTGAGGATGATTTCACTTCCCCCCTCCAGGTTTTCCATTAGCTAAAGCCATTAGAAAGACCTGAACCTTGTCTTTATGAGGCCTCCTTCAAAGTGGGCTGTCACTGAGGTTGATGGTCCGGTTACAAGATTGAAGACTTGGGCGCTGTAAAGAACTGCTCTTGAAAAGTCATTAGTGAGGTCCCCAGGCCCAAGTTTTTACACTCAATGCAGAAATTTCCAGGGCATCTTTCCCCAACCCCCACCGTGAAAACATAAATTCCATTAATTTGCATGTAATTTCCCAGCACTAGGCTGGGGAATGGTTACATATGCAGAATAGAAGAGAAGGTAGTGGGTCAGGATGAGGGAGAGTGGGGGTTGCTTTGTTTTAAAAAAAAATTCAAAAAAGAGCAAGTATCAAGAAACCGGCTCAGGACTTTCATTTTTACAAAACCTTTCTTCCTTTTAGGTCTCAGAAACCTAACTGCAAATCTAGTGGCCAGTCTATACTTTCAATACCTGGATAAAGACCCAAGTCATAAACATGAGGAGAAAGAGGTTTTCCAGAAACCTGACAAAAAGGGGCCAGGAAACAACTCTGAAAATACTGTGATGTTATTATATACAGAGACAAAATGCCACTAACTGACTTTGTTAAAAGCAAAACACTTAACTAATCCAGACATCAGTCTCTTCATCTTTAAAAGGAATGGTTCCACCGAAACCGGTTTGGCTCAGTGGATAGAGCGTCGGCTTACGGACTGAAAGGTCCCAGGTTCGATTCTGGTCAAGGGCATGTACCTGGGTTGGGAGCACATCCCCAGTAGGAGATGTGCAGGAGGCAGCTGATCGATGTTTCTCTCTCATCAATGTTTCTAACTCTCTATCTCTCTCCCTTCCTCTCTGTAAAAACTCAATAAAATATATTCAAAAAAATAAAAAATAAAAATAAAATGAATGGTTCCAACCAAAGAGTTTTTTAGTTACCACGTTCTCTGGTATAAAATGGGAGACTAAGAGTACATTCAAGTGAAAGGCTCTATTTCTGAGACAAGGAAGCCTAATAACATTCCGGCTTCTCCTCAGCTAGGCCCAGCTACTTACAGACATTCCATAGTACACAGGCCTTATCCAACTACATTTTGGACACTGTCCCTCACTTCTCAGAATGGAGATGCTTCGGAAATGGTTCTTTTCTACTAAAATGTACTCAACAGCTGTACTTAATGAAGACTTAGAGGAACGCACACATTCTGTTCCAGGGGCAAACAAAGGGGTCAGGCCTGTCTTAGGCAGAAGCCACCCAAGGCAACAATGCCTCACTTCACAGTGAGATTTCCCACCTGTCAACAGATGCTTAAAGCAACAGGATGAATATGAAACAGCTGAGTTGGACACCAAAGTAGAGCAAGGCAGCTGTTCCTTGCCTTTCAGTATAAAAAGCATGGCAGTAATGTTGAAAAGGGTCTGCTGGTGTATAAATATGATCACTTTGCACATTCTCTTCTCTCTGGCAGTTTTTAGGACTTAAAATATTTAACTGTAAAAATTGTAGAACAACCAAAACTTTTATGCGTGGTAGGCAGAAGAAGACAAAATAATAGGAGATAAACGATAATAATAACTGTTACTAAAGGAAGTGGAGGAACAGCTAGGGAATCTTTGAGCTTCAGTGAAAAAACTAGATTTTTATCAAATGATTCACTTGAAAGAATTCATCTTCCCACCAGTACTTAAGTATAATCATTTGAAGATCACTTATCTGAATATTTTAATAAAGGCTAATCTAATTCCTGCTTCAATTTATAAAATGGATTTAAATCAAGACATGTAAATGGGAATGAATGATGATTATGAAGGGGATCGGAATATGCCACCCCAAATTATGCCACTTCAGCAGGATTACATCGAGCTGAAGGAAATTGAGAAACAGTAGATACAGAAAGAACTCTCTGCCCTTCCTCTTTCTGCCTAAAAAAGCTTGTCATAAGTTTCCTGTTGTGAAGGTATCCTCCCTCCACGCTCCCATACTAGGAAAAGAAGACAAATATTATCACTAGAGATGGAAAGTCAGCACGAAGATGGGCCTGCACAAACAGACCTTACACCAAAATAACTTTTACCTTCCATTAGTTTGCCCCATATTTACCTTCCCACAATTTTCCACCCCTAGAAGCACAAACCCCTTTTCCTTGGTCTTGTCACTTCCCCACAAATGTGTCACCCTTTGTTAAAATGCTATAGAACCCCGGGTTTAACCACCTCTTTGAGTCTTTATATCTTTTCTATGAAGGCCTCTTTTAAAGTAAGATGTGAAATACTAACATCAAATAAAATGTTTATGTCTTTGCTCCCATTAACCTGTCTTTTGTCCATGTAATTTTCAGGTACCACCTGCATGACCCAAGAAGGTAAAGGAAAAAAAATGTTTTTTCCCCCTACAATTCCAATAATTTTTTTTTATTTCACATTCTGAAACTTTCAAAAGCTCTAAATCTAAACCATGATGAACATCAATTTTGAGGAAAAAAACTTGTTAAGATTATATTTATAACTTTCTGATATTTTTGTCTTGTATTTACCATGTTTGACAATTCTTGTTAAAGCGAAAATAGTAATGAAAAGGCTGAGTATTGATTTTTCATCCAGAGCACACAGAGCCATATATACTTTATGCTAAATTTTTGTTTAGTGTAAAAATAATTTTTATCCCTTCTATTTCATTATTTACATTTTAAAGTCTGTGAGTTTTTAAAAACATTCATAGAAATTCACTTTTATTTATTTGCCTTTTAAATAACATTTCATTATAAAATATTGAGTACATATGTGATCACTGTTGAAAATATAGGAAAATACTGAAAAGGAAAAAAAAAAATAGAGTCCTGGCCAAGTGGCTCAGTTGTTTGGAGTATCATCCTGTAAACAAAAAAGTTGTGGGTTCCCTTCCCGGTCAGGGCACATACCTAGGTTTCTGGATCAATCTCTGATCAGGCACGGCATTTTTCATTCTCCCATTGAGCTCTTGCTCTCGCTCTCGATTCAATAAAAACATACCCTCAGGTGAGGATTAACAATAATAAACAGGAAAAAAATTCAAACGTAACCACAAATTATATCTACTGCTAGCTTTCTGGCAAATTTTCTTTCCATTCTACCTTTCTATCTATAAATATTTTGTTGTTGTATTTGGTAACAACTTTATTGAGATAAAATTCATATAACATACAACTAACTCATTTAAATGTAGCATTTGATATTCTTTAGTATATTCACAAATATGTCCAACCGTCACCACAATCAATTTTAGAATATTTTCATCACTCCAAAAAGAAACCCCATGCCCCTTAGCCATCAACCCCCAGTCCTAGGCAACCACCAATCTCCTTTCTGTCTCTATATTGTTGTTGTAAGTTTCTAATTATACTATGTATTTTTGTAATTTTTTCAGCATAAATTATAACAAGCATTTTCTAATGTTAATTATCAAGTATGCATTAAAAATAATTGCAGTAGATTTAGGATAACATATTTAACCACTTGTTATTGGAAACTTAGATACTTTCCAACTCCCCTTTATTCTGATCAGTTTAAGTTGCTTTGGTTGCAGTACAAAAACAACTCATGAGAGATTCAATTATGTGAATGAAAGTCCAAGCCTGTGACATTAGGGTAACACCAGCCTTCCTGCCAGCCTATATTTATCCCTTTCTGTTAGGGTTTAGTGCTCAGCTAGAATTCTGCCCATGGAACCTGTGGCATGAGTGCCTAACCTCATCAAGGAGAAACTAGGACTCCAAACTGACCCATGTGACAAGCTGTCAGATGCCAGATGCCTTGTTATGTTATCTTCCTTGATCTGATCACTATCACACACAGAATACCTTCCTCCATTCCCCACTGCAACCTGATGCCATGAGGCTACAACCAGAAGCAAACAGCGATTAGGAAACCTGCAAGAATCTAGTTCTCATTCAGGAAGGAAGTCTCAAGAGGCTTCCAGGGGCAGTCACAGAAAGGGAAGTTATACATTCCTCCCTCTCTGAATATAAAAAATGATGGGCAACAGCCCTAGCCGCTGTCGCTCAGTTGGGTGAGCATCATGTCATGCACCCAAAGGTTGCACATTTGATTATGGTTCGGGGCACATGCCTAGGTTGTAGGTTCAGCCCTGGTCGGGGTGTCCCCTGTGAGAGGCAACGGATCAATGTATCTCTCTCACATCTATGTTTCTTCTCTCTCTCCCACTTCCCTTCCTCTCTCTGTAAACTCAATAAAAACATTTCAAAAACAACAACAAAAAATGATGGAAAACAAATGGGACTACATCAAACTAAAAAGCTTCTGCACAGCAAAAGAAACCATCAACAAAAACGAAAAGGGAACCTACCATATGGAAAAACGTATTTGCCAACGATACATCTGATAAGGGGTTAATCTCCAAAAAATACATAGAACTAATACAACTCAACACCAAGAAGACAAACAATCCAATTAACATATGGGCAAAGGACCTGAATAGACATTTTTCCAAAGAGGACATACAGATGACCAAGAGACATATGAAAAAATGCTCAAGGTCACTAATCATCAGGGAGATGCAAATTAAAACTACAATGAGGTATCACGTCACACCTATCAGAAAGGCTACAATCAACAAATCAACAAATAACAAGTGCTGGCTAGGATGTGGAGAAAAGGGAATCCTAGTACACTGCTGGTGAGAATGCAGACTGGTGCAGCCACTGTGGAAAGCAGTATGGAATTTCCTCAAAAAATTTAAAAAATGGCACTGCCTTTTGCTCCAGCATTCCCACTTCTGGGTATATATCCTAAGAATCCCAAAACACCAATCAGAAAGAATATATGCACCTTTATGCTCATAGCAGCATTTTTTATAATAGCCAAGACCTAGAAATAACTCAAATGCCCATCAGTATATGAGTGCATAAAAAAGTCGTGGTACATATTTACACAATGGAATACTACCCAACTGTAAAGAAAGAAGGAACTCTTACCCTTTGAGACAGCATGGAGGGACCTAGAGAGTATTATGCTAAGGGAAATAAGACACTCAGAAAAAGGTATCACATGATCTCACTTATATGTGTAATCTAATGAACAAAATAAACTGATGAACAAAATAGAACCAGAGGCATTCAAACATGGAACAGACTGACAAATGGCAGAGGGGAGGAATGGGGAAGAGAACTAGATAAGGGAAGGTGAAGGAATTAGCTGAAGAATATATAGGCATAGCCCATGGACACAGACAATAATGTGGGGAGCAGCAAGGGAGGCGGGAGGGGCTGGGGAGAGGTGGGCATAGGGAGAAAGGGGGACATCTGCAATAAGGTCAACAATAAAAATTTTATATAAACATTGATAGATAAAACTGAGCAAATCTGGAGGGACCATGAGTTTTCAGATCACTATTTGCAGTAACCCAAAACTAATAATGACTACTGTTTAGGACATAACAATTCTAACTATAGAAAACATTCATTGAGCATTTGCATGCTTTTATATGCTATCTCATTTAATCCTCACAATGAAAACTTGGAGGTACATATTGCTATTATCTATCCCCATTTGACAGATAAAGAAATGAAGGTCCCCATGCTAAGTAACCTGCCCAAGATCACTCAGGCCTCTGTGTCCTTCCTAAGTCCCCCACCCAAAAAAACGTGGCAGAGACAGAATTCAAATCCAGACCTTCCCCATGCCAAAGTACAAGCCCTCTGATGCCTTTAAATGCCATTTACTTGCTACATAAGGGAAAAAAGGCAGTATCACGTCTTTATTAGAACACCTATTATGTACCAAGACCTGGATAACATACCCCCTTATATAGAAGTATTCCAAACCACTGTGAGTTTACAGTTCAACAAACTGAGACTTTAGGAGGTTAGTCCGGCTGGCATGGCTCAGTGGTTGAGCATCAACCTATGAACCAGGAGGTCAAGGTCCCATTCCCAGTCAGGGCACATGCCAGAGTTGTGGGCTCGATCCTCAGTAGGGGACATACATGATTCTCTCTCATCATTGACGTTTCTATCTCCCTCTTCCTTACTCTCTGAAATCAATAAAAATATTTTAAAGTGGTTACATTATTTTGTCTGAGACTTTATAGCTAATACATGGCCCACCTGTGATGAAATCCCCGATTCCAACTAAAAAACAATCTGATTTTTAAACCAAAGCTTAAAGAAAAATGACTTTGCTTTCAGTCATTGATAAAGTCAGGGCCCATGGAAACAACATTATTTGACTGCCCAAATATCGGGAAATTTCTTTTTGGCCAGTTAAAGGAAAACAGGTTAAACCTGGCTCCGTAGGCAATATTTTTTTAATACTTGGTTTTCAAATGTAAGATAAACTCAATAGAAATGCTATAATCTTTTTCATGATTTGAGAATTGCACATCACACATAACTGTGTACTTTGTCAAAAGCTTTGTAGTTCACTTTTACACTTAACAAACCTCTTGGGAAACAGAGAAATATGACAATTATGCAAATCTGGAGGGACCATGAGTTTTCAGATCACTATTTGCAGTAACCCAAAACTAATAATGACTACTGTTAAGGACTAACAATTATGCAAAAAGCAGTGTTGAGCCAATTACATGGAAAAGTGGGCGTACTTAATGGGGAAAAGGGTTTGGCAAAACTTAAGCTTCTCTCTTTAACAATGAAGAGCTTAAATTCAAAGACATAGGTGGCTCTTGTTTCCTCTCCAGGTGTTATTAGCGCTGGAGGGCTCCTCATCCTTTGCTTTCAGCTTTTAGTAACCCAAGTACTTCCTAATGGTATTTTAAGTGAGTTGCTAAAATGTTCTGGATTCATTTGACTGCGTTGAGCTCCACAGAGATGATTTTCAGTGAGCAAATAAAAATAAGCATTTAAAAGATTTCTTCTCTCATCAAATGGTGAGGAAATCCATTCCTTTTTAGCCGGCTCCATGTTTGAAAAGGTTAGTGTGGCCTTTGGAAAATACCAGACTGTGCATTCCATACACTGTTAATGATACCCAGGATGTGCTGACACTTTCCAGTACGTCTTAACCTTTTTAAAATGGGGCCTCCATTGTCTTACCTTAATAAGCAGTTTGTTCACCTTATGTCTTACAAAGGCCACCAGGGTGGAAAGTACATATGAGATGTAAAGCTGCATGGATGAACAGTGTAACAGAAGGAGTACATTCAGCACCAATTATATCAAACACAACCTGCAGAGCTCACACACCCCCACCTCTGACCATAACCCAGTAATGGCAGCTGCTAGCTAAAACAATACTCCATGATATTCCTCATCTCAGCATCTTCCTGGAAGTTCTTATCTAATTGTTGCCATATGAATTTAATTCTCATATATTTGTCTCCTCATAGCCACCAAACTCCAGGCTTACCAGTGGCCCTGTGGTTTACAGAACCAAACTGATAAGAAATGAAACTGCTGTATTCATTTCACTCTCCTGTTTCAATGCCTCACATTTGCTGGTAGCAAAGACCATGCATGGCCTGTCCCGAGTACTCTTTCAAATTTAGTTCTTATTAATCCCTACCCATTCTTCTGCGTGGCTCCAGAGTCCCCTATGTTGGGCTAGCTGTTCTCTCCTCAAGGATCCCATGGCACTTTTTGGGAGGCAGCTGAAAACTTATTGAGCATCAGCCATTTGCAACAATTAGTGCTGGGCTCTAGGGTTGTCACAAAGTCCGTGCCCTCAATGAACTCAAGACCAAGTCGATCACACGTCTGTGGAGTTTCTGTGATGTTGATACTGAGACCTTTTCCACATGTGACTTGCAATTTGTCCCTAACCATGACTGACTCTCAAGAGTCCAGGCAACACAGTACTCTGAGGTTTCTGGGTGAAGGAGCGTGAGTCTACAAGGAGAAGGGTGAAAAGACAAATTATGAAGACAGAAGGGCCATTTTGAAGCCCCTTAGGTCTCTCCACCTCCCAAGCCAAGACATTCTTTTTCCAGCCTCCCTCAGTGTCCTGTTTGCTGTGAGAGGCAAGACCCCACCCCCTGCACCACCACCATTCACCAACACACAACAGTTTGTACACACTTCCACACAGGTTCAACATATTTTGCATGTCATCTTGCATCACTGTCCTGCCCAATGGCTGGTGAGTTGCTTGAAGGAAGCAACTGAGCTTACTACCCACCCTCTTCAGCAGCTAACACATTGCATGGCACATCCTACACTCTCCCAATTGCTTGTAAGATGAACAAATAAATAAAGGCAAGTGAGTATTGGATTGGTTAATGGCAAGTCTCAATTATAAGACTAAGGAATTTGAACTTGGTGGTACATAGCTTTTTTTATGAGGTAAATCAGAAGAAATAAAGCATCTAAAAGGAAATGTATATTCATTTTTCCTCTAGAATTAAAAATTCTAGCTCCCATAGTCTAAAATGAGATATTAAAACTCTATTGGACAATCTGTTTGTGGGAAATGAGGAGACATTTAGGATTCATCAGAGCAAAGAGGTTTACTTGAGCCTTGAGGTGGAGAGAAATGGTATTATAAATCCATTTTAAAAAGAAAAGCCAAAACCGCCTAGAAAGCATTTTGCAGTATAAGAGAAAAGCAATTTACTTGTTACTGCTTCAATTTCTTAAATCATCTGGCTTCATAGAGCAACACTAACTCTCTTTAAATCTACCAAATGAAATTCCATCCAATGACTCATTACCCAAGGCAAGGCACAAACTGTGATTTCTCATCCCAGTAGTTCCTCCAGGAAATGAGGGGGAAATGATTATCTAGGACAACAGCAAAGCTCTGTTTGTGTGTAAATAGATGCTATTCATACACCTACCTGATTCTGTTTCATTATGTCCAGAATTGGGACGACTAATCAAAAATGGCCCCATGACTTCTTATACAGGTTTTTCTAACTGCATACTGACTCCTCGCCACTGTGGGACCCATGCTGCCCCACTGGCCACAAATGGCAGTAAAGTTAACAGAATGCAGCAAGCTTGGCTTCACTGTAATCGAGTTCAAGGCAGTATCACTAAATCCCTAAATCAAATGAAGACCCTTCATAGCAGGCTCACCTAAACGTTCCTTGTTGTTTCCATCATTAGCACTTGTCTCATATATCCAGGCAAACCATCCTGTACAGAGTAGCAGTTGGGAAAAGAAAACCCATAAACTCAGATATAATCTCTCATTGAAACAGGTCTGTACTCTTCCAGAACTGTGCCCAAAGGAGAGTTCTGAGAATTCTTGGCTTGACCCTGTTCCCCAGAATCGTCCTCTTATCTCACAAACTGTTTGCCATACTCTGCATTATTTGATCCAGCCCTATCCTGTAAGAATGCATTGTTTACTTAATGGCTTTCTGTAAATAATGAACATGAGTATGCAAATAGACATAATAGCCACGTTTTTCCTCCTCACGAGAGAACTGTTTTCTTAATGGCACAGGCAGAGTTGGAGTCATCAAATGGCTATCTGTTCTCTGTATCGTATTTTACAGCAATTATGTTTTTATGGCTGTATTCTGCACTTACACAAAAACATCATTTTAATTATTATAAGTTCTTTAACCATCTAACTCTTCTGTGAACACTGGCTTCCCCTCTCCCACTATGGCCAGCCCCTGCACTTCACCAGCTCTGGCAATCCTGCAGCAAAGCTTCACAACACACACTTTCCCTCTCTCCCTCCACACATATCTCCCCTGCCCTCCCCAGCCTTTCCCTGCCAGAAAGAGTCATCAGTTCTGTTCCCAAAGATGTCACTAATCGAATGAGATCCTAAGAACTGCTCCTGGTTCCGTGTATCCAAAGGCATGTAGGTCATTAGCAATGTATCTCACTTTCACCATCTAGCAGCAGATGGTGTTTACAGACAAGGGAGCTAAGAGAAATCTAAAGGATAGGACTGGATTAAAGGAATTGTCCAAGGGGGCTTTGTCTCCTAGGACCCTGAATTATAAGTTATAATATGTGAATTAAAATTAGACTCCACTTGGCAATACTGAATTTAATATTTTATCATTTCAAGTTGGATTTTATATTTTCCCACTATGAACGAACTTCAACAGAAATTCTGAATTCACGTGTATTACTAATGCAAGAAAGCTTTCTTTTTGCTGAATCACACTTGAATGTGGAAAAACTGATTCTGGATTTCGACACCATTACACTGAAAAAATGCAGTTGTAGATGAAAAGAGTAAAGAACATCCCATCTTCCACCACCATTAAATTTGTTGCCTATAGCAAGCAAGAATTGTTCAAAGTAATGACGTTCTGGAACCAGAATAGGAGGGTAAAAAGTAGATCAACATTACAGTGATATCCTCTTTAGAAGAGAACCTCTGAAGAACTAAAAAAAAGCAGCAGAAGAAGACCTGTGAAGTGGGCCTAATCTCTTTGCTCCTGACTGTGAAACAAGCCTCTTTTTGTTCTAACCCAGCGGTTCTCAACCTGTGGGTCGTGACCATCGGAAAGCACATATAGCATATCAGATATTTACATTACAATTCATAACAGTAGCAAAATTACAGTTATGAAGTAGCAACGAAAATAATTTTATGGTTGGGGGTCACCACAACATGAGGAACTGAATTAAAGGGTCACAGCATTAGGAAGGTTGAGAACCACTGTTAATCTAATCCATATTATATCCACAAAAAATCCAATTACTTTAACAACTATATTTAGTTGGGTGGGGTAGGAGGACTCAGAATAATCCTATCTAATAAAAGTGTAATATGCAAATTAACCATCACTCCTTCACAAAGATGGCAGCGCCCATAGCCACAAGATGGCAGAAGCCAGTCCTCTCAGCCCCGCCAGAGTCCCCCAGTCCCGGGGGGGGGGTGGCCACTGAGAGCAGGCAGTGTGAGCAGCCTAGCGCAGTGGTCGGCAAACTCATTAGTCAACAGAGTCAAACATCAACAGTACAATGATTGAAATTTCTTTTGAGAGCCACATTTTTTAAACTTAAACTATACAGGTAGGTACATTGTTATTAACTTAATTAGGGTACTCCTAAGCTGGCCTTTGCTAAAAACGTCCTCAATCTGATTGAGGTACGTTCGCAGAGGTCGACCCCTTCCAATTCTCCCATCCACACTCGTCTTGTAGCCAGTCTCACTCAACTCATGCAGAATCGCGCGCGCACCTCCCCCGCACTGCATATCCCGCGGCCCGCCTGCACTGTGTCTGTTGCCCGACAGATCGACACCCCCCACTTCTTCGAACGCCACTTCTTCAAAATAGACTCGCCCAGGCCGAAAACCGACTTCTGTGCATGGGCCATGAAGTTTCAATCGCATGTGGTATTTTGTGGAAGAGCCACACTGAAGGGGCCAAAGAGCTGCATGTGGCTCGCGAGCCGCAGTTTGCCGACCACTGGCCTAGTGGAATGCTTGCGTTGTTGTTGCAGTGACAAGGCAAGCGTTCCACCCTGGCTCCAGAGGGCCTCTGACCAGGCCGGGCGTGAAATGCTTGCATCGTTGCAGGCCTAGCTGAGCGACCTCTCTGCCCCGTGCATGAATTTCATGCACCGGGCCTCTAGTGAGATAAATAATGCAGGTTCCAAAAATTTCAAACATTTTCAAACGAGGCAGGCTTTGTGTCTCCCCCTCTATTCTCCTCTACTCCCTGTTTCTTTTACCCTCTTCCTTCCTCCCTTACTCCCTCCCTTCTTCCTCCTGTTTTTTCTCTGCCTCTTTTCTCTTTCTTTAAAAAGTACCTGACATGCCCAGCTGGCATGGCTCAATGGTTGAGCACTGACCTATGAACCAGGAGGTCACAGTTCAAATTCCTGGTCAGGGCATATGCCAGGGGTTGCAGGCTCGAGGAGGCAACCAATTGATGATTCTCTCTCATCACTGATGTTTCTATCTCTCTCTCCCTCTCTGAAATCAATAAAAATATATTTTTAAAAGTTCCTGACACATTTTAAAATTAATATTGAAAATTTTTAATATTATTAAAATTAATATTATTGCAAGGATACTGTGAGGATTAAGTGAAATTGTGTGCATGTGAAAAAGTCTAGCACAATGCTTAACACACTGGGGATGCTCATGAAATATTTATTTTACCCTCTTTTCCTCCTTCACTTCCCTTCCCTCCTTCTTTCTACTTCACTTTTTCTGTAAACACTGTGCCCTTATCTGGCCATGACTGGGAACTGAAGCCAATTCTAATATATACATGCAGGTAAAAAAGGCATAAATATAAGGTCTTATTCTTAAATGATACTTTATGCTCCCTGTTCTTAATAATAAAAATGGAAATGTTGAACCTTTTGTATTTTCCTCTCATATATAATGTTTATAAATCATGTTTGGTTTTTTATTAACTTCACAGTGATAGTTCACAAAAATCCCAAAGCAATTTTGAAACTGCAGCAGATCAGTAGAAAACATTTTTACAGAGCTTTATTTTTTTAAAGTGCAACAAAGTTGGTCTTAGGTTCTAGTTATAGATGTTGAGAAAGAGCTAATGGGGAGTCCTGGCTGGTGTGGCTCAGTTGGTTGAAGCATCCATCCCATATACCAAAAGGGCACATACCCAGGTTGCAGGTTTAATCCCTGGTCAGGGTGTGTGCAGGAGGCAATCAATCGATGTTTCTCTCTCTCCCTTCCTCGCTCTAAAATCAAGTTTGTATAAAACCCACCAAATTTCATACTTGAGAGAAATTCAGTCTCCAAGTTATTTTTATGATAAATAATGAGCTAGTTAGTGCTCTTATGTCAAGCTATAGTAGAAACTCGTGAGGTAACAGCTTTTGGAGAGTTCCAAAGTGGTCTGTCAGCTTTAGTGTTCATTTCTCCAAAAATCTCCAATGACATTGCTCCTCTTATCTGCAGTTTGTCTTTTTCCCAAATCAAGAAAGCATCTTATAATCAGTATAAATACTGCTTCCTTATTCCATCTTTGGGTTTTCAGACCCTTTGTATCTTGCAAATACATTTAATGGATATCAAACTGGGCAGGAGAGGTACTACTGATCTTTCTGTTGGAAACAACCACAGGCATGATACTGATTATGGCGTTAACGGCAAGGCGGCATTGCCTGCAATGAAGCTCATTATCAGAATTTGCCAAAAATACTTTTTGCTGGCAATGAGGCTCTCAATAAAACTAACAGAAAACTGAAGGGTCACTGGCTGCAATAATTTAGTAATCTATCAAAAATGGGAGCTTCTATAGCGATGATTCTCAGAAGTAAGTTTAATTTTTTTAAAAAATGTTTTTATTGATTTTAGAGGGAGAGTAAGGGAGAGGGATAGAGAGATAGAAACATCATCAATTGTTTGCCTCCTGCATGCTCCCTATTATGGATCAAGCCCACAACCAGGGAATGTGCCCTGACTGGGAATCAAACCAGTGGTCTCTAGGTTCATGGGTGGATGCTCAACCACTGACCCACACCGGCTGGGCTAACTAGATGTTTAAATCACCAATTGAAAAGTTCAAAAGGAAAGCAACCATGTGTCATGTTTTATTAAGACAAAAACCATCTTTATTTAGTAATTTTTACAATTTTTTTCAAAATAAATCAGACTGTTCTTTTATAATATACTAGAGGCCTGATGCATGAAAATTCATGCAAGAGTAGGCCTTCCTTCCCCTGACTGCCAGCACCGGCACCTGGGACCCTGGCTGCTTCCCTCCAGCCGCCGCTGGCAGACACCCAGAACCCGAGCTGCTTTGCTCCTGCCCTGGCTTTGTTGGGAAGGATGTCCGGAATGATGCCTGGAAGGACATTCGGTCTAATTAGCATATTACCCTTTTATATTATAGACAGGCTTACAATAATCAGTTAAACATATTATATAGTGTTTTCATAAAAATGTACTGATGAAACTGATGGGCAGAGCTAACAAACCCATCAGGTGAAGATCAAATGAAATATAAAGTAACCATATCTCTTAAAGTCTAAGAAGATTAAAGATGAAAGAAAGTAAGCAGGTAGCCCAACTATGATACCAAACACAAGTGATTGAAGGGTTAGAAAAATTCAACCCAATGAATTTAGAAGTTTTTGTCTATATGAAAGTGAAAAAAAAAACAAATAAAAATGCAAGAAATTTGGTCACTATATCAACCAGTTTTTTTTAATATTTTTTTATTGATTTTTTACAGAGAGGAAGGGAGAGGAATAGAGAGTTAGAAACATCAAGGAGAGAGAAACATGAATCAGCTGCTTCCCGCACACCTCCCACTGGGGATGTGCCCGCAACCAAGGTACATGCCCTTGACCGGAATCGAACCTGGGACCCTTGAGTCCACAGGCCGACACTCTATCCACCGAGCCAAACCAGTCTGGGCCATCAACCAGTTTTAACTGACAAAATAAACTCACTCTACTGCTTGCCAGTGGCCACAAACAACAGCGGGAGGTGGCAAATGCTCCTTGACAAGGTCTATCACCTCTCTGTGGGGGTCATATGTGTTCAATTTTGGTTTTATAGCAGGTCTATTCAGCCTAACTTCAGCACATTCATTTTTCTTGCAGTAGTTTTCTTTGCTTGCTTGTTTGTTTGTTTTTGTATTTATTTACTTACTTACCATGCTCAGTAGATTGATCCCTAATCACCAAACAGCTTGTGAGCAGTACCCTTAAATGTTAAAATGTTAAATCTAACTCATAATATGAATGCACTGTGCTGCTGTGATGACATTTTATTACCATCTCTAATTAAATATTTTGTCAAACTATCAGAAAAATATATTTTTTTATTCCCAGCAAATTAAGAGAGAGAAGGACAGAGAGGAAATGGTGTTTAGAGGCTGGCCTGCTCTCTTTCTCCCTCCTCCCCCTGGTTATGACAGCTCTGCTAATGAAGATGGTAGCCTCTCTGTTATTAGCAAGCACAGTAGAATACCCTCATTGGTCATTGGTGCATGCAACAGGAGCAGCCTCTGCAGGATTCAGATCCTGGTGACTCTATTCCCATGTGAGGGTCCTGTCACACTTGGGATAATTAAACCTGCCCGTTCCTTACCTGAAATTTATGATATACATGGGACCAGAAGGGGATATGTAGCTCCATTACAAGTATCTTGATCTATAGCTAATAATTTAACAGCAATGCATTTATGAGCAAATGACATTGAGAAACCATTTTATTTCTCTAAGGAGCAGGGTCACCACACACTGACATAAAGGTACTCTTGCTTTGTAGTTAACAGCCATTTCTATACACATGCCACACAATAGGGCTGCTTAACTCAGTTCCATTACAGTCAGTCACCCTTCTTTTGCATCTGTACACAGGGAGGTATCTCCAACTCCTACTTGGCTCAACTATCTTCCTCATCTTATAAATGACAAGCAACCATTTTCTACTGCAAGTAGATTCTTCATAATTCTTATGTTCATTAAAAGTCCTGATGATTTAAAAAAAGCTATAAAGAAAATTTGGGAGACAAATTAATTGAATATTTTTAAAGGGCCTGAATGCAACTTAAACTCATGTTAGCACTGTATTCCCTGGCCTTTTAAGTAAAAATGCTAAAATTTTCTTCAAAAACAAGTAATTTATCATAAGATAAATGACTCACTTATGTATTTCCATTGCTGACATTCCTGCTAAATATTGTACCACGCACATGGGCTTTGGTGTGTGCTCTGAAAATGTCAGAAATGCTTTAGTGTTTTGTAAAGAAACAAGAATAATAACAGTAAAATGAGGATTTTTTTTTAATTTTTGAAGGGAAACTTACTCATCCACATATACATGTGCACAACTACCCGAACTGTGTGTCAATGCAATGCCTTTTTAAAAATATATCTCTACTAGAGGCCTGGTGCACGAATTCATGCACGGGTGGGGTTCCTTGGCCTGGCCAGAAATCAGGGCTGATGGGGCCATATTGCCCAGTCCCAATTGGGCCGGCCGGCCGGGGGTTGGGACCACAGGAAGTTGGCTGGGCATGGGAGGTTGGCTGTGGGAGCACACTGACCACCAGGGGGCAGCTCCTGCATTAAGCGTCTGCCCCCTGGTGGTCAGTGCACATCATAGCGACAGGTCATTTGGTCGACCAGTCCTAACGGTCACTTAGGGTTTTATATATATAGATTGATTTCAGAGAGGAAGGAAAAGGGAGAGAGAGACAGAAACATCAATGATGAGAGATAATCATTGACCAGCTGCCTTGCACACCCCCAACCAGGGATCGAGCCCACAACCTGGACATATGCCCTTGATGGGAATTAAACCTGGGATCCTTCAGTCTGCCGGCCAACGCTCTAGCCACTGAGCCAAACCAGCTAGGGCTGCCATGCCTTTTTTAAAAATCTAAGACAGTGGGTAAGAATAGATCCATAAGCCAAACTTATTAACCGGTTGAAGGACCTGTTGACAAATCAACAATCAGCTCATCATAAATCCTCGAATCCTATCTTTAGTTCTAGTTGTCATGGCCTTACAAAGAACAATGGCAAACGACACAAACACAACCAACATGAGGAAGAGTCTGGAAGTCACAGATATATGCAAAAAGTATGGAAGGCTCTTGTGCTTGGGAAAGTCACCTTGAAGAAGGCATACAAAGTGTTCTTATAGTCAAAGGACTAATCATGAAAGAGAAGTGGAACTTATTTTCAGTTATTTTATTTTACTTTTAAATATATGTTTATTGAGTTCAGAGAGGAAAGGAGAGGAAGAGAAAGATAGAAACATCAATGATGAGAGAGAATTATTGATCAGCTGCCTCCTACATGCCCCACATTGGAGATCACATTACAACCAGGGATTAAACCATGACCTCTTAGTTCATAGGTTGGCGCTCAACCACTGAGCCACGGCAGTCAAGCTATTTTCAGTTATTTTAAAGGGCAGAAACCAAACTAATAAAATGAATTTGTATCAAGTTACACCGAGATAAATTGTCATTTGATGTGAAGAATAACTTCCTAAGGATTCCAGCTGAATGGGTTAAATGAGATAGTTCACACATCCTCTAAAGAGGTAGTTACTTTAACCTTTTGTTTGGGAGAGGGGAAAGGGGTGTCCTGGAATCCTCCTAAAAACTAATGAAAGCTCTGAATCCTCTCTCCAGAAAAAATGTAGCACAGAAAGCTTTTTCAAGGAGCCCATGGATTAACCCAGGCTAAGAGGTTAAGAACTCATTTTCTAGAGGGCTGAAAAAGGACTTTCCCATCCTGGACATTCCATGATCCTCCTGTACTCTGGGTCTTGATCTACAAGTATAAATGACATTTTTCATCTAGATGGGTATGTAAGTTTTGAACCCAAGTGCTGGATCTAAACCTTATAAAAAGGGTCTGCCCTCTTTACTAATTAGTTTATTTCTCTTCTTCCTTTCTGTTTTCTCTTAGCACCTCTACTATCTCTACCTTCCACTCCACTTCCAAATGGGGTGCTCAGCGAGGGAAGCTGTCAGCAAGGTGAGCACTGACTCCCCAGCCAACTACTCTTTATTTCTCTGGCCTCGTCCCAAACCACAGGGACTCCAAAGTGGTATCAACTGCCATTGATCTAACATGGATCTAACGTAAGCATGCACTTAAAACAACATTGGTGAAATCACAGAGAGATATTCATGAGTCTCAATCACTGATGACTTTTAAGCACAAAAATTATACAGATGAAGAAATCTCAAAGCTATTCTCTCAATTAAAATCAATTCAATTCAATAAGCATTCAACAGGCATCTACTGTGTGCTGAATACTGTACTTGAATGCTTTGCATATAAAGGAGGATAAACTATAGATTTGGCATCCTGAATGAACTACTAAAATATAATGTTCTGGGTGCTATAACAGTCTCTATAAAATATAAACTCAGGTTCTGGGGGGAAAGTAAGTATAGATAATATAGAAATATATACTTAAGTTATAATATACATATATAGCTTTATATATACCATATAATTGTGTGTGTGTGTGTGTGAGAGAGAGAGAGAGAGAGAGAGAGAGAGAGATCACACAATTTAGGGGATGAGCCTCAATCACTGATTATTCTAAATAAAGAGATTTCAAGGATATTATCCTAATTCAAATTCAACTTAGATCAATTCAAATATATATATATATACACACACACACTCTTACAAATGGATAAAATTTCAAAGTTAGCTTTCTAACATCTCTAGATACATAAGGGAGAAAATTGGCCATGTGCCTAAAAAGAAAAAACAACAACATCCAGTTAATTGCAAAGAAACTGAAGTAGAAGCTCCCTAAAATTTCCCATGTAGAAATAACTCCGGGGAAGTTCTCCACACTTACTGACTAGCACCTAGGAAGTGCTCAATAATTCTGTTGAATGAATGTGACTAATTGAACAACCCTCACATATATGCAGAAGGAGGAGGCAATCCTTTCAAACTCCCATGGACATTAGAAGTTCCTGTACAACATTAGACTTGAGAGGCTATTAAGTCTGCATATAAAGAATCCAGAAACAACCAGCCCAACAACTTTAGTGAACTTCTTGAAATACTCCTTCCAGCTCCAGGCCTGTGATTTTATATATAAAAATAGATGCTTTATTTAGTAGTCTCAAAACTCTCCACAGTGCCTTCCTTGAGTCCACAGTCAGATACCAAAAATCTCCTATTAAACATCTACACTAAAAAAAGAGAAACATGGTAATTAGCGTACGACCGCTACCCTTTTCATTGGCTAATCAGTGAGTATATGCAAATTAACTGTCAGCCAAGATGGCGGTTAATTTGCATATACCAGCTCTGAGCGAAGACTGAAGACAACATGGAAGCCAAGGGCTATAGAAGGGAGCAAAGTAGAGGCCGCGGACACAGTAAAGGAGCCAAGGCTGCAGAGGCAGGAGGCGGGAGGGGAAACCCAGCCACAGCGGCAGGGAGTGGGAGGGGAAACCAGGCAGCAGCAGCTCAGGACGGGTTGGGCAAACCCACCAAGATGGAGCAGCTGGGGGCGGGTTGGGAAAACTCACCAAGACTGAGAGGCTAGGGGCGGGTTGGGAACCCCCACCAAGACGGAGCAGCTGGGGGCGGGTTGGGAAAACCGACCCAGATGGAGCGGCTGGGGGCGGGTTGGGAAACCCACCAAGACTGAGAGGCTGGGGGCGGGTTGGGAAAACTCACCCAGATGGAGCGGCTGGGGGCGGGTTGGGCAAACCCACCCAGATGGAGTGGCTGGGGGCGGGTTGGGAAAACCCACCAAGACGGAGAGGCTGGGGGCGGGTTGGGAAAACCCACCCAGATGGAGCGGCTGGGGACCGGTTGGGCAAACCCACCCAGATGGAGCGGCTGGGGG